>NC_135783.1:58831446-59431446 GCF_051106095.1 Pogona vitticeps | reverse complement strand
GCAACAGACAAGAATTCAACCTTCTGCTCCTATTCCATTCTGCACTTTGTGCACTAACTTGCCAAGTAACACTGTGTCAGTGAAAAGTGCCCCTGATTTTGTGATGAAACGATGCATATTCATATTTTTGTTATCTTTGAAAATCACTAATCTGAAAATAGAAGGCATTTGCTCTAGGCATTTTATTAGAAGCCTTGGAAGCCCTGAATAGAAATAGCATTATCTACTGTCTTGCTTGGTGATGTTCAATTTTATGCTAGATGAAGCTGTCCATAAAATGTGAAAGCTGGATGTACTGTCCTTATCATATACTCTTCTCTTACGGATCTCTCAAAATGTCTCCCATGTGTATGTAGTGGTGACGGAATTTACTTGAAGATCCTATCGGTGACGACAGAGAAAATAAATGAATAAGATCTGTGATGAAGACGTGAAGAGTTGAACTCATGCTAGAGCCATAAACTGTATTTCTTTCTCTTGATATTAAGGGCAGCGGTTAACCCTGTGCCTTTGTTCATTTCCCTGGGTGAAGGCTATTTCTTTCAGGAGGAAAGACAAATTTTATATAATGAAAGCCATTTTAAATAAAGAAATAAGCTGCCACTCTTGCCATCTACTGAGAATACTGAATTTCAAAGAAAATATTTCCTGTGGGATCTTCTCTGCTATGCTATTCAATGACATTTCAGAATTACAATAATTTCCTTGGCAACATGCTGCCACAAAAATATGCAGCGATCCAAGCTGATCCATGTTCGTTCACTCTCTGCCAGTATCTGCAGACATTTGCTCAAACACTGATTCTGCACCAGTTTCCATATTTGATTAAAACCTACAGCATTTTGAAAACTACCCATAGCTTCTCGGCCTTCCATATGTTTATGTGCCTATTTATGGGTTAAACTTGTGCCTTATCTTTCCACCCTATGGTAGACTATATAGTAAGAGTGGTAATATAAAACAAAATGTAAAGAAACAACAATATAGTAAACAGAAACAAACATGAGAACATGAACAAAATACATGGGTAAAGAGAACTGCCACATAATTGCAAATCAACGTATGGACCAAAGGCTGTGTCTTTGTCTGCTGGCAGAAAGGCATCAGAAAAGAGGCTAGTGAGGCTTCCCTGGAAAGGAGTTCCAGAACCTGCAAGTGACCACTCAAATGACCCTCTTCTAAACTCTTGTCCTTCTGCTTTCCTATTTCAGATACTGGTGAGACAGAAACCTTACTGAGCTGTCGTGCCTGTAGGGAATGATATTTGTGATGGAGATGGGAACAGGACACTCTGCACAGACTTTGAATAGAGAAGTCCATTTGTGATGAGGGCCAGGGATGCAAACAGAAGCAGTCTTTCATGTCCTCCACACTTGCGAGACAATCAGACCTTTTAGGCATTAAGCACAAAGCTCTTAAGAGGAACCTGGAAGTATGTTTGGCTGAAGGTAATTTAATAGCTTCTATAATCAGGATTGCTGCCTTGCCAGGATTCCCAGTCACCAAAGCTCTGTAAACATACTCAGCCAAACATGGTTCCAAGCACAATGTACAAAGGTCTGTCTGTGGTAGGATTACATGCATCATCAATATCCCCACCATATATAGCTCTCTTCTTACTCTCACCTTCGTTTCGTCATTTTGTCGTTAGTCGTGTCCGACTCTTCGTGACCCCATGGACCAGAGCACGCCAGGCCCTCCTATCTTCCACTGCCTCCTGTAGTTGTGTCAAATTCATGTTGGCAGCTTTGATGACACTGTCCAGCCGTCTCATCCTCTGTCATCCCCTTCTCCTCTTGCCCTCACATTTTCCCAACATCAGCGTCTTTTCCAGGGAGTCTTCTCTTCTCATGAGATGGTCAAAGTACTAGAGCCTCAACTTCAGGATCTATCCTTCCAGTGAGCACTCAGGGTTGATTTCCTTTAGAACTGATAGGTTTGTTCTCCTTGCAGTCCAGGGGACTCTCAAGAGCCTCCTCCAGGACCACAATTCAAAGCATCAATTCTTTGGCGGTCTGCTTTCTTTATGGTCCAGCTCTCACTTCCATACATCACGACAGGAAAAGCCATAGCTTTGACTATTCGGACTTTTGTTGGCAAGGCGATGTATCTGCTTTTTAAGATGCTGTTGAGGTTTGTCGTCGCTTTCCTCCCAAGAAGCAGGCGTCTTTTAATTTCGTGGCTGCTGTCTCCATCTGCAGTGATCATGGAGCCCAAGAAAGTAAAATCTGTCACTGCCTCCATATCTTCCCCTTCAATTTCCCAGGAGGTGATGGGACCAGTGGCCATGATCTTAGTTTTTTTGATGTTGAGTTTCGGACCATTTTTTGCACTCTCCTCTTTCACCCTCATTACAAGGTTCTTTAATTCCTTCTCACCTTATGAATGCCCAAATAAGGCTAGATGGAAGGTTTCTGATGAACATCTTAAAAACTAGGCAGGGAGAATGAGATCTTTCAGATCACTTGGTGCCAAGCCCTAAGAAGTGTTGCTGGACATAATCTACCAGTGACTATACTGGTTTGAGGATTCTGGGAGTCATTGTCCAAAAAGGAACCTTCTGTGCATTCCAAGCTCAGCCATTTCTCCTTATCGTTTCAGCCGGGTGCTGCAACAATTAACTGTACAAACAGCTTCCACACTGGCCTGTTACCTCTGGAAGTGCAGCTGAAGTTATTGCAGGGCAAGCTAGGCTGATCAGATCTGAGGCCTCAAAAATGGCTGGGCATTTTCTGTCTCAGCAGCATCCATAAGGAGAGAAAGACCTAACATGAGATGCATTGACTCAACAAAAGGAAGACAGGTGTTCTTGGACTGTAACTCCCAGAAATCCTAGCCAGTGCAGCTAGTGGTGAAGGCCAAAAACACCCAGGTTATCCAAAGCTGGAAACCACGGAACTTGAGTGTATCAGCTTGAGGAAAGCCAACCTAAATGAATCTTCTGCACCTTCTAACCAGTAACTTGGTAGTTAACATTCGTATACCCAGACACTCATTCCCATCAGGTACAACTACACATAATTTACACAATGATAATATGAAGACAAGCCCCCCGTCTAAGCACTGAGATGTAAAGTCTAAAAGATTACAAAAATGAAGTCCCTGCTTCTAAATGTTAGAAGAGATTTTCAAATTAGTGCTTTGCCATTTAAGGAACTGACCTAAAAATCATTTTTGAATGTTATCATGAGTTGATTTGCAATCACTGGAAAGCTGATTTGTAAACAGCAGGAATGCAGAGGACCGCACTGCAGTATCTATTTACATGCTAGGTTGATCTGGCCAGGAAAAGGAATTGTTAATTATTTCAATATATAGTAGTTTAAATTTGCTTCCCTAGCACAGCCAAAGTTATAAATGACACTATTTGATGCACACATTTTTCAATGGCAAAGATCTTACCATATACAGTGGTGCCTCGCATAATGAGCGCACCGTTTAACGACGAATCCGCATAGTGACGCATTTTTGTGATCACTTTTGCGATCGCATTGCGATGTTTAAATAGGGTAAACATCGCGTTTCACTTACCGATCTTCGTATTGCGATGTTTTAGAACAGCTGATCGGTGGTTCCAAAATGGCCGCCGGATCAAGAAAATGGCTGCCCACAGGATTTGCGCGCTGATTCCTCGCTTACCGAGGTGGCGAAAATGGCGTCCCTATGGAGGATTCCCGCTTAGCGGTGAGTTTATCCCCCACAGGATCACATTAAACTGAGTTTAATACGTTCCTATGGGTTTTTTTGCCCCGTATAGCAATGTTTCCGGATAGCGACGATTTATCCAGAATGGATTATCGTCGCTATGCGGGGCACCACTGTACCTTAGCATATATGATACCCCTTCATGGATTCCTGCCTTGTCGTGGCAAAGGGGCTGGAGTAATTCAGAGAACCTATGCCGTGCAGGGCCACCCAAGACAGACAGGTCATAGTGGAGAGTTCTGATTAAAAGTGATCCACCTGGAGCAGGAACTGGTAAACCACTCCAGTATCTTTGCCAAGAAAACGCCATGGACAGAAACAAAAGGCTAAAAGATATGATGCTGGAAGATGAGCCCCTCAGGTTGGAAGGCATCATGCCATTCATATTCATGGGCTGATTTGCATGAACCTATGAGAGGACTGGAGAGGCAGAGTCAGAAGCTGCATGAGGCTTGGCGGGAGAAAGAAGAGTCAGATAGGGTTGGTTAGTCAGAGAGAGAGGGAACAGATACTGAGAGATAGAGCTGGTTAGGAAAAATAGGTAGAGAAAGTGGTAATGATTATGTATAATGTGTATCTGAGGAACTTCTGTTATTATTCAATCTGCTTCACTTGAATAAATAAGTTCTGTTTGTGTTCACAAGACAAGGGTTCTGACAAATGTCATTTATATTGTGGATTGAGGTAATCCACTGGTGCCAGCGAAAAGAATTGCGACATGATCCTTTGTGAGGGAAAAAGAAGCAGGGGCAACAAGGGCTAACGGCACAGCATCCAACATGCTACTAAGGAAGAGCGGAAGACAAGTGCAAGTAGCTCCAGAGCTAATGAAGCAGTTGGGCCAAAGCCAAAAGGACACTCAGCTGCAGATGTGCCTGGAAGTGAAAGGAAAGTCCGATGCTGCAAACAAAAATACTGCAAAGGAACCTGGAATGTAAGATCTATGAACCTTGGTAAGCTGGATGTGGTCAAACAGGAGATGGCAAGAATAAACATTGACATCCTGGGCGTCAGTGAACTAAAATGGATGAGAATGGGTGAATTCAATTCAGACAATTATCATATCTACTATTGTGGGCAAGAATCCTGTAGAAGAAATGGAGTAGCTCTCCTAGTCAACAAAAGAGTGGGAAAAGCTGTACTGGGATACAATCTCAAAAATGATAGAATGATTTCATTTCAAATCCAAGGCAGACCTTGCAACATCACAGTAATCCAAGTTTATGCATCCACCACTGATGCTGAAGAGGCTGAAATTGACCAATTCTAGGAAGACTTACAACACCTTCTAGAACTGACACCAAAGAAAGATGTGTCAAAGAATATTACAGGCCTGAGCAGAATGGAGTATATTAATGAGAATCCATAATGAACAGATGTGTTAAAACTGAGTCATGATGACTCAGCAGTGCTGATGCAACTCAGGGATGATGCAACTCAGGGATGATGCAACATGTAATCTGATTGGTTCTGTATATGTATATATGTGTGAGTTGTACAGTCAATTGTATCTTCCTGCTTGAAGATCATTGCTACATGCTGCCAGACTGTTGTAAATACTCTGTAAATATACATTGGTGGAGGAAATGCTGCTGGAGTGTGCGTAAGTTATTTCTGGACTGCGAATTACTCTGCTAAAACCACGATTTGCGCTAAGAAACACTAACAGAAGGTTATGGGCCCAGCACCATTTCCTTTTAATGAGGGTGAAAGAGGAGAGAGCAAAAAATGGTCTGAAGCTCGATATCAATAAAACTAAGATCATGTCCACTGGTCCCATCACCTCCTAACATATGGAAGGGGAAGATATGGAGGTAGTGACAGATTTTACTTTCTTGGGCTCCATGATTACTGCAGATGGTGACAGGTGCCACGAAATTAGTGCCTGTCACCATCTGCAATGACAGACCCCTGCTTCTTGGGAGGAAAGCAATGACAAACCTAGACAGCATCTTAAAAAGCAGAGACATCACCTTGTCAACAAAGGTCTGCATAGTCACAGCTATGGTTTTTCCAGTCGTGATGTATGGAAGTGAGAGCAGGACCATAAAGAAAGCTGACCACCGAAGAATTGATGCTTTTGAATTGTGGTGCTGGAGGAGGCTCTTGAGAGTCTCCTGAACTGCAAAGAGAACAAACCTATCCATTCTAAAGGAATCAACCCTGATTGCTCACTGGAAGGACAGATCCTGAAGCTGAGGCTCCAATACTATGGCCATCTCACGAGAAGAAAAGACTCCCTGGAAAAGACGCTGATGTTGGGAAAGTGTGAAGGCAAGAGGAGAAGGGGACGACAGAGGATGAGATGGTTGGACAGTGTCACCAAAGCTACCAATATGAAGTTGGCCCAACTCCGGGAGGCAATGGAAGACAGGAGGGCCTGGCGTGCTCTGGTCCATGGGGTCACAAAGAGTCAGACATGATTAAACAACTAAACAACAAAATATATGTTTGTGGAAGTATCTTAGATAACACTGTGCCAAAAAAAGCTCTTTTCCAGCACTACCTAATATGATGAAGGCAGTGATGATAATTATGGTGATGGTGATTCCGGTATCTTAAACAAGGAGCTTTTAAAAAAAAAAAATCACAGCAATTCTGACAGTTTAAACTACAATGTAAATGGCTTAAATAAAGTAACCATGACATGACAAAAATTACTAATATGTGGCATGGGTTGAAAATGATAGAATATTATATTTTTAGGCCAGAGGTTTCCTGGTGCCAGGTTAGAAATTTCTGAGATAAATAAAATGAGTCAGTAAGGGAAAAATGAACAAAATTAGAATGCCCATTGCTATTGGCATTTCTGCTTCATCTCATTGTCTCCAATAGATAAATGCAGTATCTGAATACCAATATGATGTTAACACTTTTTAAAGAAAAGCTTTATAGAATGGCAATAACAATGTTCAAAGTGTTTGTGAAGAAGATAATGTGGGACTCATCAGTCTTATAGGACATTCCTTGATTAGAAATTGCTGGACAGATGATTCTAATGGGGGAGCCTCAGAACTTTAGCCTTAAAAAAAACAGTCCCACAACTTTTCCAAATGTTCCATCAGAGAGGGAGAATTGAACGTTGCAATTTTTCACTTTTACATAAATATTTAAAGTAATCATGCAAATTGATCACTCATGAGAGCAACATACTTACAAAAGCCAGCTGTCAGTGTGTCCTTGGAACTGGCCAAGAAATTCAGGGCTACCATTTTTGCGGTCTGCAGCGAAACCCAAGAAGGTGACCGACTCTTTCCACAAAAGCTGACTGGACTGGCAGCTGGATCTTACTTCACAGCTGCTGACATTTCTGCCTCCTCCACGTCAGCTGAAGGCAGCAGGCTAGCTTAAGGCATATGAAAAAAGAAACACCACAGTATATATTGGATGTATTGCAACCTTCATATGATGCCTTTAAGAGTTTTGACTGGGAGCACCTTTTTTAGACTGGGTTTGCTGTCAGTCAGCTCAGTAGCAGCCAATTGTTTCCTCTCGACTTCAGGTACTTTCCCCCACCTTTTTCCAGTCAGGGTTCCGTCAGTGTTAGCAATGGAATCTGTCAGAAGTGGTCAGTTAGAGCATTGGTTCTTAACCTTGGGTTACTCAGGAGTTTTGGACTGCAACTCCCAGAAGCCTTCACCACCAGCTGTCCTGACTAAGGTTTCTGGGAGTTGCAGTTCAAAAGCATCCGAGTAACAAAGGTTAAGAACCACTGAGTTAGAGTGAAGTGTTCTGTCAGCTATGTAACCAGTCAGCTAGTCAGTATGACGCATGTTAATTAGTTAAACTCAGAAATGTAACCAGTTAACAATTTTCCACACAATATGTTTGTTTTTATAAAAGAAGAACTATGAGTAAACTGAAACATTTTTCTTTCTCATTACCAGAGTCTCTGAATGAATGTATTGAGACAGTTAGTGCCAGTTGAGGTAAACTAACAAAGAAGGGGTGGTTCACTAATGGAAACTTGTATCTCAATCTGCTCTGTAGGTTCCTGAATGAAACATTTTATCTGCTGTAATTAGAGGAAGTTTTCTTTTTTTCTCAGACATCTGCCCAAGAGTATATGGCACCTGCCACCTGAACTAGCTGCCTGACCCAACAGTCCTGTGAAGATGAAGTAAGTGATGAGTATGTATAACACATGCAAATACTTCTTAGAGGAAAAAAAGCCTTAATCTGTCTCCAATCTTAATTAGTTGGTGGGAGCAGAACCAATGAAATTTGTTTTTCAAGTATCGCACCAAGATTTTTAGAACATGTTCTCGATATTGGTGTTTCTCTAACAGCATGTGCAACCATTACCAGTCCACCCCCACAGTGTTGCGCCTGATACCATTTGTCTCAGCAAGTCACTGTTGCTTACTCCTTTCAAATGACAGTTGGCAGAAAACATAACTTTTGGAATGCCTGCTATGATTGATCAAAGAGGGAGGACCTGTGATTTAACCACCCCCCATCTGCAAATATCACCTTTTTCTATTCCACTTTGTGGGGGCATGAAGAGAGTGATATCTCTTCTTAGGGTTGGCATTAAAATCAAGATGGAGATGTAAAATGTGACCTCTAAAGAAATGGACAGTGTCTCAGAATGACCATCCCAGATGGCTTGAGAACTTATTCTAAAAACTGAGAATTAATTTTAGATCACCCTACACAGAAAGCAAACAAAGTAATGCAAGTACTGCTTTTGGCTCAGAGCTATGGGAATAATACTTCCCAGTAGTCTCTTATAGTCAGTAAGATTATACGAATTGGGCGTGAAGGAGCCTCAGGCAACCAGATGGTTTTGATTACTTTACTAAATTCAATATTCAACATCACTCTGAAAAAGTGAATCACATTTAGTGAGATTAAGGTGCAGGAACATTAAAACTACAGTCACATACTCGGACATAAGCCTCACTGAACACTATCAGATTTACTTCTGAGTAGACATAGATAAGAATGTACTGTAAGGCGCAGAAGCATGAGCAGGTGTTTGACAACTGAGCAGGCTGAGAAAAGGAGGCTTTTTATGCTATACTTTCTCTGTTCTTTTAAATACAATTTAAAAAACTTAAAATTGTTTAGAGCTAGTTGCCTTTTAAGAGTATTGTATATTTGACTGTGATTTAATATTATAATTTATTGTGTTCTTAACTGCTTTGGATTTTTACAAATAATCTTGTCAGCTACCCTGGGCCTCTGCATTGGAAAAAGGTAGTGTGTTAAATATGCGAAACAAACACATTCCCTGTATTTTTCTGGGAGCTTGTAAGAATAATTCAGTGTGTGAGTAAGTCACAAAGAACCTGCTTACTTTTTCCAAAAAGGGGAAAGCAAAAAAACAGTAATAACAGCATGAGGGCTCCCCACATACACACACCAAAAAGGAAGGAAAATGTCACCAATATTGCAACTTCCCAAATTAACGAGTTACCATAACTGATTGTAATCTTTCCAGTAATTCAGAAGGTATTCTTTCTTACTCAGGCAACATACCTGGCCCCCATGGCAAATACGATCTGCAATATAGGTGACTGAACATTCTTTGAAATGTGGGCTCCATACTGTATATTTCTCAGACAAAGGAGCAAATGCTCCTTCTAAGACGGTGCCTATTTGTAATACAAGCAAGTACTGCCTAAAAAGAAGGGGATTATAGTGTGAGGATTTTTATTAACTGATTTATATCCCAGCTTTCTAGAAAGTATTCAAGGTGGCTTACAACGATAAGAAGATAATAGCATGGCACAATCGACCACATAGAATCACAGACACATTTTGAAAACAAATATTTTTAATTCATATGCAGATTCCTGAAGATTTAATCTATTAATTAAGAACATTCTGCTGGGTGACAGCTCTCTTCAAAAGCTGTGGGTGGCTAGTATCTACAGCTTTCCTCAGAAATGTTTGGGATTTGAGACAGACTGGTATGTCTCAAAAGCCCTGTAGATGAATCAATCCTTCAAACACTAGTGGCTTTAGAACGTCTAGCAATAGAAAAACATCAGCAAGCAACAAGGCAAGTTTCACCTTTATCATGACGCAAGATCTGAAGAGTGAAATTTCAAAAAGAAAACAACACATGGAATTTTAAAAACAAAATGTACCCCCCCAAAAAAATCATTAAAGCTGCTTGTATTAAAAGTTTTTTTCCCTATGTGGCAAAAGGAAAATGATAGGAAAAATAAAAACCAGAGAAATTTGTTTTGTTTGCTACATTTATACCCCACCATTTTCCAAACTAAATCAGGTCCAATTAGGATGTGGCTTTAAGTCAGAATGAGCATGTTTAGTCAGTTCTTCTCCCCCGCTCAAGAAACATGGAATCACAGAAAAACTAAGTTAGAAGGGGCCATTGAGTCCAACCCTCTGCTTGATGCAGAAATCCAAAGAATCAAATCAGACAGATCGTTGTCTATTTTTCTCCTGAAGACCTTCACCATTTGAGGACTCGCCACCTCCCAAGGTAATTGATTGTATTGTCTTACTGCTGTAGCAATTAGGAAGTTTTTTCTGCTATTCAACTGAAGCCTGTCTTCCTGTAACATCAGCCCATTATTATGTATCTTACACTTTGGGATGATTGCAAACAGATCCTACCCTTCCTATATTTGACAATTTTTCAAGTGTTTGAAAAGTGCTATCATTTACTACTAAAGGCCACCCATATCCTTGGGCTGGAAGCAGTACAGTATAATCAAAAGATGACTTCTGTTTCCTAGAAACCTTATTTGTAGCTGGTGCTGAATTAATAAGGGGGCAATTGGCCTGGGGCCACTTGCCAGAGGGAACCCCCTTTTTACAAAATATAAAAAATGAAAATTAGTTTATTAAAATTTATATTGGGAAACATTAGTTCCCAGCAATCATCTTTTAAAGTGTCTGGATTAACTATTAAGCAAAATAAGCATGAGTTCAGGGCTTCTAAGGAAGGGGAAGCCCCCACTAAGATTGCAAAAGGAAGGAGACCAGATCTTTGCTCTCCTGAGCTGATGCAAAGATTTGGGGCAGATTTCCTGCTTCCTTCCACTTAGCTGGAACAAACCGATGATCTTTGCTTCAGCCAAGGACAGCAACTGCCTGATCTTTTGCAAAGTGGGCAGGAGTCTCCGTCCTTCCCAGGGGGGAAGGCTCTGCATTGGCAACTCTGGTCCGAAAGAAGAAGAGGGCTTTGAAGAAAGTCCATTTTAAGTTCGTCCTTCTGCTTTAGGGATCTTCCTTTTTTGAGCAGGGCTTTCCCTGTGCTGGTTCATGCCCCTGCTCAGCTCTAGATTAACCATTAAGCAAAATAAGAGGGCTTGTTGGTATGGCATCAATTACCTCGAAAGGTGGGGATGCTCCAACACTGGAGGCATTCAAGGGAAACTTAGAGAATGATCTCGCAGATATCCTTTCATTTGTACTCCTGCATCAAGCAGGGAGTTGGACTTGATGGCCTCATAAGCCCCTTTCAACTTCACTTTTCTATGCTTCTGTGATCAACAAGGGAGGAGAGCACCACATAATTTTTTTTCAGTGCTGGATTTACCATGTACCATGCTGCAAATGATACACTCTCATTAACAAACCACACTCATCCATCCTTCACCTTTATCTTTCTCCCTCCCTCCCTCCCTCCCTCCCTCAAGAGCCACCTCCTTACCAAAAGTAATTGAGTATTACATGCCTGGCAATAATATTCATGTTTTCAGTCAAATGATAGATCAGAATTATCACTGCTTGGTGTTTTGTTTTGTTTTAAAATTAGATTTACTGTAACAATCAGAGGGCTTGGTGACATCATCACCAGGACTCGGCCAATCCTGAGGGGGCTGCTGCTGCTGCTGCCTTGGCAACTCACCACATGCTCCTGGGCCTTTATGACATCACAGGGGGCCCACCTCTCTGCTTGCAGATAAAAGGGGCTTGAGAGGCAGGGCAGGAGACCAGAGGAGAGGACAGCGGCGAGAGAGCAGTCCAGCAAGAGAGTGGCTGCTGAAGACACAGACCTTCTCAACCAGGCAAGTTCTCTACTGAACTTGCTAAGGGGGCTTGCAAGTCAGCAGCTTGAAGCTGGTGGAGATCTGGGCTTGAAGCTGGCCGATGTCAACAATGGACTGGGGGAAGTATATATATACTCTTCCACAGTGGGAGTGATCTTGGAAATGGAAAACACAGTATATGAATCAGAAAGTATCTCCAGACAGAGAGAAACAGATGTCTACTTGACTCTCTGAAGTACTTTTGAAGGAATGTGCTCAATGCTGAAAGAGAGACAGAAAGGAACCACTTTCTATTTAAAGGCATTATAGCTGGAATCCTATTATTGGGGCTTGCATAAGGTTTGAATAACTTGCCTTGGCTACTTGCAGCTAATTGATGAAGTGCTGGAGTATATCCTAGTTGCACAATCTGGCAGATGAACAAGCATGTGACCAAGACACGCCGTAGCACCTTTCAATTAGCCAAGGCAAGTTGCACAGACCTTAGGCAAAAACCCGTGTGCATGCACCTGTAATAGTTACATTTATTGGCTGAAATCCATAACTTAAAACCACGTAAAGCCAAAGCTGGCTTCAGCAAGGAGAACACGAAGGCAGAAACCCAGTTCAGAGGCCGGCACCAAGTCTGTCGTGCAGGCAGTTGCAGGTTCAGTCCCTGACAGCCACAGTTTAAAAAGCAGTCTGGAGGAACTGCTGACAAATACCACACTAAAAATTAATAAACAAAAGCAACACCAAAAACACATTCAAAGCAACCAGGCTAAACAGCCCATTCAAAAACCCCAGTCAGGTGACCATTCACTGAGGGAAAGGTTGCCTGAAGAGAAAGGTCTTCACCTGCTTGTGAAAGGACAGGAAAGATGAGGACAGCCTGGGCAACGGTGGGTGGGAGTTCCAAAGTCTGGGAGCATCTTTGAAAAACAGCTGCATCAGTGAAAACTTCCTGGATGCTGTTATAATACTGTTATGCGCTTAAAATACTTAATATATTTTATATATTATGGACTTATAATATATTTTTCATAGCAGGGGCAAGAAAAAATATCTAAAAAGAATGAACCATGTACATTTCTGTGATAGTGTCTTATTCATTTATTATTATTTTTTCCCTATCTCAACCCTGGCAATGTTCCTTTTGGTGTACATGCTGGATGGGAGATTCAGGGGTTGGGGCCCCAAAAGTTATTTTTTCTGACACCAGCTTAGAACAATATCCAAAGGCCAAAAAGGGGGAGATTTACTCTCAGAGGGCTTGGTGACCTCATCACCAGGACTCAGCCAATCCTGAGGGGCTGCTGTTGCTGCTGCCTTGGCAACTCACCACATGCTCCTGGGACTTTATGACATCACAGGGGGCCCACCTCTCTGCTTGCAGATAAAAGGGGCTTGAGAGGCAGGGCAGGAGACCAGAGGAGAGGACAGCGGCCAGTGAGCAGTCCAGCAAGAGAGTGGCTGCTGGGGACACAGACCGTCTCAACCAGGCAAGTTCTCTATTGAACTTGCTAAGGGAGCTTGAGAGTCAGCAGCTTTAAGCTGATGGAGATCTGGGCTTGAAGCTGGCCGATGTCAGCGATGGACCAGGGGGAAGCTGGTGGATGTTGGCAGACAGAAGCTGGTAGAATCTGCCGGTGGAAGCTGGCTGATGTCACAAGAGGTTGGCAGATGAAGCCAGTGGAAGTTAGCCTCCTGAAACCAGCTGGCAGAAGCTTGGTGGATATCGGTGGATGGAAGCCCGGGCGTGTGTGTGTGTATGAGTGGTGGAGTGAATGGGGCTGGCTGGCATTCCATGGGGATGTCGCCAGGGTGTATGTGTGACCTAAACATTCGGGAGCTGGCGGAGGCTGGCTTCAGAAGCAGAGTGGAAGAGATGAATGGGCAGATATTCCTGGTGGAAGCCAGTGAATGTTGGCAGGTGGAACTTCGGGATGAACTTTGCTAGAACTTTGGTCATTGGAAGTGTCTGGTTTGAAGCCGGCTAACGGCGGTGAATGAGCTTGCCCCTTAGTTGGTGTTTTTCTCTCTCTTTGTCTTGCAGGGTCAGGAGCTTCCTCTTCCCCAGGGTGATGATGCGAAGGACCACAGTGCGGACATCCTGCTGGAGCTAAACCAGGCTGTCTCTGCTGAGGGCCAGGAGTCCTGTTTAGCCTCTTTTCAAAAACCAATAAAAGTATTTTTCAGAAAAGTATTTTTCAAGGGCTGCCATGGGAGCATCTTCCCCTTGGGGCCAAATGGCATGGGGTGGGTCTTTGTGAGGTCGTGCTGTGGGGCCTTGTGATGTCATAGGAGGCAGGAGCTTCTCTAACAATGGCAAATTAATGTCCATGCATGCATGTGTGACAGAGTCTGGGAGGCATTATGGATACCCTGTACTGCCTCCTAAATATGTTATATGTCAGAGATACAGGAAGCCAGTGAGCCCTGGTGCCAATTTGGAGAGGGTAGGAGGAATGTACCCAAACACTATGGTCACCCCATGATAATAAATAAGACTTGTTCCCTTCCCATTCCACCACTGGCCCTGAGATTTTCCCCCAACCTGGAGATTCAGGAGAGCACCACCATTCCTGGCTGTGAGACCAGGCAAGCCTCGTCACCATCACCACTCCATGGATAGTTCTTTGCGGAAAACATGTCTGTTCAAAGAAGCTTACAATCTAATCACTCCCAACAGTGCTACGATGGAAGAAGACCATGATTTGAGGAAGATCTTAAATTAAAAATCATATGGATCCATGAGGATCCATGCCTGGAATACATAACAAATATACACTGATACTGCTTGATTTAAACATTGCCTTGTTTTAAAGGCTGGCGTAACAATTTTATCTGTTTAAGCTTTTGAAGTGGACTGTCTGGATTGCTGCAGCTGCTGAACAGGGAAGAAAAAGGGGCCAGAAGCAAATGAGGGATGGGGTGGCCAAACAGCCGTCTGCTCTCAATGCCAACCAATGCTAGAACAAATGTGGGGTTGAAAGAGGTGCCATCACAATGGGAACAGGCAAAGGCTGCAAAACATGCCAACTGGCAGAGGAAGGAGGGAGAGAGGAGGCTGCTTTTGCCCAGGACCATGTCCAGTTCCTTATCTAAGCACAGGCAGACCTGGATTTATAAGAGGGCAAAGGGGGCAATTGCTACAGGGAACCTCCCCACGCTATACAAAAGCATAATTTTTATTTTTGTCAAAATGAATATTGGGAAACAATACTTTGCCTCAATCATCTTTAAAAGTGCCTGGATTAAACATTAAGCAAAATAAGCATCTGTTTAGGGCTTCAATATTTATTTATTAGATCTATATACCGCCCATCTAAAACGGGTCTACTCTGGGTGGTTTACGTATATTATAAAAATAAACTAAGATACAATCCAGATTAATCTGAGATGGGAAAGGAAAAAAGAAGGGGTGAGGAGAGAAAAGCAAAAGAAGAAAAGGGGAGATAGGCTAGGTAATGGAAGGCCTGCCTTTATAGCCATGACTTCAAGTTAGTCTTGAAGGCCCTCAGCAAGGGAGCCAGGTGGATCTCAACAGGTAAGTTGTTCCAAAGGCAAGGGGCCACTGCCGAGAAAGCCCAATTTCTGTTTCCCCTCCACCACTGGGCCTCCATTGGCGTTAGGCCCCTCATCCACCCAGCCTGATTGGAGCGGGTGATATGGGAAGAGCTGTGCGGAAGAAGGCGCTCTGCCAGGTATCAAGGTCTTAAACCATTAAGTGGATAGGTAGCCAGTGTAAGGCTGCCGAAGTGCAGGAAACATGGTGAAATCTTTTCACCCCTGTTAATAGCCTGGCTGCCATGTTCTGGACCATCTGAAGCTTCCGCATCAGTCTCAAAGGAAGCCCCACATAAAGAGTGTTACAGTAGTCTATTCTTGAGACTACAAATGCATGTACCAGTGTGGTGAGTGCCCCAGCGTCTAGATAGGGACGCAGCTGGGCGATCTGCCAAAGATGTATGTGGGCAGACTGAACTATGGATGCTACCTGAGTCTCCATGGTAAGTGCCAGGTCAAGATGGACCCCCAGACTGCGAACTGAATTCTTTGTGATGAGAGTCACCTCCCCAAAAGAGAGGGAGTTGCCCAAAACACTGACATCGGGGCTCCCGACCCGCAAGACCTCTGTCTTGTCTGGGTTCAACCTTAGTCCATTCGACTGCATCCATTGCAGAACAGCCTCCAGGCAGCATCCAAGGGACAGAACGGCATCCACTGCAGAAGGAAAAAAGGAGATGTAGAGCTGGGTGTCATCAGCATATTGGTGACATGAAGCTCCACATCCCTGGATGACGCCACACACACACACACACACACACACACAGCCTCATATAGATGTTAAACAGCATTGGGGAGATGATCGAACCCTGCAGGACCCCACAGCTGAGAGACCACGGGGCCAATACATTCTCCTCAAGCTGCACTCTCTGGGGATGGCCCTCCAAGAAGGACTGGAGCCAAGCAAGAGCAAGGCCACCAATCTCCAACTCAGACAGCCTCCCCAGGAGGATACCGTGGTCGACGGTATCAAAAGCGGCTGAGCTATCAAGGAGAACGAGCAAGGACATTTTGCCCCTGTCAGCCTCTCTAAGTAGGTCATCCAGCAGGGCGACCAATGCCGTTTCTGTACCGTGGCACGGCCTGAAGCCCAATTGAAATGGATCCAGGGCATCGATTTCATCCAAGAGACCCTGAAGCTGGTCAGCCACCACCCTCTCAACTACCTTGCTGAGAAAAGAAACATTGGCAACTGGCCTATAATTGCCAATGTTGTCCGCCACCAAGCTCAGTTTCTTTCTAATGGGCCTAATGGAGAAATATGGGATTGAAAGAGGTGCCATCATAATGGCAATTTTCCATTTCAAAGGAAAGGGAAGCCCCTACAGAGTTTGCAAAAGGAAGGAGACTAGATTTTTGCTCTCCTTGGCTGAAGCAAAGATCTGGAGAAGATTTCCTGCTTCCTTCCACTTAGCTGGAAGGAACTGGAGTTCCACTCTAGATCTTTGCTTCAGCCAAGGAGAGCAACTATCTGGTATTTTGCAAACTGCTCAGAAGTCTCTCAGGGTGAAGGCACTGCACTGGTGACTCTGGTCCGCAGGTAGAAGAGGGCTTTGAAGAAAGTCCATTTTAAGTTTGTCCTTCTGCCTTTTGAAGCAGGGTTTTCCCTGTGCTGGTTCATGTCCCTGCTCAGCTCCTGATTAACTATTAAGCAAAATGAGCATGTGCACAAGGGAAGGGGGCACCACAGAGCTCTTTTCTCTAGTGCTGGATTTACCATGGACCATGGTGCAAACAGTGCACCTTCCTTAACAAGCCACATCCATCCATCCATCCTTCATCCTCAGCTCCCTTCTTCCCTCCCTCCCTCAAGAAAACCACTTTCCTATCTAAAGTAATTGAGTATGAATCAAAAACTAAAAAGAATGAAGACCTGACTAGTGAGAAAATTCATGTTTTGAGTGAAATCACCAGTCACCATCATCATCACTTAGTGTGTGGGGTTGTTGTTGTTTTTAAATTCTGTATTTTGGGAGGTTGGGTGGGGATAAGGATAAAAAGAGCTGCTGATCTTTTAGACCCATGGCCTCTACACTATCTATGCAAGCCAAACACAAAAAACAAAAACAGTCACTGTTAAAAACACCCCAAAAGGGGTTTTAAGTTCTTGTCTGAGCTTTTCAGTTTACAGATTCTGACAAAATCTGTCTACATTAATCAAAGTGTGAACGCGCATGATTTGATTGGAAGCCAGTAATTTGACTGTACATATTGTTTGGTGTATGATATGTGTTTCTTTTTTTTTTCTTTTTTGCCACATGCTACACAATGAAATGACCATGTTTTCATGCATATAACAGGCACACTGCACATTTTTTCCAAGCCTTAGGCCCCACCGTGTGTTATATTCGTAGGGGCCACCATAATCTTTTCAGTGTTTATGGTCTCCAAAGGTCTTAATCTGGCCCTGGTTCATGCTAAGCAGTCATATGTATCACTAACCATCTTACTGTGAAGTCCCTATCAGATACTCGTTGGTCAGCCAGAGCTGATGCTACTGAAGCCCTTGTAGATGGATACATCTGCATTCAAAATGCCCTCAGATATATTGGAGCAAACACCTGAAGCAAGACATAAAACTCAGACAGTGACAGACAAAATGGATTGTCTTGAGACTGTTCTGATGGCCAAAATCTGGAACATAAATCTTGAACTGTTCAAGAGCAGACAATAAGCTATCCAAAGAGTTGACGTTGATCTGAAGAAAGTGGTGGAGTTCCTGAAATCACGTTGGGATAGGTTTGAAGAGTTGGAACTGGATACCAGGAGCCTCTGGGGCAACACAGACGTCAAAGCAACTACAGGAAGGCCAAGAAAGAAAAGTGGTCAATCGACTAGATAGGCGGGATATAAATAAAATAAAATAAAATAAAATAAAATAAAATAAAATAAAATAAAATAAATAAATAAATAAATAAATAAATAAATAAATAAATAAATAAATAAATAAATAAATAAATAAATAAACTTTATGAAGTGAATCCAACATCAGTCTCAGATGAAGTTGTCCTTTCTTCAGAAGAAGAATTCAGATATGGAACTTCCAATGTCATTTTAGATCAGTTGTTTGTTGCCCTTCGAAAACACAGGATAGCATACCAATCAGTGCATGACAAGTTCAAAGTCACAGTCAACGTATGCTGTTTACCTGAGACAGAGATAAGAACTGAAGCTGAGCAATGCATCACTGCTTCCCCTCATGATTTCAGTAAGGCTTTCATAGATGAAATTGTCCAGTTTGCAGCCTTTGCCAAAACTCAGGTCATGTCTCACTCCATCTCAATAGGCAGTTTTACTCCATGATGAAATGCTCACTTATATCTTTCCAAATATTAATGTAGCTCTTAGAATATATTTGAGCCTGGTGGTCACTAGTTGTTCAGGAGAGAGATCATTCTCCAAAATGACATTAATAAATAATTATCTGACAACCACGATGATCAATGAAAGACTTAAGTGCCCTGTGTCTATTAGATGAAGAGAGCAATTTTCTAAAGAAGATGCAGTTTTAGGAGTTCATTAAAGATTTTTTTCAGGTGGCAAGTGTAGAAAGACTTTTTGTAGATACTCTAGAGTGATACACATAGCTATAAGTCAGTAAAACGTAATGTACCTAGCTTAAATAAACTTAAATTTTTTGCATTGACAGGTTCCAAGTTTAATTCGGTTGTGTAAATTGTTGAGTTAGCCATTGTTATCTGTGGAAACTAAAGAGTACATAGCAGCAAAGCTGTATTCTTTGTAATTTGTCTTACATAAAAATTTACCTGGAGTTTTGCTGGTGTGTATTTAAATGTATACACACATTTACTTCAGATTTAGAATTCATTTAACCTTTCTATGTATGTATGTATGTATGTATGTATGTATGTATGTATGTATGTATGTGTGTGTGTGTGTGTGTGTGTGTGTGTGTGTGTGTGTGTGTGTGTGTGTGTGTGTGTGTGTGTGTATGTATGTATGTATGTATGTATGTCTGTATGTATGTATGTATGTATGTATGTATGTATGTATGTATGTATGTATGTATGTATGTATGTATAAGTTCCAATGGACTTTGATGTGTAAATTTGGTGATTGGTTGTGTGTTTTAATGCCTGTGTATGAGGGGGCCCCTGAACCTGAAATGCCCCAGGGGCCCCAAGGCCTGAATTTGGCTCTGTTTGTAGTTGCTGAAGGGTGGCTGCTTCTGGAGGCTCTGTGGCTACAAAAAATCAGACAGGGTGGATGTCACCAATCCTGCTCTGCTCCCCCAGATTTACTGTGTACTTTTCTAAAATGCAAATAATGTAGTGGGTTGGGGTTGATAATTATTGTGATCAAGCAGGTGGAAAGAGGTTAATAACCTTTTCCTCCCTTCCTATGTTTCCAAAGATTGCTTTTCCAAAGCTAAGGTTTGAGTCGAGAGATGCTGGTGCTTCAGATACAGTGGTCCTACTACTACTACTTGATCAGAAAGCACTATACAGCTAGCCTGTCTTTTGCTCCTCCTCCATGAATGGGGTCAAGGTAAGAAAAAATGGGAGAGTTACCAGAATGATGCTGACCTTTGAACTTCCTTTAAAAGTCTATGGATGAGGCTGGGTGACTGCATCATAAAGGGTTGGGTACTAATGGAGGATTTCCTCTTAATGCAAGTAGCAGCTTCAAAAGTGTTAAACTGCGCTTAGGCATCATCTGTGATCCCAGTAGTTAGCATGCACTCCGGCAGTACCTGCTATGTTCCTATTGAACAATATGCACATTAGATGAAATATTGCCTTTGATGCAAAGATGCACCTCATATACTGAGTTTGTAACTTAACAGACCTCAGGCTGTGACATTTATCAACCTGATAGTCTTCATAGATACGCAGGGATCTTAACCTGGATTGTTTACATTCATATTTTACACTGCTGGCCTAGCACTGTCTTTTTTGAAGCTGAACATGTCATAAAACATGTAGGAAAGATGTCTGCTTGTGAACATATAAGAACAAACGATGGAATCATACAGTTGGCCATGGCTCCCTGGTTTGTTCCACCTTATAATTATATATTTGCTTCTATAGGATCATACTTTAAGATATTAATATCTACGCACTCGCTACAAAGAAAGCAAATGCATTTTCCTCATAAGATGCCCTTTGTCTACTCCAATAAAGGTGAGGTACTAAAATGTAGGGGGGACGTGGTGGCGCTGTGGGCTAAACCGCAGAAGCCTGTGCTGCAGGGTCAGAAGACCAAGCAGTCGTAAGATCGAATCCACGCAACGGAGTGAGTGCCCGTTGCTTGTCCCAGCTCCCGCCAACCTAGCGGTTCGAAAGCATGCAAATGCGAGTAGATAAATAGGTACCATCTCGGTGGGAAGGTAAACAGCGTTCCGTGTCTAAATCACACTGGCCATGTGACCACGGAAAGATTGTCTTCGGACAAACGCTGGCTCTATGGCTTGAAGAGCGGGATGAGCGCCACCCCCTAGAGTCGGACACGACTGGACAAAAATTGTCAAGGAGAACCTTTACCTTTACCTTTACTAAAATGTAGAACCGTGGGAATTTATGGAATGGAAGTAGAGTCAGACAAGATTTTCTTATTCTAACCACAGGTCATTCTTCTCTTGTGGCCTGCTGAGATCTAGGCCTGTTCCCTTCCTACATAATTCAAGGTGAATGTGTTGGGAGTAGAAAGAATCTGGGAAGTTGGTTATGTATGATTTACGATGAATGCCATGTTGATTGAAGACTCTGATCGCGCAATCTCATCAAGAGTCCAGACTACAGAAACTCATTTTTGTTTGTACAGAATCAGGAAGGCAGTAAAAATGGCTGTGTTATATGGAATATTTATTCTGTAAGGCATTCGTAAACCTGAAAAGTTCTCAAGCATGAACAAAGACCCACAAAGATGGAAAGCATCCTATACATCACATAAGTTATTTCCTTGTTCCTTAGAAGTAAGAAAGAGAAGTTCATGCCTGGAAAAAATTAATTGCTCCATTAGCAAGGCACATGACAAAAAAATGAGTCTCTCACTGATTTATGTCATGATGTGGGCACATACCAGCAGGGCTGCTTCAGATACACATATCCATCACCTCCTAATTGCAACATCAAGCCATGGCTAGTCATTGACAACAGAATTATCTGTAAATCATCAAGACAGTTCCTTTGGTCTACCAGCCTTTCCCAGCCTGATGCCTTCTCGTGTTTTGAATGACTGCTACAATCCATGACCATTGTCAATGCTGGTTGAGATTGATCAGACCTGTTAACACCAAACATCTTGTGGGAGCTACACTGAGAAATCTGCAACGAGCTGATGACTTCTTGTTCTCAAGTTGTCAAGTCAAGTCTGACTCACAGTGACTCTAGGAGGGGTTTCAAGGTATGTAATATATGTAAGAAGTGGGTTTTGCCAGTGTCACCCCATCCAGTGAGTTTCCATGGCCAAGCAGAGATTTGAACATAGGTTTCCTGAGTCCTAGACCATCACTCTATTCACTATACCACACTGGCTTTCCAAACATTTTTGGTGTGAAGAAAATAATGCCTGACTAGACAACTGAGCACATCAGGGAATCCTGTCTCTGATCTTTTCTCTGCCGCTCAGAGTGGTTGCATAGCCCAGATGGGTGGGATACAAATCAAATCAAATCAAATCAAATCAAATCAAATCAAATCAAATAAATAAATAAATAAATAAATCATTCATTCATTCATTCATTCATTCATTCATTCATTCATTCATTCATTTGTTGGCATCAGGAAGGCACTTGTACCTGGTAATATGCTTTCCCAATGCATCCTCCATAGGAATCTTCTGCAAGAAGGGTTTCATAAAGTCTGACTTTGAGTCAAAGCTTACTGTTGAGTAATTAAGTCTGACGTTGCTTGCCTAACTCATTGAACTCAATGAGGTACAGGAGTAGCCAGAGTCATGTAGTGGATAAAGTATCAGACGATGCCTTAGGAGACTTGGGTTCAAATTTCTGTTTGGCAAATTTATGGGAGGGTAGTAGTGGCAAATTACTCCTTACACATCTCATGTCCCTCAAAAACCCAATTAAGGTCACCATAATTTGGAAGCAGCTTGATGGCACATAATGGCAACAGCCTTACATTTATGAAAGATCAGGTCATGTGCCTATACGTATATGCAAATCATCACTGACTCTCCTCCAGGAAGACATAATTTTCAGAGTTATGGGCACAAAATGAGAATTTCCCAAGTATCCTATTAACTTTCATTTATGTATTTTTAAATATAGCAATCAATGTTAGCATATACAGTTTATATTAAGATTATTTCAATAGATGTCATGTACCTTGCGAAGCACAAGAAGATTGCTTCTACTTTAAAATTTGTATTTTGATGGCCAGGAAAATGTATCAAAACTGGATTTCATCAAGATGCTTTGAAACAGGACCAGTTAGCCTCCTGTCCATGGGACCTAACCTAGTCCATAGATGTTTTCTGCCCTGGTTCCACTGTCCTTCCTACACTCCTTCGAAGGTGTGTGGGAAGATAAATTTCCACTGTTATTTCCAATTACTGTTTGGAGGAAGAATGGGGATCCCCTGAGGTGCTCTTAGATTATCCCCCACATTTTCCATGAAGAGAAGGTGGCAGAAAAGCCAAATACATTGTAGAGTTAGCTGGTGCTGCCAGGAGTTGGCTGAGCTTTGATGCTAAGATTTAGCCACCTGTTCAAAATGCCAACTGAAGGCTCTTTACTTAACACCTACCTTGTTGGCATGGGGAAGGCAGAGTAGGAGCAAAGGGAACTTACCCATCATTTCCAAGAGGATGGGCCTGAGCTGGTGGAAGTACATGGAATAGGAACAAAGGTGGACTTTGGGATGATGCACTTCCTGTAGATGCTCCATCCAGCTCTTCTTTCAGGGACCTACTAACACTGGTGTCATGGAGGGATCCATAGAGAATCCATCATCTGCCCATAAAGGTTTCCCATCACTTCTCTAAGATGGAATAATAAAACTAATAGCCTATGCACCATGTTCTGCTTCTTTTGTTCTGCCTGTTAAGCTTCCTTACAATACAGTGGTGCCTCACTAGACAATGATAATCCGTTCCACTGAAATCGCTGTTTAGCAAAATCATTGTCTAGCGAAAAGCATTTCCCCATTGGAATACATTGAAACCTGTTTAATGCGTTCCAGTGGGGAAGAATCATTGTCTAGCGAAGATCAGCCATAGGAAAGCCACTTTGCGAACCACTGATCAGCTGTTTAAATCACTGTCTTGTGAAGCTTAGGTCCCGAAAACACCCATTTTGTGAGCACAGAGGGAGCTGTCAAAATTGTTGTCTAGCGAAAATTGGTTTGTGAAACAGGGACCAAACATTGTCCAGTGAAATTCCCCCATAGGAATCACTGTTTTGTGAATCGCTATAGCGATGGCAAAAAGTCAATTTCTAGAGAAAAAACTGTCATGCGGGGTAACTGTCTAGCGAGGCACCACTGCATGTGGAGAAAAATTACTAGGTTACTGTAGAATCAAAGTCCTCTCAGAAGGTCATCTGCTCCTGACTCAGCTTTAACAAAGATTATCCAAAGCTTCCTGAACTTCCACGTACTGCACCTTTTGGCAGCACTGGAGCCTGCTGTTGCCAATTGAGCACAGTGCCAACCATATTCATCAAGCACCTTGGCATTTTTATCTGTTCAACAGGCAAGATGATCGATTTACTGGTAGCTGAAAATGATTTTTTTTTTTACTCAGGAAAGATGTTTTTCAACCAACCAAAGGAGCAAATGATGCAAATACTAGTTTTGAAATTCTGTGAATATATAATGTTTTACTGTGAAGGGGTCCTGAAGGGTCCCATCCCATGCTTTCCATGCCAATCATCTCCAGGCTGATTCCCTCAGATCACATCCCTGGAAGATGGCCACCCTACAAGCAGACTGCAATACATTTTTGAAAATATTTTAAAATAACCTGATATCAGCACCAGTTAGGGGCTGTGAGAGGCGGCCAGTGTGAAGATGGGCTGGTACAGGACAAAGCCTCAATTGCAATGATTCTAAAAGCATGTGTAGCCATCTTGATGATATCCCCTAAGATTCTCTACTTCAAGAAACAATTGAAGGATGATGGGTGAAGTATGGGGAGATATAAAAAAAATCTCCAACATGTATGCACAAAGAATGCTGCCTTTTCACCTAGCAGAGGCTTTGTAATTTTAGCAGTTGTTGCCAAAAGCTGACATTCTACATGTGTAGCTTTTCCAGCATGGAGATGCAATTAGCAAGAAAGTTTTTCCCATTGAATTTCTACCTGGCAGGTAGCTGAAGGAATATGAGACTTGTCGGAAAGAAAGATGGCAATCCTATGAAGAAGCTATCGTAATAAATAGGTAGATTAAGCTGTTCTGACAGATATACCTGCACATGCATAATTAGGACACCCCTTAGGAATGGAATAATTCAGGCAGTTGAGTGTCTCCAAAAGAAAATTGCCATTCTTTCCCCCTCCCTAAAACCAGCTACCCTTCCATTTTATTTCATCTGACAATGAGAAGTAATTGGAGTTTCTATTCAGAATTCACAACAGGCAAAATTCCGTAATCAACAGATTTTATCTCAATATCATTTCTAAGAAAATATTACTTCTGAAAACTACCAGTACATAAAATTCCTGCAAGCTTTACATTAGGAACTTTGAGTGAATCAAGAACGTGCTTTATCATGGTCCCCATAGAATTAGATTTACAAGGGAAAAACTGCAGCTATAAAAAATCAATGAATACTTTCACTTAATGCATTCTCAACATCGCTTTTAAAATGGATAACTTGGAAATTTATTTACAGTAGAAATATATCAGAAGATGGTGGGGTACACCATAAATATACGAAGACCTTTTCTTAGACAAGAATTTATGTTGTTGGAAATCAAACAAGCTTCATAAACAGATTTTTACAGAATTCTACATGAGGCAGACAGGAAGGACAGACAATTCTCGGCTGTTTATTTATTTGTCCACATATCTGTTTATCCAAGCATTCCTATCCATTTTCACCTCACATGCATTTTGAAACAAGGAACATCATTGTCACCACCATTATTAATTACTGCTTAAAAAGCAAGCCAACAAAGAGAAAAACAATATATATTGGTGGCATTTTCTTAACAGCAGGGAGATTAATACAGTTTACATTGAATCGTGCTTGGAAATTAAACATAAAACTAAAAGTTTTAAACAAGGCAAATCTTTCAGATCTGATGAATCTTCAGTGGAGATGAGTTTCATAAATATGGGACAGCAACAGAGGACACTCTAATTAGTTGTTGAGGGCAATAATAAGCCTACATGAAGTATGAATTACGAGATCTTTGACTGGGGAGATCAATATTTCCACAGATATTTCATGCAAGGGTCATTAAGGCTCATTAACACCTTAAAATTAGCTGGGAAACAATCTGGTAACCACAGGAGTTTATGCAATTCACTCAGAAGACGGGCAACTACATTCAGTCTGAACCAACTAAACTTTCTGAATAGGGTTGTTTTTTTGTTTTTTTTTTTTTTTTTTTTTTGAGAGCCATACTTATAATGCATTGGAATAATCCAGTCAGGATGCAACAGGGTATGTATGGCAGTTGTGTAAGTCTTGCTTGTTCAGGAAGGGGTGCAGCTGGAATATCCACTGATAATGATGCCAAGAAGTGCTGCTCTTCCTGGCCCCTCTCTGCAGCCAAGAAAGCTGAAGATCTCAAAAAAAAAAAATCTCTTAGGGGAGTGCAACTCTGACCCAGAACATGGAATTCTACTCTCTCTCCATTTCCAGGATTGTGCCCTGTTCTCCCTGGATTAAATTGCAGTTCCTTCACCTTCAGCTGCTCACTACCAAGGTCACTTATGGCTTTCTGATACTTGCTTCAGATAGAAAAAAAGAAACATATCTGGGTGTCAACAAACTACTGATGACAACCTGGCTCCAAAAGTCTGGATGTTTTCTCCTGGAGGTTCCTCATACAAGTTCCAAAGTATGGGAAATAATAAATTCCTGCACAGCCAAAAAAAAAATACTTTGGGGAATAGACATCATTATAAATAAGTGTCAAAAACCTCCTGCTCCTTGTCCCCAGTCCCTCTAAGAAGGCCTGCGGTCATTGAAGACAGTGTATTTTTTATTGTGATATTATGTTTTTGGAACAGAAGGCTTACCAGTAGCCATCTTTATTCTCATTTTAGTGCGAAGTGAAAACATGGTTGTTTCTCCTGGCCTTATGGTTCGGTTTAGCTGCTTTTTCATCTTCATTGAGATTGGTCTAGAATTTGGAATTCTGTTGCCAGAACACCACAGCCGCTGTGACTGATGTCCAAACTTTCTGAGAGTTGTAAAAAGTCACTCTTCTTTTTTATGGAAGGTCTCTCGAGTAACTGGCCTGGCCACCAAATTGAAGGGGAAATGTTTAAATAAATAAAAATAAAATAAAATAGTCTATTATGTTGATCAATGTTACCTATTTTCATTGGTACCAGAATTTTTCTGGGCCTTATTTTCAGTTCTTTCAGATTCTGAGTGGATTTGCCACAGACTGATCCTAAAACTTCTTCTTCTTAGGCATCCTTCAGTCTCGAGAGACTATGGTAACGTCCTCTGTATCGAGGACTTGGAACAGCATCTAGTGTGGCTGAAAAGGCCAATTCGAGAGTGACAATCCCTTGCACACTGAAGACAAATACAATCTGTCCCCTGTCCAGCTCCCTGGTTTTGCTGCTTCCGGGACTGCCTCTTTGCCTCGGCCTGCTGGACAAGGGTCACTTCAAATTGGGAGAGGTCGTGATGCATCACCTGCCTCCAGGCTGAACAGTCTGATGTCAAGGTTTCCCATCTGTTGAGGTCCATTCCTAAGGCCTTCAGATCCCGCTTGCCGATATCCTTGTATCGCAGCTGTGGTCTCCCTCTGGGGCGATTTCCCTGCACTAATTTTCCATACAGGAGATCTTTTGGAATCCGACCATCAGACATTCTCACGACATGCCCAAGCCAACGTAGATGTTGCTGTTTCAGTAATGTATACATGCTGAAAATTCCAACTCGTTCTAGGATAACTCTGTTTGGGACTTTGTCCAGCCAGGTGATACCAAAAATGCATCGGAGACAATGCATATGGAATGTGTTCAGCTTCCTGTCCTGCCATGCACAAAGGGTCCAGGACTCACTGCAGTACAGGAGTGTGCTCAGGACACAGGCTCTATAGACCCGGATCTTGATATATGCTGTCAACTTCTTATTTGGCCATACTCTCTTTGTGAGTCTTGAGAACATGGTAGCTGTTTTCCCAATGCGTTTATTCAGCTTGACATCTCAGGAGAGAGTGTCAGAGATTGTTGAGCTAAGATACACAAAGTCATGAATAATCTTCCCCAGTATTTTATTGTGTCATTATGTTATTTATGCAGCATGCCAATAAAGGTTTCTGTTTCAGACATAAAAGAATAATCTTCAATTCTTGCGTAGAGATGGTTATAGAGGGAGGTGAGTCCACACCCTGGCCCATGACTTGTGTTTTCTTCAGGCTGATTGTTAGTCCAAAGTCTTGGCAGGCCTTGCGATTCATCAGTTGTTGGAGGTCTTCAGCAGAGTGGGCAACAATGGCTGCATCATCTGCGAAGAGGAAATCCCACATACATTTCAGTTGGACTTTGGTCTTTGCTCTCAGTCTAGAGATTAAAGAGCTTTCCATCTGATCTAGTCCAGAGATAGACACCTTCTGTTGCAGTTCCAAAGGCGTGCTTCATCATGACAGCAAAAAAGATCCCAAACAGGGTTGGCGTGAGGACACAGCCCTGTTTCACTCCGCTTTGGATGTCAAAGAGATCTGATGTTGAGCCATTGAAAACTATGGTGCCCTTCATTCCCTCATGAAAGGACCTGATGATGTTTAGGAGTCGAAGTGGACATCCAATCTTGGGAAGTATTTTAAAAAGGCCATCCCTGCTAACCAGATCAAAGGCCTTTGTGAGATCTATGAAGGCCACAAAGAGTGGCTGTTGTTGTTCCCTACATTTCTCCTGCAACTGTCTGAGGGAGAATACCATGTCAGTGGTGGATCTATTAGCTCGGAATCCACACTGTCATTCTGGATAGACTCTGTCTGCAAGCACCTGGAGTTTCTTCATAACAACACAGGCAAGCAGCTTCCCTACAACGCTAAGAAGAGAGATGCCACGGTAGTTATTGTATTCACCCTGTCCCCTTTGTTCTTGTATAATGTGACAATGTTTGCATCCTTCATGTCCTGTGGTACTCCATCTTCCCTCCAGCAAAGATGAAAGACTTCATACAGTTCGGTGGTGATGATCTCTTTACAGCACTTCAGCACTTCAACAGGGATATTATCCTTTCCAGGTGCCTTGCCGGAGGTGAGGGAAACCAAGGCTGGTTCACTGTCCAGCTCTTCCAAGACA
This sequence comes from Pogona vitticeps, assembly GCF_051106095.1. Lineage (NCBI taxonomy): Eukaryota > Metazoa > Chordata > Lepidosauria > Squamata > Agamidae > Pogona > Pogona vitticeps. The sequence continues at coordinate 59,402,796 of NC_135783.1, read as the reverse complement.
GGCAGGCACTCAATGTTATTCAGTGCTTCTTTGGTTACTACATTCTCTCTGAAATATAGCTCAGAGTAGTGCTGCACCCTACACATGGACAAATATCATAATCGACTCTAATGTGAGGGGGCCAGGTAACACTAAATATCACTAGGCCATCTCTGTATACAGTACTTTCAAATACTGTAATGTCTGTGTTTGGCTGTCTCAGAAACTGTTGATGCAACTATAGCTCAGATTAAAAATCTGCACCAATGTGAATGTCAGTATAATTGATATCCAAATCACGAAGCTCCGGCTCTGTGTAGGGTTATACGCATCTTGTAATTAGTCAGCAAGATGCTCAGTAAAAGAGTTTTCTAATCAAGACAATTTTGCAGCTTGATTTCTTAAGTATAAAAATTAATTGCATGAATTCAAAGGCTCTGCTTCAATCTGAACAGCCATGATTTACACATGGCTTAGCAGTGGCAAAAGCTTTGCACACACAAGGGGTCAGACCCAGTCCTTGGCAACGTCCCCTTAAAATAGGATGAAAGTCCTCTGCCTGTGACCAGTTGCTGGCTCTTGCCAGCTGAAAGAGATAAGAGTGGGCCAAATGGACAGGTGTTTTAAGCTGCTACAAAATACTTTCTTGGGATCCACTGAATTAAAATGCCAGTCATTATGGAATACATACAAATAGGTGCAGAGTTTGGAATGTGATTCAGGTTGCCAACCTGCAATTGTTTTGCAGTGGATAGTTTCAGCATATTGTCTTTACTGTCCTTCTCAAAATAACCTACATGATGCTGAATATATGACAGTGTGCATTCTTATCATCAGCCACAAATATCTTCCTATGGAATTACTTCACTGAGGCTTAGCCCCAGCCCACCATGTATTTTACCTACCCAGTAATCAGATGAACAGAGCATGGAGAAGACAAAGATGTTATGTAGGGAGGTCTTCTCAGGGAATGTTCTTGAGTTCAGAGTATTCTTCCAAAGATTTTAGTGAAAGCTTTGTGAAATCCTTCTTCTAGGGGTTCATAAAGGATAAAGCATAATCGCTCTATACTTCAGATCTTGAGAAAACATTCCTCTTCTTATACCTGGACCAAATGATAAAGAAGGGCCCTGAGAGACAGTCTCGTAGGAAACAGAAGACACCTGAACTTATTGGAAAAAATAATACAATAAAAGAGCAAGCCAAAGGAAAGCGAGCAGAATGCTTTTAATATAGTTATTAGGAAAACACACATATTATCCATGTTGCTGCTGCAGTTGTTGTTCTTAATACTTGAAAGTTGCCACAGTTGCTTTAGTTAGACCATAGTCAAAGATGGTTAGAACAAAAATATTAAAGTCTTCAAAATTATTGGTCTTGCATGATCAAGGGTTTTGACTCAGGTTACCACAAAATTGACTGTTGCCAGTAAATACATCAGCAATGAGTATATAAGAACATAAGAGCCCTGATGGATCAGGCCAAGGGCCCATCTGGTCTAGCTCCCTGTATCTCACAGTGGCCCCACCAGATGCCTCTGGGAGTACACGAGACAACTAAATACCTGTCTCCTGATACCACTCCTCTTCATCTGGCATTTTGATGTACCTTCCTTTTAAGCCTGGAGATTATACAACCCCACCATGGCTTGTAACATGCAAGTTATGCCCTACAATGCATACAAAAGCACATGGCTGAGATAGCGCTGTTGTAGTAGCCCGCTTCCAGTCAAAAATAGTCTAATTATCTTAACATTTTAATTTGTTTTGAATTTTACCTATATTTCATATGCATCTAGAATTTTAAATGTTGCAGTGCTCTGAAAGAAAAAAAGAAAGAAAGAAAGCCTACATCAGACAAAAAAATACTACTTGATGTTTTCAAACTGATCTCTTCTTGCTTTCTGTCCCACATTAAGAATACGCTTGCTGCAGCCGAAAAAGCTAGTTTTGCACTGCCTTTAATGTCTATTGTCTACTTTTAATTTCCTTTACTGTTCATGTCCCCTGATGAGAAATCATATTATATCTGCTGCCACCAGCCTAAGCACATTTAAATTGCCATTTGTGTAATGCTAGTCATACCAGTGAGCCATTTCTTCATTCAGTTATTTTATTTTATGCAAACAAATGAGGATGAAAGTGTTATAAATCCAGGAAGCACAGCCACAAGAATGAATTAATTAACAATGCAAGAGGTGATTCATGATAGAGACTGTCAAGCAATAGTGTAAGTTCTTGCTGTCTAGGAAGTCCTTGCTGTCCAGAAAGATACTCAAATGATTCTGGGTAACAAAGAGAAAATACAAATAAAAAGAAAAGTGGTACTTTTACTGAGCCACTAAAATATTGGCCAGAATCTTACTGGTGTTCATGTAATATTCATTTAATTTGTACAGCTAATCATCACGTTGCTGGGGTGCATCACAGTTGTACATTCAGGTGCATGATCAGGCATGTAACTAAGGCACACCTTAGTACCTTGTCATTTGATTGCAATTAGCTGAAGCAAATTATGCAGACTTTGCATTAACACCAATAGGTTTCACATCAAGTAGGACCTTACTTCAGGATGGGCATTACAAAGCACAAGGGGCTGAAGGGGAAAATAGACGTTTTGGGACATTGCTTTAACACAGTGGTCCCCTGGTGCTGGTCCATGGCCTTGGCAGGACTGGGCCACAGAGACAGATCTCCTGCCCACTGCATGCACTCCTCACCCACGCCCACCTGCACACATGTGAGTGTGCCCCACCCACCCGCGAGTGCCCCACCTACCTGCGCATGCACTGCAGTGCCCCACCCCATGTGATCACCACCAACTAGCTAATCTAATATGTTAACTCTCTTCTGCTGTCTCTTTATACTCATTGTGCATCTATGAAAATTAATATCAAATAGCTACAAAAAAGGGAAATAATATTTTAGGCTGCATTAACAGAAGTATAGTTTCTAAATCCCGCAAAGTGCTACTCCCCCTCTATTCAGCACTGGTTAGGCCTCACCTTGAGTATTGTGTCCAGTTCTGGACACCACACTTCAAAAAGGATGCTAACAAATTGGAACAAGTTCAGAGGAGGGCGACATGGATGATCAGGGGGCTGGAAACCAAGCCTTATGAGGAATGGCTGAAAGAACTGGGCATGTTAAGCCTTGAGAAAAGAAGACAGAAAGGAGATATGATAATATTTTTCAAATAGTTGGAAGACTGTCATACAGAGGAGGGGCAGGATCTGTTCTCAATCAACCCAGAATGCAGGACATGCAACAGTGGGCTCAAGTTGCAGGAAGCCAGATTTCAGTTGACTATCAGGAAAAATGTCCTTGCTGTTAGAGCAGTACAACAATGGAACTAATTACTTTGAGAGGCAGTGAGTGCTGCAACAGTGGAGGCATTCAAGAGAAATTAAGGCAACCACCCGGCAGGTATCCTTTGATTTGTATTCCTGCACTGAGCAGGAGATTAGTTTTGATGGCCTCCAACTTCATGATTCTATCATTCTATGAATATATGAAAATAAAATATTCATCAGATATCCATCAAGCAGGATCCATTAAATCAGTTTCTTGCTCCACACCATCACTGATAGATGTATAGCCATATACTGAGCCCAACTCATATTGTCTCTTCTACTATCACAGCAGTAGAAGGCACAGTAAACAAGATATTGCCCCATGACTTTTTAGTTAGTTGTAAATCACAATGTGAAAGGAGTTTCTAGTGCTTAGTATGAAAAGAAATGTTTATATCTTTTTAATAAGCCTTCTAAACTAGGTGGTCTCATTTGTCCCCAGTTGTTTTCCGTAAATAGAATGGTTTGGGGGTGAGAATAACTTTTTAAAAATCCCTCTTTGTGAAGTGAGACCTTTTGAAATTTAAATTAGTTAGTTTTGAAATGTTAATATAAATTTTTGAAATACATCCTACATGAGTATACCCAGTTTTGGTGCCCCCACCCCAAATTCAGGGAAGTTACTGCCTTACAAACAACCAAACAAAAGGAAATGAACTTATGGGGAAGTACATATATAATATAAAACCTCATCCCTTGCAACAAACAGTAACAAAAAGAAACTAGTTTTCTCAACAGTTCTCACTGCTTTAGTAAGAGAATCCATGTATCCAGGTACATGGGGAAGGGGGTGGGTGGGAAGAAATGCTCCATCCGAACACGTCTAAAGAGAAGTCTCTCTTGAATAGGGAGTTTGCAAGTGAATTGCCAAATTCCTGTTAGTTGTTTGCATAAGGTTTGTGTAACTTACTATAGTCAGTTGTTGCTCCTAACTGATAAAATGCTGGGACATCCCGAGTACTCAAACATCCAGTTGCACAACAAAGATGCACCCTAGCACCTCATCAATTAGCTTGCCCTGAGCAGCTGCAGGTTACACAAACCTTATGTGAATATCAATAAGATTCTGGCCAAGAAGTGTTTAAAATGGCCATGATCCCAGTGCTGTGCTAAATGCATCTGGAGGAGAGAGTGGGTGTGCCTTTAGTGTTGATTGATTCATATAACACATTAAAAATGTATGTATGTGCATTACATTGTGTGCATTCGGTGTGTGCATTACAGAAGAACACAAGGAAAAAAGGCAGGGCAGGACTTCAATCATTTTACAGGGGTGGGATGGGGGAAAAACTCAGCACTGTCAAAAGTAAGGAACTGGAAAAAAGGAAATAATTTGAGCATCAACTCCATATTTTGTCTTCTGCTTTACTCTAAGTTTCAGAACACTGCTAAAATAGAGTTCCAGAGACTACTGCATGTGATGTGCAACTAGCTAGTAATCAGAGGCAGAAAATGCTGCACAATGACACTTCAGGGCCACTCGCTCTTTTGAGAGTTACCTTGATTGAACTGATGAGCAGATACATAAAAGAGTTGTTTATGAGCTTCCTTGCCTCCACCAATGTTTGAATCTCTCTGGTGCTATTGACCCAAAAGCTGCAAAGGACATAAATCACACAAGGCCCTGGAGACTTCACTGTATTAAGCAGACTGTTTATGGAAGAAAAGCAAGGTTGAAAAATCCTTACTGGCTTGAATTGAAGAAGGTCTATGTCTGATTTAGGTGTGCATTTATATACCTGTTCTGAATACTGCAGATGTGTACCATATAGCTAATATGTGGGTCAGGAATCCAAACTGCTGCAGCCAGTTATGAGCATACACCCAGCAGCAAGCTCTGCATAAGTTATGGAACAGCTATTTGCACACAAGCCTTGAGGAGTGAGGGTTGAACCCTCTCAAACATCATACCTGTTTCTCTTGACTGTATCTAGAGACAGCCAAAGCAAAGCAAAGCAAAACAGAATGTTTGATGCCAGATGCCAGAGGAAGACAATCCCAATTAACTTAACCGCCACAACTAAACGTTCTGCACAACATATTGGGGGGCTCTCCCCTGCATTGTAATGACTTTGAATTGCATAGGTGCATTGTAAGCTTGTGACCCACTCACATTCATTTTGATGGGAGGAGGCTTGCATTAAAAAAAAGGGGGGGAGGCAGAAGCAAAAAGATAGTGTCCCATGGGTCAGAGTTGTCTCTGATTCTTCCTAGAACTCTTAATGGCAGCCACCACCTCTCCTCTTTAGGGGTTGCTTCTGGCTTTGCCTTGTTTTTTTTCAATGAAGAAGTAAAACGATCTCAGGGTCAAAGGAAAGGGATCTCACCTCCCGTTTGGCTTTCACAAATAGTGTCAAGTGAAGTCAGCATTCCGGGGCTGTTGTGCTCTAATTTGAATGTTCTTCATTTTGAAGCTCTGCCTCCTCCTCTTTCCCCCACACCCTTATCATCTCTCTCTGTCTGTCTCAGCCAAGAATTCAGCAGTGGAAGAAAAGGTGTTTGATAAACAAAAATTAAAATGGGAACAAAGGCAATTACCTTATGAAAAGGTCACCCTCCTGACTCAGGGCAATAGCTTTCAGAAATTTCAGGTTGGAATCTTTCACAAGGACCTATTTAGAATGTCAGGAACGGAGCTCAGAACCTCCTGTATTGCCGATCAGCTGTATTAAAACTGAGCCAGTGAAAACTGTGTATCAGCATGGGGCACACTTTGCTTCATCTCACCCCAACATTTCAGGGTAAGTTCCCCCCATCACAGTCACAATCTTCCCTTGGTTATAGCCCTTCCCAAACATCCATAATTCCCTTTGTTAGGGTGAATGATTGAACCACTGGATGTGTTGATTGCAAAGAAAGAGACTGTGTACCGTTTGATGCTCACAACAAGGTTTCTGGGGGTGGAAGACTCTCTTTGAAGGCAGGCTGGCCAGAACCCTGTTGTGCTTCCTCTGAATAGTTTCATTCCAGCAGGCCTTTAACAATTAACGCAGTTTGCTGGAAATCAGGTTTTTAATTCAGAGGGAGGGCATCCCATAGTTCTAAAACTGTTTTGGTTTAATTAATCTGGGAGCACACTAGACAACTAGATACCTGTCTCCTGATACCCCTCTCCTTCACCTGGCACTTTGAGGTACCTTCCTTTTAATGATGATACAAGAACCATGAATTTATAGAAAAATGTATTAATAGGTCAATATCTATTTCTTTATATTTCTTGATTATTATATTTTGCCACAACTGACATGGCTCCTCCTCTGAAAATCGGTGGATAAAACGTTCTTCTCTTCAAAAATATGCGAAGCGCAGTCTATGAAAATGAAAAACAGATTGGTTTTAGGTGCCTGGCACAGATGCTCTTCGTTCCTCCCACGCTTCCCGAGCGGATGAATCCAAGACAAGAGGCGGCGCCGAGCGACCCCTAAGGAAGGGTCCCGTCCCCGCCGACGGCCCCTCGACGCCCCCTGTCGGCCGCCGCGCCAATTTCAAGGACGAAAAGCGGGAGGGAGGGAGGGGGGGTTCGGAGAGAAAGCGCGGGCGGGCGCCCCCTAGAGGGGAGAGAACGGGTGCGCGCTAGAGAAAGGACAGCGCCGGAGAACCGGCGAGGGCGAGCGCGCTTGCCTGTGAACGGACGACAAACGTTTCTTCTCTCTCTCCCCCCCCCAATCCTTGGCTCCAGCGCTCCCTACGCAGTAGCAACAGCGGCGACGGCAGGTTGCATTCGGGAGCCGCTGCCTCCCTTCCGCTGTGGATGCGTGAGGTTTCGCGTATGCGGGCGGCAGCTCTTTTCTGCCGGCCACCGCCAGCCCTGAACTCGGGGCTCCTGCTGCTGCTGCTGTTGCTACTGCTGTGGGAAGCAAGGGCGCTCGCCCGCCCGCCCGCCCGGCTCGCCTTCCCGCCGCCCTGCCCGGTGCGGACGCTGCCCTCGCCTCTTCTTCTTCTTCTTCCTCCTCGCGCCGCCTCCTTGCCCGCCGTGCTGTGGCGCCTTCTTGAACGTCGGGGAGCCCGTCCTCCCCCGCCGCTCCTCTTCCCTATGGGGATCCGCGAGTTCCCCAACGGCACGACGAGGGGCAAAGCCGTGGCGATGTGAGTGCCGGCGCCGGGCATCGGGTGCGGGGAGAGGGGCGGGCGGGCGAGTGGGGAAGGCTGGGCTGGGTTGGGGGCGCGCGGGCGCGAGAAGCGGGACAACACCTGCTCTCTTTTTTTGCAGCAGAGGCAGCGCCGTTTGCTCGGCTTGTGCCCGCGCGCGCGCCAAGAAGAAGACCCCCCCCCCTCCGGGCAGGGGAGAGACGACCCGCCGCCGCCGCCCCCCGGGTCCCTGCGCTGCCGGAGCCGTCGCCGCCCTGGGCTCCAAGGGCCGGGCCTCGAAAGTTTTCAGCCCCTGCCCCCACTTTTCTCTCCTGCGTGCGGGGAGGAAGGAGGGAGGGAGGGAGGGAGAGGATGGTTTTGGCGGGCAAGGACTTAAAGTTCGCCTGAAGCCTTCCTGCCGTCCTTCGTTCCTTCCTCACTCTCTCGCCGGGCAAGGCGTGGAAGTGGAGCGCCTCGACTCTCCTCTGACTCGCTCGCTCTTTTTTCTTCCCCGCAACATCTCGGGATGCATTGAGGGATCTCAGGACTTTGTTCTGGCGGGCTCTGAAGAGGTGGCTTTCTGTGGTGTGTGTGTGTGGTTTATGTTTGTGTGTGTGTATGTATGTGTGGAGTGCTTATGTATTAGGAAGCATGAAGTCAGCTTTTCCTTTATGTCGACTGCCCTCCTCAGTTTCCCCCTTCTCCATGTGTGCACCCCCCCTCTCTGTGTGTGTGTGTTTTTTCTTGCATTATTATATTATGATTAGTAATACCTTGTGAGGATTATGTTCTGGAGAGGTCTTGTATTCATAACATCCTTGTTTGTCTTTCCCTTCCCCCCCCGAACTGCTTTTCCACCCCCACCCCCATTTTTAGTGGCATGAGGAGGTCTCCAGATGTCAGCCCCCGGAGGCTGTCAGACATCAGCCCTCAGCTCCGGCAGCTAAAGTATCTTGTGGTGGATGAGGCCATTAAAGAGGATTTGAAATGGTCCCGATCCATGGAAGACCTCACCGGCGGCGCTTCCGTCGGGCTCACTTCCATCGAGGAAAGGATCCTGAGGATTACTGGCTATTACGGCTATCAGCCCTGGGCTGCCAGCTACAAAAGTAAGTCTCTGGTTTATCCCCCCCCCCCCCCGTCTCTTCCTCCTTCACGGCAGCCGGTGCCACTGCCCACCCGCAGCTACAGCCACCATTCTCTTCATACACCTCTCCCCCTCCCCCACCCCCTCCCCACACTCAACTTTCTGTCAGCAAGGAATCAGCCTGCTCTCTGGCTGTCTGAAGCGTGCAGAGGGGAAGGGCTTAGAAGACGGTACTGTGGAGTTAATTAACCCTGTTCGACTTCTCCTAGATCATGAGGATTGAAATTTGTATTTTGTGTGATCCAAGTAGATTAGATATTACCCTTTGGTTAATTTGCTGCTTTCTGCAATTCTCTTTCCATCTCTCCTTCTTTCTGATTATTTGTTGAAAGCCATATTTCTTCTAGTTCATATTTCAGTCTGAGAGTGGAGTGGACTGTTAGCAAGAGGGATATGCTCTATTTTATTTTTTTGAGTACATATTGCACGTTAGTGTTTCAGAACATTGTGACAGTTTGATGAGCTGAATATGATTTTATATAAGACTTCATCAGTTGAACTTTCTGGATGTCTGTAAAAGTAGTGATTTATTATATAAAAATAATTCTTCAGATTGGGAAAAGGATTTCAGCTTAGTGCCCAAGCTCTGATCAAATGCAAATTTTGTGAATGGTCACTGTGGCACAAAGCCTGTTTAAGGGAGAAGCTGTTACTTTGAGTGGTGAGTGAAGTTTGCATGTTCAGAGCAAGCAATTAGTCCTTGATTATAATGCAGGAAAATGTCTTACAGCTTGGAGATTTAATAAATTGCTTTCATGTTCTAGACTGCTTCATCAGATACTGTATTAATCTAAGGAAAGTGGTATCTTGGTAGTTTAGCTTTGATTATGTTAATTTTAGTAATAAAATACAGCAATTTTGTTTTTCAATACCATAGGAAAAACAGTGATCAGGTCTGTTAATGAAATGATTTCTGATGTCATAGTCTAATTGGATGTAAATTTGTTACAATACATTATATACTGTAAATAGAGGATTAAAATTATTATAACTAGTACTTGAGTATGTATATCAGCCATTATAATTTCAAACACTGGTTCATTTTTCTGTTTCTAAAGTTTGATGAAAATATCTTCCTGAAATATCAGAGCACTAGTGATGGCAGACAGTATTCATTTTTTGAAAGAAAGCATGTAGCATACTGAAGGACAGTCTTTTCTCAGGTTTGGAACTCATGTATGATGCCACATTCCAAGTTTTGAGCTTTGTGTACCTGCACAGATTGCAGCAATGACCACATACATCATACATGTCCAGAAGAAACCACATTCACACTTTTGTTTTTCTTTTCCTCTACATATTGGATCAGGAGATGACATGAGGCCAGGAGATGAACCTGGATATTTTGAATATTCCATAATGATGAACCTTGTTTGTTCAAGAGCTCATCCCATCAGCTCAGAAAAATGCATCCAGGCATTTACTCAAATTAAATATTTAAAAAGTATTTATTCATTTCCATGGAAAAATGACCTGTGGAGTGCCACAGGTTTGTGTTTTGATCCCTGCATGAAGTCATAGCTGAGATAGTCTGAGGCTTTGGAGTGAAGTCATTAATATGCTGATAACATTTCTGTTTTTCTGTTGTGATCCAGGAGCAAAAGGTCCCTCCTGGGCCAATGTCTGGCAGTTACAATGGACTGGAGGAGAATTCATAGTTTAAAACTGGATGCAGAGAAAGCATAAATGATCACAGTTGAAAAAGCTATTTTTGATGAGATTTGCTGTCTTGTAATTGAGCAAATATGTATCTATGGGTGCTGTTTGGATTAGTCGGTATTTTTAGAATGCATTCTTGGTTACCGCTTTCACCTGTTGGCTTCAGTAGAAGGAACAGCTGCTACACCCATACCTGAAGCACAGGGATCTTGCAAGGATTACTCATGCTTCTGAAACATTTTTTGATTACTATAACATGCTTTATTTGGAACTGTGTTTTACTAGCTGCCCATCTGTCTTCCAGAGAGGGGCAATAGAAACAGATTAGGCATATGCCATGAGTTCTTAGTCTCAATAAAGAGGAGCCAGTCTTAGTTTGGTGGAAGCACATCTGGGAGATATTTGAAATAAGCAGCCAGAACTATGGATTATCAGGCAGAGAGTCTATATCCATTAGTACTATAATGACAACAGCAACTACTGCATTCACTCTCTTCCTCCTTCTGCTCTTCCTTCATGTTTTTATCCCACTTTTCCTCAAGAAGCTCCGAGTGATTCAGATTACTTTTCTCCTCACTTCTGTCTCACCAAAACCCTGAGATGTACATTAGGCTGGAAGTGAGTGACTGCCCCATGATCACCCAGTGAGTTTCATGCCTAAGTGGTGACTTCAGCACTGATCTCCTAAGTCCCAATCTAGCAGTTTAATCACACACTTCTCTGTCTCCCACTTAAAAGTTACAGGTTAGAAAAACAAGAGGGGTCAAAGGCAGGTCCTTCAGTACCTTGGACAGATCCCACAAGAGAGATGATTGTAAAAAGAGCAGGTTCCTGACCTAGCATTTATCTGACATCTTATCTGAACTCTTTTCAGGACCTGGAGACTGCAGATGTCTCACCCATCTCCTGTCAAATGAAAGAATATATTAAACAATAGAAATTGTGTTGAAATAAATGTTGTTTTTCCACAGAACAAGTGCATCCTTGTTTATATCTGTGTGCAAAAAAAAAGGCCTCTAAATGGTCCTCTCTCTTTTTGATATGGAAGTAATTTCTAGACATTTCTAAAGCTTTTTTGGTGATGCCAGGGAGAGGGTAGGGTGAGCATTGAGGGAATTGTCCCCAAGGCACATCAAAGCTGCCATTTTGGTTCTTCAACTGGATTATCTGGCTCTCTCCTTGCAGGAAAATTTAGATTCCTTAAACAAAGAAGACCTCTGTCCTTGAGCTTGGTGTTTTGTTCCTTCTCCATTGAACTGTGCTCTGTGATCATATACTGATTTGGTACACAGTCCCTTTGAAGGGGTACAAACACTGGTTCCTTGATGGAGATTTTAGTTTGAGCATTTTATGTTTGCCAGTCTTCGAGTGCTGTTTGCTAGGCTTGGATACAGTGTGAGTTTCCAAATTCAGTTCTTTTATGAGTGATACTTCTGCCTTAGCTAGCCATTCTATACTTCAGACAGTGAACAAGTTATTTCATTTATTGTTTGTTTGTTTATTATATACTTATTATGGCATCTGCAATGTTACTAGATTATTTTATTCATCAGAAATAATGAAAAGTGATGATGACATCAAAAGCTATAACGTTTAGGTGCTAAATATGCCTGCCAGTTTACTTGGAACTTCAGGAAAGGCTGCCTTCCATTAGGCACCGGTTATTACTTTTCTGTCTAGTGCTGCATGGAGCATAATTCCCTAAGAGATGGAACTGTAATACAGAACTCAGCCCTGGAAAAAAAAAACATCTGAAGCTTTGCTTTTTGTTTCTTGGGAAGAAATTCGACCCCCCCCCCAAAAGCTTTTAATAATGTTGTGTTTATTGGCATAGCTTCTCCACTCGAATATCCAACAATTACTTCATTTTATATTCTATATTTTGAGATGTTTATATTGTGTACTATCTTTAGTTTTCTTCTGAGAACAGCAAGCTAAATATATTCCTATTAAAATCTAAAATTTTGATGGTTTAAAGGGCTGATTTCTGAGTTGGATCTTATAGCAGTACCCACAAATTGAAGACATACCACAACAAGGATGGAAAAGATAGGTTCTTAATGTAAAAGTTTTTTAAAGCATTCATTATCAACAATTTCATTTGTAGAACATGCCTTTCCTGTTTTGATAAAATATTACAAGTCCTGGACTTTCTGATTCAGATTGTCTTGATATGTGGATACCTTTGTTATTTGACCAAAAAGCAGTTTATAGTAACAAAATAAGGGAGATTTCATGTCTGTTCATTGTGAGGTGTTTTTTTTTTTACATTTGTTTGCATAGTATCTGCAGTTTATTAAAAATGTTACTTAAAGATGTAAGAGGAAATATATCTTCTTAAGTGAAGTATTGGGAGTTTTTGCTTTGTTGGCAACAACTGGCAAATCTATGTACATCTTGGGTAATTACTAGCTTGCGGACTCTGTTCATTCAGCTTTGAAATAAGCAGTAACTTGTTTTATGAATAGCTGTATTGTTGTTAAGAGAAACTTCTTTATTGGTGTTTCTGCTGGATTGGGCCTTATAAGAAGAACAGCTTTTGAGGTAGATATTAACGCTCCTTTCTGACATGATGACTAATAGGCCAATTGACTTCATGTTGAGCAACTGTGTGTAGTCTTGCTGAAATAAGAAAGGTCATGTCCATGGTTCAGTTAGAACCTGTTTAATACGATATAAGAATTGCCTTTGAAAAACTAATTGTAACCAGAGCTTAATTGCAACTTGAACTCTCCACAAAAAAAGTAATCATGTTTGTTATACCCAGAGAAGAATTTGTAACCATATGTAATCCTTTGTTGGAATTTTCCACTCTGTATTTTGGTTTTGGTTTGCTGTACATGCAAAATGTTTATTTTGAATATTATTTTTTTGAGAAAGATAAGTGATAATGTTATATTACCTGTGTGATGGTAAGTTTTAAAAGCATTTGATCAAAACCATTTTGGGGGAAAAAAATAAAAATATTATTTGGGGCATTTGGATAGAAGCCAGTACATTTGAAACAACTCTGCATATGAAAATATATGATTCCTTTTGCATATCCTTTCAATGAAACAGAAATAATTATTCCCGCTTAATTGCAACCACTAGAATTGCCATGAAGAAATTTGCACTGGAAGGAGCACTGTTGTTGACTTTGATGTACATAGAACACAGCTGAAAGAAGGGGAGCACAAGGGAAGAAAGATAATTGGGAGCAGCTGGTATTATAGGCTGATTTTGTGCAAATTATTACCCACTACGCTAGTTTGAGTTTTTGGGAGGGAATTACAGTATTTGTTGCCCAAGATAATATAAGTGTGGCATGCTGCTGTGTCCATTTCCTTTGACATTGGCTTGGGCTGTAATGAACTCAATTTTTGAATTTGGCCTACATAAGTGATAACATATGTGACTTATTTAAATGGATCTAAGCCATCTGCTTCCAGGATTTGTCAGACTTTTACAGAAGGTTTTTAAAAAATTCATTGCTCTAGTAGTCAAAAAGTGAAAATTATTCCTGTAGTATGAACAAATGACAAGTTTTTACTTGTTTTTAAAACTGCAATAATTTCAGTAAAGCTTGTAAAGGGTTTATGTGTCTTTGAGTACTTACTGTGAATTAGGACTTCTCAAAATCAATTCAATTACCAATTTAAAATGTTCAAAATCAGGGGCCTAACCTTCATCTGGGCAGATTTTTAAAAGTTGCCTTGAGTGACTTCTGGGGTACTTTCTGATCCTATGGGGATTTAGATGTATTGCAGTGTATGGCAATGCCCTACATCCGCAGAAGCTCTTGTGGATGCCGAAACAAAAATATTTGATAGCACTCAAACACCCAGAACCTGGAAAGTCATGTCCACATGAGCTGGAACATGTGAACATTTGTTTCAAGCAACTAATATTCATTACCCTTCATATTTATTTTTATTAGTTTAGTATTTATTTATTTATTCTTGCAGAAAGGTTAGCCAACACAAATTTTTCAAACTACTTTTACTACTACTATTATTTCTTATTCAAAACAATAAAATCTTTGTTTGAAAAATCTCCATTAGGAAACCAACATAGGTCCTGAAAGGACACAATAGTTTCTCTATTTATATCAAGAATTATGTGGCAAAGAATGCTTTCTGTGAGGAGCAGTTCAAAGATTTCTAGTGCCGTTTCTTCTGTGCCTCATTCTTTGGCCTTGGGCACTGCAGAATTGTTTCTTGGTGTCCTTCATTGAACTGTCTGTGAATGTGTGGACCAGGTCCTTTCACCATGGCCTCTCACCACACCAGTATCTCCACTTGGTCGTTCTAAGCTACCCTCCTCCTGCCTGTACTCCTTCTGACCTTTGGATGGCCACAGGACCCATTCTTTCTGTGTGTACCTGGAAGCAATATTTTCTGTCACTGTCTATTTGTTTTTTCAGCTATTTGGAATCTGCCAAAACATTAAACTGTAACATGTCTAAGAGAATAATTATGAAAATGATGTGAGGAATTATAATGTGGTCTTACTTTACAGGCAGTTAGTTATTTCCTTGTGAAAATATTTTCATGTTATGCATTGAGGCCTAGAAACACATTTTCATTGAGAGTAGTAATTCCATTAATATTGTATTTTAAAGTTAAATCCAGTCCTACGGGACAGGGGAACAATCCTTTAACATCTAGTGCTGGGAACCACATAGATTCTCCGTCTGCCATCTGTAGGAAAGTAGTCTGTAGGCCAGCTGCTACTGACCTGTCTAAGAATTTTGATAGCTGCTGGCTGTGGAGAAATGCAAAAGCTAATGTTTTGGGGGCTTTTCAATGTGCTACCCAGGAACATTCAGACAGTAGGTAAAATTCAGTAACTTTTCTACTAGTGTTCTGTTGTTCCAATAGCTGTTGCTCTGAGAAACTTCCTTAGCTGTATTAGTATAGTACACATAAAATTAATAATTTTTTAAAAAATAGCTTGTTGTGCAAGCAAGTAAATATTTAGAGTGAGGCCCGGCTAATCCAATGTTATTGCCAAAATTAAAATCACAACTAAAAATATTTCCGAGGTTGGAGAATACAGGTGTCTATATTGAATTGATTTAGATTGCAGGTGGAAAGAGAGTCATTTTAGACCACGTCTTTCTGACCAAGTGAACTTAATACCTGAAGAGAATGCTCACATATGGGCTATCTTTTCACCTTCTTTTATTAGGTATTACATTGCCAATACAAAAAGCAGCCTGATTTTATAACAGGTATAAATGCATCTTTATTCCTTTACAGTAAAACAACATCCAGTTTTGAAGACTTTTAAAGTGTAGCAGAATGTTATGGTTGATATCTTCTTTCCCCCAGGAAAAAGGGAAGTGTGAAGACAATCCAATTAGTTTATTAAAACTGTAAAACTTCATTTAGTCTTTTGGAGATGGAATAAATGCTTAATTTGAGGATTTTTTAAAATTAATTCCAGTGAGCACTCAGGGTTGATACCTTTAGAATGGATAGGTTTGTTCTCCTTGCAGTCCAGGGGACTCTCAAGAATCTCCTCCAGCACCACAATTCAAAAGCATCAATTCTTTGGCGGTCAGTCTTCTTTATGGTCCTGCTCTCACTTCCATACTGGAGAAACCATAGCTTTGACTATGCAGACCTTTGTCAGCAAGGTGATGTCTCTGCTTTTTAAGATGCTGTCTAGGTTTGTCATTGCTCTCCTCCCAAGAAGCACGTGTCTTTTAACTTTGCGGCTGCTGTCACCATCTGCAGTGATCATGGAGCCCAAGAGAGTAAAATCTGTCACTACCTCCATATTTTCCCGTTCTATTTGCCAGGAGGTGATAGGACCAGTGGCCATGATCTTAGGGTGTGTTTTTTTATGTTGAGCTTTGGACCAATTTTTGCACTCTCCTCTTTCACCCTCATTAAGAGGTTCTTTAATTCCTCCTCACTTTCTGCCATCAGAGTGGTATCATCTGCATATCAGAGGTTGTTGATATTTCTTCTGACAATCTTAAATCCATTTTAGGATTCCTCCAGTCCAGCCTTTCACATGATGTATTCTGCATATAAGTTAAATAAGCAGGGAGACAATATACAGCCTTGTCGTAATCCTTTGCCAATTTTGAACCAATCAGTTGTTCCATATCCAGTTCCAACTGTTGCTTCCTGTCCCACATATAGATTTCTCAGGAGGTAGATAAGGTGGTCAGGCACTCCCATTTCTTTAAGGACTTGCCATAGTTTGTTGTGGTCCACACAGTCAAAGGCTTTTGCATAGTCAATGAAGCAGAAGTAGATATTTTTCTGGAACTCTCTGGCTTTCTCCATAATCCAGCACATGTTAGCAATTTGGTCTCTAATTCCTCTGCCCCTTCGAAATCCACCTTGTACTTCTGTTATTTCTCAGTCCACATACTGATGAAGCCTACCTTGGAGGATTTTGAGCATAACCTTGCTAGCGTGTGAAATGAGTGCAACTGTACGGTAGGTGGAGCATTCTTTGGCATTGCCCTTCTTTGGGATTGGGATGTAGATTGATCTTTTCCAGTCCTCTGGCCACTGTTGAGTTTTCCAAACTTGCTGGCATATTGAGTGTAGCACCTTAACAGCATCATATTTTAAGATTTTAAATAGTTCAACTGGAATGCCATCACCCCCAGTGGCCTTGTTGTTAGCCATGCTTTCGAAGGCCCGCTTGACTTCCCTCTCTAGGATGTCTGGCTCAAGGTCAGCAGCCACACTATCTGGGTTGTCTGGGACATCCAGATCTTTCTGGTATCATTCCTCTGTGCATTCTTGATGTCTTCTTGATGTCTTCTGCTTCTGTTACGTCCCTACCATTTTTGTCTTTTGTCATGTCCATCTTTGCATGAGATGTTCCTTTAATATCTCCAATTTTCTTGAACACATCTCTGGTTTTCCCCTTTTTATTATTTTCCTCTATTTCTTTGCATTGTTCAATTAAGAAAGCCCTCTTGTCCCTCTTTGCTGTTCTTTGGAAGTCTGCATTCAATTTTCTGCAACTTTCCCTATCTCCCTTGCATTTGGTTTCCCTTCCCTTCTCTGCTATTTGTAAGGCCCCGTTGGACAGCCACTTTGCTTTCTTGCATTTCCTTTTCTTTGGGATGGTTTTTGTTGCTGCCTCCTGTAGAATGTTACGGGCATCCATCCATAGTTCTTTAGGCACTCTGTCCACCAAATCTAGTTCCTTAAATCTGTTCTTCACTTCCACTGTGTATTCATAAGGGATTTGGTTTAGATTATACCTGACTAGCCCAGTGGTTTTTCCTACTTGCTTCAGTTTAAGCTTGAGTTTTGCTATAAGAAGCTGATGATCAGAGCCACAATCAGTTCCAGGTCTTGTTTTTGCTGACTAAATAGAGCTTCTCCATCTTTGGCTGCAGAGAACATAATCAATCTGATTTCAGTATTGCCAGTCTGGTGATGTCCATGTGTAGAGTCGCCTCTTGTGTTGTTGGAAAAGAGTGTTTGTGCTGACTAGCTTGTTCTCTTGACAAAACTCTATTAGCCTTTGCCCTGCTTCATTTTGAACTCCAAGGCCAAACTTACCTGTTGTTCTTTTTATCTCTTGACTCCCTACTTTAGCATTCCAGTCCCCTAAAATGAGAAGAACATCTTTCTTTGGTGTCAGTTCTAGAAGGTGTTGTAAATCTTCATAAAATTGTTCAATTTCAGTCTCCTCAGCATTGGTGGTTGGTGCATAAACCTGGATTACTGTGATGTTGAAAGGTCTGCCTTAGATTTGTATTGAAATCATTCTATCATTTTTGAGATTGTATCCCAGTACAGCTTTTCCCATTCTTTTGTTGACTATGAGGGCTACTCCATTTCTTCTACGGGATTCTTGCCCGCAATGGTAGATATGATAATCTTCTGAATTGAATTCGCCCATTCTCCCTCCATTTTAGTTCACTGACATCCAGGATGTCTATGTTTATTCTTTCCCTCTCCTGTTTGACCACATCCAGCTTCAAGGTTCATAGATCTTACATTCCATGTTCCTATGCAGTATTTTTCTTTGCAGCATCGGACATTCCTTTCACTTCCAGGCACGTCCACAGCTGAGCATCCTTTGGGCTTTCATTAGCTCTGGAGCTACTTGTCCTCCGCTCTTCCTTAGTAGCATGTTGGATGCCTTCCGACCTGAGGGGCTGATCTTCCAGCATCATATCTTTCAGCCTTTTGTTTCTGCCCATGGAGTTTTCTTGGTAAAGAAACAGGAGTGGCTTGCCAGTTCCTGCTCCAGGTGGATCACATTTAGTCAGAACTCTCCACTATGACCTGTCCGTCTTGGGTGTCTTTGCGTGGCATAGCCCATAGCTTCTTCGTCACAACAAGGCAGCAATCCGTGAAGGAGCAGCTATCCATGAAGGAGAGCAATCCCTGATTTCGTAGAAAACACCAAAAAGGCTTCAACAATAACAAGATTTATTGAAACAGGGACAGGGAAACACATACAATAAAAGGAGCTTCTTTCTGGATACTTCACTTCCCATAAGTGTCCTTTCGAGTCTAAGAGTCCCTCAAGTAGTGTTACCAGTGCAGTTTCTTTTTCCTCTCTTCGCAACAGGTGGAGTCTTGGTGTCCAGTGCCTCAACTTCCACAAAAGGGAGGGTTTATATGCCCACACTGTAGACAGCAATGGCAGTCCCAGTTCTGTCTAGTACAGTGGTGTCGAACTGCGGCCCTCCAGATGTTCTTGGCCTTCAACTCCCAGAAATCCTGGCCAGCAGAGGTGGTGGTGAAGGCTTCTGGGAGTTGAAGTCCAAGAACATCTGGAGGGCCACAGTTCGACACCACTGGTCTAGTAGATCATTGTCCCTCAGCTGGGGATTGTTTTTCAGCTCTTCCTCCAGCCTCTTAGTTGGGTTGTAGCTGATTTACGGGCCTGGGCTTCCTACTGCCAAAATCTCTGCTCCCAGCATTCCCTTTCTCCCTAGTAACTGGGCATGGGGAAAGACTTACAATTAAGGTATCTCTCAGCCTCTTCCTAGTCCAGGGGCCTTCTTTGTACACATACTCATGGTCCCCTGAGGGCTCTGGTTTTTCTGGGGACTTTACCTCCACTTGGTAGCCTTCGTCTCAGGCATCTCCCCAGTCCCCCTCCTCCACTATTATGTCTGAAAGGCAATTGCTCATCTGTTCTGCTTTTTCTCTGTCTCCATCCTCCTGATCACCCTTTCCTCCCTCTAGATCCTGCTACAGTGGACCCTCTACTTAAGGAATTAATCCGTATTGGAATGGTGGCTGCAAGTCGAAAAGTCTGTAAGTCGAATCTCCATTGACCTACAATGCACTGAAAACCGATTAATCCCATAACTGGCAGTTTTTATTCTATTTTTGTTCCATTTTGGTTTTTTTCTGGTCTGTAAGTCGATTCTCCGGCTGCAAATCGAATCTAAATTTTGCAGCCAGAGAAGTCTGTAACTCGAAAAGTCTGTAAGTCGAGCTGTGTGTAAGTCGAGGGTCCACTGTATATATTGCCTGGCTCCCAGGGCCCAGTTGCCCCCTCCTCCCCCTAGTTCCCCCACCCAGGTCTTCTTCTGATGTTACCTCGCCTCTGACATCAGTGAGGGATCTAGATTCTCAGTCCTTGGGTTCTCTATCTCTGGGTTTCTCAGTTACCTATTCAGCCAAAACTCTTCCCAGTCTCTTGGGGAGCTGGTGGTCTCAAATTTCACTGGCTCAAGGGGAAAGTGAAGATGGCCGACCCACTATGGTCTCCAGTGGTGTCTTCCCCCTCACATTTTAACGTATTCAAGTTTTATGATGAATCTACTTTTAGGTAATTTTTAAAGATTTCTGCCTTATTATAATAGATCTCAACAGCACTTGTTCTTAAAGCTCTTTGGAGAAAGTAAATGTCACTGAAATTTCTACAAGTAATATTGAATCACTAAGTTATACTATAGTATTGCTATTATTCTCGTAATTTTATTTAACATTAGCCTAGTTCTTGTAGTGTTTTTTTAAAAAAAACAGTAGTTAATGAAAGAGACCTAATTAATGTAATGACTGAAATACATAAGCAGCTGAACTGAAATTGCAAGATATGATAGAATGCTGCACAACAATGTAAGGCTGATATAAGATGAGATGGCAAAACTAGCAGGTATTTTAAATGTACTTTTATATTGGAGGCAAATTTTCACTGGAGATGACAGCTCTTGAGAAAAGTAGGGATGGTGGGGATAATAATGAAGATCACAGATTCTGGGGAAGGACCTTGCCTGTTTCCTTTCATATGGCAAATCATGCAAACTCAAAACACCATTCCACACCCATAATGGCAGTGGGGATAAAAGCTCCCTTCTGTGAAATTCTGAGAGAATTAGAGTATTTTATAATTAGAGTATTACCATTAGAGTATTTTCTAATGGGAAACCAGGCTTTTTTTTAGTGCATATTTGACCATCAAGATCAACATGAAAATATATGGTGGTATCTAAACAAAGAAGCTACATGGATGAGTAGCAAAACATTTCAGCCTAATAAGAAAGTCCAGCTGCCATGACTCACCTTCCAGATAAGATTTTACCTAGGTGCAATGTTTTTCACAAGCTGTGGATAAGTGCCGCTGAACACAGTGAGATTTATTTTTGAGTAAAACTGTACAGTATTGTGCTTTTAGAGAAAGCTCATCTGTACTGAAGATAAAATATTGGTTGAAATTCTGTTGTCTAGCATACTAAATCGCACTGGAGTAGACTTGGTGAATTAAATGGGGATTTAATGAGAGAACTCCTTGGAAAGTGCCATTGATTCAAGTAGGCCTAGTTTATCTGCAATTTAGCCGCCCAGAGTGGTCAGAAGACCAGATGGACGGGGTATAAATCAAATAAATAAATAAATAAATAAATAAATAAAATAAATTACTGTACTAAAGTGAGTCACAGTTAGAACCAATGGAATTTAGGAAGGAGCTGATTCACCAAATCCCCATTGATTCAATGGGCCTAATCTAAATTGTTTAAAAGATGTGTAAGTTAAAGTTTCTTGGACCTTGGTACATACACAAAGAAATCACTTCAGCTTTGCTTTAAAAGTAGCAAGGAACAACATGTGTAAAAAGAAAGAAAAATTGTATTCTGTGCCCAATAAGACTGGTTACATAGGCCTTATATTGAGCAAGTGTGTTAATGAAAAAGAAGGCACTTAAATTATGTCACTGCATGACAAGAAGGCTCTGTATTTCAATAAAGAGTTGGAAACACATATACAAATACACCTTTATACACAATAATTATTTTAAATATTTTTTTAATGAGGGGAAATCATTAGTTACTTTTAAAAACACCAACAGTGACTAGTATATCAGGGAAAGAACCCCAACAGGGATTAACTCCATTGGGGACATTGTGGGTGTAACTAATTACAGCTAAAATAAGTTTTTGCTCTTTATTTTTTGATATATTTACTGGTTGAAATCCTGTTATGTCTCTCTGCATGCACAACAAGAATGATATCTGCAGCAGCAGAAAATTGTCATGATTAAAGGCCTCTTTGGCAATTTCAGGTGCATGTGACTGTATTGCATTGTGTATGAGATTCATGTTCCTCAAAATCTCCAAAAGAATCCTCTAACTGCAGACAACTTGTCACGGCTGCTGATGTCATTCACAGTATGGATGTGAATCTGCACAACATGATTTCAGCCATTATGCATTAAAAAGTCAACTGCTTTCCAACTAAAATCATATATAAAATCATATATGTCTCATTGAACATAGTAGTTTTGAGTAATCAAACCTGTATACACTTTCCCTATAAATAAACATATTAAGTAGGTGAATGCCAGTCAAGGAAAACTAAGCTTGTCTGTTGTGAAATGACAAAGTAAAGACTAAACTGTGAATATGTTTGGAGCAAATTCCAAAGGGGGTCAAAGGCAGGAAAGGTTTATTGTGTGTGCAGTGCTTTCATCTCTATTTATTTTATTAATAACAAAGTTCAGCATGAATCTCCACAGGATTCAGGTTATTGAACAGTCAGGTTGAGTTTATTATCATCAAACAAATTTGCAGTGGGGATTGTGGAAGCAAATAGTATAATGACATGGGCTTGCTAGTTATGTTACATTACTCATATGGATGTTGCAGTAGCAATGGGGCTCACATAAATCCACATATGGTTGTTATTATGTGGGTCATTGTAGAAACCCAGAGAAACCCTTCTTTCCAAGAGATTGAAACAGTCTCAGTTGCTTTCTGATTGTCATAACTAATATTTTGGCTGCCGTATAACCAACTGAACTGTCCAAAGTTCAAATGCAATTTCTTTGTTTATCTGTGGAAATTAAGAACAAATGTACTATTGGTTGGGGTCTGGATGAAAGAATAAAGTGCAAAAAAGGATGGAGGCTGTGTATTTAGTTCCAATTAAGTAGAAAAGAAGGAGGGCTAAAACATAATAGTTGAAAATGTATTGTATTAAATTATTTTAAGATTCAATTGGAGCCATAAAATTTAAAGTCTAGTACTTGTATTTTTAAAAAGCATAGACAGAATAAGAATGTGCAGAATATCATCAATTCATTATAGAGGTAAAGGTAAAGGTTCCCTTTGACATTTAATCCATTCATGTCCGACTGGCGAAAATGCCAACACATGACATCACTCCTGTCTGTCCATCATGAAAGCTCCAAAGGGAGGAGCCAATGATAGGGCAGGAGGGGCGGGGTCAAAGGAGACAGTTGGGGGGAAAAGATGACAGTTAAGAGTTAGAGAGAGAAGGAAGATGACAGTTAGGAGTTAGAGAGAAACAGAAGATAGATAATGATTTGGAGAGGGAGAGTTAGGAGAGGGAATTGAGAAGGTTCATACATTGAATAGTTGGAATGATAAAGGGAATAGGGAAAGAGCTATAAGTAATAGAGAATAGATAATTAGTAAAAGTATATTGTTCTTCAGAATAAAAGTACCATCAAACCAATGTATAAACAAATCCTATTTAATGAACGATGATGAACATCTGTGATTTACCCATTGTGATTTACTTGACAATAATTTAAATTTAAACCTCTTATTCTCAAACTCAAAAGTTCAATAAACCTGTTATACTTGGCAGCACACGTGTCTGAAATACATAATTGGTATAAGGTGAATAATACCTGGTGGCAGCGTGTAAAGTGGAAACGCATCCAGAGGGTGAACCTATGTTTAAGGGAGATTAAACAGGGGCACTGGGTGGCCACGACAAAGTGGTGGCAGTGAGAAGAGAAAATGACATGAGCCTTTGTGAGGGCAAAATAAGCAGGGGCCACAAGGCCAAACGCCACAGTAAAGGTTCCCTTTGACATTTAGTCCATTCGTGTCCAACTGTAGGGCACGGTGCTGATCCCCGTTTCCAAGCCATAGAGCTAGCGTTTGTCCGAAGACAGTTTCCGTGGTCACGTGGCCAGCATGACTAGACATGGAAAGCCATTACCTTCCCACCGTGGTGGTACCTATGTATCTGCTCACATTTTTACATGCTTTTGAACTGCTAGGTTGGCAGGAGCTGGGACAAGCGACGGGAGCTCACTCTGTTGCGTGGATTCGATATTGTAACGGCTGGTCTTCTGACCTTGCAGCACGGAGGCTTCTGCAGTATAACCCACAGCACCACCATGTCCCTTCACGCTCTCACTAATCATGAAAATGGAGCACGCCTTCAAATGGTAATGTCTTCAAGGAAAATGTGAAGGGGGTTCCCTTTTCATTTTAAAAATTAAGCAGATGTTTTAGATATAGACATTGGTTTTTTTTAAATTATTATTATTATTATTAATTTGGATTACAAACTACCCCACACCCTCCCCCCTTTGAGGACAAGGGTTCAGACCTCGATATAGATCAACTTTCCCAAATTTCAGAGAGCATTAAAGCATAAACAAACACAGCTGAGGGAAAAACAAAAAATACGAAGAAAAAGAAAAAAAAACAACACAGTTCACCAACCACATTATCCTATCTTCATATCTGACCCTGGGCCCAAACATATATTAAGTTCCAGCTTTGTTTTGCATAAGATATAGACATTGTTTTCAGTGAGTTAAAGATTTCATTATCACGAATCTATTTTCCAATATTGAAAAGACGGCATCAGGATGGTTGACATACTTTTCTGATGATTTATCAATAGGTTTTGAAAGAAGTAATTGTAGCCTTTTTATTGTAAAATGGGAGCTGTTGACTCTTTTAAATACAAATGTTCATGCTGCATCTCTTTGATTTTTTTTATTATTTGTTTTTGGTTTTATGTCTTACTTTCCTATTTCACTCCTCCAAGGAACATAGAGACTAACACAGTTTACATGAAAAATAGATGGGACCAATACATCCTGACTGCCCAAAGCCTTTGAAAAACCATTCTGTACACAAGTGGCAACATTAGCACTGGTTTTCCCAGTGAACAGATTTTTAAGTGAGGCTGTGTCATATCATCAGATATGCTGGAGAGTCTCCATTCTATTGTATTTGATTGTGGATCTCTAATTTAATCAAATATCTATAGCAGCACTATCAAAAGATTATAGTTCATTGTTTTTTGGGGAAGGGGATTCCCATTTGGAGCAGCGAAAGTTACCTGGACTTCAAGGGATTCTTGCAGCAAGAAAAGTTCCTGAGATGCTGCGAGAAAGAGGACAGGGAGGACAGCAATCATGTCAGTGTCCCGTCCTCTCTCCTGGATGACACAACAGAGATACCCATCTCCAGCTCCCCCACAGAGCTTGGAGAGACTTTGATTGAGTCTTGTCGTTTTGAAAGACCAAAGAGTTTTGGAACACCTGAAAGCTTGGGAAATGACTGATGGGGAAAGAGGAGCTAGAGGAGATTAAGAGATAAAAAGAGGAGAAAAGGCAGGGAGAGGAAATGAGAGGAAAAGAAGGAAACTGAGTCTGTGATGGAGGCTTGGGTGACAGAAATGAGGGAGAGGGCTGGATTAGTTTCTTCAGAAGATGTGGAGTGGGTAATAAAAGAGGATCTGTGGACTGGGGATCTGGCCCAGTTGAGGGTAACCAAGGAGGAGACAACAACCCCTTCCCAAACCCTCCTTTTGGGGAGAGAAAGGTGAGAACATAAGAAGAAAATGGGGAGAGAGGGGAGGAGGTACTCAGTCTATGGAGGGTCCACGGGGACCACCTCAGGAAATCAACAATTTGACCCCACCCATTGAGGGAAAAGGAGGAAAGGATAAAGAAAGGGGATTGGAAATGGGCCAAATATCCCTGTTACAATAACTTTTGTTTAGCTGGACATTGTCATCCACCTCAACATCCCAAGGAAATTCTAGCTGGGGATTACAGTGGGAAATAGTGACTGCAGAATTGTGAGATTAAACCATGGTTACAAGATATTGAGAATGAACTGTTGGAAGTTGTTATTTAAAGGTTTCCTTCAAAGTTAATAAAAACTGTTGAATTGAAAACCACCTGTCTCCTATCATGAATGAAATTCCCCAGCTAAAGGGTCTGGAAGAGACAGGAGGGGATCACAGATGGATATCTTTTTCTTGCAAGTCCCTGCAGTGAAACACAAGTAGGTCGGCAGATGTTTTGAGAGGCCAGCTGCCTTTTCTACATGCAATAATTATTCTTTGGAGAACTGCTGTGTATAACAGTGTAGCAATACTGCAGAGAAGAATAATGGTGGTCACAAGAAGGTCGCCTGATTATCATCAGGGTTGCCAGGAGAGTTAGGTAGCCACTACAGGGACTCTTTGTTAGCAACACAAGACGTTCAGTACTGAGGCACTAGTTATGTTGCCTTGAAGCATATGGTATATCCAAGGACAGTGGGGGGGGGAATTCTTGGAGATACTAGACAATTCAGAGGGAAGGAGAGATGTTTGTGAAACTAGAAAGGTTTTTCATAAAATGCAAGTGGGGTGGAGTGTGAGCATATAAGTGAGAGATTAGAAATGTGTGAATGATATGGTGAAATTGTTCAGTTCTTGGTCCTAAGTGAAATAATAGAAAAAAGTTGATTGGCCCAATCATGGATTTCCCACATCATATGTAGTTTGGTCTTTATAGACAGGATAGTTGTTTTTTCTTCATTGAGAATGTTTTGTAATCCTGGCCTCCAGATTTACTGTTTTTCCCCCCTTGTCCTAATTGCCACTTTCTTTTCAAGGTGAAAGAAAAAGCCAGTAACTGTACAGAGCAGCTACTTTCTGCATGGTACATTAAGTTTCCTTTCCCCATCTAGTTGCTTTAAATTGGCATTTTCATGTAGTCCCAGCAGTTGAAAAATTCATGTTCAAGACACAGTTATTTCAAAATCCAGTTGGCTTTCTTTCTTTCTTTCTTTCTTTCTTTCTTTCTTTCTTTTTCTTTCTTTCTTTCTTTCTTTCTTTCTTTCTTTCTTTCTTTCTTTCTTTCTTTCTTTCTTTCTTTCTTTCTTTCTTTCTTTCTTTCTTGGGCTAGGCTTGTTTGATAGAAAATCAAATCAAATTAGGATATATAAGGGGTTTTTTTGGTTGGTTTTTTTGTTTTGGTTTTTGTTTTTTGTTTTTGATCAGAGTGGGTGATCTCAGCAGGACTGAGGGCCACTTATCAGATTTGCCTGTGGTCTCACAACTTCACACCCCAAAAAAAGGGAACTGAAGGGAATGATAAGAGCAAAGAATGTGCATTTTTATAATTACAGTGGAACCTCTACTTACCAATTTACGAACAGCTCCCACTGCAAAATTTTGCTTCTACCTGTGGCCGGCTTCAAGAAATGAATGAAAAAGGCAGGGGAAAAGGGTGGGAAATTCAAACCGTTGGTGGCGAAGAGGCTGCTTCTTTGTAGCTCTTTTGCCCCAATGGTTAGGAAAAGGGAAGTTCAGCCTCCCAGGCTTCCAGCACTGCTGCTACCGCCACCGGGAGGCAAGCCGCCGGACCATCCCGGCTGGGCTCAGCCTCCTGGGCTTCCAGCGCCACTGCTGCAGGCTTTCCTGGGGTTCACCCCAATCGCCACCCTTCTCCGCTGTAGTGTGGCTTCTCCACTGCCATGGAAGGCTTTCCCAGAGTTAACTGCAAGAACTGCTTTCTCTGCCACCATCCACTGCCAGGCCAGGGTTTCCACGCCACCAACACAGGCTTTCCCAGGCTAGGTAGACTGGCCCTACCAAGGGAAGCCCTCTCCTGGTAGGGCCGGTTTACGAGTCCGGGAAAGCTTGTGTTGGCAGTGCAGAAACCGTGACCCGGCAGCAGATGGCAGTGGAGAAAGGCGGCGATTGGGGCAAGCCCCAGGAAAGCCTCCCATGGTGGCAGAGAAGCCGCACAGCAGGGGAGAAAGGTGGCACTTGCGGCGAACCCTGGGAAAGCCTGCGGTGGTGGTGGAGAAACCCTGGCCCGGCAGTGGCAGTTGGAGCTCAGGAGACCTGCTGCTTTTAGAAACTGTTTTGGGTGAGTTTTGCAGGGTGAGATTTGGCTGGTGGGGTTATGTTTCTTTTTTTATTTGTTTCATTTTTTGCAGCCCCAGGGGCTTGCTGTATTTTATTGTTTAATTTTTGGGGGAGGGGGTATTTTTTTTCTTCAGCCAGAACAGATTAATCGGTTTTCAGTGTATTCCTATGGGAACGAACGTTTTCTGGAACGGATTAAATTCATAAGTAGAGGTACCACTGTACTAATAGTGTTAATATTTGTAAAGGCTGCTAGAGCAGGTATTTGTTAACAAAGAACAGATTTAATATTGAAAAGTTGTTATTGTTTGCTGACAAAGTCCGTTCATGCTGTCTAATGGCGCAAGAAATAAAATTTGTTTTTTAAAAAATTTGAGGATGGGAACCCCAGTAATTTTGAGGCTCTAAAAACATGGTTAAAGTGTTAAAATGTTAAAAGAGTTGTAAGGTTTTTTTCAGCTTCCAAATATATTGAGTGAGAAGTACAAGTTTTGGATTTTCTAATCAAGATTCAGATTTAGACCTAAATTGAATCAATCTGCTTTCTAAATCACTGAATTAGTGTTTGAACCCAATCTTGTAGTCATTGCACATCACTAGTGGGAAAGGTATCTAAGAACCAGACTACAGATAAGCTGTCACTAGAAATGGGAATTTCTGAAGTACTGAAAACATTTGATTCTCACAACAGGAGGTTTTCATACCTCCTGCAGTTTGCAAATTAGTTTGCTCTGCTTTGAGCAGGGTTGTTGAGGACACAACATTTTGGAGATCTCTGATTCATAGGGTCACCATAAGTCAGAGGTGACTTGATGGCAATTGAGAGGTATGCACAGGTTTTGTCAGCAGGTGCGATTGTTTAGTCATGAAGACCTGCCAGAACTGGGTCTCTGATACAACTTTTAGCTTGTTATGGCAGGCTGTCTGTAACATAGTTTGGCCTTAAGAATTCAGATCAGATGGAACACTCAAAGAACAACCAATCAGATGCCTTGGACTTGTCCAGGGTATTGAACAAGCTGTCTCCAGCCACCCTTCTGGATTCAACATTTCAGTGCACAGTGCTAGTCCTTGCTGGGTAGCATATGCTTGCTCTCTTCTGGAAATGACTTAAAATTGCTTTCTCCATTCCCCTTTAGTGGCAAATGTATTCTAAACAGCAGCCACTCCTAGATATAGACTTTTTGGCAAAGTAAAATATAATACTTCACTGAATCTGATACAATGTCACCTAGATATTTCACATATATTTTAACTTAAGTCGCATTTTCAAGTCACAGAAGGACAGTTTACAGGTTTTAATAATTAAAATAGCTGGTAGGTTTTTTTAAAAATGCCTTTCTTAATGTGAACAGTAGCAACATAACCAATCTGCAGCAGCATGTGAAATGCTCTAAATTTTAATGTAAACAATTATACACAGACTTTGTTTTTTTTAAAAAAAATTGAGCAAAAATATCTATCCGTGTCTCAATCTGAGGCAGCCTTCCATAAACAAGTTCCTTTAGATGTTATGACCCCAACCAGTCTTGCCAGTGGTCAACTACTATTGGAAATATCTGGAAGACAGGTGACCTGTAGCTTGTTAAGATAGCAAACTGGTTTTTATCGTTACTCAAAAGGCAGCAGGATGAACAAATTATAATGGAAAACATCAAATCATTACAGAAAATTAGCACCTTTAAGGTGTCTGAAACTAATGAGATACAGTATTTCGATATTTCTATCCCGATAAGAGAAGCCCCCAAGCCCAGATGTGAGAATTGGAGAGCTTATATGTAAATAACAACAAAGCTATAATAGACTTGTAGAACAGAAAGAATTGCAGCTGGGGGAATGGCATGCTTACTTCACGGGCAAGGAAATATGGTGTTGTTTGTATAGTTAAAAGGGTTCAGAAACCAATAAATTAGAAATCTAAAAAGAAACAAACTCCTCCATATACCAACCTATCTTAAAATTACTGATTACTGGCAACATGAATCTTTTACAGAGTTACAGACATGACGGAGTGCGTGGCCCCCAGATGATTTAAGAGGAACATGCAAACCCTCCCTCTCTGGTTATTTCCAGTTTCTACTCTATGAAGGTTTGGCCCAGTGTCTTGAAATACTGAATCTTCTCTGGTCAGATCCTCTGATTAATATGTGATTCCCCCCCTCCCAAACAAATAGCAGCCAGAATCTAATGGCTGATTTGTGGATTTGTAAATGAAACTGCATAAATTGTAGTACTAATTTGCTTCTAATTGGTGTGGTGTTGGTTACATTCCCAGTTGTGTGCCTAATTGCATAACTTGGCATGAGCCCAGGAACACAATGAGCACCTTGTTAATCAGCAGCAGTTTGCCATCACAACTTCATGTCCTTTCACTTTCAGAAACATAAATTAGCAGTTGAATTCAAATTATATTTTATTATTGTTTCAAATGGTTCAAATTGTTATAGTGCTGTTTGGGTACTGAGAGAGTGCTTGCATGTTTCTTTAATAATACTTGAATATAATCTCATTTCCTGCATGGTTTATATCCACCTTTTAAAAAATACAACATAACATAATTATATTTTCTGCTGCTATAAAAAGCAATCATATGGCACATGTCCATCTCTGTTGTATGTTACAATCTAGGCATTGATCTCAAATGAAAACTACAGAATTTAATTTTACAATTATTGTAAAGAGAAACTGCGCAGTAACTAACTCACCTTGACTTTGGCTGATGTTGTTGTTTAGTTTTTAAGTCATGTCTGACTCTTCATGACCCCACAGACCAGAATGTGCCAGGCCCTCCTGTCTTCCACTGCCTCTCAGAGTTTGGTAAAATTCATGTTGGTAGCTTCAATAACACTGTCCACCCTCATCCTCTGTCATCCTCTTCTCCTCTTGCCTTCACACTTTCCCAACATCATGGTCTTTTCCAGGGAGTCTTCTCTTCTCATCAGATGGCCAAAGTATTGGAGCCTCAGCTTCAGGATCTGTCCTTCCAATGAGCACTCAGGGTTGATTTCCTTCAAAATGGATAGGTTTGTTCTCTTTGCAGTCCAGGGGACTATCAATATTTATTTATTTATTTATTTATTTATTTGTTTGTTTGTTTGTTTGTTTGTTTGTTTATTTATTTATTTATTTATTTATTTATTTATTTATTTATTTATTGTATTTATACCCCGCCTATGTAGTCATTTCGACCACTCTAGGCGGCTTACAACATAAGGATAACAAGTTCTAAAAAAATTTATAACAATTAATTAATTAAATGATTCTATAAGATGGAAAAAATACAAAATAAATCAAATAAAGAGGAAAAAAAGGAAAGAGGACAGGAATTAACTGGAAGGGAAGGCCTGCCTATACATCCATGTTTTTAGTTGGTTGTTAAAAGTACCCAGCGAGGATGCAGCACGAATCTCCGGAGGTAGGTTATTCCAGAGACAAGGAGCCACCACCGAGAAAGCCCGGTTTCTAATTCTTTCTTTCCGGGCCTCCCTCAGCGTCAGGCTCCTCAGCCTCACCTCCTGGCTCGCGCGGGTGACACGGGTAGAACTAGTTGGGAGTAAGCGTTCCGCCAAGTATTGAGGTCCTAAACCGTTTAGGGCTTTATATGTAAGCATTAACACTTTGAAGTCAATGCGGAAATGGATGGGCAGCCAGTGCAGCATGGCCAGAGTAGGAGAGATATGTTGGTATTTTCTCACTCCAGTAAGGAGTCTGGCCGCCGCATTCTGCACCACTTGAAGTTTCCGCATCAGCTTCAAAGGAAGCCCCACGTAGAGCGCGTTACAGTAGTCTAATCTAGAAATTACGAGCGCAAGTACTAAGGTAGTGAGCGCCCCCGTGTCTAGGTAAGGTCGCAGCCGGGCAATCCACCAAAGGTGGAAAAAGGCGGTGCGGACTACCGAAGCCAGCTGCATTACCATGGTGAGCATCGGGTCCAGGTGTACCCCCAGGATGCAGACCCCACTCTCCGCGGCCAGGGCCACCCCCCCCCGAACATGAGGGAGTTTCCCAAGCCACTATCCACAGGGCCACCCACCCTCAGAACTTCCGTCTTGTCCAGGTTCAGCCTCAGCCCGTTCTCATGCATCCACTGCTGTACGGCCCCCAGGCAGTGCTGGAGGGAAAGGACGGCATCACCTGCAGTTGGTGAAAAGGAAATATAGAGCTGGGTGTCATCAGCATATTGATGGCACGATGCTCCACATCCCCTGATGACCGCACCCAGCAGCCTCATATAGATGTTAAACAGCATTGGGGAGATGATCGACCCCTGAGTAACCCCACAATTGAGACTCCATGGGGCCGAAATATTCTCCCCAAGCTACACTCTCTGGGGGCGGTCCTCCAAGAAGGAATGGAGCCAGGCTAGAGCCAAGCCACTGATACCCAACTCAGAGAGCCTCCCGAGGAGGACACTGTGGTCGACGGTATCGAAGGCCGCTGAGATGTCGAGGAGGACCAACAAAGAAATTTTACCGCTGTCGGCCTCCCTCAACAAGTCATTCTTGTTCTCCTCCAGCACCACAATTCAAAAGCATCAGTTCTTCAGTAGCCAGCCTTCTTTATGCTCATGCTCTCACTTCCATACATCGCTACTGGAAAAACCATAGCTTTGACTATATGAACCTTTGTTGTCAAGGTGATGTCTCTGCTTTTTAAGATGCTGTCTAGGTTTGTCATTGCTCTCCTCCCAAGAAGCAGGCATCTTTTAATTTCGTGGCTGCTGTCACCACCTGTAGTGATCATGGAGCCCAAGAAGGTAAAATCTGTCACTGCCTCCATATCTTCCCCTTCTATTTGCCAGGAGGTGATGGGACCAGTGGCCATAATCTTAGTTTTTTCGATGTTGAGCTTTGGACCATTTTTGGCACTCTCCTCTTTCACCCTCATTACGAGGTTCTTTAATTCCTCCTCACTTTCTGCCATCAGAGTGGTATCATCTGCATATCTGAGGTTGCTGATATTTCTTACAGCAATCTTAATTCCTATTTGGGATTCCTCCTGTCCAGGCTTTTGCACGATGTATTCGGCATATAAATAAGCAGGGAGACAATACACAGCCTTGTTGTACTCCTTTCCCAATTTTGAACCAATCAGTTGTTCCATATCCAGTTCTAACTCTTGCTTCCTGTCCCACATATAGATTTCTCAGGAGACAGATAAGGTAGCCAGGCACTCCCATTTCTTCAAGAACTTGCCCTAGTTTGCTGTGGTCCACACAGTCAAAGGCTTTTGTGTAGTCAATGAAGCAGAAGTTGACTGCTTTCCTGGAACTCTCTGTCTTTCTCCATAATCCAGCGCATGTTAGCAATTTGGTCTCTAGACCAAATTGGCTATTGTATTGGCTGACACAGACCAATAAATAAGATTTTAGAGCATTAGACAAAAATGCTCTAGATCAGTAGTTCCCTACCTTGTTTCCCCACATGTTCTTGGACTACAACTCCTGGAAATCTTTAGCAACACAGTTAGTGGTGAAGGCTTCTGGGAATTTTAGTACAAGAACATCGGGGGATCTAAGGTTAGGAACCGCTTGTCTAGATTCAGCTTTCAAGGAACATTATATAAGGTCATTAACTTGTGGTTCTTCACATATTGTCGAATTACAGCACTTTAGCCAGCATAGCTAGCAGTGAGGGTTGAAGGGAGCTCAATATCTGGAGGCTCAATAATTGTCCATCCTAGTGAAGAAGACAATAATAACTCCATAATTGTGAAGCAGCCACTGCACATGCTTCTTTAAGTGCTTTCAAACTAAGTGCCTTCAACTAGATCTAGGACATAAGTAGTGTAGTCAGTAATGCAAGAAACAATGTTCTTGGATGTATTCTGGTGCATTTGCCTAAATGCATGGACATGCAACTAACAGCAGCAGTGTCTGTTGCAACTCGCAGTCAACACTGGCAGATCTCAAGCTGTTTTGTAAAGAAGAACTTGGAAAGCAGCTTACAACAGAGGGGAGTGACTTCTGTTCAGGAGAGTTAAACATGCATGTTGTATTGGTTTGATTTGAAGATTATTGAAGCACACAATGGTCTTTTATGGAAATGCAACCCATTTCTGCACCTCTGCATTGTACAAACATCCCACATTGTTCCAGACACAGTTTGATGAATGCGTTATAAATTTGCAGTGACTTAGATTTGGATTCAGTCTCCAAGCAAAACTTCCAAGTTTCCCTGGCAACTCTTTTTGTCTGAAGATTTTATCAACTTTAGCCTGATCTTATTGTGAATGTTATTCTCAAAAAGAAAATAGTTTAAAGTTATGGTGAAGCTATAGTTGCAAAAGGAAAGAAATTCAGACACCAGACCAGTTTATTTCACTGAGAGCTTTAGTACAGCGGTACACTCTCTTTGTTGCTTAGCTTTTACTCTACTTATTTTGGGACAACATCATCCAGAATCCCTTAGTCAGAATAGTCGCTGAAAACATTGGCTAGGGATTCTCAGAGTTGCAGTTAAAGTGACCCTGCTAACCTCTGCTTCCTAATAAATGCAAATCTATCAATGCATTGTGCACATTTACTGAGGTAGAAGACCCATTTCACTTAGTAGAACATGTATCTGAGTAAGCCGTTCAAAGAGCCAAGTGCCCCAAGGCAAATACATGTAAAATCAAAATGACATTGTAATTTCCTTAGCACTGCTTGAATGCTATTTTCAGAATATAAGGTTCACAGCAACCATAACCAGAAGTTTCTAATAATTTATTCTGTTCCTCTTCCTCCTCCACTCTTCCTATTTTTCTCAGCTTTTACTTCCCTCAGAGTAACACCTAAACAATATCCCAGCTAAATTCCCATAAATCCATAGATGATAAAATAAAATATAGTGTTTCTAGAAGCATAGGAAAATGCATAATATAACTTGAAATTTTTCCCTTTTTTTAGACTACAGTTCCCATATTCCTCTAGCCAGCGTTCCTTCCTATACAGTGGTGCCTTGCAAGACAAATGCCTCGCAGGACAAAAAACTCGCAAGACAAATGGTTTTGGCAATGGGGTTGATGACTCACAAGGCAAATGTTCCTATGGCCGTGCTTCACAAGAAGAATTTTTCCCAGTTTTTGTTCCTGCCTCATGTTTGCTGATTTTTAAATGGTTTTCTATGATGTTTAAAAAGTTTTAAAAAATTTTATTGAAATTTTTTAAATCATCTGCACAATATGTATGGCTTTAAAGAGCACTTAATAAACCCTTTGTAAACCAAATTTGACTTTGTTCTGACTTTTTTTGCCGATAGGAACACATTAATTAGATTTCAATGCATTCCTATGGGAAAACGCATTTCGCAAGACAACATTAACCTCGGAACGAATTAAATTCATCTTGCAAGGCACTGCTGTAGTTGCAATGCTTTTCATTCCCTATTTACTGACACTTCTGCAAACATTAGCTCTCTGCAAACTCTCTAGGGAGCAGCTTTCCCACAGCTGGAACATTTACAGTACCTGTGAATTAAGCAAGTTTTATATGTCTATAGAATCCTGTCAAACTGTGGATGACTTCACTCACTGGCTAATCGTACTGAAGGCCCCATTCCTGAAAAGCATTTGGAGATAGTATTTTATATCTCAGGCTAGAGATTTATCTAAAACACAACACAACACAACACAACCTTCAGAATCCAGCTGATGGTATCAGGTGGCCTGCCTAAAAGCTGCGTAAAACCCAGTAGTATGGAAACTCTAAATTATGTGCTCACATAATTTTCTGAATCTTGAGAAATTAATTGTTTGGACATTGCTTCTCATTGTTAATTCATGCTTTTTCACAACTGTTTTATTATATTTACACCCTGGCTTGAGGCACATTATAGCAACTTCATGAAAGCCAAAGTTCTTCTTCATACATATTCTGAATAAGTGCTTTTTTGGTGCTTTCAGTTCCCCTCTCCTTGGAATTCAGGGCAGCTTGCAAAGGCTGAATGAAACTGAGACCTCCACTTAATTGTGTGTGTAAATAACTGGGAGGAGAGATAATACATCTGGAACTCCAGATGAATTAGTGGATACAGCCTTCATAGTACACAGAGGGAAGGAAGGGCTGTAGCTCAGAGTAAGAGCATCTGCTCAGCAAGCAGAACATTCCAGATTCAATTCCTGGTGTCTCCAGGTAGGGATAGGAAACACTCCTGTCTGAAATCCTGGAGAGCTGCTGCCAGTCAGTGGTGGGCTAAATGGACCAACAGCCTCACCCCAAAATAAGGCAGTTTTCTGTGTTCCTGTATAAGACTTGTAGGCTCACTATGATGCAAGCATTAATCTATCTTTTGGGGCTGTCACTGTACAGAATAGATTTTTTTCCTTACAAAGTAGAATCTTTAACTGTTCACATATTTTGTGCATGTGTGTGTGTGTGTTTGTATATTTATCCAGCAGATTGCTGGATAGCTCAATGCAGAGCCAGAGGTTGGGAGTTCGATTCCCCACTGTGCCTCCTTGATAAGGGCTAGATATAGTCCCTTCCATCTCTGCAGTTCTAAGATGATGATGATTATGATCAGCTTCTTACACAGATGTTTAAAAACATGGCACAGGAGATTGGGCAAGTGGACAAGTAGCATGAGCCATCATAAAACAAATAAAACAAAGGCACTGAAATCATAAGCAATTCAGACATCAGGTATAAAGTAATTGGGGTCCTCAAACATTTGCTTGAATTCTCATGTACCAACTCACCACCTCTTTAAATTGATGAAGAATTGTGTTCTATCTTTAATAAAGACCAGTGACATATCTGTGTGCCCTCTGTCCTGATGTTGAGACCTACAGATTTGTTACTTCATACTCTGCTTTGCCAGACTTACAAGATGTCATCTCAGTTGTGTGAGAGAAAGAAGAAACATTAGTCCTGGAAAGGGGAAGAAAGGAACAATGGCAGCAACAACAATGATCCATATCGAAACTGCTCTGCTATGAACCTATGCCTGCTGATCATGTAGACTCTGGTTCCTCCACATAGTTTCTGTGCTACAGAAAATCCTCTGGTATCTGCTGGGCAAACAGCTTTCTCTGATTTTCCTTTTAATTTTCAAGATTTGTTTGTATAAAAAAAGTGAAGCATTGGCTTCTGCCACTCCCTTTTTTAAGGAGGGCATTTTCAGAGGCAGAATTTATTGTGCAATTCTTTTACTGCCTGTTTAATCTCCTTGATCTGTAAATCGTACTTGTTCTCTCATCAGCTCACTGTAATCCCAGCCCTTATCATGTCCTTTTCCTAACCTTAGATATTCCAGTCTCCTACTTGCCACTCCACAGCAACACCAGCATGGGTAAGCCGGGGCAAGGAGCACACACTTTTTTGCCACCCGATGGCAGGAAAAGTAGTGCTATTCCCCACTGCTTGAGGCTGTAGAAGCAACATTATGGAGGGGGGAGAGGAGAGAAAGAGGAGGCAGGAATCAATGACAATGGTGAAACCAACAGTGGCAGTCTACCATATGGTCCAAAATAAGTCAAGGATGCAGAGAAGCCATTGAACTAGGAAGGCCCTTGCTCCTCTCTGCCACCTATACTTGTCTGCCTGCCTGCCTGCTTTATTTATACTCTGTATTTCTCCCATGGAAGGGAGTTAAAGCAGCATATAGTATCTAAAATGTCCATGTTTAAAAGCACAGTAAATTAAAGCCACTTTTTTTGCTGGCTGTTTCAGTAATGCCTGACTCCAAAGTGATCCTCTGAAGAAATATTTTTTAAAATATTAATTTATTTTTGGCCATGCCTTCCAGAATGCCTTAAGCCTAGGGACACACTTAGAACCAGGCATTATTGAAATAGCTTGACAAAAAGCAGCCAGCCTATGGAGAACCAGGGGGTTGTCTGGCAAACAGTAGGATAGTGATGGTGACTCTACCACCTGCCTTATTGGGGCTAATGGCAAGACTGGTCCGACAAATAAGTGTGTTGCAAATAGGAGTGGTTTACCCCAAGGGGCTTGGACTGGGCTTCCCCAGAAATGACCATTTTCAACCTATAAAAAATGTAAACAGAAATGCTAAGACTGGTATTTCCAGTTTTGTTTTTTCATTTCAATGTTAATTGGGGGGTGAGGAAGGGAGGATTTAGGGACCAGGGAAGGATAGGTCATTGGGGGGGATGCAAAACTCTCTCCTTTTTGTATTTTTAAACTTAGGGGAGCTGGAATGGGTCTTTAGGGCCATGTTATTATGAGTTGGTTCTTAGGAACTGAGGGTTGCATGTAGCTGAGAGGCTTATATGATGCCCACCCAGGTATACTGAATTCATGCTGGTATTTCACCCTTCTGCCAGGTGGAGTTGCAATCACTTGTCCAGTTGCCTTTCTGAAGTCTGTTCTATAGCCATGTCCCTTCTCTCGCACACACCTTAAGGATTTCACTTCTGGTAATTTTAAAGGTAGCATCTGTGCAGCAATGCTTGTTGAAGAAGCCACACACATTTTGGTTGGATTGAACACCAAGGTGAATATGTGTGATCTCTCATTCTTCCATGAAATGGTTGTTTAATGGAGAAACAAGACATCAAACAAGAGTAAAAAGGAACAAAAGTGGTCAACATACAAGAGAGGGATGAGAAACTGTTCTTAGGAGAAGAGGGACATGTTAGAAAAAAAATCAAAATCCTAGTTGCACAGAGAAATGGAAATGGAGAATATTCAGAATTAATTAACAAGGTATGGCTATTTTCCTACCCACTTTACCCTAAAAGCAAACTCGTGTGGTAGGTCAGGTTCAGAGAGTGTCGTTGTCTGGAGGTGTCACAGTGAATTTCATGCCTGAATGGGGTTTAAAGTCAGGTTTCTCAAGACCTAAACCAACACTGTAACAGCTATATCATACATAATGTGGTACATCTCTCGTGTTTTGAAATCATGTTTTTCTGCTAGACAGAGTAGATGAAAAGGAGCCTGGAGAAATCTGATCTTGAGAAGAATAAACATCTCAAATGCTCAGAGGAATGGAAAGCTGGAAGAGAAGGGGGCCCCCGAGGGGAAGAATCTAGCAGAGACAACAGAGAAAAGGTTCTGAGTAAAAGGAAAGCAGAATAGAGCAGTGGCTGACTATTTGCAGATTTGGGGGTCTAACAAAATAAAATGGGGGTATAAAATGGGATGGTTCTACATGTGGCAGGGGCACCAAGGTGTTCTATCTACAGTATATTCAGAGCTGAAAAGCAGAAGAAAGCGAGCAGTAAATGGCATTGTGGGTATGACTAGATGGGATTTGAGGAAGCGAGGAAAAGATTTTAAATAGCACATTCCTCTGGCCCCGCAGGAAGCTACACAAGTATGCTCAAATATATATGCCTTGAGAGGTATCTGGGAGGCACTGCAGGAGGAGGGAGGAGCCAGAGAGTTCATGCCGGGGAGTAGCCTGTCCCTGCTGAGAAAGCATAATGGCTTAATTACAGAGTTTTAATAATAAGCACACTTTTTATTTTAAATGGCACATCAGTGGCTGAAGGCTACAGAGAGGACTCTTATCAGGAAAAACTCAAGGAATGAGTTTTTCCTGATAAGTTCATGTATGTCCAGATGAAAAGAAACAGATAGGCTGTGCAGTGGTGGTTGCGAGTATCCTGGAGGCTAGAAGGGGTGGTGAGGTAAACTAAAACAACAGAAAGGATGTCAGGCTTGAGTATGTGTTTTGCTGTTGTTGTCCATGTGTGTTCTTATTGAGGAAGAAGGATGTTATCAGGTTTGTTTTGTGAGCCTTTGTCCAAGGTAGAGACAGTGTGTGTGTGCATGTGTATGTGTGTTTTGTCTGCCTGGCATGTGTTTCTTGGACAATGTTAGTTTGCCTTCTGTGAAATGACTATTTTTATTGTGGTTCATAAGGACAAGTATTTGGCAGCTGGAGCTCCACAATCAACTTTGCCTTGTACTCTGTTTCTTGCCCATGTTCTTTATCTGCTGGCCTTATAGATTTATCTTGTTTGAGATGGATGATAAGAGTAGGAAATAGTGGGTTTAGAAGAGTAGTGTTGTGTTCTGGAGTTTACGTCCCAGCTGATCATCATACTTAGGTTCTGGGGCAAGCTACTTTTCTTTCATCCTCACTTGTTCATCTTCTGGGAGATGTATGTGCTCTTATGGGCCACACCCACCACGACAGCTATTTTGTGAGTGGGGAAGCTTCTTCTTCTCCCATGGCAGCCCATTCAGAGTAATGTTGCAAAGTTCTTTGAGTTGCAACCAGCCCAGAAAGTGTGGTTCCTCCAGTACAGAAACAAAAGACTGTTTTAAGTGCAAAGTGAGGTCCAAGAGGTCCATCACAAAACAGTTTCTTGAAGGACAGGTTTCCAAATTATGGGATCCTTGCAGCAAGATGCCATACAATGTGTTTCCTTATTAAATCCTTTCCATTGTTGCCTGCTTTTGGGAAGACTGACTTCCTTTCTGTCTACATCTGTGCTGTGCTGGTAGTTACTTTTTAAATAATAAATATAATTACATGCTGAAGCCATCTGTGACTGCACAGTAGCTGGATGATATTCTGGAAGCCAGAAAATACTCCTACTAACTGCTCACTGATAGGTGGCTTCAGCCATTAACATCATTTTTTAAAATATTCCATCTCTGCTCTTCTTTCCTCTCTCTGCAATATGGCAGACAGAAGGTGACATCTGTTGTTTATTACAGTGGTTGGATATCTAGAAATTGATACTCTTAGAGGAATGACTGCTACCACCACTCAGTAAGACAGAACAGGCAAGCAAGCTGTGGTGGTTGCTTCTAGGCATTTTTGCCACATGGTCACCTGCCCCATGTTACAAGGTCAGCTCTGGCCCTTACAAGGACCACGAGGCTTTAGCAGCAGGTAAGTGATATCAGCCCCAAAGACAGTTTTATTTCAGCTTAGTAAACCAAGAGTACGCTCTGGGTCTGTGACCACCTCTTCACATCACATTTCAACAGGAATCTTTCAAGTGACCCTCATTTCCAATTGTTCCTGAACAGATGGGTTGCGCTTACCTAGTTTGGAACAAGCCAGGGTCTTGAAGCACAGCTTTAATCTGATTCAGACTCTGAAACAAGTTTCCCAATTAAGACATAACAGATAAACTTAATTGAAGTCTTTTGGTGTTATTTGTGGCAAGCTCAAAAGAGGGCCAGAGAAATTGACTCTTTTTATATGTCAGTATATTAACCTAAGAACTTGTTGTCTGAACTTAATCAATATATATTTTGCTGCTGTTATGCCCTCAACAATTATGTTACTCTAAGACCAACTGTAAAAAAACCATGAGTTACATTCAGTTACAGTAATCTTTAATTATACCTTTTTCAAGACAAATTGCTGATGAGTCAGACCCTCATATTGAAAGCCAGAATGACTCTAACTACATTAATTTTTACAATCCAGATATTTAAAGACCTATAGTTGCCTGGCAACTACAGTAAAAAAAAGAGCAAACTTAATTCCACTTTTTACCTATGTATAAAAATGTTTTTATTTGTGGCAGTAGTGTTTAAAATTTAAGAGTTCTAAATTTAACCATGAGATCCCAGTGTGGTGTAGTCAATGGAGTGATGGACTAGGACTGGAGAACAGAGTTCAAATCCATGCTTGGCCATGATAACTCACTGGGGTACTGGAACGGGTAAAATTACTCCTTAAATATGTCACTTACCTTGAATGCCCTTTTAGGATCACTGTATGTCGGTTCTGACTTGACAGTACAGAATACAACACACATTAAAGCATATTAGGATTCTTCCATCCAGTTTACTTTCTTTAGAGTAGTGTTCATGCAAACAGATATTCATAGGCAGTAGGCAAAGAAGATAAATTAGTATTTCTGTAGTTGTGTGTTACTGAGGTGACACATACTGAATGGCTCATACTGACCTACTTGCAGCAGCATCTTAGTTTGACTTGGATCTGAACAATTTTTCTCTGTTTTGATATGCTTCAGTCTCTATCCCATACTTTTATACACCCTTACAAAGTTAGGGCTCCATTGCTGAGTCTTGGCAGCAGTTTCTGCTCCCATTATTTGACACAGATTATCTGAATCCTCATGAACTCCATGAAGGTCAAATGACCTCTAAGATGCTACATGGCTGAATTGGTCCCAGTTGTCTTGCAACACATCCTTAGTCTGCTCAGCTCTGTGCTATAGTAGATTTTTCAAGTGTGTCTGCTGTTGCTCTCTTTGCATATAGTTTGATGGTACCAGTGCAATGCTACGGATTTTGATTAATGTTGTACTAGTGCACAGGGCATTGCATTCTATACTACGTATTTACTTGTCAGCAGAGAAGTTCAAAGAATTGGGGCCACATACATATGCATGGTGTTTGCCATTCATCAGGATTAGCCCTTTTGTTGGTTGAGAACAGGGCTTGTTGCAAGAAGTCTGCGAAGACATTAAAAGGCATTGATTAAGACTTGCAAGTTGAAGA
The DNA here is from genome assembly GCF_051106095.1 of Pogona vitticeps. Classification (NCBI taxonomy): domain Eukaryota; kingdom Metazoa; phylum Chordata; class Lepidosauria; order Squamata; family Agamidae; genus Pogona; species Pogona vitticeps. Next base: position 59,360,851 of record NC_135783.1, on the reverse strand, counting down.
CATCATCTTGCAAGCAAGTTTATCTGGCTAACTTCCAGGTGGGGTGCTGGTGCATACATAACTCTGCAGTTGCATGAAATGAAGCAGTAGGAGTATCCTGGCATGGGATAACATTTCTAATTCAGATTTACATTGTTGTTGTTGCTTTAGCTACCAAGAGAAACAAAATACTCTGGAAGAATAGTATCTTCTGAATTCCTAGTTGAGAGGGAGTTATGCATTGCCGTCATCATTATTCATTGGCAAACTCCTCTGCAGTGTGTATATATCAACATCAGTTCTCCTACAAAGATTTCAAGAAACAGAATTAAATAATCTGAGGATGCAGCTATGTGGCCAAATTATCCTGCCCTGGGGTGTGATATATGATTTGGGGATGATCCTCACATCTACATGCAAGGATTGACCACATCATACCTCAAGCACAATCAAAACCAATCTTCCAAGATCATTAAGTGGCTGGCTGGCTGGCTGTCCTTTGTTGAAGCCACTTAAAGATCTTAAAAAATTGAAAGTCTGTTTGCCTGAATTTAAAAAAAATGTTCCATTTTTTAAAAATTGTTGCTAACTGACAGTGCATCAGAGATGCTTTGATAGGACTTTTAAAGAAGCAAATTCAAAACATCACTGATACATTAGTAACAATTAAAATGAAATGGAAACGTTTCTTTCTGTTTCCCTTCCAGACAAGCAGAAAGGAAGCTTTCCATTTCTCAAGATCATGAGGTGGTTTCACCAGAGAGGGCCAGTTGTCCAGCTGCTTTGATTTGATACCAGCAATAATGCATACTGGAGCCAAACTAGACCAAGGAATGATCCTAACCACACTTAAAAAAAACACAGAGACAGCAACCCCTAAAAGGAACCCCAAAAGGTGCAAATATTGATCAAGTACTTATTTTAATTGCTTCATGAGTGCAACCTTTTGTCTTTTTCTCTGTCTTGGTTTAAGAAAATTAGGATTATTTAGTATAAGTATGCCAGGATGTGATCTAGAAAACACAGTAAAGCAAAACATATAGATTTTAGTGATTTAAGATTTTAGTACCTCTTGCTGTAGGGAAAAATGTTCCAGTTTATCTTACCTTATTAATACACAAGTAAAAATCAAATGAATATTCCTCTGACACTTTTGTTCACATTTGCAATACTTGTTTTAGAGTCTATCCTGTTTCAGAAGTATAGTCCTGTCTCTTTAATAGGATAGAAATCATCTTTATTCTAAGCCAGGTCATTGGTCTTACACTGCAGTGTTTATCCTGTAAAGAACATGCTTTACTGATAAGCCAATTAGTTTTTATGGAGTTTGCTCTGGCTATATCTAAAGGGATTCAGGATATGCTCTGAGTTTGAAAAGACTTACGTCAGATTAAAAACCACAGTTAATACTGGTACTTTGTTCTGCACTGCATTTAAATTTAAATTATTAGCCTTACATAGGTTAATTGATTGATTGTCAGTTTAATATGGATTTAAAAGAAAATGTTACTTAGTTGCATGAAAGGACATTTTAGTTGTTTTTTTTTAAAGCATAGACTAAAAATAGGCTCTTTCATGTTGGATGCACCTGAATCCACTTATACTGGGATTACTTGCTAGCTTTGGAAATCATCAGTAATGCTTTGATCCTTTACATAGTTTCTTCTTAAAGGTCTCGGCAGACTTTTATGGAATGACTGAGGAACTGCTGTGTTCCTTGCTCTCACTCCGCAAAGGTAAAGATATTGTGAATTTTTTCTAAAGATTTATGTAGATCGTTTTAAAGGTCAAAAGCATGCACATTGGCAATAGAAAATGTTTAAAAATACATTGAAAGTAGCATCTTAAAAAAATTCTTAAGAGATCCATGCAGAGTTTGAAAAATTTGGTTTTCGGAATATTACTCCCAGAAACCTCCAACTAGTAATTAAAAAAAATACTTTTCTAAGGTCTCATTCTATATAGTGTTCTGTATTGTCAGCACCATAGCTTGGACAGCTTTGTTGTTCATATCAGACTATTAAACCTCAGTAACAGTATAATCTAAACTGATAGATGGCCTGGCTGTAGTGGGTTTGAAATAAGCAAAAGCTTCTTGTGCTGACTTGACTCTGTTTGCTGTGATGCCTGAGATCTGCTGCCAGAAGAGGAAAGAAGGGGTGGGTGGAAAGGAGGAGCTGATTTATTCCAGATCCCAACACTGTGCAGCCCAGACTCACATCCACTATACTACTACAGAGTTAGGCCAGGGTCTGCATAGGCCTATATAATTTCCAAGGTGCCTGGCCACGTAGAGGCTGGGATTCAGTACCACTTCAGCTGGCTTTGTGTCAGCTCACACCGTCCTCGGCCATCTTGGTGGCTTTGGATTGCATTCAAAATGGGAGATCCAGGGATTGGACCTCCATTTCATACGTTGATGAAATGTGAGTGTAGAGGGGGGAATATATGTAAGCAGAATAATGTGGTTCTTAAGAGACTCAGGTCGCAAACCATGCAGAGTTGTTTTTAAAAAAAAGTAACAATCTGTAACTTGAATAAACTGATAGATAACCGGTAAATATTGTAACTGGAAATAATATTCTCCAACTGCTGAAGCCTAATTAAAGTCTGATAGGCCAGGGAGTGTCGTTGTGAGCCTACAGAGCCAGCCTGTGTAGTCATGGGCAAGCTGCTCAGTCTCAGAGTGCTCCAAGAAGAAGGGAATAGTAAATCACATTTGAGATCACTTCTGAATAACCTCTACCTAGAAAACCCTGGAAGAGATTACCATAAATCAGTATCAACTTGATGGCATGCAATTATTATTATTTAGTTTTCAGATACTTCTCAAAAGCATCCATTGGTTTGAAGTTATGAAGGCATGAATGACTGGGTAGATTAGTCTCTTTCTTGCAATGACCATCTTTCTTTTCTTACAAGAATATCATGAACATTTAAGTAGGAGCATTCAAAACAAAACACTTACTCTAATACTTTTGAAAAACACAAAGGCAAGGACAGATTTGTGTCTTTTCTGTGAATTAATTCTGCCATTCTTTTCCAGGAAGGAAGAACACGTTTGATTTTGGGCGGGCAGTGTCCCTTGTGTTCCTTACTGATTGCTGGTACTGTCTTAAATTAAGTTTCTGGGGTTTGTGGGCGAAAGAAAGAAATGTTGGTGTCACTTTGAGTGCTCATTAAACATTTTGCATGCATTTGCATGATCACCCCAAATATTCATAAAAACTTGAGTCATAAATTTTTTTACCATAGGACCTTAGCAAAGACTTGAACTTAAGGTAAAGGTTCCCCTTGACATTTAGTCCAGTTGTGTCTGACTCTGGGGAGGGGGTGCTCATCCCTGTTTCCAAGCCGTAGAGCCAGCGTTTGTCCGAAGACAGTTTCCATGGTCATGTGGTCAGCGCAACTAGACATGGAACGCCATTATCTTCCCACCAAGGCGGTATCTATTTATCTACTCGCATTTTTACATTTCTAACTGCTAGGTTGTCAGGTGCTGGGACAAGCAACAGGAGCTCACTCCATCGCGTGGATTCGATCCTATGACTGCTGATCTTCTGACCTTGTAGCACAGAGGCTTCTGCGGTTTAACCCGCAGTGCCACCAAGTCCCTCTTTTGCATGATCACCCCAAGTATTCATAAAAACTTGAGTCATAAAAATTGTTACCATAGGACCTTAGCAAAGGCTTGAACTTACAGATCACTAATTTCTTATGCCTCTTAAAATTCCACTGAGTCCATCCATGCTTTACTGCAAGCTTTGCTGTAGATTATTACCTTTCTTTTACTATTCATTTTGAAGTCAATGCATACAGCTTTAAAGATCTCCTTCAAAGAATTGGTAGCAGTTTATGATATTTAATATACTTACTGTACATTAGAGTTAGAAATAGAAACGGAGTAATTCTTTCAGTATTAAAATCTTTTTGTAAAATGCCAGGAGATTTAAACAAGAGTCTTGAGCAGCAATTCCTAGGTGCCTCACTCCTTATACCACTAAAACATCTCACAAGCTTGAAAGTGTTAAGGTACCCATTCTTTCTTGGGCTTCAATGCTGCTTTTATAGCAAAATTTGTACTGTAGCAGCTCACCTTGGTCAAGACCATGTGACTACCTCTATATTTGAGATGGACATGAACCACCACTTCCGCAGTTTGGGAGAGCTTGTTGACTAGCCACACAACTGATCCATGGCTCAGTGCTCTGCCTCACCAGTGGATGTTCACTCGGAGGCAGCACATTGAAGAAGGCAGGGCATGAAAGCTGGGGCACTGCCTCTGAGTGGGCATCCACTAGTGGGGGCAAGGCACCAAAGTGCAGAACAGCTGTGTGTCTGGGCAATAAACTGTGCCAAACTGCCGAACCAGCAGTTCATGCCCATCCCTATTCTATATATATGCTGGCTAGATAGTTAGGGAGTTCAGTTCCCCAACATGCATTTTAGAAGAGCCAGTCTATTTGGTTTTGGGCAAATGTGAGCCAGGAGGTGAGACAGAGGCACCTCTCACCAGAGTGCCATCCATTCCCACAAAGGAATCAGAGGGTGAAGGGGACTATGGACTGGCAGCTCCCTCAAAGAGCACTATGGAGGATTCCCTCAAGGGGGCCAAAGGGAAAGAACCGTCCCAGGGCCTAAGGGGGATGGGAGAGCTAAGAGAACAGATAGAAAACATGGGGAGGAGAGAGAAGAAGGAAGAGGGGGGCGGAGAGAAGATGGAGGCAGAGGTAGAAGCAGGGGAAAGAGAGGAGATAAGGGAGGATGGAACACTACCACCAGATAGGGAGTGGATCTAGCTAGTAGACTCTTTGACCCAAAGGTGGGAAAGACTGAAGTTATCCAAGAGAGCAGATCATAAAAGAAGAACAGTGATTCCCCCAAAGCCATCATACTAGGGAGAAGCCAAGAGATTAAGGGAAGAAAGGGAGAAAGTGGGGCAAGAAAGGAAAGGAGTGAATGGCAAGCGTGGAAGATGAAGTGGAGACCTGAGCTGAGAGAGCCTGGGAAATCGTGCAACCTGGTCCCGCCTCACAGGGACAGTGCACCTGTCAAAATTGATTTTGATGAATGCTGTGTATTTTAACTACTCCTGGGGAGGGAACACAGTGGGAGGAGCGTCCGTGCCCCTGTTGCATGTATCAACGGGGACAGCAATAAAGGACTGGATACCAGCTGAGCCACTGGGCCTGTGGAATTTGATTTTTGGGAACTGTTTTGTTCAAGAAGAGTGGAAACCCTTTCCAGCCCAGTTGGATGGAAAGGAGAAAGACTATGTTCCAGTTGAAGTCAATTGTTTATTTAATAGTTCTAAAATAAATCTTCAACCCTTGCAACCATGATTGGTGTCTGTGTTTGAAGATGCGGGTGTATGAGAGGAGGGGAGACAATTTGAGAGCCAGCCCGAACCCTCACAGCTAGTTGCAGTCCCAGGGTACACCCAGAAAAAAGGAATGGGAAACTACTTCTGAGTATTCTCTACCTGGAAAACCCTGTTAAGTGTCACCATAAATCAGAATTGACTTGATGACACATGGCTATTATTAATTATATATGCTGTGAATGAGGTTACTTCACCTAAGAAACTTATTCCACTTAGTAGTCCCATGGGCTACTTTGTCCAGCCTGCTTAAATTAGACTCTAATCACCAGCTTTTTAAAAACTATGTTTTATGTATGTGTGATCTTTAAATTCTCATCTGCTTGATCCAGAATACACTTCAGAGCTCAGAAGCCCAGAGCTAGTTGTGGATTTTAGGAGCTGTAGTCAAAATAATTAACATTTCCAAGCTATTGTCTGCCTGCTCTAGAACTTGAGATTTTACCCCACATGTCTTCCTGCTGATATGGGTTTTTTATTAATTATATCATCAGTATTGATATTTTGAATGCTATAATGGAAAAATGTTGTTCCAATGTTTTTGATTTAATGGAAATATGTTCTGTGAAATAATAGCATTGATCACCTTATAGTAAGAGGCAACAGATTTGCTCAGGATTTTGATACAAAGACTGCAGATTTGAGCCTTAAATGGAAAGGGTACAAAATATATAAGGAATTAAATCAGACTTAAGTATTTTTATTAAAAACGAAAACCCACAAAAATCCTGCTAGTAGGGATTTTGTGTTTAAAAAAAGAAAGAAAATAAGGGTTTATAGGAGAGATTTGTGCCTTTTTGCCTTTAGGGCAGCTTCCTGAGCAAGTCAAAGAAGTAAAAGACAACTGTTTGCTGCAGTTAATTCCTTCATCCAAAATAACCCTTGTAATCTCTGAATGTTAGCTATAATCCAATGCTAATGTTTCAGCTTTTTAAAAGTGAGGCAAGCTGGGGGATTTATAGTTATTTATTTAAAACATTTCTGTATTATTGTACAACAACACATGAAGACTGTGATTCTTGGATAATCAAACATTGTGACTGAATCCTGTTGCTTAGCAACTAGAGTAGGCCCATTGAATCAGTGGTGATTTGGTGAGCCAGTTCCAGTTCCATTTATTCAAATGGCCTTATTCTTGTTGCATCTTGCTATGCTAAGCACAGGATATTAGCCATTGAGTGCCTGTATTCATCATTATCTAGACCCATTTCAATATGGTTTCAGGCCTGGCTATGGGACAGAGACAGCTTTGGTCACCTTGGTGGACCTACACCAGGAACTGGGACAGGGGGAATGTGTCCCTGTTAGTTCTGCTGGACCTCTCATCAGCTTTTGATACCATCAATGAAGGTATCCTTCTGGGCCGTCTCTCTGAGATCAGACTTGGAGGCACTGCTGTACAGTGGCTCCAGTCCTTCCTGGAGGGGAGAACTCAGAAGGTGGTGTTGAGTGATCAACGCCCTAGCCATTGGCCTGTGGCATTTCTCGGGATTCTGCTTTGTCACCCATGCTTTTTAACATCTACATGAAACCGCTGGGAGAGGTTGTCTCGAGTTTTGGTGTTCAGTGTCACCAGTATGTGGATGACTCCCAACTCTCTCTCTCTCCTTTCCACCTAATTCCAGGGAACCTGTCTTAATTCTAAACCAGTGCTTGGCATCAGTAATGGACTGGATGAGGGTAAACAAACTAAAACTTAATCTGGACAAGACAGAGGTGCTCCTGGTCAGTCGGAAAGCAGATGAGGGAACAGAGATACTACCTGTGCTGGATGGGGTTACACTCCTCCTGAAAACTCAGGTCCACAGCTTGTACTCATAGATTCATCCCTAAGCTTGGATGCCCAGGTCTCGGCGGTGGCCAGGACTGCAATTGCACAACTAAAGCTGTTCCTTGAGATGTCGGATTTGGCTACAGTGACACATACCTTAGTTACATTCTATCTTCAAAGGCAGCCCCACATAGAGTGTGTTACAGTTATCCAAACTGTAACACACTCTGTGTGGGGCTGCCTTTGAAGATGGTTCAGAAACTTCAGCTGGTGCAAAACTCTGCAGCCAGACTACTGATTGGGGCCAACTACAGGGAGCATATAAAGCACCTGTTACAAGAATTGCACTGGCTACCAGTCCGTTTCCGGGCCCAATTCAAAGTGCTGGTCATTACCTATAAAGCCCTGTATAGCTTGGGTCCAGTCTACACGAAGGTCCATATCTCCCTATATGCGCCTGTAACGATCATCCCACGTCACTCCTGTCACTCACACCCAGGATCTCATTTGCATGAGCCTATGTGAGGAGTGGAGGGGCGGAGCCAGCGGATATAAGAAGGTGTGGCAGGGAGAAATGGAAGAAGCAGAGATAAGCAGAGGAAGAAGAAGAAAGAAGCAGGGAGAGATAGAGAGATAGTCAGGGAGATAGAGAGAAAAAATAATAATAGAGATAAGCTGGTCAAGATAAATAGATAGACCAGGTGGTGACTGGGGCAAGATATATGATATTTGAATGATTAGATTGTATTGAATAAAGAACATCTGCGATTCTGATTAAAGTTAATACAGTTTAATAAATAAGTTCTGTTGGCAGCAACCTGACTAGTTTCTGACTAAAGTTCTTTATATAAATTGTGGATAAAGGAAATCCACTGGTGGCAGTGAGAAAAAGGGGGAACACCCCAATTATTATCTGCTAGTGGGAAAACATAGTGTGAGCTCTTTGTCTGAGGAAACAAGCAGGGGTCACATGGTAAACGTCACAGTGCTTTCTTGGCAATTACAGTGGTACCTCGACTTGTGATTGTCCCTACTTGTGAACGATTCGAGTTACAAATGGCTCTGTTCGCAAAAAGTCGCTTCAGCCTGCGAACGGAGCCTTGACTTACAAACCGAAAAAAAAAAAAAACAACCTTTCCTGCCCTTTTTTTGACCTAAGTTCACCTTAGGTCAAAAGAAGAAGAAGAAGAAGAAGAAGAAGAAATCACCCCCTAGTGGTAGAGTATGGATTAACCGGCTTTGCATTAGTTCCTATGGGCACTAATGCCTCTACCTACAAACAGCACCTCAACCTACGAACAGAAAACAGCAGATACAGATTAAATGGTTTTCAATGCATTCCAGTGGGAAAGTTTGACTCGATTTACGAACTTTTTGACCTGCAAACTTAATTCCAATACGGATTAAGTTTGCAAATTGAGGTACCATTGTACTCTATACCTCACAAACCCTGGAAATGTCACTACAAATCAGAATCAACCTGATAATATGCAAGAAGAAGGAGTATATATTACTCATTATTTTCTTTTACACCAGGCTGAGGAAACTTTAGCCCTTTTAGATGTTGAACTGTAAGTCCAATCTTTCAGACCCCAGCTAGGGGTCGGGCCCATGGATTTCCAGCTTTAGCTTATAGTAAATTGTTGAGGGGCACTGAACAATGAGATTGCCTCAGTTAGCTCCCCGTGGAGACCCTATTTAGAAATCGCATGGCTACACTTGGCAGGCTTAATAATATTCCTCATGGTTTGGTTCTCAAAGCCTCTTTTTCAGGAGATTCCCTCCACAATCCTTGGGTGTTTTGTCCAGCCAGATAAATTTCTGTATAATAATACCTTAATCTCTGAGTTTAGGTAAGGGAATTAGTAAATTACTCAGTACTTTGATGGGGTATTTTAACAGAAATCATGTTCTTCCAGCGAGTATGGTTTTAGTATTTCTTTTTCTAAGGTATTTGGAATGTCTGCCACAAATTAGGAAAAGAATGCACATTTATTTTATCAAGAAACCATTGTCTTAAAAGGTTTCAGAATAGTTAACTAGTCTTAACTTTGTTTTTCAGCATGGAAACCTGGCTTTCTGCCACAGTCAACATGCTTCAAATAAGAAAGCCTTGAAATGTACACTTTCATAAAAAGAAATATGTTGCAGACTGTTTTCTCAAGCCACTACACCACAGAATCATATTTGCTCATTTTGAAAGCTTGGAGAATTTGTAGCATCACTTACTTATTTTAAATGCTCCTAGAACAGACAAAAAGACTGAAGTAATTGGATTCCATTCAAACTACTGTACTATTCAACTAAGTGTTTAATAATGCTTAGTAGTAAATACATATTCATTTACTCCTTCCAGCCTAAAGATCTACAAGCATTTTAAAAGGTCGTTTTACTATAAATCTGTTATGAGAAATAGCCAGAAATAGCGGAAAATTTATCCTTAAGTAAGGATGAAAAAGAAATTGAGGATCAAACTAGATTATATTTTTGTTTTTTAATGAATACCTAATCCCTTAGTTAGAGAAGGAACTACCTGCCCAGTCTCTCGCTGACTGTTACAATTAAAGTGCCTCAATCTGCAAGTCTGGTTGCTGAGACACATATCTGTGAGGAGATTCTGTGGGGATATGTTTTCCTCTCAATGGCTAGGAATGTTTAAAAAACACAATTATGAGATTCATGGTCTGTTGTTTATTTACAGTCCTTAGACCAGTCACATATGTATAAAACCTTACAAAATTTTATTGTTTCAATATTCCATTAGAACCTGTTGGCATACATACAGCTGAGAGCTACTATCTAGTTGGAATTTGACTTCCGCAATCAAAGTATTGCTACACAGAATTTCGCAACTTGACAGGTGATCTGCGTATCAACATCTGAGAGAAGAAACTCAAGCCTATTTCCCTCTGAGTGTCCTGGGATTCTTTCTATTAAGGGGGTAATAGTCTTTTTGCAGGCTATCTCATACAATGGGCAGGTGAAGAACATACGATGTACGGTCTCGCCCTCCCTCAGGTGGCAGGAACATAACCTTTCAGCATAAGGAGTATTTTTATACTTTCCTTCTAGTACAGCAGAAGAGAGGGCCAAACACTTCGCCAAAGTAAAGGCTCTTCTAGTTCCTTTAATTTCCAGAGACGTTAAGTATTTGGCCAGTTCCATACAGTTTTTGATAATGTATTTTTCGCTCCATAAGACACACTTTTTCCTCCAAAAAAAGTGGGGGGGAAGTGTATGCGTCTTATGGAGCGAATACACTTCTGCAAGGTCTCCCTCCGATGTGGGGGGAAAGCCCTTGGAGACCTCCTGGGGGTTGGATCGCGGCGACGGGGGACCTCCAGGAGGTCTCCGATGACTTGGAGGAAGCCCTTGGAGACCTCCTGGGGGTCCCCCGTCACCATCGGAGGGAGCCCTTGCAGACCTCCGAAGGCAAAAAGGCAGAGGAAAAGGACAGGAAATTCGAATCTCCCATCTTTTCCCCTGCCTTTTTCCCTTTGATGGACCGTATTTTTCACTCCATTATTAAGTGCATCTTATGGTGAGGTGCGTCTTATGGAGCAAAAAATACGGTAAGTCTTTACTGCCATGTTTTGAATGCTAGAGAAGTCTGTTTGATATTCATTGTCCTCTATTCTATGTTTGACTATTTGTTTTGCTTGCTCTATTCCAGAAGATATAAGTGCCTGGGGCGAGAGGCCAATTTTTCCCAAGTAACCCTGGACAGATTTGACCCACTTGGATTGATAATTATCATTGAATATCAAAGAAAATAGGCCTTTTGGGTTTAACTGACCCTTTAGCCACATATATATAGATTGGATCTTAATCCAAGCCTCTACTTTAAGGCATCCTGTTTCTAGCCTGATCCTTGCATTTGACATGCATCTTGGAACCTGGAGTATAGTTCTTAAAAATTTAGATTGAACTATTTCTTGTGATGCAAAATGAGAGCTGGGTGGCCCCATGAATGAGCTAAAGCCTTTGCTTTGTAAAGTATGAAGGCTGCTAGTATAAAGGACCCTCCTTGGGAGAGATGGAATTTTACTATACTATTTGCTGATCTTTCTCCCTGATCTGTCGCATATTTACTGTGCTGAAGCCTAAATCCCAAGCCCTATAGAACTACCCCCAGATATTTGAAGCTATTCACCTGCTCAATACTGTATCCATTTATTTGCCATGACTGAATCTTGGTTCTATGTCCAAAGGCAACTATCTTTGTCTTCTGATAGTTAATAGTCAGGGATTTGTATTCACAGTTGATGAAAGCATATATACATCTATCAGTTTCCCAATTTTTTAAGATTATTTTATGTTCCCAGCTATATGCAAGTAAAGGTACATAAGGAAAATATGCATTATTCCTGTGCTGAAAAATATTTTGCAGACTAACATCTAGCTGGTGAGATACTGAGAAATGTAATGAAGATGAAAGTAACATATTCACCTCCGTATCTTGACAAAGGAAAATTGCCTGTCTTGTTCCCTTTCAATCTACAACATAAAATCTGATAGTAATTTCTTTGTCTCACTAGCTAGAGAATTTTTAATATCTAAAAATAATTCTAAAAATGTCTTCAGAAAAGGTGTCTATTCAGTTTCCTTAAAGTAGATTTTTTCAGTTTAGATTTTATTTCATTACATGTTTAATGTAGTTTTATTTATCATTCATATTCTACGTTCTGTCTGAATCAAAAGACACCTTTCTGCTTTTAATGGCACAGTTTCTAGGTCTGCAGGAGACTAAGCTTTTCAAAGTAGCACTATGTCACTTTGAAAAGAAAAGAATCCAAACTTTATGCTTCCACTTAAAGGGGATGGGATAAAAGGAAGAGGTGCAGAGGATTGCAGTTGGGAAGTACAGTGTGGAATCTTTCAACAGGGCAATTGATCTTATTAGTGTGAACAGCTATCATGTTTTTCACAGTGGAAACTAATAGGGATCTGGTTTTTAAAAATACGAAGCAAGCGCATTAAACCTGATGTTCTTCCTCTGTGTAGCTGTGACTTTAATTGTACAGGTACTGAGAAGAATGGCTGTATATATCTAAAATAAGCTTCAGGGTCAAAACAAACAAGAAACTAAACTAATTCAGTGAAGCCAAGATGACAAATGAAGCGAATTATTGATCCATAATGATCCATTTTGTTTGGATTATGGATTGCTGTTAGTTTACACTTCTAAATCCAGTTGTTTTGTTGATCATATCCGACCCTGTGATCTGCTGATATGGGACACTTTACAGATGTTTTAGTAAGTTTTTGAATTACAAGAGACACAATAAACTATTAATAAAGCAAGACATATCAATACCACAGCAAATTCATAAGGACAAACCAGGTAGCATATATCAAATATTTCAATAACAGTTGAGTCTAGCACCAGAAACTAGAATGAAAAATCCAAATTTGAAGAAAACTACCCAAAGGCAGAGTGGAGGCTAGGAAAGGAAGCAAGTATTGCTGTGTGAGGCAAGAGAAAGCAATGAACATGAACTGAAGATGCAAAAAAAATGTGGAGAAACAACAAACAACAAATGAAGAGGTACATAGTACTGAGAAATCCAAAAGCACAATGCATCTGTGGGTAGCAAGTAATGCTCAGTCGTGGGAGGAAAAAAAACTTGAGGTAGAAAGGAGGGGTAAGTAGGCTGGATCTCTCAGTGATACTAGATATGTGGCTGCAGAGCCAGAGTTTGGGAGTTTGATTCCCCACTGTGCCTTCTACAGGAAAAGCCAGTGTATGTGGCCTTGAGCAAGCTGCACAGCCCTAGAGTGTCCCCAGAAGAAAGGAATGATAAACCATTTCTGAGTACGTAGTCTGCAATTAGAAAACCTTGGAGAGGGTCACCATAAATTGGAATCTACTAGACAGCATGTAATTATTATTATTATTAATTATTCTCAGGTTTCCATTTACCTTAATCATTTGTTAACTTATGTGTAGCACAAGGCAGAAAACACATGTGATTTCATTAAACAGAAACTATGATTTGTAAGTGATAAATGATTATTTCATTCTAATTGTTATTGCTGGTTTCGACATGTTTGTGAAAAGACGTTGATAAGCTAGGACAGGTTTGGCACAATAAATGATAACAGCAGAGGCGGTGCAAGCAGCAAGTGGAATAGCAGTAGGAAGAAAGAGGATTTTTGGACCTTTAACCTACCTGGAACTGGATTAAACCTTCATTCAAGTATTGCTGCTGCTGTGGAAGAACCTTCTTTGTTGATTTTATGTATGCATTATGAAGATTTATGTTCTACATTTTTATTGCCATGGCATTATCCTTTATCCACAGACCCATGGAGGCACTAATAGTACTTCAGAGTTCACACTTCTCATCATATCATCATTCTTAAAAGTTTATCAGCAGGAAACAGTACAGATGAGAAAGAGAAATTATCATTAACATAAGAATAATAATGATGAAAAACACATTCACTAGGGGCAATATAATCAAACCCTCCAGATCCAATTGGGAAGACACCTCTCACTCTTACCATTTCCATGGCTTTGGTCCAGCAGCACCAAGTGAAAAGCACACAGACACTCCAAACAATCATACAGGAAATAGGGCCTGCTCCAGCCATTCCCAGCAGAAGCCATGTGGCCCACTGAGGGACCCTAGCACATTTGTAGGGGGCCACTGACTGGAAACAATTCTTTACACACTGCCTTATGAGAGTTGTTATGTGACTTGTACAATCCTGATTTGGCCTGTACAGTATTTATTTCATGTTGTATTTATAGCAATGGCCAAGAAAAGTTTGAAAATGGCTGAGCTAATCCATTAAAAACAAAAACAAAACAAAAACCAGTAAAATAAAAAGGCTAAAAATCAGAAAATTCAAGTAATCCAAATGTGAAGGAACAGCATCAAGATAACAATTTTAAAAAGAAAGTAACCTGAAACAGAAGAACAGCGGTAGCAGTAGAACTAGCAGGCCAAGAAAGAACAAATCAATCCAAAGAAGTCAGAGTTGCTCTCAGCAGCAACAGTGAACAAATTACCAAGCAGCTAAATAGCAACTTCTCCAGTTCTCAAATTCTGCGCCGCCACGACCTGCCACATTATTCTCTGAATCCTAATTGACAGCTGATACCCTTCCTCATCAGACTTGTGACACTCTGCTGAAATATCAATAATGATATCAATATCAACTCTGCATACAAGGGTCAAACTGAGAAAAGAGGAAATATGAATGAAATATGATAGTTCCATTACCCTTTCTCTTAGAATCCTGTATCTATTTTTTAAGAGGCTTTCTTTTGTAAAGCCACAAAAGAATCGGAAAACTAAAAGAAGAGTGACTCTCTCTCTCTCTCTCTCTCTCTCTCTCTCTCTCTCTCTCTCTCTCTCTCTCTCTGTGTGTGTGTGTGTGTGTGTGTGTGTGTGTGTGTGAAATAACCTGTTGAGATAAGTATTTAGGGTTTGTGACATCATGTTCAGCTGCTAGAGATTCTGTATTTTTCTCCCTAAAAATCCCAATTTCCCTCCAGATTCTGTACTGTACATTCATCTATGTAAAAAGAAAGTTCATAATCAGTCAGAGTCCTATTCTTCACTGCAGTCTAGTGTGTGATTGTAACTGTCCCAGAATAATCTGTAGTCACAGTTAGTAATAATCATGCACGCAATATTTCCTTCCCTACATTATCCATTTTTGAAAAATTATGACATGGAGTATAATCTGTTTAACTTAATAGCCAGGTGTAGTATGTTGAATGGAATCTTTTACTTTGCTATTGATTTTGAAAGCCTCTGTTTTAAGTAGTGCCCTGAGTTGCGATTGTGACCATCCACTAGTTCAAGTGAAGCTCTTCAACTCAGTAAAATTCATTCTTTCATAGAGCCAAGTTTATTACTAACTAATCCTGGCAGAATGAGGTGAGACGTATAGTTTGGTGCCTATAGTTCATAATCTCTTACTTTTTGTCTGGTTGATAATGCAGTTATTATGCCTTTGTTTTATTGTGTCCCTGGATCTTGTCAGTGTCACTCTGCGCCCCTTTTTAGTTTATCCATATGTAAATTCTTTGTGGATTAATAATGTTACATAGGCATCCTTCGAGATACTATGGTAATGTGTTCTGTATGGAGGACTTGGAACAGCATCTAGTGTTTCGATGCTGTATGCAAAGATAGAGTGTCCTCTCCAGAGCACGAAGCCTGGGTAAAATAATATGGAGTACAGTATAGGCTGTTACTCAAGCAGCAGATCCCCCCTCTCCTCATTGCTGAAATGGTCCAATGGAAAGGCAAGAGCCAATACAACTAGTTCTAGCGACGTTGCAGGAGTTGGCAGAACGACATGAACTGCCTCCGGGACTCCGGCTCCAGATTTTGCCTCGAGGTTAACTCCTGAAGCCTTTTCTATCAGTGGATATAGCCACAAGGCAGTGGAGGTTTGAAATTGGAGTTTTCCTTCTACTAGATGGGCTGCCTCCAAAGGCTGATGAGCCCCACCTACCCGGCATTAAATAGTAATAATATACAATTATTATAACATCATCATCATCATCATCATCATCATCATCATCATCATCATCATCATCATCATCATCATCATCATCATCATCATGGCATTTCTACAGTAGATTCTTAAACAGTCAAAACACATATCCACATATATTTTCAAATCTGAATAGTAACAACCTTATAGACTCTGGAATTAGTAAATAAATAGATTTTTACAATGTAAATAACTCTTGAAACATTGATATTTCTAACAACTAGACCGTAAATCACCCTTAAAACACTGTATTTCTCCATTTTACTCTGTGGCATGTGTTTCTTAGTAAAATATGTTTGGGATTGCACTGAAACAGCTCCGTCATCTCCATAATTACCCGATAATATCTTCACTCAGAGAGGCTTACTTCTAAGTTACTATTTTTTGTTTATTTGACTCATTTATAGGACACCTTTCTCCAGGTGAGAGGACTCAGGGCAGCTCACAGTGTAAAGAACGAAAACCCACATTAAAACAATTAAACTACAATAGTAATTAAAATATATTGAATGATTAGAAACATTTAAAACTTTAAAAACAAAGTTAGCTAAAAACCAGCATTCAGGGACTCAGTTATGGTTATTAAAATTATATGAATTATTAATAGATCAGACTGCAAGTTTTTCCCCCCAAGAAGATTAGAGAGACATGTTTTGTTGTTACATTCTGTGTCAAGTTGCACAAGATATTATCGTACTACTTTGGAGTCTAGCACCTTTTGAGGTAATTGGTGTCCATATGAATTTCTGAGTCAGGTGGGCTCCCGCAAAAACTGGAGACCAACATCATTTTTTTGTCAGAGAGCAGTATAAAATAGGTACTCCTGCCCTGAGAATGTATTGATGTTCTTGTTGTGTTCCTAATTTAAAAAATTAACAGATTTTTGTGTGCTTCAAAATTCTGTTTGACAGAGATTATATTTTGAGAGAGAGAGAGAGAAATGGGTGTACATCTCAACCAAGGGAATTCCTGTCACACCATCTTCAATTCTATCAAACTACTGTCTGTCTAAGACACAGGAGATTAACATTTCTATCGATTTGCCAGCAGGTGCAGGATGAAAGGGAACCATTCAAGAAACCATTTATCAAACTATTTGCCATGTCCAATGGAGAAGAAAATAAGGGAAGGTTCATTTCTTCTAAAGCTCAGAGTTTTTCTCATTTTCAAAAGAAATCTGTCTAAGAGTTCTGTATCTCAAAGCAAGGAGTCAAGGAGTTTTTCCACCCACCCCCCTTTCTTTTTCCTTCTCTTAAGTTCAAAATGATATTATAGTTTAGGGAGCTGCGACACAAGGCCTTAGGGCAAAATTTGTACCCCTAAACAGTATTTACAGTCCCCTTCACACTCAGGGGACTGCTCTTGTGATGGAGAAACGCCCATTTTGGTTACATTTTGAGATTCAGAAATTTATGAAATGAGAAAAATGCCCTTGAGATTTCCATAGGAGTTAATGGGTAGATGAATCACCTGGATCAGTCAGTGGTGGTAGTTAAGCAATATTGTCTTCATATGGTTGTTGTGGGGTTTTCGGGCTTCTTGGCTGTGTTCTGAAAGTGGTTCTTCCTAACGTTTCGCCAGTCTCTGTGGCCGGCATCTTCAGAGGACAGCAAACTGTGTCTTCATAGTTTTTATTTCCCTCACTCATTTGCCTTTGAGTAGTTAGTATACTTAGAAATAAGTAGCTTCAAAACTGGCTTCCCCATAGTTGTTGTTAGGTCCCATCAGGTGGCTTCCTTCTTATAGCAATCCTTTGAATTGTAATCATGTGCCACCATGTCACTTCTTAGTTATGATAGTTCTGATATAATTTTTTAGGAATGTGAGTCTTCATTTGGAAGTTCACCATTGTAAGTTCCTGTTGAGGTTCTATAGCAGAGTGGGGACTTGAATCAGTTCTGATCTCTATTCTGACTATAAATTAATGACCTGCAAGAGATCCTATTGCTGACAGCCTTGCTCAGGTCTTGCAGACTAAAGGCAGTGGCTTCCTTTGTTGAATCAACTTATATAATATTCAGTCTTCCTCTTTTCCAACTACTTTCAAATTTTCCCAGCATTATTGTCTTTTCCAATGAGTCTTTTCTTCTTCTTCTCATAATGTTTCTAAAGCAGAATACCCTCAGTTTAATCATTTTAACTAATCATGGGCAAAATCCTGCTGTGTAGCTCTGTACCAGTATGATCTGGTTTGCCAATACCATTTAGAGTATTTAAAAGCTTCCTATCCTCCTCTTTTAGGTTCCAAAGCTTTTTAGGGCTCCCTTTTACCCTGGGAAAGCCTTTGGGATCCTTGGGACATTGGGGTGGGTGGGATTTAATAGTAAAAAAATTGCCACCACTGAAATTGGAACCACTGGCATTGACTTTGCAGCAGGGTTTTTTGGGTGTGTTTTTTTTTAAAAAAAACAAACTATTAATGTCTCCTCACATCTCAAAGTTCCCAAAGGCTTCCCCAGACAGAGGACAGCAAGCTTTAAATTACTTTAAATTAAATGCTGATCCAGGTTATGCAACACAATATTATGCCAACAGGATTTTGCCCAGTGAGAGTTCAGGCTTGATTTGATCTAGGATGCATTTATTTGTCTTTTTAAAAGTCCATCATGTCCATAAAGCTTTCTTCAAGCCTCAGATCTGAGATGAGTCATTTTATCCTCTTATCAGATTTCTTCATAGTATGTCTTTCACATCTGTGCATAGTAATTAGGAATGGGTGATCTTGGCCTTGGTCTCCTACAAAACATCCTTACATTTGAAAATCTTTTATTCTTCCAAGGAAAAGCTGCCATGTTTTCTTGAAAAATCATTAGTAGAAAAGATAAAGGAATTTTAAAATAATTTTTATTGTCAATATTAAAGTTGTTAAATTCTTCTGTACTCATTGTGTTAGTCTTTTTAATATTTGACTATAACCCTGCTTTTGCTCTTTATTTCTTCATCTTAAAATTCATTTAAAACATTATTATTTTCTGCTAATGATTCAATGTCAGGTGTTTAGCTGAAAGTACTGGTGTTGCATCACCAGTTTTCAATCCTTCATCTGAATCCAACCCAACTTTTTAAATGGTATTTTCAGCATCCAGATTGAACATATAAGGAGATAAAATACAACCTTGTCTGACACTTCTGCCAATTAGAAACCACACAGTTTCTTCATATTCTGTCCTAACAGTGGCCTCTTAGGTAATAAGGCAGTCTGCAGTTTTCATGACGAAGAATGAATGATATTATTTGAGCTACATTATAAAGGCAGTGGAGAGTGATGTTTGTATGTAGAAAAGAGTAGTGCTAGACCCAGAATGTAGAACCAAGCAAAGGCTATGCTTTCACCTTGTTAGCATTACAAGTACAGTAACAGTTCTTATCAACTCTACTCCACTGTGTTGCTAATTTTCTTCCTACATGTTAGTGTCCATCGTAAAAACTCAAGGTCCAGCTAGTGATATAGATGGATCTAAATAATTATTTGGAACTGCTGAGGTTCAGATTGTTAAAATTAGGAAATATGAATTAATGGCAGTAAAATTATAAATGTTTTTCCTTATATTTAACTGCCCAGAGTAGACCCATTCTAGATGGGTGGTATATAAATCTAATAAATAAAGAAATATAAATAAAGAAATATTTGTCTGCTTATGTGCTAGGTTACGGCATTAGCCGCCTAGAGTGGTCGAGTAGACCAGATAAAGTAAAGGTAAAGGTTCTCCTTGACAATTTTTGTCCAGTCGTGTTTGACTCTAGGGGACGGTGCTCATCCCCGTTTCCAAGCCATAGAGCCAGCATTTTGTCCGAAGACAATCTTCCGTGGTCACATGGCCAGTGCGACTTAGACACAGAACACTGTTACCTTCCCACCGAGGTGGACCCTATTTATCTACTTGCATTTGCATGCTTTCGAACCGCTGGGTTGGCAGGAGCTGGGACAAGCGACGGGCGCTCACTCCATCACGTGGATTTGCTCTTATGACTGCTTGGTCTTCTGACCCTGCAGCACAGGCTTCTGCAGTTTAGCCCACAGCGCCACCACGTCCCGTGCGTAGACCAGATAGGCAGGGTATAAATTTAATTAATTAATTAAGTAATTTTGTGTTACAAAAACCAAAAGAACCCGTGCTTCACAACCATGGTTAATGAGTTCATGAATACAGTTGTTAAAGTGCATTCTAATAGAAATGTTTCATATTCCAATGAGAAACAGCTGTTTTATTTGTCTAACCTCAGATCAGCTTTTCTTGGCAATACAGTAGCAGCATAGCTGAATTATGATATTAAGTGCAATGGCAATTTAATATGCTGAAATTTTGACAAGAATTTTTTAGGTACTCAATTGTGATTTAACCAGATGGCTAGAAACCATGCTAAATAATGTTGTGCTTTCTCTGCTTTTTCTCCCCTAATAACATTTGAATATATTATGTTATTTGGCAAACCATCATTTCCTCTAACACAGTGCTATATATTCTGTTCAGTGGTGACTTCCAAGGCTCCAGCAGAGAAACTAGACTAGCTATCCAAAGTTCTTTCAACAAGCAATGCATTAAAACCTATCAGATGTTTCTTTCAACAGGCCATGCTAGGGATTGGTCCCCATGAGTCCTTCTGTGTGTTCTGTGTTGCTGAGTTATGCTTCCTCAGGTAAAGAAAATATTTGGCCAAATCTTTCCCTAAAAATTCTGCTCACTCTCAAAATACCGCCTTGACTTTTCCCTTAGTGTTGTATACATTGTGTACAATAAAATGTCCCAGATCATGATTTCTAATACAGTTTAGGTATTCATACAATGTTCTCTTTTTACAGTGTGTGTTGCACATGTACATAGCATGGATTATGTTGTTATGACAACCCTATCAACAAATGATCTTCAAAAAGCCTCTTGCTTCCTTTATGGAATCCATCCCATATTTAGTTTTCTTCTTTGCTTGCTGTCTTCAGCCTTTCCTAGCACTATTATCTTTTCTGGTGTTTTCTTAGGATGCACCTTAAGTACGATTTTTGTTTCCAGAGAACATTCACGGTTGAGCTAATTTTAAACCCATTTGTTTGTCTTTCTGGTGGTTCAGGATATCCACAGAGCTGAGGGCAATCAAGTGTTGAAGCACATTAGTTTCTTTCAGAACCCTATAGAGGTTCTCATGATCCATGATGATCTATATCACTGGTTCTTAACCTTGGGTTACTCAGGAGTTTCGGACTGCAACTCCCAGAAGCCTTCATCACCAACTGTGCTGGCTGGGGTTTCTGGGAGTTGCAGTTCAAAAACATCCGAGTAACAAAGGTTAAGAACCACTGATCTATATAGTCAACTGTTTTCCTATATCTATAAAGCATAGACTAATGTTCTGAAATTCTTTGGTGCACTCCAGTAGCGAGTGTATATTTGTGATATGATTTCAAGTGCCTCTTCCATTTCAGATTCCAGGTTAAACATCTGACATTTCTTATTTTATACAGAGTGTAATATCTTTGTTGCAACACTTTGAACATCACTTTGCTTGCATGGGAAATTAATGCAGTGATCCTATAGTTACTACTCTTCTTGGCATCGCCTTTCTTAGGAACTGGAATGTATAGCAAACATTTCTGCACTCAGTGTTTCCATACTCAGACCACCTTACAATGTTAAGGTGTGCAACCAAGAGGGAGAACATAGATTATATCTTAGCATTTTTTTAAAAAGCACATGCATTGTTCTAAATGTGTTGATGTGTATGCATGTTTCATTTGTTCTTCCCCTGCCTGGAAGTGAAAAAAGATAAGTGTTAACAAAGCTGAAATACTGAAGGACTGATTCACATAAAGGTGTAAGAATGACTCTTATGTCCTGCTAATAATGTAGGATTCAGATCAGTGTTGTATACATAGGCCTTGTGCATGGTAAAAATGGTGTCCTGAAATGATTCTGGAGTGCAAAGTTCTTGGCAAACCAGTGGAATTCCAGAGTTGGGATTAGACGGAGCATGATACTAGGGAAATCCATGACCATATGGATAGCTGTATGTTTTTGTACACAAGGCAACTTACAGCTGTAGAAGACAGTTTTTTTTTGTTTTAGTTTTTGGGGGACAGTTTGTTTTTACTTCTTTTTAGCAGGAAGCAGTAGTGAAAAAGGAGTTAATTCCCTCTCATACAGCATGGTCTCAATTTCATTTGAGATATATGTATGTGCATGTTGATTTTTAGAACAATGGAAGATCCTAATCATGGATCTCCTTCATGTGTTAGTTCCTAGTAGCTCAAACAGTATCGTTTAAAGAAATTTTGACAGGAAAATTGTTTTAACATTTTGTTTGAATTGATAATGTGAATTACTGAATTGGTTCAAAGAGATCTCTGGGAGCTAGCATGGCCAAAGATAAAACTGGGCTGTGTACATCATATGTATTTAAAGGCACTGTTTTCTCTAGTAGTGTACTGTGTTTATTTCTTTCCTTAGTACGGATTTTTCCTCACCTCCACATGTTGCATTTTTGCATGCTTTGTTGTGTGGTTAGTCATTGGAATATCAGCTCAGTTTGTAGGTAAGCATCTATAAGGAGCTTATGTTGTAAGAGGGGAAATGGTTTGATTACAGAGAATGTCCATTTTTTGTCACCTATAGTTTATCATTAAATTAGCAACAGTTTTACAATTCTTGGTTATCATCCTTTGAAAAGCAGTTTGTTCTTATAAGTTTTTTCTCTTAACACTTAGTTAGTTATACTTTTGCTTCAGATTTACATATTGTTAGCCACTTTTCCTGTATTAATTTAACTTAACCTAAAGGACAATGTTGCATTCTTATCATTACAGAAAATTAAAATTAGACTCCTGGAAGCCTGCATCACTAACTATGCTGACCAGGATTTCTGAGAGTTGTCCAAGACAGAGATGGGCACAAACTGCAGTTCGACAGTTCAGCCTAGTTTTCCGCAGGTGCCGCGCATGCCCCTCTCCCACCTCCTCTGCATGCTCACCCATTCCCTGGGTGAAGCTTGTTTGTTTGTTTGTTTGTTTGTTTGTTGGTTGGTTGGTTGGTTGGTTGGTTGGTTGGTTGGTTGGTTGGTTGGTTGGTTGGTTGGTTGGTTGGTTGGTTGGTTGGTTGGTTGGTTGGTTGGTTGGTTGGTTGGTTGGTTGGTTGATTGATTGATTGATTGATTGATTTCTATCTCGCCCATCTAGACCAAAGGTCTACTTTGGGTGGTGTACTTCCCTCCCCTACTTCTTCAGCATGTTTGTCCACTCACCAGTTGCAGCACATGCTTCCTTCCTCTGCCTCCTCTGGTGGCCACCCACTCAGAGAAGGAGGTAGGTCAAGGAAGCCCACTGCAATGCTTTTGAATGGGCAGCCACTGGAGGAGGCAGAGGAGGGAAATGTGTGCTGCGATTGGTGAGTGGGCAGTCGCACTGAGAAGGCAGGAGAGGGGAGTGTGCGGTGCCTGTGGAACACCTGTGTGGGCACTGCACCCAACTGGGCTCGAACTGTCAAACTGTGGTTCCTGCCCATCCCTAGTCCAAGAATAGCTGGAGGACCCAAGGTTGGGAACTACTGGTCTAACTACAGTATAGTTTTGAGGATATGTTTTTGAAAGCTTTGCCACTCTTGTCCTTCATCATTATTAAAGCTTTAAGCAAGTATTTTAGATGATCTCACTCCAATGATTCCTGTGCAGTTCTGGCATGATACCTTCCTTGCTTTTTGAGTGCAGTCTTAAGGAATTATAGCTTATGAAAAAAGTTCAGTATGATGGCATTAAAGTTGCACTGCATGACACTTTAAATAATGTTTGATTTATGATCCCTTAAGGCAGAGAGGTTTTGCCTTGGGTGTAGTTAAGAAAAATACCACAGTCTTGTAGAAAATAATAAAACTAACCCAACCTTTCACCTGACCTCAGTGCAAGAAGATTTATTTTACTATGGTATTTAGTTAGCCAAGGAAAACCAAAGATTGTATATCTGAAATCCAAATAAAATGGATTTTTTCCCCAGAAGGGATTAAAGCAAAAGTTTAATTGTTACTTAATCTGATTGTTTTCATAGTGCAAATCTTTTAAATGTTTAATTCATCTATGCAGGATTAATGTTTTAAAAACATCCCTGAAGGGTTGCTGTAACATCATTTGTTGTAATGTCCATCAGATTTTATTAATAGCAATGATATCAGATAGTGAATATCATTTTTTTTGTACTTTGTCATATTTCAGAATTGATGTAACATTTTTCGATGTCCAGGTCACATTTCATTTTTCAAATGTGTTGACATAAGTAATTCTGATGAATAGCCATTACATTCCTGAATCTGTCAGAATTCATTATTAACCTTCCAACATCTTGTGAACAGGCATACCTATTGCACAGAACAGACATACCTATTGCATTCTGACAGGGTAGTGTTCTTGGCAGCAAGACCATCTATTTTCTGTTTCCATAAGAATACATTAGTCTTTTTCCTGAGTGTAATGTGGGACTATGCATGCGATGGAACTATGTTTCCAGAGTCACCAATGAGTAATGCAAAACACTCTGCTTTTCCATAAGAATGCTCAGTGCAGCCACAAAAAAGCATCATTCAAAGCACCTAAGAACAAGCAAGCGGAAGAAAAAACTCAGTTATTAGACAAGCACTGGTAGACCTGTGAGGAAAATGCAGACTGTCTGTCATTTGATTCCTCCTACCATATATTAAAAAATGAAAGCATAACTGCCAATTTAGTTTAGTTTCTGTTTTTTTGTAAATTACCTTTTTTGCAGCTCAGTAAAGCCCCGAAACAAATGTTTGGAATGGTCAGGCTTCCATTCTGGTTGTTCTGGAGAAAATCCCCCTTGAAAAATCATTGATAATGCTCTGAAGCATCCTGTTCCTGGAGCGCAACTCCATAAGTAAAGTGATTCCATTCTGATTGAAATGGATTTCCTTTCTACTAGACCAAGAACTTCCTGAAATTCTTTCTTTCTGAAGCTTCATCTGAAGCTTCATCAGAGCTTCAGACAGTTCCCACAATGTTTTGTCTGATGATGGGCTAGCACATGATGTGCAGAAATTAGATTCACTGAAGAATCTTGATTTACCCTGAATAAGCTTTTAAAGAAGTGGCTGTGTTAGTCTGTGCAAGCCTATCCAGGCACAAAGACAAAATACCCCAAAAAAAAAAAAAAAAAAAGCCATTGTGGCACCTTAAAGGCTAGCTGTTATATTTCAGTTTCAATTTTCATGGATACTTCTACTTTTTCAGATGGATAAAAGTGAATCAAAACTATCCCAACACTGCCATCAAAGAGGCAGTAAAGTGGGGAGCTATTGTCATGGCCAGATTAAATCACATACTCCACATTTTACATTTTGTGGCTAGTGTGAGCAAGTTTCATCACATCTCTCCAGTACTGGTCTGCCTGCACTGGATACCTGTTGCATCCCAGATCAGATTTAAGGTCTTGATGCTCACCTATAAAGCCCTTCACAGTTTGGTTAATTGCTTGTGTTAATATTGCTATTGTCACCTTGCTAATCCATTTCCTGTACCTATCTTGTATATAACCTGTGGTTTTGCTTCACTCTAGTATGTCTGAAGAAAGGGACGTGGTGGCACTGTGGGCTAAACCGCAGAAGCCTGTGCTGCAGGGTCAAAAGACCAGTAGTTGTAAGATTGAATCCACGCGACGGAGTGAGCTCCCGTCGCTTGTCCCAGCTCCCGCCAACCTAGCAGTTCGAAAGCATGCAAATGCAAGTAGATAAATAGGTACCACCACAGTGGGAAGGTAACAGCATTCCATGTCTAAGTCGCACTGGCCATGTGACCACGGAAGATTGTCTTAGGACAAAATGCTGGCTGTATGGCTTGGAAATGGGGATGAGCACCGCCCCCTTGAGTCGAACATGACTGGACAAAAATTGTCAAGGGGAACCTTTACCTAGTATGTCTGAAGAAGTGGATGCATCCATAAAAACTTAAATTGAAATACAATAGTTGGTCTTTAAAACACCACAATGAATTTATTTATTTTTATTGTTTTATTTTTGCCTGAAAGAGCTGCATTCTAATGTAGACAGTCCGTTCTGTTAGATGAAATAGCTAAAACAAGCTAGGAACGGTGTCTGCAATTTATTGTCTGGAGATCTTTGCTTGTTCCAATCTTCTGACAGAGTGACTACTCTGGCAGTTTGCATCTGCTTTGGCATGGCTAAAATCAAAGTAAGAACCTCTAGCTGTACAATCTACAGCAAAGTACAGCAAAGCTCAGTGCTTTTCATTGGAAAATTATCTGGTTTTGTTCATCTGGCCAGGAGTAGTTGTTTTGCTCCAACTCCGGTGGTGTCGCTTTTCTCCACCTTCTGGCACATGACCCTCTTGCAAATGGGATTGTCAGTGAGTGCCCTATTACATCAGTTCCTCTCAACTGAGTATGTTATATCTCCTCTTTTTTAAAAAATTGCTTGCTAACAGTATTCCTCTTCCAGATAAGGGCTATGTTACTTTGGGTAGAGACAAAACAGAATGAAGGAAAGGGGCGGTACCCATGGAATTTGCCAGTCTCGGCAAATATGGCTCGGCTGACAACTTTTTGCCTCTGCCCCTGTGGATCCCTGCAACATGATAATTGATCATATTGGTATGGATGGCTACAGTGATTTCACTTGTGGAAACTAGCAGATACCCAGTTCAAAAAAATTTGAAGAAAACCCAGTTTTCTCTGCTGCATAAGTTACAGTCTAAAATGGGATTATAAACAAAAGTTTGCTCTTGGCTCATGAATTGTGATTTGTCTAAGAGCAGAAAGCCAGAGTTCCCAGTTCAGACCACATACTGAAGAAACTATTTCTAGTTTGCTAGAGGTTCATCTTTTAGCAGGAAAAGCCAAGCAGGAATAAATGCCTTGGGTACACCAGTACAGTGGTGCTCGACTTACAAATGTCCAGACATATGACCATTTCGAGTTGCGACCAGCTCCAGCCGCAAAATTTTGCTTCGACTTGCAGCCGGAGCTTCGAGATGTGGCCGGAAAAAGGCAGAGGGAAAAGGCGGGGAATTCAAATTTGCTAACCATTGGTAGGCAAAGAAGCTGCTTCTTTGTAGCTCTTTCTCCCCAATGGTTAGAGTGAGTGTATCAGAGGAGGCTTCGGACTGCCTGGAGCTGCTTTCTGCTCCTGAGTAAGTACATTTACTTTGTTTTGCAGGGTGGGTTTGGGTTTGGGGGGGTTATGTTTCTGTGCTGTGATTTTTTTGTGTGTGTGTGCGTTTTGGTGTTTTTTTTCCCCCCAGCCCCATCGTGTTCCAATGGGGCTGGCTATATGTATGGGTGTTTTTGTGTGTTTTTTCCCCAGTTGCATTCCAATGGGGCTGGCTGTGGTGTTTTTTTGGGGGTTTTTTTGTTTTTGTTTTTTGTTTTGGTTTTGGTTAAAAAAAATTCCGGTTCCAATGGGGTTTGCATTGATTTTTGTTTGTTTGTTTGTTTGTTTTTTGGTAACTTTTTTCCAGCCCCAACACATTCCTATGGGGCTTGCAGTTGTTTTGTATGTGTGTGTGTGTGTGTTTTGGTGTGTTTGTTTTTCAGCCCTAGTGCATTCCTATGGGAGTGTTTTATTTTATTTTCTTCTGGAACGGATTAATCATCTTCCAGTGCATTCCTATGGGAAATGGTGCTTAACCATTTCGAGTTAATGCCCATCTTCTGGAATGGATTATGGCCGTAAGTCGAGGCACCACTGTAGGCTGCTTTTTCGCCATAAGTCAGGACTGCCCAGAATTCTGAGTTCAGTACAAACACAATCACTGTGAGCTCTTTTTAGTTATCTATCAAATTCTGTAAACCCATGCATTGCCTGGGATTGTAGACACTCCCCAGTTGTCAATTTGGCAGTGTCTCCTCAGCTGACTTCAGTTATGTGTAGGAAAACATGCCATTAAAACGAGGCTTCCACAGTCCATTTGACCTCCTGTGAAGCCCCTGTTGCTTCTGCCTTCCTCTTGAATGGCAAGCTTGGTTGAACAGGGGAAGTTGTTAGAGAAGGACGATTAACATATTTATCTTTCCTATTTTTTAATGACTTCATTCCTAGTTATTATTTATTATTCATATTTCTATCCACTTTTCCCAGGGGACGGAGGTGGCTCCATCTTTGTGATAGATTAATGGCTAGGGGGATTCATGACTCAGTGAGAATTTGAGTTCAGGTCTCTCTAGACCTATGTGCCAATATTCTAGCACTATATCATAGTGGCTCTCTAAACATGCCAGCCACAGAGACTGGCCACAGATGCCACCACAGAGACTGGTGAAATGTTAGGAAGAAAAATCTTCAGAACATGGTCAAACACCCTGAAAAACCTACAACAACTATGTCCTAGAAAGTTCAGCAAAACTGGGCACATTTGAGATGAATTGGGCAACAGTTACCCAGCTGAAGTTAATATGTAGTTTTCATGATCATAGTGGTAAATAAAATTTAAAGATTTATTTCCTTGATAAATTACAGTGAAATCTGTTTAATTATGTTCTCATCATAACAATTATTCAGTAAATAATGGTTTTGTTCCTTGTCTGTTCACTTACTTAATGCAACTTGAGTATAACATAATGATATTCAATTTAATTTCTCTCAGAAAGATAATAGTTTATAATAAGCAATGTCTACACTAGGAAAATTTAAGTTTTGTATGACACGTGACTGTGAGTAAACACAACAATAAATATGCAAGTCTTCTAGATCCCTTTTCAATGTAATGAAAAACACTTTTCTTCCCAGAGTGTAAACAAACAGTGGTCGGGTCAGGTAATAAACCTGCTCAAGAAGACAGTTAGTGAACAGAATTTAATGGTTTAAACTGTTGCTCTGTGTGATGCTCTTAGACAGACCAGAGGTCTTTGTACTGCATAGATGGAGTATTACTGACACCTATGGTTGAATTTTGAATTGTGGTTGAAGAAATGGGAGTGCCTGATCACCTTATCTGTCTCCTGAGAAATCTATATGTGGGACAGGAAGTAACAGTTGGAACTGGATATGGAACAACTGATTGGTTCAAAATTAGGAAAGGAGTACGACAAGACTGTATATTGTCTCCCTGCGTATTTAACTTATATGGAGGATACATCATGCGAAAGGCTGGACAGGAGGAATCCCAAACTGGAATTAAGATTGCCGGAAGAAATATCAACAACCTCCGATATGCAGATGATACCACTCTGATGGCAGAAAGTGGGAAGGAATTAAAAAACCTCTTAATGAGGGTGAAACAGGAGAGCACAAAAATGGTCTGAAGCTCAACATAAAAAAAACTAAGATCATAGCCACTGGTCCCATCACCTCCTGGCAAATAGAAGGGGAAGATCTGGGGAAGGGACAGATTTTACTTTCTTGAGCTCCATGATCATTGCAAACAAGCCACAAAATGCCACACCTACTTCTTGGGAGGAAAGCGATGACAAACCTCGACAGCATCTTAAAAAGCAGAGACATCACCTTGCCGACAAAGGTTCACATAGTCAATGCTATGGCTTTTCCAGTAGTGATGTATGGAAGTGAGAGATGGACCATAAAGAAGGCTGACCACCAAAGTATGGATGCTTTTGAATTGTGTGGCACTGGAGGAGATTCTTGAGGGTCCCCTGGACTGCAAAGAGAACAAACCTGTCCATTTTGAAGGTAATCAACCCTGAGTGCTCACTGGAAGGACAGATCTTGAAGCTGAGGCTCCAATACTTTGGCCATCTGATGAGAAGAGAAGACTCCCTGGAAAAGACCCTGATGTTGGGAAAGTGTGAGGGCAAGAGGAGAAAGGGACGACAGAGGACGAGATGGATTGACAGTGTCACCAAAGCTACCAACATGAATTTGACCCAACTCCGGGAGGCAGTGAAAAACAGGAGAGCCTGGTGTGCTCTGGTCCATGGGGTCATGAAGAGTCGGACACAACTAAACGACTAAATAACAACAACATGGTTGAATTTAGTCAGCTTATGTATATAAACTGACTAAATTCAACCATGTTGTTGTTGTTTAGTCATTAAGTCGTGTCCTATATATTATTGTTGCAATTATTGTTGACTTGGAATGTCCCTTTTTAGTAGCTCAGTTCTCAATGTATTCTGTCATACAAGGATGTAATAAGTCTCTAATATATTCTTGGGCTTTTTTTCCTACAGTTCCTGAGCCAACAAGCTACCAAACAAATACAGTTGTTGGTGGTGGTGGGTATTCATAATGAAGATTTTTGAAAACTGAACCTTTGGGATGAAAGGGTTCGCAGAAGAAAGAAAGAGTATGAATTTACCAAAGACTGCAGTTAATTATTAGGTATTCAATAAAAACAGTGACATCCAGTTTAAGGAAGGCAATAATGACATAGATATCGGCTGAAATCCTATTGCTTAATGTAGTAAGTTATGCTAGATTAGTGACTTCCAAAATTGGTCTTAAGTAAATTGATTGTTGTGGTTATAATGTAAACAAGTGGAAAATTAATCTGGAAAGATAACAATAAACAAATTATGTAGAAACATTAACAACATAAACACTTGAACAATTCAAAGCTTAAAAATGAAAAAGTAGGAGCTAGCCTATGCAAAATATATGACCTACAAAGGAAAACAACTGTTGAAATTATGTCATTCATTTTCATCACAAACACATCTGTCATTTTTAATTATGTCTAGGCAGTTACATAAAGTTTCTGCCAGGTAACAAGATTGTTTCATGATATCTGTGAATCCACATTTTCAGTTTACGAAGGATCCTTTGTTTTTTGTCCTTGCTACCGTGCTCATAGCATCCAAAAACAACCTGTGAAGCAGTTGAATCCATGTCTTACAGTTCTCTCAGGGTGAAAAAATGGCTGCTATTTGAATAGAATCCTGAAACAAATACCTGTATTCCATCGGTCTGATCTGGCATAACTCTATGCTTCAAAATACAATCCAACTTTTCCCATTCCATAGCTCCATTTCTCTGCATGGCTCCAGTACAACTTCTAAGGTCCTTTTTTTAAAAAGGGAAAAGAAATACCACCACCCCCTTTAAACCTCTGATTCCTAAGATCTCTGTCTGACTATTTTCCTGTGTTTAATATTTCAAGTTCCAATAGGAACAATGTGGGATAGATTATCCATTATATTGTGGAGATGAAATGAGGTCACATCTATGGTTCCCCTGTAACTGTATTAACTTCGGCAAACTAGCCCTGAAGCTTTTGCACAAGGCTCCTGCATTTGCATGTTAACAGGATTTTTAAGGATGAAAGGGGTCTAGGTTTTTAAAACTATCTTCTTTTTTTAATCTGTGCTGACACTTCTTCTTGCATAAGAAGCTCTTGGAAACAAGCAGAATTTTCATGCAAGATTTCGCCAGGTTTTGATTAGTGGCTGGTCAGACCTTCCCTGTATCTTTAGTAAAGCTTGTTCATGCTCAACTTCATTTTTGCTTGAATAACTTGGAAAGGAGATGTGCATTCTAGTAGATACAAATGGGAGTTGCAAGTGTTAAATTCTCCAGATTATAGTTTAAAAGGGGCCACTTTGATACAAATAATTCACTGGATCTGTCCCTTCATTTAACATCATTCTGGATATGATTTAACAGCTGTAGCCAGATATACATATTTGTTGCAAAAATAACTAAGAAGGTGGTTACATCACTTAAAAAACATTTAATTTGCGTTAAATGGTTAAACACAGATTAAATGTTTTTTAAAGTGAGGTAACCACCTTCTTAGTTATTTCTGCAACAAATATGTATATCTGGCTACATGGTTAATCACTGGAAAAGTGGGTGAATACACAGTGCATGTACAGTAGAAGTGTAGATTAGTTTGAGGGGGAATGGTGTTCTTTGGCGTGGCAGTGAGTTTTTTACTCCTCCACCAGAGGTCTGTTTATTTTAACACAGATATGGAATCGACTCATTTAAATCAATTTCCCTTAAGTGAATGCCTCTGTCCACGTTAATCAGCTGTTGTTGTGTTAAAAGCAAAGGGTGAGGGAGAAGCCTGCCTGCCAAGCATCCAGCCTGCTGGAGCCCCTTACCACTGGCTTGCTTGCTTGCCAAAATCTTCCTCCAGCAGTGGTGTGAGCAGGGGGGGATGGATAAGGCATGATCAGCTCAAGGAGGCATCTCTTCACAAAGCTGGCGCAGCACCCTGGAACCGGCGGCTGAAAAGCAGGCAGACAAAATGCCACCACTACTTCCACCTCTCTCTTTCCCCCTCCAGCCAGCCAGTTTCAGCCCATGTCTCCTCCACCCCAGCTCCATGTGCATGTGTTTTGTCTGTGCTTTTTTGGTGTGTGTCAGCTGCCTGTCGCTACTTGGCTTTGCTACATGGGTCATAAGGCACCACTGTGCATGCAAAGGCTTTTCTAGCTCTGGCTTGCTTGGCTGTTTCCTATTGCACATCTCTCCTCTGGGTGCACACAATCAGGGTGTACACATATATACGCCCACTCACCTCTCTGAATTCCAGCTTTGGGTTGGAGAGAGACTGCACACATCTGGCGAGGATGTCTTTTCAAAAACACCAGATTGTTTGTCCCAGTGATAGATAGGGGGCAAGGATGAGGTTCTGATATAACATATACAAAGTACTGGCTTTACAATTTAAGACAACACATGCTATTTGATTCACATGTACTTAGCATTCATAATCAGCATTTTACACAAATAATCATACCTTGTACCTGTAATTGAAATATGATTTCACTATTTCCTTACTATAATGAGATTCTATATATGTACCTTATAAGCATTTTGTATAGTCAATGCATTTTGTATCAAAGTATCAAACTGTCTCTTCTTACACAGCTTTGTAAGAACCAAGGCCAACTCAGAATAACATTCACAGTGCTTCAGACAAGGACTGTAACATGTTTCTAAATACACAGTGGTTCACACATTCACAAATGTGGCAGCCACTAACCCTGGGATGCAATTTGGATATTTTTTCTCACATCTACCACGGCCAATAGGATGATCTAACAGGCACCTATAAGGTTCAGGAGACCAATAAGGGGATGCTGTGCTTATTGTATTTTGTGTAAGAATCTTATAAAATGCTTTATTACATGGATGATTGGACCCCGATCTGCCTTTTAAGACGAGGTCCAGCTATATGTTTAATAAAAATTTGACTCACATATAGTCTGATTGATGCACTGTCTTACCTGTTATTCCCTGCCGGAGAACTGAAACCAACTGAAACCTAAAATAGGGTGCTAACACACTCACCTCTCTGAATCCCAGCTTTGGACTGCACACATCTGGTGAGGATGTCTTTTCAAAAACACCAGATTGTTTCTCCCAGTAAAATGCGAGATGTGATTCAAACACTGCATGAAGCCATATAACTCAGAGTCAATTTAATTTACACAAATACATATTCCAAACTCTTACTTTAATCTAAATGAACCCTAAAAGGTCATACAGTATATTTTAGGAAGCAGGGTTTATGATTGATTAAGTATTCTTTTATTATTATTCAACAGGAAAATCATATGTAAATTGGCTCAGGTGTTAATACTTTTGAGTTCATGCAATCAATCACTTTACTATCAATTTAATATCTCTCTTGTTATGCTTGTGCATTCATTCCTGCTTGTGACATGTGTTTTACTTTCAGTGTTTTCTCCTAAACT
The DNA here is from genome assembly GCF_051106095.1 of Pogona vitticeps. NCBI lineage: Eukaryota > Metazoa > Chordata > Lepidosauria > Squamata > Agamidae > Pogona > Pogona vitticeps. Next base: position 59,327,599 of record NC_135783.1, on the reverse strand, counting down.
CTTTAACCTGTTCCTAAACCCTAGCACTCTCTGTACATCTTCTGGTCCCTGACTCTTTCTATCTCTCCCTAACTCCAACTGTCTCTAACTGTCCTTCAACTCCTTCTAACTGTCATTCTAACTCCGTTCCTCCTGCTCTGTCCTCAGCTCCTCCCCCTTAGCTGCTGTGATTGACAGGCAGGAATGATGTCACCTTTTTGCAGTCCGCTACATTCAGTTACTACCTGAAGTGGAATAATCTTGATCCATATTCTTGACTCACACAAGAAATTATAGGAATTCTTAAGAAAACTAGGACTCAGCTCTGAATTTTTTGGATGCCAGTGTTACACTAGTAATTGTAAGATAGTTTAACTGATATAATATAAATTCAGCTCTGAAGTTTTTGAATGCCAGTGTAACACTAGTAATTGTTACATAGTTTAACTATAACATAGCCTAATATGTGTTTTTATTGAGTTTGGTGCAACTTTCTAAGTGTAATTATAATCTTCTAACACTAGCAAGTGTTGGCGTATAATAAATTGGATCTAGATTTGAGTTTGTCTGAATACTGCTACTACAGGTGGAGGGAACTGATCTTTGATTCGTCTTTTCACTTGCAGCCACTAGTGCCAGCTCCAATGCTGTTCCAGAGGCCAGTGGGTGGGCCTTCCAGAACTATGTGAAATTTAATGCTTGGAGCTACAGGGCAAGCCCTCTTTTCCATCCTGAGGATGTTCTAAATTTTCCCCAGTGTGAACTTAAAAATGAGTATCCAGTCAATGAAGTGGTTCATTGTGCCCTTTATATAGGTCCCAATGTATATATTGAGGGATGTGGTGGTGCTGAGGGTTAAACCGCAGAAGCAAGGTCAGAAGATGAGCAGTCATAAGATTGAATCCATGTGATGGAGTGAGCTCCCGTCACTTGTCCCAGCTCCTGCCAAACTAGCAGTTCAAAAACATGCAAATGTGAGTAGATAAATAGGTAGCACCATGGTGGGAAGGTAATGGCGTTCCGTGTCTAGTCGCGCTGGCCACGTGACCACGGAAACTGTCCACGGACAAAACACTGGCTCTATGGCTTGGAAACAGAAATGAGCACTACGCCCTAGGGTTGGACACGACTGGACTAAATGTCAAGGGAACCTTTACCTTTACCTGTGTATATATCTCTTCTTCCTTTTTCATATGTTCCATTGAATCTTCCTCCTTTTTATCTATTTATTTAAATATTTTTACGCTGTTTCTTGCAGTATATCTGTGAAGGTTCTTGGTCACTGGAGGATACATCAGGGGTCTCCTGCCCACTCTCCACAGACTGAAGAAGCTGCTTTGGATGAGTAGCAAAACATTTCAGCCTGACAAGAAAGAAGTTGAGTTGCCATGACTCAATTTCCAGATATTTCCTGCAGTATAATCTATTTTGGCATATTGTAAAACAGCATTTTAATGTGGTAAAACTACAAAATACTATTAACTAAAATAGGTCAAGGAATTCTGTTTGGTAGAATAGAATTATAGAAGAAGAACAATAATGTTAACTTAAGTTTAAGTTTGCAGTTTGTGCTTTCCAGCTTTCCAGTGCAGGGCACCACCTAGACAGGCTGGGGTGCGGTATATAGTCTGAACTGGGAAGAATTCTGCAGATATTTCAACTAATATAAAATATTCTGTATCTCAGTGGCATCTTCAGCATAACCTTCAACACAACTACAGGTTTTCATTCATAACAACTGAATTTCAGTGTTAGGAACTGGTGCACCAGGTACCAGAAACTAACACCAGAGATGGCCTGTAATTCATAGGCATCCTTCAGTCTCAAGAGACTATGGTAACATGCTCTGTATGGAGGACTTGGAACAGCGTCTAGTGTTTTCATGCTGTATGCGAAGCTGGAGTGTTTTCTCCAGGGCACGAAGCCTGGGTAAAATAATATGGAGGATAGGCTGTTACCCAAGCAGCAAATCCCCCCTCTCCACGTCACTGAAATAGTCCAATGGAAAGGCAAGAGCCAATACAACTGGTTTCAGCAACGTCGCAGGAGTTGACAAAATGACACCAACTGCTTCTGGGACTCCAGCTCCGGATTTTGCTTTGAGGTTGACTCCTGAAGTCTTTTCCATCAGTGGATATAGCCACAAGGCAGTGGAGGTTCGGAATCGGAGTTTTCCTTCTCCTAGATGGGCTGCCTTCCAGGGCTGAATGAGTCCCACCTACCAAGCCTGTTCCCTCATGGCATGGAGGACGATGACGGCGCCTCAGTGGGGGTTTGAAGTCGTTTTCCTTTCCTAAGCAGAAGCCGCTGACAAAGTGCTGGATGAAGCTGCCTTTCATCTTCCATTTCTGATTATGGTGTCATGCCTCCAATTTCATATCTTCTTCAGAGTCGTTGTAACTTGTGGTCACTGGTGATCCTTCCCCACCGCCTATTTCAGTCCCCAAACTGTTAGAATACTTCACCTGATGTTTTGTTGGAGGAAAGCTCTTCTGCTTTTTGCACTTTTTGGTTTTCAGAAGTTACCATTTCATTGCAGATGTTTTTGGTACTTCTGCAATGAAATCAGGCTGTTAAAGCAGCCCTTTAGGATCCAAAAAACAAAGGTATATTTTAGGATGCCCAATAGGATGTTTCAGGAAACCTACAAGCAGATTTTTAAAAGGAGTACCTGGAAGAAAACTTTCCTCAACTATGTCAGAAGCATCCTGCTCAGTCCAGTGAAATATATTTGACTTCCTCACCCCAGTTGTTTTGTTGCAGGAAAGGTCTTCTCTCTTTTCCACTTTTTGGTTTTCAGGAGTTGTTGCCAAGCTGCTTTCCTCTGTTGAGGACATGATGACTCTACTTAAAGTCTCTGCTGGAGACTTTATAAAGTTGACAAAAAGTGACATCACAGAGTGTGGTCAAGGTATTGTTACCCGCTGTGGGGGTGCCATTCCCAAGATTGCTAAGCCACATAGGTGTTGTAGAGTACCTGCGCAAACATCAGTCCCATTCATGGGAGGCAATAGGACTGCAGCTTTAATGAGAAACTGGGGAACAAACCTTTTCAAGGGACCCATTGGCGTAGACTGGGCATCTGATCTTCCATATGTTGCCTAGTGCTGGTAATACTGCATAAGGCTCTATGGCCTGTAATTAGATCTAAATTAACTCTAAAAGCATGTTGGTGTAACAATAAAGTGACTGAAGCAGTCTTTCTCTGTTTGTGAAATCAAAATTCAAAGGATTTCCACACTTAAATCCAAAGGACCAATCACCAAACAAAGCAAACTAATCTGCATAATCCCAGAGATGAAGGAAGTTCTTGCTGTGGCACTCAGGTGTTCATGCTTATCATGGTCTTGTTCATCTCTAACATCTATGTGGTCTGAGGTCATAATCACCAGTATGTTAGAGAGTGGATTATAATCCATTGTTTTGAACTTTTAGGAACAATGGCCTTTATTTCACATTCTGAAGAGTTTCATGAGTAATAGTAAAATCTGCTGGGTTTGGGATTGTTTTACCTTTATGTACCAAATGGGCAATACATTTTATATGTTTTGAATCAAATCCTTGACAGTGAATGACAGATCAAAGGTAAGGGGTAGTATGCTATTTGAGCATTTTATCCCAAAACAGCTGTTTGGATCATGGGCTGTATGCATCAAAAGGTATACAATGGCGTACTGATAAACCTCCATGATCAGTTTGATAGTGGTTTTTCTTTAATAAGATGGATGAGCATAACAGCACTGTAAAAGAATGCAAATATGCCAGCACTTATGGCACTGAGCTAGAGGTTTACAGAACCTTTGTAAGTATTTTTTTTCCTTCTGTGCTTGCTACTGGACTGAAACTTTATGCTTTTTAGGATTATCACTGCAGTGGGTATATCACTTCAATGATACAAATTGCTATGCCAGTTGATCTTGTTATCCCTCACTGTAGTAATAGCAAACCCTCCTTATTCTGTATCCTGCTGTGAATTAAGACATAGCAGCTAGTCTGTAAGGTGCCACATTTTTGTCTTCTTTATGTTGTGTGTGTTTTTGTTTTGTTTTGTTTCTTGTCTGATAAGCGTGCACAGACTAACATGGCTACCACTTCAAAAACTCCAAATAATAGTTGCTGGTGTTCCTTGGGTTGGAGAAGTAACTATTTAAAAAACAGTTTAAGTCTTTAATCTAAACATGACAATGTATTTTGCACATACAACATGAATTACCTTGCTTCACTTGCAAATGATAGGTGCACAGTTTTTCCTTACAATATTTAACTGCCTGCTTTTCTTGCCAAAGTATGCCTAAGCAATTGCCAGGAAAAGAGCAGGACCCCTTTCTGTATATTTAGTAACAGATTTATATTGCGTTCATCGCAATGTGTAAGCAAAGAGAACCAGTGTGGTGTAGTGGAAGAGTGTCAAACTAGAACTCAGAAGACTTGTATATGGGAACCTACTTGGCTATGGAAACTCACATGGGGTGGTGGCTTGCTGGCTGGCTATAGTAAAACCACTCCTTACATATCTCACATGCCTGGAAATCCTGTTCGTGCAGCTATACATTGGGTACAATATAATGCCACATAACAACAGTATGTAAGCAAGGTATCGTTAAAAACACAGCTTTTGGAGCATTACTCTGATTGGTGCCTTAAGGCCAGATGATGCCTCAGGGATGGTGAATGTGTCACTCACCTTCCTTTGTCTCACTCCCTCCTTAGGTTAGGCATCCTTCAGTCTCGAGAGACTATGGTAATGTGCTCTGTATGGAGGACTTGGAACAGCATCCAGTGTGGCTGAGGAGGCCAATTCAAGAGTGACCATCCCTTCCACAGTGAAGACAAATACAATCTGTACCCTGTCCAGCTTCCTGATTTTGCCTTGGCCTGCTGGACAAGGGTCTCTTCAAATTGGGAGAGGATGTGATGTACTGCCTGCCTCCAGGCTGAATGCTCAGATGTCAAAGTTTCCCATCTATTGAGGTCGATTCTTAAGGCCTTCAGACCCCACTTGCAGATGTTCTTGTATCACAGCTGTGGTCTCCCTCTGGGATGCTTTCCCTGCACTAATTCTCCATACAGGAGATCTTTTGGAATCCAACTATCAGCCATTCTCACGACATGCCCAAGCCAATGTAGACATCACTCTTTCAGTAACGTATACATGCTAAAAAATTCCAGCTCATTCTAGTACTACTCTATTTGGAACTTTGTCCTCCCTCCTATATTCTGAAAGATTAGATCTCGTTTGTGCCAGAAAAATCCACATATCACTTTTGAACACAAGATGGCACCACAGGAATGTGCTTTCAAAACAGTGTACTTTTTCTCCCCTACTATATTTCTTTCTATGAGAAGAACAGTATTTTTCCTTTAATGCTATACTTCAAGAAAACCCTGACATTTCATGGTTGTTGTCTTTTTTTTTCTCCAAATTTTTGTCTGTTACACAGACATTCTAGAATTTTTAGTAGTTATGTTTTTCACAGTATTGTAGACTAGTAAAATGAGATTGTGACTATGAATCAGAATAATCACTCATGGCAAGGTAAGAGGAAAAATCTGTGGGTACTTTTCCAAGAAATCCAATCAGGATAAAACCTAGACTTGAGTGCAGAAGCCCTTAGACCTGGCTTCTATATGTTCAAGTGTGCTGAAAGCCAAGTTTAAGGCCCTCTCATAACTGGTTCAATTGCAGACAGAGGACAACAAGGAACAACTACAGTACTTGGTTCCTACAGAAGGTAGATGTAATTGGAGGAAGAAGTGTCCTAAGGGCAACAGTCGACCAATGGTCACTTAGGGAAAACCAAGAAAGAGCAAGCTGCCTAACCTTGTCCCCTCCCAACTGTTGATTTAAATGCAACCTTACTGTACATATTCTAGCAGAAATCAATAGTCAGTGTTGACTGTATTGGGCTTTCTTTTTGTCTCCTGACCACATGGCCTGGGGGTGGGGCCTAGGGGTGGGACTTCCTGCTTTAAAAGAGCGTGTCCCAGGACCCTGGACCCTTTTCCCTGGCCTTAATATGGTAAATAGGAAAGCCAATTAGATTTGCATAAGCCGGGGAGTCAGGAAAGTTTTAAGGATCAGATCATACTTTTGCACTATTAAAGAGCAGGCCAGGTAGGTGGGGCTCGTCAGCCATGGAAGGCAGCCCATCTAGGAGAAGGAAAACTCCGATTTCAAACCTCCACTGCCTTGTGGCTATATCCACTTATGGAAAGGGCTTCAGGAGTTAACCTCGAGGCAAACTCCGGAGCTGGAGTCCCGAAGGCAGTTCGTGTCGTTCTGCCAACTCCTGCGACGTTGCTGGAACCAGTCATCTTGGCTCTTGCCTTTCCATTGGACCATTTCAGCAATGTGGAGAGGGGGGATCTGCTGCTTGGGTAACAGCCTATCCTCCATATTACCTTACCCGGGCTTCATGCTCTGGAGAGGACACTCCTTGATTCAGAGCATGTTACCATAGTCTCTCGAGACTGAAGGATGCCTATGCAGTGTTGACTCTGTTCAAATAAATATTCAGGCTCATATCACAGTACTGCTTTTTTTAACAGTGAGTAATTATACAGTTCTTTATAAGGTATTAGAAGTAATCTCAGTGGTTTTAACACAAATTAAAGTGGAAGTAGTATTAGAAAGGGGTGTACTCAGTGTAGCGTACTGGGCAGAGTTATGGAGTAGGGCTTAGGAGACCTGGGTTTAATCCTAGTTCTGCCACAGAAACTCACTGGAAAGCAGTGTTACATACAGCACTGATGTTACCTGTCTGTCATGGGTTTGGAGGGAAAGTTCCATCCTATGGGGAGTGGAAGGCGGGACATCAGGAGGAGGGGCTGTACTGTATAAATATGTGGAGCGTGTGTGGTGAAGAGACACTGTGAGACACTGGGATGTGACGAAGCAGCAGCTGGGAAGAAGAAGCTGTTGTGGGAGTCTGTGTGTCAGACAGGGTACTTCTGTGTGTCAGAGTACCAACCTGATAGGTTCAGGTGTCTGTTGGTTAGCCAGAACTGATAGGTTCAGGGTCTGTGCTTTAAGTTAAGGGTTCTGGGTGAACCAAACTGTATGCTTGTATGAGTGAGAATAAGCCACGTTACTTTATTCTATTCACCTGATTGTTTGATTTTCCCTGTGTGTATTTAAAATAAACCTTATTCTTTTTATTGTTTAAAAATCCATCCCTGGTCTGTGTGACTTCTTACAGGGAATGGTTGGTGGCAGCTTAGTGTAACTGTGTGACATATCCCAGTAGGTCTGGGTTTGTCACATTGATTGGTGGCAGCGGTGGGATACGACTGGTCCAGTTGTCCAGCGGTCCAGCAAAGCCTTGGCAAGTGTGCCCAGAGCAAGGGGGGTCTAGTCAGGGACAGTCTGAGGCGCGTAGGTAATCTTCTAGGTGTACCTCACGGGGAGGTGCGCTAGTAGAAGAACGTGCCAACTGGGGAGACTTAGATTGAGGTGCTCTGAGGCAGCCTAGTTTTGGCGGGAAAAAGCTGAGGCAAAACTGCGTAGTAACAGTGATCTAGCTTGCCAGCTGAGAGGCCCAGCAGAGGGGGGTAGGCTCTGACTCGATACTGTTGCAAGTTAGTGCTGAAGAACAGCAGCAATCTCTAGGGAGAGCTGGTTCTGAGGCAAGAAGGAAAAAAGTGGTCGTTTTATTCTGAGGCTTGACTTTTTAAAGCAGCCTGTTCTGAGGGGGGATTATGCCCTTGACTCGAAGCCAAGTAGCAGACATGAGTGAAGTGAAAGACCCCCAGATTGACCAAGGTTCTGAGGATGAATTTGGCTCAGTGCAAGGTGACAGCACAGGAGAGCAGAACCCAGAACTTAGAAAATTGCTCATAGCCCAACAGCATGAACTGAGGATGAGGCAATTTGAAATGGAGGAAAGGGAAAGAGAAGAAAGGGAAAGGGAGAAACAGCGGCAATTTGAAATACAGAGAATTGAATTGGAATTGCAGAGAGAGAAAATGGCGTTTGAATTAAAAAAATTGGAACTGATGAACCAGAACAATAATAACAATAGGGATTCTGAGGGAGGCCAATTGTCTAAGGCTGACCTGAAGAAATTCCCTGTGTACCACAAGGGAGATTGTCCTGAGGTGTTCTTTTCCCTAGTGGAAAGAGCGTTTGTGGACTTCTCAGTGAGGGAAACTGAGAAGATGACCATCATGCGGTCTTTAATCAGTGGTAGCCTGGCTGAGGTTTATGCCGAGATGCCTGAGGAACTGATGAAAGATTTTGCAGAGTTTAAAAAACTGGTGTTTGCCAGACATAGGATAAATGCAGAGCAGCTGAGACAAAGATTCAGGTCCCTCACCAAGAAACCAGAACAGACTTTTACCCAAGTGGGGGCCCAATTGGTGAGGCTGCTTGAGAAATGGCTATCGCAGGAAGGGACGGAGACCTATGAGCAGCTTAAAGACTTGATAGCACTGGAACAGTTCTATTCAGTCCTGCATGGGGAATTGAAATTCCAGGTGAGGGAAAGGAAACCGAAATCTGTGGCAGCAGCCGCAGAGATCGCAGATTTTATTTCCCAAATAAGAAAGCCCTTGGGTGAGGGGAAATCTGTAGGTAAACCCAAAGAAACCTACAGCAAGTACTCTCAGGGACCAGGGAAAAGCCAGCAAGGGGGAGGGGCCCATGGTGAAGGGAAGCCCTCAGACATGAAACTAAGACCTCAGATTTTGGAGGGAAAACCAAAACAAGATGAGAGAGAATCAAAATACACCAGAAAATGCTATTTCTGTCAGGGAAAGGGTCATCTAATCTCAGAGTGTGAGAAATTAAAGCAGCTAAAAGGAATGGTGCCTCAGAATGCTAGTGGGACCAAGCCAAAAGCTGTGTTCTGTGTCCAGAAAGAGCAAGGCTCAGTCTCACTGAGGGAGCCTGTTGCCATGGCTACTCAGTCTGGAACAGCTACCGCTGCTGATCAGGCTGAGGAAAATGGCCCTCTTGTGGAGGTAAAGCGCTGCTTGCTGATAAAAACAGATTCTCAGTTGTTTGAGACAGCAGGGGTGGACGTAGGAATACTTGACCGTCAGTATAGGGGGCTGCGGGACACTTGTTCCCAGGTAACCCTGTGCCATCCAGATATTATTCCCAGGGAGTTTATAATCCCAAATGAGAGCATGAAGGTAGCAGGGATTGAGGGGCAGGTAATCTCTCTGCCAGTAGCAGAGGTACCTGTCAACTTTCAAGGCTGGAGGGGAGATTGGCGGCTAGCGATTTCATCGACTCTGCCAGCAGCCGTGCTCGTGGGAAATGACCTGGCTGAACATGTGAAACGGGTGCTAGTGATTACACGCTCACAAGCCACCACAGGGACAGTTCAGGGGGGTAATGATGAGCCAGAGACGGAAGCAGAGGGGAGTTCAGAAGCTGTGGTGGAAACCTTAACCACAAACAGCAGATTTGGACAGGAGCAAAAGGCAGACGCCACTCTCCAAAAGTGTTTTGAACAGGTGACTGACGCCCAGCTAACACCTGAAACCCCAGTGAGATTTCTGGAGAAAAAGGGGATTTTATATAGAGAAACCCTGAGGAATATCTCAAAAGGGGGAGAAGGGATCAGAAGTCAGCTGGTGGTACCTGAAAAGTATCGCCCCATGATCTTACAAAGGGGTCACTCTGACATGTTTGCTGCACACTTAGGGGTGAAAGGGCCCCTTGATTTGATCAAACAAAATTGGGAGCAGATCACCCAGGATGACCCACAAGACGTTGTGACATACATAGACACCTTGATGAATGACCTAAGGAGAAATCTAGAGCTGGCAGCAGAAAACCTGCAAGCTCAGAAGGTCAGACAGAAAACATGGTATGACCACAAAGCTAGAGAGAGGCACTTTGACCCAGGGGAGGAAGTGCTTTGGCTTAGGCCCTGCAGAGAGAATAAACTGCAGCTCAAATGGGCAGGACCATATAGGGTCATTTCCAAGATGTCAGACCTGAACTACCTTATAGAGCAGGAGGAGAACCAAGCAAGGAGGGTGGTTCATGTGAATGCCCTAAAACCCTACTACAGAGGGGAACAGAGGGTTTTATTCGCGATAAAAGCAGCTGAGAGTGAGGAAGCTGAATTACCCTTCTGGGAGGGTAGAGGGGAAGTAAAATACAACCCAGAGGAGGTAAAGATCAGTCCTGCACTCACCCAAGACCAGCAGCAAGAACTAAAAATGCTGCTTAGTAAATATCAACAGGTGTTTTCCAACAAGCCGGGGATAGTGAAGGGAGTGATGCATCGGATCCACACAGGGGATGCACCCCCGCAGGCAGTATCCCCATACCGAGTAACGGGACCCTATAGGGACAAGGTGCGGAAGGAGCTGGACGAAATGCTGAGGGAGAACATAATCGTCCCCTCTTCTAGTCCTTGGTCCTCTCCGATAGTCCTTGTGGACAAGCCTGATGGGAGCATTAGGTTTTGTGTCGATTACAGGAAATTAAACCGTGTAACCACTCCTGATGCCTACCCAATGCCCAGGCTAGACAACCTGATTGAAACCATAGGGGGTTGTCGGTTCATCTCATCATTGGACCTGGTAAAGGGATATTGGCAATTAAGAATTGATCCCAGGGATCAAGAAAAGACTGCCTTTTGCAGCCCTTTTGGTCTCTATGAGTTTCGAGTCCTGAGCTTTGGTCTCAGAAATGCACCAGCCACATTCCAAAGGCTGATGGACCAGACCTTGGCAGGGCTCAGTGACTTTACAGTGGCCTACATTGACGACATAGGGATCTTCAGTAATACCTGGGAAGATCACCTGATACACCTGGAGTTAGTGCTGCAGAGGTTAAGTGCAGCAGGGCTAACAGTAAAGGCCAGCAAGTGTCAGCTGGGTAGCCCAGAAATAAAATACTTGGGTCACATGGTAGGGGGAGGAATGATAAAACCCCTGGAGGCCAAAATAGAAGCTGTTCGTGATTGGCCCAGACCCAACACCAAGAAAAAAGTCAAATCATTTCTTGGGTTGGTGGGCTACTACAGAAAGTTCATCCCGAGGTTTAGCGAGATTGCGGCTCCGCTGACCGATCTGACGAGGAAGACGGCTGATGACCGCATCCCTTGGACCAGTGACTGTGAGGCGGCGTTCCAGAGGTTGAAGGAGGCGTTAATCAACTATCCAGTCCTGCGGGCTCCAGACTTCGACCGGGAGTTCATCATCTACACCGATGCGTCTAACAGCGGGGTAGGAGCAGTTCTGTGCCAGGAGGATGAGAATGGTGACCAGCATCCAGTGTCCTACCTGAGTAGGAAACTTCAAAAAGGTGAGAGACATTTGGCAACCGTGGAGAAGGAGTGTTTGGCCATAGTCTACGCGATCCAGAAGGCCAAGCCTTACATCTGGGGAAGACATTTTATTCTGTGTACTGACCATTCACCATTGCAATGGTTAAAGACAATGAAAACCCACAATAGCAAACTTATGAGGTGGGCTTTAAATCTACAGGACTATGACTTTGAAGTGAAGGTGGTCAGAGGGTCAGTGAACTGTGTTGCTGACGCCTTATCAAGAAGACCTGAAGATTGAAGACGGCGAAAGAACATGGACTATGTGTATATAATGATGACAAAAAGTAAAATGTACCTGTTTTTGAATTGGTTTGTATGAATAAAGGTAAATTGATGTAATGTTAATGGTAAATGTTTAAATGCATAATTGCTATGGTTAACTTAGAGTGTAAGTATGGTATTATATGGTATGTATAACTGTTGTTGTATGTTTTATTCAGGTTGTTTTTTGGTGAAAAGCACGTTAGCTTTCCCCCTACAAAACAACTTATAAAGAGGGGAGGTGTTACATACAGCACTGATGTTACCTGTCTGTCATGGGTTTGGAGGGAAAGTTCCATCCTATGGGGAGTGGAAGGCGGGACATCAGGAGGAGGGGCTGTACTGTATAAATATGTGGAGCGTGTGTGGTGAAGAGACACTGTGAGACACTGGGATGTGACGAAGCAGCAGCTGGGAAGAAGAAGCTGTTGTGGGAGTCTGTGTGTCAGACAGGGTACTTCTGTGTGTCAGAGTACCAACCTGATAGGTTCAGGTGTCTGTTGGTTAGCCAGAACTGATAGGTTCAGGGTCTGTGCTTTAAGTTAAGGGTTCTGGGTGAACCAAACTGTATGCTTGTATGAGTGAGAATAAGCCACGTTACTTTATTCTATTCACCTGATTGTTTGATTTTCCCTGTGTGTATTTAAAATAAACCTTATTCTTTTTATTGTTTAAAAATCCATCCCTGGTCTGTGTGACTTCTTACAGGGAATGGTTGGTGGCAGCTTAGTGTAACTGTGTGACATATCCCAGTAGGTCTGGGTTTGTCACAAGCAGTACTGGTAAAACTATTATTTAAATATCTCACTTACCAGGAGATGCTGAGGTTGCTATAAGTCAGTTCTGACTTGTCAAAATTTGGAAAAAGTACTTTTTTGCACTCCAGCTTCCAGAATCTCTCAGTTGGTATGGCTAGGCTGGGGGATTTGGGGAGCGGTGTGCTGAAATTAACTTTTCCAATGTCTTGTGTTAATATGATGGATAGATTAATAATTACCCATCACTTAATAATTAATTATTTGTCATCAGCTCAGGCCTTCTTTTTTGGGGGGTTGGCATTTTAGGTATATTTTTAAAGTATTTTTGCACTTTCTTCTAGCATTGTGAATGGGCAAGCAGAAAAACTAGTGCTGGAATCCCCGAATTAATATTTCAATGTATACTAATAGTTTAACTTCAGAGTAATGTGTTACTAATGTTTGACAAAAATCATAACTATAGAAGAACCACACAACTTTAATGTTAACAATGACGACATGGAAATGGTAAAAGATTCTGTCCTACTTTGAACCCATCATGAGTAGGCAAGATACTCTGGAAAATGCAGAGAAACACTGCAGGCAGGACGAAAAGAAGAAGACCAAATATGAGATGGATTGACCTCATTTCAAAATATTGTTTTTAGCCTGTAAAGATCTACAGTAAATGGTTTGGAATCTGACTATCTAAAGCAGTGGTCCCCAACCTTGGACCTCCAGATGTTCTTGGATTTCAGCTCCCAGAAATCCTGGCCAGCAGAGGTGGTGGTGAGGGCTTCTGGGAGTTGTAGTCCAAGAACATCTGGAGACCCAAGGTTGGGGACCACTGATCTAAAGGACATATGATATTTGATCTGCTCTGCTGTTGTACATGTGGTTCAGAAAGGAAAACACCAGTAGAAGAATACTACACCAGAATTCTACACCAGGAGAAGAATCGGTATTTTAAAGAAATATGAAATATAAAATCATTACATTTTGATGTATGTATGTTTTGATGAAGTATGGTCAGATCATACTTCCACAGTATTAGAGAGCAGGACGGGTAGGTGGGGCTCGTCAGCCCTGGAAGGTAGCCCATCTAGGAGAAGGAAAACTCCGATTTTAAGCCTCCACTGCCTTGTGGCTATATCCACTTATGGAAAAGGCTTCAGGAGATAACCTCGAGGAAAAATCCGGAGCCAGACTCCCGGAGGCAATTCATGTCATTCTGGCAACTCCTGCGACGTCACTGGAACCAGTTGTATTGGCTCTTGCCTTTCCACTGGACCATTTCAGCGACGTGGAGAGGGGGGATTTCCTGCCTGGGTAACAGCCTATCCTCCACATTATTTTACCCAGGCTTCTTGCTCTGGAGAGGACACTCCAGCTTCGCATACAGCGTCGAAACAACACGGGAAGTAGCAGTTACCGGTTATAAGTCTTTGCTCAATTGGCATAGAGCATGACGCCAGGGGCTACTTCTGACGGTGGGAGAGGTCTTTGCACCTCACTAGGTAGATACCGCCTGCCTTAAGCTAGGCAGCCCCCAGCCAGTAAGGTGCTACCTCACCACGGTCTGTTAACTTCACGGGGTGCATGGGGTTTAGGGTCAAACCCGACAAGCAGATCGATAACCGTGCACCATGCAACAATCATAAGAAAACTTCTGCCCTAAAGCTGGGCACCTGGAATGTACGGACAATGACCCCTGGCTTTCCTGACTATGGCTTTCCTAACGACCTGCAAGAAATAGACGATGTGCGCAAGACAGCTGTCATTGACATGGAACTGAGTAGACTGCAGATGGACATTGTTGCCCTGCAAGAGACAAGACTGCCAGACTCGGGATCTGTCAAAGAAAAAAACTTCTCATTCTTCTGGCAGGGAAAACCATTGAATGAGACCAGGGAATATGGTGTTGGCTTTGCAGTCAGAAATACGCTTCTGAGATGCATTGTTCCACTTACTGTGGGGAGTGAAAGAATCCTGTCTCTGCAGCTCCACTCATCAGCAGGACCAGTAACCCTCATTAGTGCATATGCACCAACACTGTCATCCACTCCAGAAGTGAAAGACAAATTCTATGATGATCTGGCAGCTACTATCAAAAAAGTCCCTGAAAGAGAGGCAGTATTCATTCTTGGAGACTTTAACGCTAGAGTTGGTGCTGATCATAATTCTTGGCCCACTTGTCTAGGCCGTTTTGGCATTGGAAAGATGAATGAAAATGACCAACGCTTGCTGGAGTTTTGCTGCTATTATGGTCTTTGTGTCAGCAACACATTCTTTAATACGAAGCTGCAACATAGAGTTTCCTGGAGACATCCAAGATCCAAGCATTGGCATCAGCTCGATCTAATCCTCACTAGACGTTCTAGCCTTCCTAGCATTACGATCACATGCAGTTACCAGAGTGCTGATTGTGATACTGATCACTCTCTGGTGTGTAGTAGAGTAAAACTGCGAACAAAGAGAGTATATCACACGAAAAAGGAAGGAAGACCACGTATTGACATCAGCAAGACTTGCGATTAAAGACAAGTGAAGGAATTTGCCCAAGCACTTGAGGAAGCCCTTCCAGGTCCAGCTAATGCAAATGCACCTGAACGATGGGAACACTTCAAGAACGCTATCTATAACACCGCCCTGTCCACCTTTGGCAAGAAGACCAAAAAGATGGCTGATTGGTTTGAAGCCCATTCAGAGGAGTTAATGCCAGCCATTGAGGATAAGAGAAGAGCTCTAGCAGCATACAAAGCCTGTCCTAGCAAGTACAACTTGCAAGCTCTTCGAGCTGCTCGTAGCCAAGTCCAACAGGCTGCCAGGAGATGCTCCAATGATTATTGGCTCCAGCTCTGCTCTGCTTTCAGATACAGATAGCAGCGGACACAGGTAACATCAAAGGAATGTATGACGGTATCAAGCAGGCCTTAGGTCCAACACCAAAGAAATCTGCTCCCTTGAAGTCTGCCACAGGTGTGCTCATCCAGGACCGAGCACAGCAGATGGAACGCTGGGTACAGCACTACTCTGAGCTATATTCCAGAGAGAATGTAGTAACTGAAGAAGCATTAAATAACATTGAGTGCCTGCCTGTCTTGGAAGAGCTGGACAGCGAACCAACCCTAGCAGAAATAAAAGCGGCCTTGGACTCCCTCGCCTCCGGCAAGGCACCTGGAAAGGATAACATCCCTGCTGAAGTGCTGAAATGCTGTAAGGAGATCATCACCACTGAACTGTATGAAGTCTTCTGTCTCTGCTGGAGGGAAGGTGGAGTACGACAGGACATGAAGGATGCAAACATCATCACATTATACAAGAACAAAGGAAACAGGGGCGACTGCAATAACTACCGTGGCATCTCTCTTCTGAGCATTGTAGGGAAGCTGCTCGCCCGTATTGTGCTGAAGAGACTCCAGGTGCTTGCAGACAGAGTCTATCCAGAATCACAGTGCGGATTTCGAGCTAATAGATCCACCACTGACATGGTATTCTCCCTCCGACAGTGCAGGAGAAATGCAGGGAACAAAAACAGCCACTCTTAGTGGCCTTCATAGACCTTACAGAAGCATTTGATCTGGTTAGCAGGGATGGCCTTTTTAAAATACTTCCCAAGATTGGATGTCCACCTCAGCTCCTTAATATCATCAGGTCCTTTCATGAGGAAATGAAGGGCACTGTAGTTTTTGATGGCTCAACATCAGATCCCTTTGACATCCGAAGCGGAGTAAAACAAGGCTGTGTCCTTGCGCCGACCCTATTTGGGATCTTCTTTGCTGTCATGCTGAAGCAGGCCTTTGGAACTGCAACAGAAGGTGTCTATCTCCAGACTAGATCAGATGGAAAGCTCTTTAATCTCACTAGATTGAGAGCGAAGACCAAAGTCCAACTGAAATGCATGCGGGACTTCCTCTTCGCAGATGATGCAGCCATTGTTGCCCACTCTGCTGAAGACCTCCAACAACTCATGAACCATTTCAGCAAGGCCTGCCAAGACTTTAGACTAACAATCAGCCTGAAGAAAACACAAGTTATGAGCCAGGGCGTGGACTCACCTCCTTCCATTACCATCTCCACTCAAGAATTGGAGGATGTTCATGACTTTGTGTACCTCGGCTCAACCATCTCTGATACCCTCTCTCTAGATGTCGAGCTGGATAAACGCATTGGCAAAGCAGCCACCATGTTCTCTAGACTCACAAAGAGAGTATGGCTCAATAAGAAGCTGACGACACATACAAAGATCCAGGTCTATAGAGCCTGTGTCCTAAGCACACTCCTGTACTGCATTGAGTCCTGGACCCTTTGTGCACAGCAGGAGAGGAAGCTGAACACCTTCCATATGCGTTGCCTCCGACGGATTTTTGGTATCACCTGGCAGGACAAAGTTCCAAACAGAGTAGTCCTAGAATGAGCTGGAATTTTCAGCATGAATACATTACTGAAACAGCGACATCTGCATTGGCTTGGGCACGTCATGAGAATGGCTGATGGTCAGATTCCAAAGGATCTCCTCTATGGAGAACTAGTGCAGGGAAAGCACCCCAGAGGGAGACCACAACTGCGATACAAGGACATCTGCAAGCAAGATCTGAAGGCCTTAGGAATAGACCTCAACAGATGGGAAACCCTGACATCCGAGCGTCCAGCCTGGAGGCAGGCGGTACATCACGGCCTCTCCCAATTTGAAGAAACCCTTGCCCAGCAGGCTGAGGCAAAGAGGAAGTCACAAAAGCAGCAAAACCAGGGAGCTGGACAGGGGACAGATTGGATTTGTCTTCAGTGTGGAAGGGACTGTCACTCTCGAATTGGCCTTCACAGCCACACTAGACGCTGTTCCAAGTCCTCCATACAGAGCACGATACCATAGTCTTTCGAGACTGAAGGATGCCTTGATTGATTGATTGATTGATTGACATTTTGATATACCTCTTCTGATCTTAGTTTCACAGGTTAATTTATCATCAATTGCCACATTCCACATTTCTTTATACCATTCTTCCATGCTAAATTGGTTATTATTTTCTCAATTCTTTGCAATATTAACTTTGCCACATCACCATTATAATAATTAATTCCTTTTCTTCCCTCTTCAATTGATTGTTATTAACCATATTCAACAAGTTAATTACTGGGGACATTTGTACACACTCATTATTTTCCTTATCTCCTTGAAAATCATTAACCATTCCTTCTTCCTTATTTCGCAAGACCAACCCATACGTAAATATATCCCCTTTTCTTTTTTGCATCTCTAACACAGAAATGGTACATTTTTGTTTAATATATTCAGCTTCACTGATGTTAATACCATATCCACATTATTTTATAATAATTTTCCTTAATTCTTACAGACATATTTTTAATTATTCTTTTATTCTGTATTTTTGTTCCAATCTTCCCCTTTAATTTCCTTAACCAAGTTCCTTACTACAAATCTTTTAGAGTAATTCTATATTATCTTTAATTATTTTAGGTTATATTTGGCTTTACTTGCTTTTGTTCTTGTTTCTGGGAAATTTGTAAACTGCCTTGAACACTACTTTGTAGTGAAAAGGTGGATCATAAATGTAAATAATAACAAAAATAAATAAATAAATAAGCAAGCCAAGGTGAAGGAAAGAAAGTCATCTGTAGGGAAAGGAAAGAAGATTTCTGTACGTTACAATCCAAATATTAGAAACCGCAGGGTTGAAGGTAACCATGTCAGACAGCAGAGAAAGCACTATTGTTGCTGTGTTATTGAATGTCCTCTCTGGACACATTTAAGATTTTCTGAGAAACATGCATATAAAGCTTGCCACTGTTTAAGAGATGCTTAAGAATACAGCGTAACTTCACTGATGTTGCCTGGGGGTTCTTCCACCAGAACCATTTATTATATTTCTCAAAATTTTACCAGCTATGTGTGCTTCTGCATTATGGCATCTTCAAATTGTAATCTTCCCATGGTTTCCCACCACCCCTTGTCTATTTGGTTTACCACAGAAAATCTGGTATGAAAGATGGAATAGCTGCACAACGTCTGTTGACTGGCCACTCTTAGAGCCATCTACAGTGGGGTCTTGACTTAAGAACGGCTTGAGTTAAGAACATTTTGACTTAAGAACCACTCTCATAGGAAAATATTGACTTGACTTACATACTTAGATTTGAGTTACGAACTGAAAAAAACCACGTGGGAGGCAGGGAAAGTGCAAAATGTGAACTTTCAGTTAACTGTTGGCCAGTGAAAAGGGTGCCTGTCTGCTTCCTCACTCCTCCCATCGTTTAGAGAGTGGGTTGGGAGACAGTCTTCAGACTGCCCGGTACTGCCTGGACTGTATTTTCCCTGCCTTCCCTGAACCTTTCTTGACCTAAGAAAAAAAGAAACAAAATATCCCCCTCTGGCTTCCTATAACGTGAGCCGATTATTACATATTCTGCAATCTGGGATGATCGAGAAGAGATCCTGCCCCTCCTCTATACTAGGGCAACTTTTCAAGTATTTGAGGAATGTTATCATAACACAACACCCCCCTGTATTCTTGTTGCATTCTATCTTCCTCTTGCTTCTTGTCATAATCTTGGTTTATTTTTCATACTTACATGCTTTGTTTTATGCAGAGAGGAACAGCATGAGACTTGCAAAATCATTACCTTGCCTAACATTTTTACAAATTAGTGAAAATTGTATTTAACATTTGCTGTGCAATGTAGAAGTGTTACTCTTTTAATGTTGCCTGGCATAACTAATGTCTGTTTATACTATGAGGAAAGACTCAAAGAATTTGGCATGTTTAGCCTTCAGAAGAGAAGACTGAGGAGAGAAATGATATCACTTTTCAAATACTTGAAAGGGCCAGGATCTATTTTCAATCCTTCCAGAATACAGGACATGTAAGTTACAGGAAACCAGATTCGAGTTGAATACTGTACCAAGAAAAACATCCTAACTCTTAGAGCAGTATGACAATGGAAACAGTTACCTTGGGAGGTGGTGAGTACTCCAATTCTGAAAGCATTCAAGAGAAAATTAGATAGACATTTGTGATGTTTACTTTAATTTGGATTCCCGCCTTGAGCAGGGGGTTAGACATGATGTCTTTATAGGCTCCTTCGAACTCCATGGTTCTATGATTCTTTAATTGACTGCTCACAAAACTGTACAGTGAATTTAATATATTATACAATTTGACCAATAGTGGCTTACTTCAGTTCAGCAAAATCATCTTGTTAATCACCCCTCTAAATATTGCAAATAATGTTGGCAGTAGCACACAGCTACACTGTCTGGTTTATAATGAGACACATTATTTCAGTAATACAAGAGCTAAATCATATTTTTAATTAGAGCTTTCAAAAATCCATCTGTACAGCATGTCCTTGAGACTCATCAAAATATGCCACAGCAATAACAGCTAATCTGTCAGTAGCTGTACACGAATAACCAAACACTGTTATGAAACTGAGGGTTGGCTCACACAGGTGGTGAACAGCAGTGCATTATATCTGAGCAATAGAACAATGGAAATCTTCATGCCCTGGTCATGCATACAAAATGTGGCATAAAGTATTAGTATAACCATATCGTCGTCGTCATTGTCACCACCAGCACTAGAATTTATTGAGTTACTTTCATTTTTATGGCATGTCTCTCCCAGTTAAAGCACCCAAGGTACTGCAGACCAGATGCTGGAATTTTACCTTTCCAAGGGAAGAGGGAAGGATGTAGAGATGATGTGGGTGAAGTATGGGCATATTTGGTCTGTATTTCAGCTTACATCATTTACATAGGAGAGCTGTAATTACACTTTCTGCATGTACCCTTTGTCTATGCTAATTGTTTCAGTGCACGTTAAGCCAGATAAAATGCAATTCAACATTTTTTTTCCAGAAGAGATGCTAATTCTTGTGAGGTAAGATGACCTATAATGTTATCCTTGCTTCATCTATTCATTGTGTCTGGATTTGACATGTAGACAATTTTGTACTTAGCAAGTTGTGCCACAACATTTTAATTTTTGAATCAGCATGATATTGTAGGTGTTCAAGATACCGGTGTTTCCACTTTACCCTTTTTGCATCGTTCAGTGTAAATTGTATGCCAGTTTCTCATTGTATAGTAAATTGTGGTGAATCCAACACGCCTCCCATTAATTAACATATAAGCCGCCCCGAGTAGACATGGTCTAGAGGGGCGGGGTAAAAATCAAATAAATAAATAAATAAATAATAAGTCTTACAGATTAAACACAGGTAAGAGTTTTAGACTATGGTTCAGATTCCACAAACAGAGCAGTGCAGCACCTTTGTTAACTTCTCCATGGGATGACTTTAATCAATATGAACTGCAGATACTCAATAGCCCTTTACAGTGAGAGGCTTAGTCAGATAATGGGTTCATTATTAAATCTGGAGTTTATTTCAGATGATTAGTGACATGATGCTTATTAACTTCCCTGAGAGTCCTTAGTACTCACAAAGTGAAATAATATGATACAACAAAGTGGTTCCTCTCACTTTTGGGTTCACTGCCCGCAGCCATTCATTGTTGTACTTGCTTCTTTGATCTCTTTCCACTCCATTGTATTTCCCATGTTTAACTGGCATTTGGTTCTGCAGGAAGGTTTACTTTTTTATTATTATTTACAAATAATAGATAGTTATAAGCAACAATATAGAATCTTGCATTGGAGTTGCTGCAGTCGTTTTGTTAGTTGACTTTTCTAGTGTACATCCTTTGTGTAGGAACATATTAAAACACATTTTGTATTTTGAAATATTTTAACAATATTAAAGTATGAAATGTAATTGCGTATGTACAGTGGCTAGTACTTTGTGAATTGTTGGGTGGCAGAAATCATTATATAACACAGTTATGGTATACGACATTGAAGCTGATTTTAAAAAAATAATACGTAATATATAGCACTACTTGTGTTATACATTTTTAGCATTGTTGTTTGAGCAAAAATTCTTTAAGCCTTATGCATTTGCAGTCTTTTCAGTATTGCCTGCATAATGAACCATCTGTATATCTATTTTCCATGGTATCACACTATTTTTTAGCTTCAGTGGATTACAGGTCACGAAAACCTTACTGCTAGACTACTAGCATATTACATTGAAAAGGCTATTTCAACAAAGTTAAGGTATTATTGATCAACTAAAACTTCCCTTATATCTTCACTTGTCTTGCTCTTGTGAACAAAAACATGGGACTACAAACTTTTTCTTCCACTTGGAACATGGCAAAATATTATGTGCCGTTATTGGTGAGAGTTCTCATATGGGGGGGGGGGAGCACAATTTTACATAAATTGTATAGATTATGCAAAACAGAACTATGATAGTTTCTGCCTTGTGGCAAAATCTTCTAAAAATTAGAAGATCGGTTGTTTGTATCTTCAGTCATTAATCTCTGTTTCCCCATGTCTTGCTTCAGAAAGGGAAAAGGCAATTGTGTGCTTATTTAATGGGATACTTCAGTTTTAAAATATATATTTACCAGCACATTTCTGTATACGTGATTCCTCTGGAATCTTCTTTCACTTTTATATTTATATTTATGTAATCCTTTCCACGCTCCTAGCTGAATCCCAAGTCTTAGAAAAACAAAAACAAAAAACAAACCTACCCTTTCTCTCACTTTTCTTTCTCCCCCCCCCCAACCTTTTCTCAGACCTGGTGTCTGTTTTCTGTCTCCTGGAGTAATTTTTACAATTGAACCCTAAAACAAACATAGGCCTAATTACTGCCTGTAGCCAATGAATATTCAGAATAATCTACTTTTGAAACTAATAATTCATACCAAATTTCATTCTGGGTCCATATGTCTGACGAAGTGGGTGTGTCCACAAAAGTTCACTTTAAAATATTATAGTCTTTAAGGTGCCCCATGTTGTCTTGTTTGTTTTTGTTTTGTTTTGTTTCTTTGGATTTTGCCTTACATTCCTGTACAGGCACCACTGAATATACTGAGAATTTTTTTTCTAGGAAACTGGGTATAATATTGCAATTTGCTGAATATTATCAGACTTAATGGAGATTTCTTTTCCGGGCAGATTTGTCACTGAAATCCTTGGCTGAGAAACCTTTTAGTATTTTTGCCTTTCTTAATCTTTCTCGTGCCCAGTTGCTTTCACTATTAATCTAGTCTTTTCTTTACCAAATATCCAAATTTTCCTATACATCTCCAGAAAATATTTGTATCTATTTTGGTTTGTTTTTTTAAAGTTTTTTTCATTAAATTCTTACATTCTAGTTTTTCTTTAATTTCTAAAGGTAAAAAAATACTGTTACAAATTGAAAATGCCTTGTTTTCTGAATCCAACAAAGAACCACCTGAATGATTTCATTAATATACGGTACTGTACATGGTGTTTTTCTAGAGCTGCTTTGAAAAGTATCCATAAATCTCAGCTGGTATAAAATGCTGTGGCTAGAATGCTTGCAGAAACCTCTCTGCCAGAACATATAACATCAATATTTTCCCAACTTCATTTGCTCCTGTTCTCTTTTAGTACTAATTCAAAGTCAATGCTTCCCAATTCACGGTTACTGGGAAAAGGGCATGAATATGCTATTGCATTCATACTCTGCGGTTGGCTGATCACAGAACGTTGGGTTATTGTACGCCTTTGGTTTGATCCAGCAGGGCTTTTTTTTTGTGATGTCAAAGTGCTGACTGCAAGCTTTGAAGCCCCAAATGATTTAAACTGAGTTATCTAATAGACCACCACTTTCAACAAGAACACCCATAAACTCAGAGGTGGGCTCTGAAGGGAGAACCAATTCCAACTCTACCAGAAATATAGCAAAATAAGGTCATCTTAGAGTGTGGTTACATCTGGAATTGGGTTATTGTGTTTGAAATAATATTTTTAAAAAGTGTCTCCATGATTCACATGGTGTTTTTGTTTTTTGCTTTTGTTTTGTCTGTGACGTTTTTTTAAAAGTTGGAAGATGAAGTACTTTACTCAGTTGTGTGAAGGTTGTTCACTTGGGAAATCAATTTGTTTTCAATTGTTTTGGCTCATGTGAATGCACCTGCTTGTATAAATTGTGTCTGTGAAGTTTGCCACTCACTGGGATGCTTTCCATACTCCCTTGCCTTCTCCACACCCTGTGCTTGTGTGGGTGAATGTGTGTGTGTCTCCTTCACAAACCTAGCTCTATTTCTCTTTAAGATCTCTATTTGGTGACATTGCTACATATGGGGAGTCCTAACAGTTTATTTAAGGAGAACACTTTCCCATTATTGATATTGTTAGAATATCAAGGCATCAGAAACCTCTGCTTACTAATTTCGAATTTTCCACTGTCCATGATGGTTCATAATTTGTATATCCATGGATAAAGCTGAGTTAGTAGAAAGAACCAGAAGTCTCAAAACTGTATTTGTAATAAATTAAATGGTTTTCCTGAACTGCAGTGCATTATAGAGAGATAATAAAGATATCATAGTGTGACTAAATAGCTACATAAGATGATAAAAGAAAAGTAAATGGTTCAAGAACAGGAGTAAAGAAATAATATAGTGATGTTCAACAATGGCAAAATAAAGCTATTGGGAATAATACAACAACAGAGAACCAAGCTCTCCTGCATAATACGTTCATCATTCTAAACTCCCTTTGGGCCATTTAAATGCTAAATCATTCTAGTTTATGCTAAGCTACTAAGCATTCTAAGGAGTTCATAGTTACAATACTCTAGCACAGGCATGGAACAAAAAAAGAAGACAGAGAAGCAGAAAAGTGGGTGATACACATGGAAGAGAAATGGCAATTCCCCATACTATTCCCTTCTGGGAATTCCATTCTGGACTTTTTATGTTGATCAGAGTTGCAGCTAAAGATTTCTACAGTGCTTAGAGGCAGGTCCAGAAAATCTGTACTCTTCATTTATATGTTCATGCTTTTGTCAGGGAAAAATGTCATTGGTGTCCATGTAGACTTTCAGTCCTTTTTTATTTTTTGCAAGTACACCGTGTTTCAACATAGTCTCATAAATGGATGCCATTGTCTTCTGTCTTGTTAAATTTCTGAAGTTGTTGAGCTGCTGAACAAGACATTGCTTATCTTGTCTCCATCTTTCACAAGGGCTTACTTGCTCATACAGAAACTCCATCTTTTCAGTCAAAAAGTCTCATTTATACAGTTTTCTTGTCCTTGATTAATTTGTTTTCTCATTTGTCTTCTCATTTTTGTCATCCATTTTGGTTCCTCTTAATAAGTCTGTGGATTTGGTAGGGTCAAATTAACTCTCCTGCTGGAATAAACAATGACCGAACAATGTCACACATTGTATCAAAGGTTCTTTCATCTGTTCCTCTGCCAATATTATTTATGCCATCTTTTGCCAACAGTGCCCATCTGCACTCTACATAGGACAAATGAAACAATCTCTATGCAAAAGAATCAGACATCAGGAATGACAATACAGAGAAACCTGTTTCACATTATTTTAATTTACAAGGACATTGTACACAATCTAAAAATAACTATACTGGAAAAAAGAAACTATAGAACAAGAATCCAGAGAGAGACAGCTGAGATAAAATATATTATAAGCCAAAACTTTTTAGGAAACTACAAAATATTAGCATTACGATAATTGTACTGTATGTCCCAGATGTATCCCCCCACACTCAACAGATCCACCTAAAATACTCCAAAGGTAAACCAGAGAGTCTTAACTCATTGCTATTTTGCTGTTGTGGTAATCTATTGTGATGTGTGAATTACCCCAGACATCCTATAAAGAAAATGTCATTCGCTCTGTAAAAGGCCAGTCTCACCAGTATAATTTACTTATTCTACCATTGTTATTAATGACAGAGGTTCTTACATCCTTTATAGGACAAGCTTCAATGAGATATACCTATATATCAAAGACACTACCAACCTAGGCTTAAAATCCCATTGACTGTCTTACCAACCAACCACAATCTCTGTATTTTGATGTGTTGTATAAACATTTGCCATTTTATATCTCTGATATATAAATACAGAGCTCATTACACCCATGTAAAGATGATGCTCTAAAATTCTAGAAAGTAATGTGGGAAAGCCCAACCGGACGTAACAAAAACACCTCATGGATTAAAGACATTTGTCAAGAAACTCAAGGAAAACAAATGGATGCTATTTTAATAGCAACTAAAATGATCAAGAGGCAAGTAAAGGATGTGAAAAAATGGAGTGCTCTTGGTCCAGATGAGCTTTACGGATTTTGTTTAAAGCTTCTAACAAGTCTCCATCAACATATAGCAGTGCAATTTAACCATTTACTTCAAAATTTTACAACTGAAGACTGGATGACAAAACAGGCTGCACATTCTGATAATAAAAGCTAATCAAAAGGACAATGAACCCAGTAACTATTGACCAATTACATGTCTTCCAGCAATGTTCAAACTCCTCACAGGAGTACTTGCAAGATCTATATATAAATACTTAACTGAAAACTCCCTATATCCAACTGAACAGAAAGGGATACCAGACCTAGCACCGTTACACGACCAGCCTACAATCCGCCTTGATTCACAAGAAGAGACTCTTCTTCCTCCTTCTGGTCAACCTCCATCTCCACTACTTGCACATTCTCCATCTTCTGTGCTCGATCCTGCTTAGGTTACCATCCTGCCTAGATTGGCACAATTGAGCCTCATGTCCACGGGTTGTTCCATCTCTATGGACGATTCCGAATCACCTAACATTTCACCTCTGTGCAAGAGGTTAAGGAAGACCCATCACATGTCACAGATGTGTCATTCTGATGCCAATCCCGTATGACCCATGACTCCAACTGGGTCTCTGGCATCTCAAGAGCCTTCTAATCAGTATCACCACTCCAAACAAGTCATGCTCTATGAGCCTCCACAGTATTATGACCCTACATTCAAACACTCTCAACATTGAACATATCGGTATTACCAACCTGAGCTCAACTTCTATACGGACCGTCAACACCCTCAACACCGATACTATTACCAATCTGACTTCTCTGAATCTTCCCCTTCCCCTCAATATCGACCACGGTATCATGGCTTCTACTGTTCCTCGTCGGATGATGACTTCATACCACCCCCTCCAGTACCAAAGTCGCACACAGGAAAGAACAAAATTAAACATTGTCGGCCGTAGAATCTATTCCCTCACCTCATTTACTCTCTGTGCTGCCAATTATCTAGCAGCTATGGGAACTTATCATTGTTATCTTTGAAACAAAGCTCTCCCATCACTGCAATCAGCTTCATGTGAATACAAACATTGTGGCCTTGCTTTCCACCAGGAGGCCATGGCCCTTGCACGTCAGGAGCGTATCACAGCCAGACATATTATTGAAGCATCATCCAGGCACATGGCTACTGCTATAGCCCTCCGTAGACATACCTGGTTACGATATCTCAGATGACACTCACATGATAATCGAAGACTTACCGTTCGATGGTACCGGACTATTCGACAAAAAGACCGATGACATACTGGGCAACCTGCAAAAACTGAAAAAGACAGCATGATCATATAACACCCAATCATACTACAAGCCACAACGATATCAATGGCACTGTCCTTACTCTTACCAACAATTCAGATCATTCACTGACAAGAATAGGTATCCTCCACATCCTGCTCCTTCCTTTCAACCTAGACACGCAGTGCAACGTCACCGCCCCAAACAGTCTTTCTGTCACCCTGATAAGAAACAAAAACAGAATCTTTGACTTCCTCATCCCCCAGATCTGCTCAGCTTACCCTTCTTCACCCACTGTCACTTGTCTTTTGGGCCATCTTCCATCTTAGGCATCTATCACCACCGGCTCCTGGGTCCTCACCATCATCGCTACAGGTTATGCCATAGAATTCATCTTCCCACCTCCGCGATATCTTCTCTTAAAGGACACCATATCACCGGTCGATCCTTCAGAAGACGATCCAGGGGTCTTCTCCCACCATTTCACTGTTCCAAAATGAGACAGCGGTCTATGACCTATCTTCGATCTTCAGGACCTCAACTACTACATCATTCAGAGATGTTTTCGTATGGTTACACTAAAATGAATCCAACCCATCAAGCCTCAAAAGCAACAAAGAAAAATCCACTCTTACTCCCACACAACACATTGTCTATACAGTGGACCCTCGACTTACAGATGGCTCCACTTACAGACTTTTCGAGTTACAGACTTCTCTGGCCACAAAATTTAGATTCTACTTGCAGCCGGAGAATCGACCTACAGACCAGAAAAAAAACAAAATGGAACAAAAACGGAACAAAAATGGCCGGTTACGGATTAATCGGTTTTCAATGCGTTGTAGGTCAATGGAGCCTCAACCTACAGACCTTTTGACCTGCAGCCACTGTTCCACTACAGATTAATTTCACAAGTCGAGGGTCCACTGTATAGGTGCAGTCTTTGGCTCTACCAAGGCAAGAGTCTTTCTTCCTCTAGAAAGGGTGATCAAACTTCGCACACTCATCGGTCAATTTCTTCCTCACTCTTTCATCACAGTGCACTTGACTCAACATCTCCTAGGCCTTATGGCCTCCACCACGTTGGCCATTCAAAACACCATGCTAAAGATGCACTCTCTACAATTATAGTATCTCTCCCTCTTCAATCCTATGACAGACCCACCAAGCTCTTCTCTCAGCTCCTCCGGTGGGACACTCCATCCAACCTGTTCATCAGACAGTCCTTCGACTATCAGTTCAGATCACCACTGATGCAAGCCCTACCGGATGGGAGGTTCATTGCAATGACCTTCATATTCATGCTACCTGGTCCACGCAGAGCGGGCTCTTCACATAAATAATCTCAAACTCTTAGCCATTTTCAAAGCCTTCCGAGCCTTCGAACCAATCATTCTCGGCAATGCCATTCAAGTTACAACCGACAACACCACCATGTTGTTTTACAGAAACAAGCAAGGAGGCACACACTCCCTTCCACTGCTATATCTCACCATCCAATTCTGGGAATGGTGTCTAGGATGCCACATTTTTCCTGTAGCAGTACATATTGCCACTGAAGACAATCTTGCAGCAGACACCCTCAGCAGACTGCATACTCAGATGCACGAATGGTGTCTAGACCAGTCCGCATTTCTCCACCTTTGCAAGAGCTGGGGTCAAACACAAATTGACATGTTCGCCACATCCCATAACTCAAAATGCACCCTCTTCTATTCAAGGGCAGGCATGGGACATGGATCCCTCAGAGATGCACTGATGGCAGACTGGACCACACACTTCATCTATCTCTTTCCCCCACCCATCCCTCTCCTTCTCAGAACAATAGCCAAAATCCATCATGATCGCTCCAATGCAATCCTCATTGCCCCTTGATGGCCAAGACAACCATGGTTCACCATGCTCCGCTCCATTGCCACAGATTACCTCCAGCTGCCTCTCATTCCTCACCTCCTCTTACAGCACCAAGGCAAGACTCACCACCCCAATCTTCACACTCTCCATCTCACGGTGTGGAGGATTCACCTTCAGTAGACGCCGTCTTAGCTAACACCCAAAAACCTGCCACTGTTAAGCTCTATTCCTATAAATGGACTGCCTTCATAAAGTTTGCTCTTCAGCATCCTCTTCTTACCACTCCTACAACCCTGCAAGCTGTCCTCCAGTTTCTCTAGAATCTATTACATAAACAATTCTCCCTCTCTACTCTCAAGATTTACCTGTCTGCTATAATAGCTCATCAACCTCAAAATTCTGATGCTGCTCTGCTTTTTCATCATCCCACATTGAAACTGTTCCTTCGAGGTGTCTACAATATGCGTCCTTCTGCTCCCGCACCTTCCTCACAATGGTCTCTACCTGTTCACTGGCTTACCTGTGTTCCATTTGAGCCACTTGCTACTGTCTCAGAGCACCTCCTTTCCCTCAAGAACACTCTTCCTGGTCGCCATTACTTTTGCTTGTAGAGTCTTGGAACTTGGTGCCCTCAGGGTCGATCCTTCATTTCGTCACCCTCTTCCCTGATGTCTCCTTTCTACCAAAGGTTGTGTTGCATTTTCACCTCTCACAACCTATTGTTTTACCTACCTTTTTTTCCATCACCTACGACTGATCTAGAACAATCTCTAAACGTGTTTGATGTTAGACATCCACTTGCTTTCTATGTCTCACCGACTTCTTCCTTCTGCAAATCAAATCAACTTTTTGTAACACCACACCTCCCTCATAGAGGTTCCCATATTTCTTCTCAAACTATATCCTGTTGGCTTGTTTCCACTATAAAGCTGGCGTACCAACTCGCCAAACAGCCTCTACCTGCTGGTATTGAGGCTCATTCTACTAGAGCTCTGGCTACCTTAGCAATCTTTCTTCATGAAGTACCACTCCCGGACATTTGTAAAGCTGCCACATGGGCAATGCCATCTACATTTGCCACCCACTATCGCCTCGATCTGAGAGCCAAAAAGGATGCACCATTTGGGAGAGCTGTACTTTCTTCTCTTCTTCCATGACATCCCTCCTCCGGTAAGTTAGCTTGTTAATCATCCATTAGTGTGCCTTCACAGAGACCATGAAGAAGAAAGAGAGGTTACTTACCTGTAACTCTGGTTCTCCGAGTGGTCATCTGTGAATTCACACTTCCTGCCCATCCTCCCCTCTGTCCGTCACTCCTGTATCACTTTGATGCAGTGGCAGGCTGTTCTTCGGAACTGAGGTAATTGCCAGGACGGGTGGACTACGTGGGCGGTCCTTGATGAACATATCATTTCAGCCTATGATGCCAGATATGGTGGACAAAGTGCTTGATCGCTGCCGGGCCACCACCTCCTCTTTTGACCCTTGCCCAGCCTGGCTAATCAAAGTAGCTAGGCCTGTAACAATAGAATGGGCTACTGTGATAATTGATGGGGCTCTCCAGGAGGGCAAGAGGAACCTTGCCCTCAAGGAGACACTCATTAAGCCCATTAGAAAGAAACCAAATTTGGCGGCGGACGATATTGGCACTTATAAGCCCATCACCAATGTTTCTTTCCTTAGTAAAGTGGTCGAGAGGGTGGTGGCTGATCAGCTTCAGGCTCTTTTGGATGAAACCAATGCCCTGGATCCATTCCAGTCGAGCTTCAGGCCGCACTATGGCAGAGAAACAGCACTGGTCGCACGGTTGGATGACCGCTTGAGGGAGGCTGACAGGGCAAAATGTCCTTGTTGGTCCTCCTCGATATCTCAGTCACCTTCGATACCGTTGATCATGGTATCCTACTGGGGAGGCTCTCCGATTGGGAATCAGTGGCCTGGCATTTGCCTGGCTCCGATCTTACTTGGAGGACCATCCTCAGAGAATTCAGCTTGGGGAGAATATCTTGGCCCCGTGGAGTCTCAATTGTGGGGTTCTGCAGGGCTCGATCTCAATGCTGTTTAACATCTATATGAGGCCACTGGGTGAGGTCATCAGGAGGTGTGGAGCCTCGTGCCATCAGTACTTCAGTGGATGCCATTCTGTCCCTTCAGCGTTGCCTGGAGGCTGTACTGCAATGGATGCAGGAAAATGGGCTGAGGCTGAACCCAGACAAGACGGAGGTCCTGAGAGTGGGTGGCCCCTCAATTGGTGCCTTGGGAAACTCCCTCTCTTTTGGGGGTGTGTGACTCTCACCACAAAAAGTGAGGTTCGCAGCTTGGGAGTACATCTGGACCTGGCACTCACCATGGAAACCCAGGTGGCGTCAGTGGTCCGCTCCACCAATTACCATCTGTGGCGGATTGCCCAGCTGCGTCCCTATCTTGATGATGGTGCCCTTACCACTCTGGTCCATGTGCTTGTAATCTCGAAATTAGACCACTGTACTGTGCTTTATGTGGGGCTACCTTTGAGGTTGATGTGGAAGCTTCAAATGGTGCAGAATGAGGCAGCAGCCAGATTACTCAGTGGAGCGAGAAAATTCCAGCATATCTCTCCCATTCTGGCTGCTTTGCATTGCCTGCCCATTCATTTCCCCATTGACTTCAAAGTGTTAATGATGACATACAAAGCCCTAAACAGTTTAGGACCTCGATACCTGGCAGAACGCCTTCTCCCACCTAGATCTACTGAGTCACTCGCTATAGCCAGGATGGATGGCTGAGGGGTCTGACGCCAAGAGGGGCCTGGAAAGACTGGAAAGAAAGAATAAGAAACCGGGCCTTCTCGACAGTGGCCCCTCAACTTTGGATCAGCTTGCCGCCAGAGATCTGCCTGGCACCCTTGCTGGGTGTTTTCAAGAGCTAATTAAAAACTTGGCTCTTCAGGCAGGCCTTCCCTCCTGCCAATGCTTGATTTCCACTTTTCTTGGGTTTTTGTTGTTATCTTCCCATCTTGATTATATTATTATTATAGATTTTAATTGTTTTTAAACCCGTTTTGTGCACAATATATTGTGAGCTGCCCTGAGTAGACTCCTATCTAGAAGGGCGGGATAAAAATCTAATAAATAAATAAATAAATAAATAAATAAATAAATAAATAAATAAATAAATAAATAAAGAAAGAAAGAAAGAAAGAAAGAAAGCTCTAGAATATTCCAGAGACCTCTGCGCAAGCGCAGATTAAACCCATTAGTGTGAATTCACAGATTACCTCTCGAAGAAACAGAGTTACAGATAAGTAATCTCTCTATTTTGCTCTTGGTTCTTGTGGAAGCAAAATAATGGGTTTAGCACCCACTCATATGAACCCACCTGTGCTTTAAGATGTTATCTGTTTTAAATCTTGTTTTATATTACTGAGACTGTAAACCACCCAGAGTAGATTTGTTTGAATCCATATGGGCAGGGTAAAAACCAAATAAATAAATAAATAAATAAATAAATAAATAAATAAATAAATAAATAAATAAATAAATAAATAAATAAGATCAGTCTCAGAAGCCTAAAATGTTGATCATTCTTTAAAATCATTCAGATGGGTGGGCACTAAAGACAGGGCCTTTTACGTTATCTCCCACTAGTACAGTATATCAAAACTGCTCTCAGTTGCTACTATTTGAAAAGCTATCTAAAACTCACCTGTTTCAGATGGATTTTAGTTCATGTGTTTTATTAGTCAATCTGCTGTTTTATTGCTGTAATTCTGGATATGTTTTTATCTATTATCTGTGTTATATTCTATTTTATGGTTGTTTGTTGGATTTAGTGGGCAATTTAACTGTTTTCCTTCTTGCTGGAGTTTGAAGGACACGCAGTATATCCATGAGAAAAACAAGAGCATGGGTTAATATAGGAACTGCTAATGGCTCATAATGGAGGAGACTCCCTGAAGCAAATGAATCACCTTTATTTATTTCAATATTTATATATCATTTTTCTACGAATGCAACTAAGGTCATGTAGCACAGTTCAAATAAAAATAGTATATAAAGCTAATGAACAACACATTAAATAATCAAAATAGCTTTATTTATCTGTTGATGGACCTTTCCATAAGTGCTATTGTACATGTTAAAAGGTGTTTGAAGAACTCACTCTCCAAGTTACTCCAAAGTATTGTTCTAACAGCTATCAACTCTTTTTTCAGCATCACCATGTGTATCTGCAGAGCCCAAGGGCTTGGGTTTAAGTGTAGAAATAATAGTTAATCCCTATTACCTTAAAAGAAAAAAACAGGCTATTATTCTGTTGTGTTATGTGATCACAGAAGGGCAATAATACAGTGATAGAGCCATGCCACCCCATGGGGGATCAAAGGTTGGGCAATTCTGCAGCTAGGACCCTCCCTTATGGTTCTGTCAGATCGCATCCTCTATCCTCCCCCCACACACACACACACACATGGACATGTATGATGCCCTGCTTCAGCCAATTTTTCCCTTTGGTTGGGTGAGAAATTGTCTCCTGCCTTGCACTCTCACCAAGGCAGGAGAAGCCAGCTTGTTCCTTCACATGACTGTCTGCCTGCCTGCTTGGGTAGCTTTTTGTGCCTTAACATTTGTGTGACACACACAAGGTGTCCAACTTGCAACTCATTCATTGGCCTGCTTTCAAAACGTTGCTCTTTCTGCCCCACCCAACTCTCTGTGTGCACGTGTGCAGTGCGCATGTGCATGCAGGCATGTGTATTTTGCCGAGTCTGTTGTTCAGCAGGAAAAGGAGGAAGGGCAATATAGAAGAGCAGAGGGGAGAAATAGTGGGAAAACAGCTGCTGCCTCCATGTTTGTTTAGGTTCCATGGAGGGATCCTGCACTTATGAATTTGTGACTACAGTACTGTATTCCCCATTCTCTGAAAGGCTCCTGCTGTGTGCTTAGTTTCACACTGTTTTTGAGACATGTTGCCGAACCAGCTGGCTTTGCCTAAATGAGTAAGCTTATGTGATTTCCTTATGCTCTGAACAATATACTAACCCCAGTTTCAATTTCATAGTGAAAACCCATTAGATAGAGTGATCTTGATGCAAGGTTGCTAATAAATAAATATCCATGTTTAGGACCAGTTTACATAAAACTGTTTTGTCCAGCCTCACTCTTCCCTTGCTACTCAATCTTCTTAACAAATGTACTGTTAGAAAAACAATCTGTCTGGTGTCCAGTCCTATAAGCTAGCAAAATTCATCCTATATTCCTGGCTCACACAAAGTTGTTCAGTTGTTCTTGCAAGGTGACCTTGAATCTGTGTTCTGTGATGATCTACCCACTTAAACTGCTGCATAGTCCCCACATTTTCTTTCCTTTTCTTTTACATATTTCATATGACTTGGGAGTGGGGAGGTATATCTTGTTGCTTTCTATTGTCTGCAAATTGCAGTACAAAGGGTTAAACCTCCCTTCCATTGATCTCTTTTTGCATGCCATAGCTTCAGAGAAAGAACGAAATAAAATGTATGTAAAAGGTATAATTTTGTATAGCTAGACAAAATGCAAGCAGCACATGGGAGTTAATTTGTTGCGTGATGTCATCTGTCACAGTTTTTTTTACTTTTCTAAAGGTGTATTTCAGATATATGCAACATTTTTGGCTCTAATGGCTACACATAATGTTGGCTTGAGATACAGGGCCTAATGCATGCACACATCTACACATACTGTCTTATACACCAATACATACATCCAGGGATCCTGATATAAATTGTTTTAATTGCTGTTAGTAGCACTGGGATAAGAGCAATCTGTATCCAGACAGTGCTGTGGTGATGGGCGTGGACACAACAATTTCTCTACCTCCCTGGAAGAAATGCTCATATAGATCACTCTTTCATTGCTGTATTAGGATCTCAGGAAGAGAGTGAGTTTGATGTCAAGGGTGCAGATTATGGGGGTGGGGAACAGTCAAAGGCCTGGGGGATGATGCTAAGGCCACAGGTAGTACACTTTTGCTGTACAGTACATGTATTCACAAAACAGTTTCTATGCCACAGATGGATAAGTAAAAGATTCTTCATACTTACCTAACAGTTGGTCTCCATTGAGCCCAAGGATAAGACAGTTGAGACTTTTTGAAGCAATAGAACTCTTGGTCCAGAGTAGACAACAAAATATTGTACTACTATGCCATTAGTATTTGTTGCAAAACTAGCGAAATGTTTCCCCTTTATACCACTTTCACATTAACCTCATAGAGAAGATGAAAACTGACTGAATTGTTCAATAAATATTTTTGTTTACCTCCTGTCCTGGTTCTCTTCTCATTTAAAATATTTGGTTCATGTTAGGAAACCTCATCCATTCATCAGGGCTGGGGACAGTGTCCCTTACCACATGTTTAGCACTTGGAGCCAGCTTCCATTGCTGAGGAAATGTAAACTGAATTTACATTCCCTTGCAGCGTTTTATTTCCTCACTGTTGAGGTAGATTCAGACTGGAAGCTTCCACTTATGCCTTTTTCTGAAATACATTGCAGATAATTGATTTTACAGTTTGGTCCTTAATATACTTTGTTGAATATTTTCCCAGTGCAAAATTTTAAGGAGATCACATAAAATTTTAAGTCAGTAGTTTAAAATGCTCTGCTGTTGACATATTCAGCAAGCATTCAGTCGGAGGTAATGCAGCCACTCTTCCATTTCTGTTTCTTACTGAGTCATGCACCAGCCTGGCAAAGCAAAAAACTGTAGTGCCTGTGTGGTTCAGTGTTTTGTTTTTGAACCATCGCCCTAGTATGTTTAACAGGTTTTTTGCTTCTGAATGATGAAGCACTGACATTGATGAAATGCTGCGCTTTTTTTGTATAAAGTTGTTTACAAACGAGAAGTGGTGATACTAGTGAGAAACTGGAAGCCTATAGTGAAAAATCTGTAGCTTGGAGAAAGAATACATACTAATGTCCATTGAAGATAGTAGTCCTGGTAACAATGGCAGCAGGAGGGAGGGGAATTGCAGTGGATGCTGAGTTATCTTGGCCAGAAAAGTGGAGCAAGCTATTGGAAATAGGTAGTTGGTTGGTTTGTACAGCAAAGCAAAAGTGTGCTGCTTATATACCACTCCATAGCACTTAAAGCACTCTCTGGGCAGTTTGCAATTTAATTATGCAGGCTGCACATTGTTTCACCACCACCACCATGAGCTGGGTACTCAATTTATCAACCTCAGAAAGATGGAAGGATGCGTCAACCCTGCACCAGCTCCCTGAGCCCATCAGGATAAAACTTAGCTTGTGATAAGAGTCTTGACTGGAGTGTTGCAGTTTAACCACTATGGCATGATGCCCCTTATACGTTATATATATAATCTTAGAACTGCAGAGCTGGAAGGGACCCTATGGATCACCAAGTCCAGATGTAGTCAAGGAGGCACATTGGGGAATTGAACTCCCAACCTCTGGCTTCGCAGGCAGATACCAAAACCACTGAGCTATCCAGCAATTCACCATCAGTTCCTCACTGCAAAAAGACATTCCTTTTTAGTCTTCTCCTTTCCAAACTCTTGTACACTGCACAAGCTCCATTTAGGCATCCTTCAGTCTCGAGAGACTATGGTAACCTGCTCTGTATGGAGGACTTGAAACAGCGTCTAGTGTGGCTGAGAAAGCCAGTTCAAGAGTAACAATCCCTTCCACACTGAAGACAAATACAATCTGTACCCTGTCTAGCTCCATGATTTTACTGCTTTCGGGACTGCCTCTTTGCCTTGGTAGAGGCCATGATGCACCGCCTGCCTCCAGGCTGAACACTCAGATGTCAGGGTTTCCCATCTGCTGAGGCCCATTCCTAAGGTCTTCAGATCTTGCTTGTAGATATCCTTGTGCTGCAGCTGTGGTCTCCCTCTGGGGCGCTTTTCCTGCACTAATTCTCCATACAGGAGATCTTTTGCAATCTGACCATCAGCCATTCTCACAACATGCCCAAGCCAACGTAGATGTCACTCTTTCAGTAATCTATACATGCTAAAAATACAAGCTCCATTATCCCCTCTGATAATGGTAGAATAGCAAAATGTTTGCATTTTGTTTAGTTAATTTGCACGAGCAGTCCATCTGTCTTTGGACTGCTCATGCAAATTAACAGTTTTTCAGATTATGAACAGGTATCTATACCTGCCTGACTTTCTACCTATGATGCATAAATGGTTTCATGTTTTCATGACCTCTTTAAACAACATATAGATTGCAGCAGGATCCAGAATGCGGCAGCCAAACTGGTGACTGGTGTGAGGAAGTTTGATCACATTTCCCCAGTCTTGGCTCACCTCCACTGGTAACCTGTGGCATCCTAGGTCAAATTCAAGATTTTGATTATCACCTATAAAGCCCTTCACAATTTGGGGCCATGTTATCTGTTGGAACATCTTTTCCTAAGCTCACCTACTGCTCTACTAGCTCTTCTGAGGCAATACTCCTCCACATAGCCACTTCAAGGGAGACCAGGAAATCATCCACCAGAAATAGGGACTTCCAGTTATTCTGGAAATAACTACTGGTGGCAGTGCTAGATTTATAAGGAAGTAAAGGAGACAAATGCCCAATATCCCTGCCAGAAGGGCTCCCCCATAAAAAAAATACAAGAATTAAAAATTAGTTTCTTTTATTAAAATTTATATTGGGAAATAATACTTTGCCTGCAATCATATGTAAAAGTGCCAGAATTAACCATTAAGCAAAATAAGCATGTGTCTAGGTCCTTAAGGGAAGTGGGAGACCCCACAGAGTTTGCGAAAGGAAGACTAGATTTTTGCTCGCCTTGGCCAAAGCAAAGATCTGGAGCTGATTTCCTGTTTCCTTCCAGTTAGATAGAACAGATCTCATGCTTCCTTCCACTTAGCTGGAAGGAACTGGAAACCCACAACCCACAGATGGGCAAATATAGCGAAATATTTGGAAGAGAGAGAATAAAAGAGCACCAACTGTGAAGCTCCTGTCAGACACTCATTGGCCAGCAAGATCTGATACTACTGAAGCCTTTGTACAGTATATGGATACAACTGCATTCAAAATGCCCTCAGAGATACCGAATGTGACTTGGAGCAAACACCTAAAGCAAGACATGAAGCTCAGGCATTGACAGACAAAATGGATTCTCTTGAGACTGCTCTGAGGGCCAAAATCTGGAACTTAAATCTTGAACTGTTCAACAGCAGACAATAAGCTATTCAAAGATCTGATCTGAAGAATGTGGTGGACCTAATTTATTCTCTGGAGGAGTTTCTGAAATCACTTCAGGATAGGTTTGAAGAGTTGGAACTGGATGCCAGGAACCTCTATGGCAACTCAGACTACAAAGCAACTACAGGGAGGCCAAGAAAGAGAAACAAACCTTATGATGTGAATACAACATCAGTCTCAGATGAACGTATCACTGCTTCCCCTCATGATTTCAGCAAGGCTTTCATAGATGAAACTGTCCAGTTTGCAGCCTTTGCCAAAACTCAGGTCATGTCTCACTCCATCTCAACAGGCAGTTTTACTCCATGATGAAATACTCACTTATATCTTTCCAAATATTAATGTAGCTCTTAGAATATATTTGAGCCTGGTGGTCACTAGTTGTTCAGGAGAGAGATAATTCTGCAAATTGACACTAATAAAGAATTATCCAAGAACCATGATGATCAATGAAAGACTTAAGTGCTCTGTGGCTACTGGATGTAGAGAGCAATGTCCTAAAGAAGATACTGTACAGTCTGAGGAATTCACTAAAGATTTCTCAGATGCCAAGTGTAGAAAGACAGACTTTTTGTAGATATTCTAGTATGATGCATATAGGTCTAAATTGGTAAAACTTACTGTACTTAGCTTAGAGAGAAGCGTTTTTGGCAATACTGATGAGTTTCTCTTGCGGCTTTGTTTGTTACGTATATGCCTCACCTCATGTGCCACTTTTTATCCTGTAATTTATGCCTTTTGGAGTTTTCGGTTAAAGTGTTATTTACTTGTTTGATCTAATTTATGGTTATTGTGTTTTAGCCTGCTGTAAGCTGCCCAGAATAGTGCATTGCATTAATGAGGTAGTATATAAATCCAAGAAAGAAAGAAAGAAAGAAAGAAAGAAAGAAAGAAAGAAAGAAAGAAAGAAAGAAAGAAAGAAAGAAAGAAAGAAAGAAAGAAAGAAAGAAAGAAAGAAAGAAAGAAAGAAGCTTACTATTTGATGATACCACATTTCAAAGAACATGAAGTTGTTTTATCTGACACCAAAGAAGTTCAGTGTCACAGGCAGAATCTTAATCTTCTGGTTTCTGAATATTTGTCTGATAGACTATTACAGTGAACATTAGTCATGCATAACAGTTTTTGTCCCAAACAAATTTATGAATATGAAAAAAATGTTGAAAGCCGACTGTGCTTTGTTCATCTTTCATTCAGTATGAATTAGTGAACGCTTTCACAGGCTGGGGCCTTCCCCCCCTCCCCCCAAGCATCCATTAAGAAATAGAATAGTTACTGAAGTTGACAATTGAAGCTACACTTCAATTGTCAAGTGACACCTGCTTTCTACAACACATACTTGAGAATATGAAATAATATTTTTTTTCTGAATCATTTCCCCACATAGACATGAAAAAAGCCTATCTGATGGGTCCTCTTTTTTGCATTAATATTTTCAGTTTCATTCAAGTAATACAAAAAACTTGATTGCAGTAATATTCACATGCAGGATACAGTTGTTTACAATGCAGTGTGAAGGAGAAAACATTGTCCCGCAGCTAATTATCATAATCAAGTTATTAAGTTGATATGGATTGGGGAACATTTTTTATTCTTTTTTATTTCTCCTGTCCCATGTAGACAAGTGATTTAGACTGAGAAGTATTAAACACTGTAACATGTTGTGCGATAATTCTGGAAACCATAGGGAAATGAAGGCAACAGGAATGGAAAACATTATTTACAAACATTGTGCATACGCTTCCTAGAATTTAAACCACTGTTTTTCAAACATCTTGTAGTTGCAGCATGCTTATTTTTTGCATTAAAATTGGAAGCACTTTGTATTTGCACTGCTATTGTGTTTCCTGGAGCACAGTGGTACAGATAACACTTTGGAACTTCACTGAGTTCTCTTTGGACTAAGTAGAGAAAGGAAGGAGAGAGGAGAGTAGTGGAATCATATTGAACAGATCAAGGAAAGGTGTTTTGCTCTTTTTCTGATCTGATCTTTTTCACTTAGCAGAAAGGGAGAGCTATTGATTCTTGAAGGTTAGCTGATGAGCAGAAACAGCAGTGGAAAGCAATGCTGATGGAGGATCTTTCACAGACAACTGTGGTGACATTCAAGCTAACACTTTTAGTACTGTACTAAAGGCAGTACTGGTAAACCACTTCTGAATACTCTGTATCATGAAACTCAGTGTTAAGACTATCTAAAATGAAAAAAGAAATATGTCAGAAACCATTTAGTCAGTTACTGGGGCAAAGGATAAGTACAAATAATGCCATTTATAATTAAGCACCTGGATTAAAGTTAAAAGGATGCCTAGCTGCTGATGTGCACAGAGGCAAAGGGAAAACTCAAAGCAACTCAATGCATGTAACTGGAATATGAATATGAAGCTGAGTTTGAAATAATAAAATAAGAAATGGAACATTCTAATATTTACAGTACTTGGCATAAGAAAACTAAAATGGACTGGAATGAGGTATTTTCATTAGATCATTTCAAAGTATTTTACTGTGAAAATGGTAAACTCAGAAGAAACAGTGTGGCTTTAATAGTGAGACAAGAGATATTATTCCCATGGCATAAAATTGCCCAAAATGTAAGGAAAACGTGTAAGAAAAATATTAGCCAGCAATTTAAAATCTGAGCGAGCTTTCATTATCTTTATTATTATTATTACTATTATTTCAAATGAGTCCTTGCATCCCAAGAACGTGGACAGAATTAATCAGGAAGTCTCGGAAGAAGAGACTAAAAATAGATTCAAGAGCCTTCGTGGCAAACGATCTGCTTGGGGATAAGTTTTGTCAAATGGGGTCACAGAAGCCTTACTTTTTCTGGATAAGCCGAGCCTCTCGCTCAAGAGATTTTGCCAAACCGGAATCTTCACGAGGGCAAACTTTAAGCTGCGCAAGAAGCCACCGCCCGCCTTTCGGGTCTCTCCTGTGGGGCCTGCCGGGGCTTCGGTCACCCCACCTCAAGGCGCTAGCCCTCGTGGTTTTATCGCGCGCGTGGGAGAGGGGGCGCCCGGCTCTCCCTCTTTCGAGGTGCGCGGACGGGGGAAGAACGTGGCGCCCCCGCCGCCGCTGCCGCCGCCGGTGCGAAGGGCGGGGATTGGTGGGTGACGTTTTGTTTGCAGCAAGTAGAGGCGAGCGTGCCGAGCGAGGAGGTGGCGAAAAGCTGCAGCGGCCGCCGAAGGTGCGAGAGAGAAAGTGAGCCGGGCTGCCAGCGCCGGCCGCCGGGGCGAGCGAAAGGAGCCGTGCGCTCAGCTGCAAGCGGCTTCAGGATGTAGGCGATCGGCGGAAGAGCTCTCGCTGGCAGAAGGGCTCATCATGAAGAAACATTCGGCCAGGGTCGCCCCGCTGAGCGCCTGCAACAGCCCCGTGCTGACTCTCACCAAAGTGGAAGGTAATCCTGCGCGCAGCTGGACGGAGTGGCGCGGGTACCGCCGGCTTAGGCGGCGCGACCCCGCGCCTCTTTTCTAGGCAGGAGCCCCGCGCAGGGAAAGATTGCGCGTGGGATTGTAGCCTTCGCCGCCTCGCAAGCAGGAGAGCCCTTGCTCGGGGGCGCCAAGCGGCCGCGGGGCCTCCCGGCGAGAGCGAGGGCGAGCTTCGAGCCCCTTCCGCGGAAGCCCAACTGCGGCGGGATGCCGGGCACCTGCTCTGCGTTGCGGTGTCCCCGACGGGCGTGGTGAGGGAGCGGGGGCGGCGGGCGGCCCCGCTCGGGCGGCGGGTGGCGATGGGCTTGCCCGCCTGCCACCGCCGCTGCCGCTGCTGCTGCAGTCTCTCCCGCCCTCCTGGCGAAGGACTGGTGAGGGGGAGGGAGAAAGGGGCCGATTAGGACATGCCTGACTGGGCTCCCTTGAAAGGAAGCTTTCGCCAATGCGGACTTTGCAGTCCGGGGGCCCTGAATGTCACCTTTCCAGCCCGACTCCCTCCCTCGGCCCCTCTCTCTGGGGAGCGGGGCATTGGAACGAGAAGGCGGCCCTTGCCCTGTGCCCTGCCAGAAGTTCTCTTCGCCGATTCAAGGTAGACACGGGAGGAGTCGGTGGTGTCAACTTGGTGCAGTGGGGGAACCCTTATCTCACAAATCGCAGTTGATAGTGGAAGGTGTCTAACGCTGTGCTTGTTTGTTTGTTTGTTTAATTTATATGCCGCCCACACTACCCAAAGGTCTCTAGGCAGCTTGCAACGATTAAAATACAGTAAAAAAAAGATAATGAAAATACAGTTAAAATATATACTCTAAAATTGCCATCAGGATCCACAGTTGATATTATTTCAATTAAAAGCCTTCTGGAACAGGAAGGTTTTGACCTGCTTCAGCGCCAGATTAATCTCAATTGGGATGGTGTTCCATAGTCTGGGGGCAGCTGCCAAAAAAGCCCTTTGTCTACAAGACATCCCTCTTACCTCCTTGAGTCTTTCAAAAGGGCCCCCTGGCTAGATCTTAACTGCAGGGTAGGTTCATATGGAAGGAGATGGTCCTTCAGGTATCCAGGACCCAAGCCATTTAGGGCTTTATATGTCAAAACAAACACTTTGACTTGGGCCCGGGCAACAACTGGTAGCCAATGTAAGTTAAACAGAATCGGCTTGACGTGTCCCCTATTGGCCCCACCACTCACCAGCTGCGCAGCTCGAATCTGGACCAGTTGCAGTCGCTGGACCATCTTCAAAGGCAGCCCCACGTAGAGTGTATTGCAGTAATCTATACGAGATGTTACCACTGTGTGCGTAACTGTCATGAGACTCCACTCATCCAGGTAGGGCCATAGCTGGCATAATTTCCGCAGCTGAAGGAAGACACCCCTGGGCACTGAGTCCACCTGGGCTTTCAGAGTTAGACTGAGGTCCAGAAGCACCCCCAGGCTGGGGACCCTGTCCCTTAGGGGGAGTGTAACCCAATTCAGGGCAGGGAAGTGGCCCTCCAACCTGTCCAGTGAAGCACCCACTAACAGCACTTCCATCTTGTCTGGATTGAGTTTCAGTTTATTAACCCTCATCCAATCCGTCATCAGGTCCAGACATGAGTTCAGCACAGAAACTGCCTCGCCTGGATTGGTGGAAAATGAGAGGTAGAGCTGAGAGGTGTCATCAGCATATTGCTGACTCGTCAGCCCAAACCTCCTGATGACCTCTCCCAGCGGTTCCATGTAGATGTTAAACAGCACGGGGGACAGTATCGAGCCCTGAGGAACTCCATGACATAAACGCCATGGGACAGAGCATAACTGTCCCCCAGCACCACCTTCTGGACACGGTCAGCTAGGAAGGAGAGGAACCACCGTAAAACAGTGCCCCCAACTCCCAACCCAGCCAGCCTATCCAGAAGGACACCATGGTTGATGGTGTCGAAAGCCGCTGAGCGGTCCAGGATTATCAGCAGGGTCACACTCCCCCTGTCTCTCTCCCAGCAAAGGTCATCGTACAGGGTGATCAAGTCAGTCTCCGTACCAAAACCCGGCCTGAAACCCGATTGAAATG
Organism: Pogona vitticeps; assembly: GCF_051106095.1. Lineage (NCBI taxonomy): Eukaryota > Metazoa > Chordata > Lepidosauria > Squamata > Agamidae > Pogona > Pogona vitticeps. The sequence continues at coordinate 59,284,322 of NC_135783.1, read as the reverse complement.
GATCCAGAAAATCCATTTCATCCATCAACACCTTGAGTTGTTCGGCCACAACCCGCTCCAACACTTTGCCCAAATAAGGGAGGTTTCAAGGTGGTAGGGACCACTCTCTCTCTCAAAGAGGCGTTCATGGCCTCCTGGACCCAGGTGCGAACCCCCCAGCAGATCTTCCAATTAGCCAAGTTGGGCAAGGGTCGAGCGGAGTGGTGGTAGAATGGACAGATCCAAGCACCCTGTCCACATCCTCAGGTCTCAATAATTGATACTCAACCACTAATACTTGACCTAAGCGTGGCACACTGGACGCATCCTGTGATTCCCTCAAAATGAATGGCAAACTCATCACAGTGAGCTGATGAGCAGTCCAGGACCTCAACTGGATTTCCCGGTTGAAGAAGATCCCAGACCACCCAAAACAGCTCTGGTGGATGACATTCTGAGGAAGCAATACAGCTGGAGAAATATTGCCATTTCACCAGCTGTATTGCCATGAAATAGGCCCAATAATGGGCTCTAAGTCATGTTCGATCGGACTCCCAGCGGGACTTCCTCCACCTGCACTCCAGCTATCTCCCATCTTGCTTCATCGCCTGCATTTCAGATATATACCAAGGAGCTGTCTGGGCTCTGCATTCAGGGAGAGAGCGCTTATGTGCAATCGTGTCAACTGCCCGGGTCATCTCTCTGTTCTGTACGGTGACCTGAGCTTCAACAGGAGTGCCGACCATATCAGATGGATAATCCCCCAGAGCATTCAGGAAACCATCCAGATCCATTAGTCTCTGAGGGCAGATCATCTTAATAGATCCCCCACCCTTGCAGAGGGGAGAAGAAGCTAATAGATTAAGCTTGATCGGGAAGTGGTCTGACCATGACAATGGGGTCACAACCAACCCCTCCACATCCATACCACCATCTTCCAGTCCCAGTGAGAAAACCAGGTCCAAGGTATGGCCCTTCTCATGCGTCGGGCCGATGACACATTGAGACAGCCCCATGGTTGTCATGGCGGCCGTGAAGTCCTGAGCTGTCCCAGTCAAGGCAGCCTCGGCATGGATTAAACCCCCAGCACCAACAGCCTGGGAGTCCTCAACACCAGGTCCGAGACTGCCTCCGTCTGCTCAGGCAGGGAGACTGTTGGTACGCAGCAGGGTGGGCGGTACACCAACAGAATCCCCAATCTGTCTCGTAAGCCCAACACACAATACAGGAGCTCTCAAAGGGATAGGAAGCCTGGTCAAGGAGATAGAACTCCTATAGACTATAGCAACTCCCCCTCCCTGACTCTCCAAGCGACAGTGGTGCTGGACCGAGTACCCAGGTGGACACAGCTGGGAGAGGGGAACACCACCCTCCTCTCCCACCCATGTATCAGTAATGCACGCCAGGTCAGCATCCTCATCCAGAATTACATCTGGATGAGGGTTTGCTGATAGGGTCACCTGATACCATCTGGTTGGGGGTAGGACTAGAAGAAGGGATAGATGTAAGATATCTAATCTCTCTTCTCCTATGTGGGCATGTTCGACCCACCACCACCATTCCTTCCCCTACCCAGCACCACCTCAACGGCTGCCCCCTCCAATGCCCTCCCCCCTTTCTGTTCCCTCAGATCTACTGTGGGTCTCTACCTACGTAACCTCATGGCAATCACAATAAAAACCTCTTTTAAAGCCCTTTCTCCCCTCCGAGCCAGGTGGCTGATGTTGAGGAGGGGGTGGGGCAGCCAGAGGCAGCAAGGGCCCAGTCCCGCAAGGCCGAGGGAGTCCAAGCCAAACTCCCCCAGGAAGGCTGGCAACCGGTAGCAGTACAACCACACTGTCTCTCACTCAGTGCCTGAGGGACAGCAGATGATGAAGACTCCCTGAAGACTCCCCCATTTGGGGGCTTACATGTAGACATGTGGTAATTTGGCAGGCACCCGTTTTTTAGGAGGGTCCTGGGGGGACGCGGAATCCTGTGTTCTTCTGTGGTGCCCCCTCCCAATAGCTATACTGCTCTATAGCCCTCATTTCTTTCTGTTATATAGCTTTTGTTTACTATAGTCTAAGATGTGCATCCTTTAGTTTTCTGGCTATTTGGAGGAGAAGACAGACATTGATTGTGTTATGGTACCAGTTAACCCAAACTCCTTTCACAGTTTGGAATGGGATTGGGGGTTGATCATGACTCCTGCTGAGCTAGTTTAGTGAGACAATTATTGCTAATGTCAGGTTAAAAGGATCCCCTTGGTTTATCCCCGGTTTCACCGACAGCCAGAGATGCGATTCAGATGCCCAGGGTTGTTCAGGGGGAGCTTTGCAATAATGCCAGTTGGACAGTGGCAGTAGCTGTTTAAGGGGATGCTCTTTGGAGCTGAGGCACCAATATGGCAAATTGAGCTGGGCAAGAAACGTCAGCGCGGTGCACTGCCCACCAAGCAGGCTGACAAGAGGAGGTGGTGTGCAGAAAGAGGAGCCAGAGAGTGTAAGGATCCCTGTGGCAGAGACATTTGCAGTCCTGCTGTGCTCAGCAGTGTGCTTATAAGTTTCTGGCAGAAGCTGCAGGATGGCTACTATGATAAGTGTGAATGAGGGAAAGAGAAGGCAGGGAAGGCAGAGATGGAAAAGCATTTTCTTTTTGTTTGCAACTTGGATTGACTGTGCTGGCTGGGATATTCAGAAAAAAGTGCTTTTTCTTTTCTCTGTGTGTCTGTCTGTCTATAAGTGTGTGAGTAACCTACTCATGATGGGGAGAGAGGGAGCGCAGAATTTGAAGGACTGGGGAAAAGGCATGGAAGTATTGTAAGGGGTTAAAGTAATGTGGCTATACCTTTAGAAATGATATCTGTGCTGCTGGGAGGACAAAGAAGGAAGAAACTTTGGGGGGAAAAATTTAAAAATGGGAAAAATATAATGTATTTGCAAAGAGAAAAGAGGAAGGATTTTTCTCCTCTTCTGGGGAGAAAAGAGGAATGTCCAAGAAAGGATTTGAAAGGTGTCATCCAAACCTGTGACTATTTACTCAAAAGTAAGTTTTACAGAAGTCACATAAGGCTAGTCCAGACTTCACAGAAGAACTGGAAGGGCCTAATTTGGGTAGGCATCCAGGTGCCTACCCAAATGATGATGTGTTTATAAATCCAAAAGCAGCCAGCATGACCAGTGACCCGTGGTGATGGGAATTCACATATAAAATAGACCCCCCCATGCAAAGTCTTCCCCCCTCTGCTGTCTTACAAATTCTGTGAAACTGTAGCATCTTAAAATATGCCTTTCTTGCCTGTTCTCTTTCTGTGGGAAAGCCTGTTGAAGCCTTTAAGATGCAAGGGACACAAGCAGTAAAGTTTAAAATACAGTACAGTACAATAAAATAAAAAACTGTGGAATACATTTAAAAATGAGAGAAATATTAAACAGGAAAGTGGGGAGAAATAAGCTCAGGAGAAATGGAGCCAATTTTTGGAGGGGAAGAAAGCAGAAATGAACAGAAGCAAGGTTAGACAAGGCTTTTAAAAGTCTTGAATTGTTACTGTATGAATATCAAATGACCAGATGCAAACAATGAACATTCTTTTGCAACTTTAATGGTTTACCTGGGCAACCCAAACAGGGTTTCCCCCCCCCCCTTTGGAAGTATTTTACATGATCAAATAATAGTTTATTATTATTTTCACAGGGAATTGCCCTGGCTGAGTAGGGATTCGAATCTCACTTTATTTTCCAGGAAAAAAAAGGTTTTAGACTCCTAATTGAGAAGTCAATACTTGTCATATTGTGGATTTAAAGCAGGGGTGTCCAACCTTTCATCTTCCCTGGGCCACATTAGAAGATGAAAATTTGGTTTGGGCCGCACATACATTTGGTTTGGGCCGCATGGGGGGGGCAGCCGTAGCTGTCCGCAGCCCCGCTCCAAGCGCGCTTACCGGTAGCTGTGATCTCAGACAGCAGAGGATGCCAGCTTCGACTCCGGTGGTTTTATGGGGCCGGGAGGGGGTCCACCTATTGACGGGGATGGCGCAATGCAGTCAAGCAGCCCCCCTGTTCCCTCCCCTTCCTTCCTTCCCTCTCTCCCCCTCTACTGTTGTGACATGCCCCGGCCACATTCTGGCCGCAAGCGCCAGCAGTGTAACTTGAAAATTCAGAATTTCTTTAAAAATAAAAAATTGCACTGGGCCGCATTACAAGCTGACCTGGGCCGTATGCGGCCCTCGGGCCACGGGTTGGACAAGCCTGATTTAAAGGGATGTTTCAACATGTGAATAAATCCTAATTGTAATGAAAGAAAATAAGGTTTCTCATCTGGTAGTTTCTTTTTAATCCTTTCTTTGATCAGTGATTATTTAAATTTAACTGCGAGCATTTTGCCACAAATATATGTTGATTGGTTAGGTTAGGTGTGAATGGCTCTCCTTCCACTGCTCTAGCCACTCTACGTTATTCTCATCATAATCCTGTCTGTAGGACAGGCTGAAAGATTATGACTAGCCTGAGGTTGTCTAGTGAGTTTCCTAGCCAAGTGGCAATTTGAAGCCAAGTCTTCTAAGTCCTGTTCTAGAACCCTGACCCCTAGACCACAGTGGCCTTGAGGAGTCTGAGAAACATTGGTGAAATGTAAAAGAGCTTCAGGTAGTGAACTGCTCCTTTCTATTTATCTTGATAGTACGTCTGTTTCTTTGAGGTGTTAATCAGTCTGGCAGCAAGAAATTTAGAAGACAAAGGAACTTTCTCCCTCACGGTGTCATCAGTGTATTAGAGGTTATCTAATCCACCCAACTGCAGGAATCAGATCAGCATCAGCGCAGAAACCACCTGGTTTGTGAGATTACCTGCCACCCAAATTCAGGCTCTCTTTTAAAAAATCCCTTAAGGGATAATGAACAAGGACAAAGAAAAGTATGGAAGCTTGATGTTTGGGTAGATTGGTGCTACCTATACTGAGGCAGAGGGAGAAGGCAAGAAGCCTCTTACGGTTGTTTTACTGCCTTTGGAAGACCTCTGCCACTGGAATGGGAGGAAGGACAATCTGTCTTCCAGGTGTTTCTTGCGTGCTCCCAAACTTTTATTTCGGAGGATCTCCAACAATTTCTAGTAAAAACAGAAGGGAGTAATCACTTTAGAACCCTTCCATTAGCAGGAAAACGCGAATTGATATTCACTCTGCCATTTTGAATTAAAAATGTAAAACTTGAATTCTTGGTCCATGAAATAACTCTTAAAATGTAAAGTTATAAATATGTAATCTCTGATAACAATATAAGACTAAGACTAAAAATTAAAATAAACATGACATATACAATAATTATTCTTTCTTTCTAGTGGTACTTTTTAGCAGGAATGTCTAAACATCTGTAAATCAGGGCTTTATACTCAAAAAGTACAGTTTTCTTTTCACCTTAGAAGGCCACAATTCCCTCTTTTAAAAATACGTACCAGTTTTACTTTCACCTTCTGCCATAGTTTATAATGCCTAGCTAGACAAAGATCTTTTTTTTCGTGATTGGTTTGTGTCCTCTTCATTAAGAACTTTTATCTTTTGCCAGGCTACAGTTTGTGAAGTATTGTTTGTAAACACATGGCAAACTGAAGTTGAGTTTGAAGGAAGAAGAAAAAAATATTCCTTCAAATCATCACCCTGTCTTGGGACAGCATCAAAGTAGTTTCTCTGGGACAGCAGCATGTTTCATCAAATATCAGGAAGAGATTCTTGGCAAGTTTCAGAAAGCAACTAAACAAGAAGCAGATATGAAAAGAATAGAATTTTGGAACAGAGAAGAGGGTATTTGAAGATTTTGGGATGGGTGAGTTAGCCCCTTCCCCATCCCCAGCCAGGTTTACCCAGTCTGGCAATGCTTTACATTTTTGGAAAATACAGCCATTAAATTGCACACCAGGTCTACAGGAGGGAAATTAAGAATGTCTGCAGATGCATCTCTAGCACAAAAGGGAGGGAGGAGGTTTTTTCTTTAGCCATTGTTTTCCGACTGTGAATCTCTTCATCCTCACATAGGGTTCCAGCTGCATGTTTATCATTGTAGTTTACATTATCATATATTATCTGTGAAACATTATCTCAGTTCTACTAATGAGCTAATAAAAGTAGTCAAAAAGATTAGCAATGCTGAATGGTACACATCTCTTAAAGCTATTGGTTCTATATGATCAGAAGTCAGACTGCTTTTTCTGCTCAAGCAATTACCTATGACAGCTTGACATGGAAGTTATTTTCATGCAAGTATTTAATGGTAATATGTAATCTGATGGGTAACAGGCTCACAACACTGAGGTTAGATAGGTAGCAAACCAAAGTCAGGTTCCAGGGCCTGTAGCTGATGAGACAAATCACAAGTGGAATATTCCAGGAAAGGCAGGTGTCCAGGTTCCAGTGAATGTGAAAAAAAATAAAATATGGATGGTGACAATCACGTTATTAACAGTGATTATTACAAAGCTGTGTTGCTGATGGAACACAAACATCCTAACACGTCTGTTAATATATATAGTGTAGTTGCAAACAGGCAACCCTAATTTAGGCCTTATAGAGAGAACTGAACCACAGCTGCTTGGTAAATTGTAGTTCAGCAGATAAAATGTAGCAAAATCACTTCTATTGATTTTGTGTTTCTAAGAGACAAACATCATGTTACATATGTGTGTATAACCAAACTTCAGAGTTCCTTCCTTCCTTTATTTTCAGATTTCGTAGAAAATAGCACTTCCTGAAAACCAGCTTTAGGAGGAGGGAAGAATGGCTGGGGTCATAAACCTTTCCCTAACCCCATGTGCCCTTTCTTTGCTTCATATCACTCAGCTATCCCACCCCAGAGCTGTTTGTGTGTCAAATACATGTTTCATCTTCAAAGAAAATGTATTTGTAACCTTGTGTGGTGAAAGAAAGAAAAGAGTTCTGTGGTCCTCCTACACAATCCAAAAGCAAGGGTGGGCAATAATAGATATCACTTATCTTTATTTTCAGATTTCTTAGAGAAGAGCTCTTTTATCTTTTGAAAAGTAGCACTTACATTGCATGAAGGTCTGGGACTTTACATGCTTAGGCATTGAAAGCACCCCCAAAAGAATGCATCTTTAGTTCTGCTGCGGTTTGTCCTGTGTATAATCTGTCATCTCAGTACAAGTTTTTTTATTTGTGCTGAATATATCACAAACAGCATGTAAATAAGGGCAAATGGTTAGCCATTTAATGATGTGAACAGTGTAGCATTTTACTAAAAGATGATTATATCCATGTGAAGTGTGTTGATTATTTGCCACTTGTAGCAAAAATAGCATGTTTAACAATTATCAACAAGTATGTTACATTTTATGTGACATAGCAGAGAATTGTATCCTAATAAATTATTTGGTAATATTTGCTTAGAAGCATAATCCCAAAAATTGTTACTGTCAAAGTATAAAAGAATGAAATGGCAGCAGCAGTAATGTGAAGATAATTGTGCTGGTTTAAACCATGCAATATGGATTAAATGTAAAGACTGCAGTTTAAAAAATGTTTTCGACAGAAACAATGGTTGGAAGTAAATAGGCATAACCACTATAGCTAATATTTGCCAGCATGGCTGTCTGTTGCTGAAGGTCAATTTATGTATTGCCCAACTTTCAATTAGAGCTTCCTTTTGGCAAGTGCAAGTGATGCAGCCAGTGCAGGATAAGGATTCTTGGCTTGCCATAAGGAATACTGATTTCAACACCTATCGAACTGGCTAGCAGTGGATAGCTAGCAGTGAAGATTTTGTTGGTGAGATAACACCAGTTTCTAAATAAGAAACCAAGTAGCACGTCAGTGCAAAAAATGAACGAACATTAACTACAAAAGGAGTACTGTGTACAAAGTGTTAAGCAGACATCTGTATAGCATGGAGAAAATGCATGGACTAGTTATACAACTGACTATGCTAAATGTATTATTTTATTTACTCTCCTGCATTTCATTAATTTGCAAACCTTACATTTTAATCTTCACGTATCAGATCAAACATAATTGAGATATTCGCCAGAAAAAGCTGGATTAACAACCAAGTTAACACCTGGTTTCATTGTTGCAGGAAAGGAGGCATTCTATCTTTATGTTTAAATTTAGAACTTCATTATTTTTCTCTTTGTTTCCTTTCCATAAACAATTGTCTATACATCTTTCTGCTAGTTTCAGTTTTTTTCTGGATTCTTGACTGTCTTTCCAGTTTACTTGCATATATTTTTTATACTGGATACTCTGATTCACCTCACAATGAGCACGTATCCAACTTTATTCTGTATTAATAATTCTGTTCTGTAATCAAGATTTCTCTTCAGGTTACCTAATTATGCAATGGTTAAATCTGGTGTTCCAAAGAGAATTTATTGCTTCATAACACTCTACAAACATCTCAGGGCCAAAGTTCATATTATTATATGTAACCCATAATTAGAACAGAATACATTTTAGTGTTCAAGAGACATGAATAGAACAGTGTTGCATGTCTGGGAAAATAGATGTATAAAGAGAAAAGTGCCTCATGGTGCAGTGGTTAAATTGCTGTACTGCAGTCAAAACTATGCTCCTGTGCCCGGGTTCAAATCCATATTGCCCGGTCAAGGTTGACTCAGCCTTCTATCCTTCCGAGGTCGGTAAAATGAGTACCCAGCTCACTTGGGGGGGGGGCAATGTGTAGCCTGCATTATTAACTTGTAAATCACCCAGAGAGTGCTTGAAGTGCTATGGGGCAGTATATAAGCAGCATGCTTTGCTTTGCCTTGCTTTACATCCTGAAGACCAAGAAGAAAAAAAGCAAGGTAAATTGCAAATTGTGGAAGGTGAAAAAGTTCTTCTGCAATTACATGTAATCAGCAGTCAGTACTCTCTCTTAATGGCAAGTTATCTATAACATATAGTTTGGCCCTCAAACATTTACATATAATCAATTTCACGTTGTTTATTCCATGTTCATTGCATAATAACACTGACTTTGCTGAAACAATTCTAACAATCCTGTTGGTCTCTTTGATTTAAAAACGATAGCAGAGAATGTGGTGTGGGGAATAACCCCAAAATATATTATCTGGTGGCATAGTCCCATTGTGAATGGGGGTGAGAGAGGGATCCAGGTAATCTCTACCTTCATAAGATCCAGAAGAGGCCGAAGGACTTCTTGCCACTGCTGAAGAAACCATGAGCAGAAAAGAACTGCAGTATGTTGTTGAGAAACAATGTATATTCTCAAGCAGATGTAGAACTCCTATACCACCCTCAGCCCCTGCAATCAGGGTCAAGCACAGACCTCACCTGCAGCATTCCACATCTCAAAATACCTATCTGTCCCATGTCCCGCATCAGCCTTACATGTGCATCTTGCGAAGTGGAGAGAGGGACCTGCCTCTGCAGATACTCTCTTTCTTCTCATTTTTCTCTTTCCCCACCGTCAGCATAACTCTCCCATTCCTGGGATGCACAGAAACACACACAACAGGAAAGCAAGGGCCTTTATTTTGGCAAGCAGGGCTTGGCACCCTACCATCTGATGCACTGCCAGGAAAGGATACCCATGGTGTAGTTTTTTTCCTTTTCCAGTGTCTCAACATATTACTTAGGGACACTGACTGCAGTTCACATTTCCCCCTATTACATGCGCAGTTCACTACAGGGCACAGTGCCTGTCTCATACAAAGCCACCAAGCGCTAGTGGGCATGACTATGATGTTCTGTTCTTCCTGTGAATGCTGCAGCACTCATACTACATGTCATAGGATCGTACAACAAGGCAGATGGTTAATGTGACATAAGAATAAGAAATGGAGAAAATATGAACAATAGAATGTGTCTATTTTAGTCATTTAAGTCTCTCAAGCTGTGAAGCACTTGCTCATAAATATGTCAGATACTGAAGAGCCTATGTTTGTTTCACAGCATGGGATGGTGCTGTTCTGTTTCCATAAATACCAAGTTCCACTGTGGGATAATCGAAACCTGTGTAGGTGAAAGTGAGGGTTGATACATAAGAGGGTAAGCTGCATCTGAGTGGGTAATAATGCCAAGTGAGAGTAAGAATAATAATTCATTGTGGGAGGGCAGTCTCATGTAAAATTTTCTATGGTTTGCAGCAGAACATGGCTGTAGGCTGTTGTTGTTTAGTCGTTAAGTCATGTCCGACTCTTCATGACCGCATGGACCAAAGCACGCCAAGCCCTCCTCATTTCCACTGCCTCCCGGAATTGGGTCAAATTTGTATTGGTAGCTTCAGTGACACTGTCCATCCATCTTGTCCTCTGTTGTCCCCTTCTCCTCTTGCCTTCACACTTCCCAACAAGCTGTAGGCTAGCTCCATTCTTACCCAGTTGAAAGGGGCAGGGGCTAGCTATCAGGGGCAAGGTAATAGCGGCTGATTTCCTATCAGTAAAACAGGCACAGTGACCAAATTTGTTCATGTAATTAAATCAGCTGATGGATCTGTCATTGGTTCTGCTTTTCCGATGTGACAGGGAACATTTCTTGAAATCCTTGGCCTTGACTCTAGCTACTGGACACTACTCTATGGAGGATTATGACCACCTTTTCAGTGTTAGAGGTTATTTATGTCACTGTCTTACTGTCTTGGAGTGTTGTTGTCGTTGTTGTTTTTAAAGAAATTTATGAAGCTGCTCTTTATATTATAGGATGGAGAGTGCATTTTAGTGTAAGTCAATATAGATAGAGATTAAATAGTCTAAGATTGTGCACTACTTTCCAAAATTGAGTAGCATGTTTTTTGGCTGGTGTACGTTTTACTCCTTCCAGTGAGAGATCGAAGGAGCATCCTTGGAATTCAACCCCTGATGTGTGAGATCATTTTCATAGTAAAGTGATACTTGACTATTGTGTGTCACAGTGTTTCTGTAGAGTAAACACCTTTATCACTGTATTTAACACTTGGCTTAAGAGTGCACATGGAGGGAAAAGTTAAATGTAACAAATGCATGTATGTATACACACTTTGCTTCCTCATTTTTGGGACTGGTGCACAACTGATATTAAGAACAATAGTTGTATTTTTATATCCCTAAATGAGCTATCAGTGTGCACAGTGAGTAGTTTTCAGAGATAAGAATGCATCATCCAACTGTATCTAAGGAACAAAATCTATTATGAGTAAGGCTGACTGAAACCTGTTACTGCTTACAGACGCAGAAATATATATTAACAGTTCAATTTGCATTCGATAGAGATATCTTTCTCTCTAATATTTTTAGTTTGTATTCCAGTCTTAGGATCATTGGGATACGCCACATATCATTGTTAGCCAGCTATTCTGTATTTATTAATAGATAATAATATCTTGATTCATGCTACTTGTGCATGCATCCTTATCTATTCCAGCTGATTTTGTTCTCTTGAGAATCAATACCCATGAGTTGTTTATTTCGGACATATAAGAGAAAAATAAGTACATCGGGTGCAAATTGAACCATTTATTCTATTACTGATACACCTGAAGAGTGTAAAAAGCAACAATCAGTTAATGTTCTCAATAAGATAATATACTCTCTTTTTATTTTATTTCATACTTTTAACATTTTAAATCTGTATCCATGTATTCTCTGTTTGTCATAGTTACAAGTTTTGGAGGATGATTGGTTAGTTTTATTGTTGACTCCAGTTATGTTACCTCTCACTGATACTAATGTTATTCATGCCATGTTGGGCTCTGCAAAAGAGTTCTAATTCAGATACTACATTATTTACTTAGGTACACAGAACCATGAAATGGTGTAGTTTGTGACTTATTGCTTTGGAAGTAAAAATAGTGGAGGGTAATGGTCACTAATTCTAACATTTGCACCTTCTCCTTCTTTCTTTTCCAGGGGAGGAGCATTCTCATGACTCCCCAGCCCCAGCAGAAGCCCCAGTACAAGCTGGGATGGAAACTGGTGGTAGAGGAAGCCGATGTTGCTGGAGATGCTCTGCAACCCTGCTTAAGAAAATTTTCTGGGGAGTAGTGGTGGTACTTGGCGTCTGTTCATCCTGGTCAGGTTCAACCCAGCTAGCAAAACTGACCTTTAATAAACTTGATGCGCCCTTCACTTTGACGTGGTTTGCAACAAACTGGAACTTTTTATTCTTTCCTTTGTATTACATTGGACATGTTTGTAAATCAGCCGAAAAACAATCTCCACAGCAAAGATACAGGTAAGGGAGATTTAAATTTTCAATAGTTTTGTTTTATGTACTTTTCACAGATGGTATATTAAACAGCTTTGTGTTGTTGCAAGATATGACTATAACTTTTCTGACGAAAATTGCAAGGAGGGAAGTGTTTCACAGAAGAGAAATAGAAATGGAAATAGCAGAAGAGTAGAGGAAAACTGTACTGATTTAAATAAAGGTTTTCTAATGGCAACACTTTCAGTTTTAGTGCTGTTCAAAAATACCATATAAACAGGTATGGATAGTACTAATCTATGCATACTTCCTGTAAGCATGTCCATGTGGTACTTAGGAAATTGAGTGCCGTGTGATGCATTTTTTTCCATCTTCTTTTGCATTTAAGACAATGGTTCCCAACCTTAGCTGTGCTGACTGGGGTTCCTAGGAGTTGCAGTCCAAGAACATCTGCATTACCTAAGGCTGGGAACCACTGATCTAAGAAAAGGTTTCAGTGTTATGAGGCATAGAAAGCTGCTGAAATAGTCTCCACATTTTCTTCTTTTCCTATTTGAGCTATATTATTTTTCTTATTTGTTTTCATGTTTGTATAGCCTTAATTTCCCCCCCCTCATTATTGTTGAAACCAAGGAATGCATTTCAGTATAAATGCTAGTTTCAGTGGCTTTTTAAAAATTGCAACAAATATTGCAACAAATTAATATTGGATATATTGGAATATTGCAACATATTCATTTCTGTTTTTCTCAGCTCAGTCTGAGGCCTCCTGCACGTGCTTTTCTCCTCAGATTATCAAGTCCTCACTTGGTGTCCATGTAAAAAAAAGTTGCTTACCCATTATGGTTTAGCCAAAGTCCTTAGAGAATTAGAGAGGTCACAATGTAGAGAAACTGGTTTTATTTCAGACAAACTGAAATGACTTGGAATGCTAACCCGTTAGCTAGATGTGGATATTGCTAGGGAAAGTGTCAGCTCATCCTTTAGAGAGTAATGATGTAGAGGTTTATCAGTTTCTCTAGCTGAAGCTATTAAATATTTTTCTTTTTAATTTCCTTCAATCTGCCAAAAGAATAAATACCAAAATTGTACAAATGGAAGTACTACAGTGGGGTCTTGACTTGAGAACTTAATCCGTATTGGAAGGCAGTTCTCAAGTCAAAAAGTTCTCAGGTCAAATCTGCATTTCCCATAGGAATGCATTGAAAACCATTTGATCCGTATCTGCTCTTTTCCGTCCATAGAAACTAATGGGAAGCTGCTATTCTGCCTTCGACCACTAGAAGGGGATATTTTGTTTCTTTTTTTCTTAGGTCAAGAAAGGTTCAGGGAAGGCAGGGAAAATACAGTCCAGGCAGAACAGTACCAGGCAGTCCGAAGACTGACTCCCAATCCACTCTCTAAACGCTGGGAGGAGTGAGGAACCAGACAGGCACCCTTTTCACTGGCCAACAGTTAACTGAAAGTTCAAATTTTGCACTTTCCCTGCCTCCCACGTGGTTTTTTTTCAGTTCTTAACTCAAATCTAAGTATGTAAGTCAAGTCAATATTTTCCTATGAGAGTGGTTCTTAAGTCAAAATGTTCTTAACTCGAGCCATTCTTAAGTCAAGACCCCACTGTATAGACAAGGCAGTCAGGATGCAGCAGTAGAAGGCAAAGAAGAAAGAGGATAACATCAGCATCATCCTACATTTACTTTACTTAAAGCAAGTGTGTTGGAGCATCTGGCAGCAGAGGCAAAGCCTGGGATTTTGAATCTTCAACCAAGATCATCCAGTATATATACATGGCTAATGATTTTATGGTGTACTTGCGCAGTTCCAGAATGGCACCGGGGGGGGGGGGCTGTGAACCACTTCTGAGTACAGTAGGGCTGCCATAACTGCAGAATCACTACTTGCAGTTTCAGTTATCTGCTGCCTGAAAATATTAAATAACACCCTCCCCAGAGATATGCATTTCCAAGTTGTATTATCCAAAATGGCCACTAGATGGATCCAGAAATTATGCTATATACCGTATAAGGTTTGCATACCCAGAGGTTTTGGCATCTGTGGGAGGGGAGTTCAGCTGGGAACCAATCCCCCATGGTTACCGTAGTTCTATAGTACTTTATTCCTGGAGGGCTGCTGTGCAACAGACACAGCTCACTGGGATCTAATTGCTAAGTCCATTTGAAATGATGTGTGCCTACCTCCTGGTAGACATGTTGACCAATGGGCTCTCCAACCGGAATCATCCTGGTGTTGCAGTGATGTAGTTCTATGTGTTGATGAGATTACAAGGGTACCTTTCAGTCAGACTCATCCTCGTGTCAGAGTATAGAGTCATTAGTTCAAATACTATTTTACTTTAAATGCTTTTGTAGGTCACTTCTTTAAAGCCTAATTCATGTTTTTGGAAATTTTTGGAAAGTTCAGAGCTTTTATTCAGATAAATGCTTATCCTATGGGACAAGATAATCATTCCTTTCTTTGATGAATTCTTTAATTGATCAGGGTGATATCCTGTTGCCCTTATGGAATGAAAACTACACACATTACCAAAAGTAATATTTTTCCTTTAGCATGTTTACTCAGTACCACTTCCTACAAAAACTTCATGGTTACTTTGAAAACCACTAAAATACAGCATTCACAAGTGCATCCTCTCTACTTTGTGTTCCTATTAATGACTATTGATTCAAGCTGCTAAGGAATAATCTCCAAGGAAAGCAAGTTAAATATGAAAATACTGTAAATACAACCAGGGGTTGAATGTAGTGTCCCTTGTGGAAAAATTCCCTCAAGTCAACAGCAGTATTCTGACTTGTATTTTGTTTTTGGGATCTTCTGGTCTTCCTGGGTATGTCTCTGTTTATGGATGGCGAACTGAACAATCTAGTTGTCTTTTCGCAAACTTCATTTACATCAGAATATATCTGTGGGTTTGGAGGTGATGTGGCTTGAAACATGTTTGTATATTGAATCTCAGGGATTTTTTTTGTGTGTGTGTGTGTTTCATTCACTGTGAACAAAAGGGCTCCTTTCTTTGGCAGAAAAAAAAATGCAGGGATGGCGTCCAATGAATTTCCTTGCCGGAAATTGTGCAATGATTTTTGCTGATTCCTCCTTCCTTCTTTAACCTCTGGTGTCAGAGGAGCCTCAAGAGACATTCATCTTCTCTTCGCTATATATTTTGTGCCAGTTTGAGAAAGGTGAAAGGATTATGTTTATATTCTGTTAGGAACAAGCAGCCTATGTTCCTAAGCCTTTAAAATCTTGACCAAGAGTTTTCTTATTTCTTGTTTTGCATTTGCGGCTGTGAATGTTTACAGCCATGTTCAAAGGGAAATAAGGGCTAATACCCTGACAGGATTTGGTATGAAAGCATTTTTTTCTTCTTCTTGCATTTAAGCCATGGGGAGTTTTAGAAACAAAAATGGACATCAGGACAATAAAATGCTTAAGACAATGGATGAACTGCTAGCAGAACTTGAAAGCCATATTTTTAATCAGTTTGATTATGGAGAAACAAGAATAAAATGCCTGCCATGGCGATAGACTAGTTTGCCCATTACCTAGTAATCTACCTGATATATTTCAAGTATTTCCCCTGTATACAGGCTAGAATGTGCTGCTGATGGTTTCTGTGTATCAGAAGCAGACGTGAAATCGGTCTCAACAATCACCTTTTACTTACAGAGTTGCTGAATGGTGCCCAGAGCCAGTCTCCCAAGCACTGAGCAAACAGGCTGAACCCAGTGCTGACTCAGAATTCAGCTGGTACTCCCTACCCCCCAACCCCTGCTCCTGAAAATGAAGTTTCGACATCTCATGTTATTCTTACTCAAGAATTGAGGTGGGTTGAGAGGTAGCAGATATAACCTGGGATGTCATTTTGCCCATCAGCTCCACATGGATGCAAAGATTTCACAAAGAACATGTCTTAGTATACGTATTTAGCATTACCTTAGAATCCCAAAGTTATACCAGATTCATGGATGGATCTACAGTACAGCAAGCAAAAACAAATGGTAATGGTGCCATTACAGTTATGGTTAGTTCTTGTGCAGATCTTCAGGAATACAGATATCGAATTAGCCAGGTAAAATTGCATGAAAGGAGGAAAAAATCACATTGATCAATGAAGAGAAAAACTCCACCATTGATATTTGGACAGTGCTGTATGAGTCAACAGTTCTTCTGGCTTTTTCAAGATATCTGAACTATGACTGTCTTCAGTCAGGTGACCATGGTTAGATTAATAAGATCTGTTGAGGTCATGGCAGAGAAGGAATTGCATTGAAGAAGACTCCTATTGATTTTTTAATGTTCTTCATAAATGAGTCACTGTTTACATACGGTACTGCAGCCTGATTTTCCATTTATATTCTTCTGATTGATATAATTGATTGTGATGTGGTCTAGTTGGAAGAAATAAAGCTGAAAACATAACCAAATTAATTAATAAGTCATTAAAATTTATTTTGGATATATCAAAGCAAACAACTAGAGTTCTCTTGTTTGTTTGTTTGTTTGTGTTTGTTTGTTTGTTTGTTTTAAAAAACTATCCTTTGTTAAACCATAAAACTCCTTTTGGGGAAAATATTATCTGTGGATTATAACTAAGAGTTCAAAAAAAATCATTGACCATTCTATAAAACTTAAAATAAATTATCTGTGTTCTTTCTTTCCATGAACATCATTCATTCATAAGTGTATTGTATATAGATATTTTGATGGTATCTTCAAGGTAACTAGTACATTTCATTGTTTATGTGGCTTTTTGTGGTTATTTGAATGTATATGGGTAATTAAGTAACTGACTTTATAATTTTCCTGACATAGAAGTGAGAGATGATTTTCTGTTCAGTTCTGCATCTTCTTCTTGCTCACCTCTTTTTCTAACATTCTGGCTATTCTCCTCTTGCGTATCACTGCTGGCATAATTGGAATGACATCAGTCATAGTGACCCAAATTTGATTATGTGTTCAGCACAACACACACGCAATGAGACAAAATTGCACACAACCTGAAGTCGCAGAAGAAACTCTTTCATTAGCAACATTATTAAATCTGGTTTAATAAACAATGATAAGTAAGGTGCCATGACAGGAGATTCTAACATGAAAAGGAGTCCAAGATGGGTGGGATTAGGTAATATGCTAACCAAGGGAGGAACATCATATTTTTTTGCTGCTGGGCAGGTCACAAAAAATGTCCAGCAGCTGCAGCATTTGCCTCAGTTCCCATTAGCTGTCACATCACACATGACCTTAAAGGGCAGATCACATGTGGGGTTGCCCAGGCTGATGGAAGGCTCACTGCCTGTCTGCTAGGAGCTTTTACTCAGACTTGCAGCAGTACTGCCAGTGCTTGAGCCACAAGAATGTACACCTGTTTAAGTCTTGGCACTGCACTCCCTGCCTTGCTCGGAATGATTGTATCCACTGGCTCTGTACCCTCTGGCTCTGTAACCAGTGTTCTCCTTTGTTCATGTTTCTTTGGTCTTCTGAAATTGCACAAAGAGCCTCTGCTTATCGTAAACCTCCTGATTGCTCTGGAGCATGGAGGCGTAGAAGCAGCGAAATGGGTGGCTGCAGTAGCAACTAGAAAGGTGGGTTTTGCTTGTACAGTCAACCCTTGATTTCCGAACTTAATCCATTCGGGAAGTCAGTTCGTAAATTGGAAAGTTCGTAAATTGAGCCAGCATTTTCCATAGGAATGCATGGAAAACTAATTAATCCGTTCCGGCCGAAGTCCTCCCATAGGTGCTGGGGAAGCAAGGCTTTTCCCCTGATATTGCCACAGCTGCTGAGTCCCCTTCACACTGGGCCAGGGACTGAGCTCAGCCCGGCGCGAAGGGGACTCAGCATCGGGTGAAAGGAGGGAGCCGATTTCTCCCTGGCCGCCCGGCTTGCTTCTCATTTGGAGAAGCAAGCCGAGCGGCCAGGGAGAAATCAGCTCCCTCCTCTCACCCAATGCTGCCGGGGCTGCCTCTTTTTTGGCTTTGGAGGTTTCAAAGGAAGCCTCCTTCCGAACTTCCTGCGCTTTCGCCCTGCCTTTTTGGCTTCGGAGGTTTCAGAAGGCTTCCTCCGATGTCGGAGGAAGCCTTTTGAAAGCTCCAAAGGCAGGGAGGAAGGGCAGGAAATTCAGATTTCCCGCCCTTTCTCCCTGCCTTTGGGTTTCATAACTCGATCTGCGTTCACAAGTAGGGTCTGCTACTTGCGATGAGATCGGGTTCGTAACCCGAAACGTTTGTGTCACAGTTTGCAACTAGAGCCGTTCGTAAGTCAAGGGCCCACTGTATTCTGCAAGGAGTTGTTTCAGAATTTGCTCACTATGTGGACATGCATAGAGAGGTAAGGCTGCTGCTTAAAACTATTTCCTTTTTAAAAGGGGGTGGCTACATTGAATGTTTTAAAGCAAAGTAAACCTGTGGTAACTCTTAAAGCCTCACATTGTTGATGCTAGTCTGTCTCAAGGGAACACCTTTCCCAATGGTACAATTGGCCCTAATTAGAACTTTGGCTTACTGAGGAGAGGCCGGTACTTTATTACAGCTGATTGTTACAGTGTTTGGGGAGGCTTTTATTTAATTCTGATTTAAAGGCACACTCCTTGTTTGATTATTTTTAGAATACATCACCAATGGTTCCAGTATCAACTTTCTTTGTTTTAATAACATTAGAAGGACAGGCCACAGCTCCAACCACAGTGACAAATATCAGAAGCCTTCATACCATATATATGGTTCTACATATTGATTATGGTGAAAGAAATCAGTACTATACTATCTTCCTCTTAAGATACAAGGATTTTGTTTCAAATGAACTGCATTGTTGTTGTTTAGTTGTTAAGTTGTGTACGACTCTTCATGACCCCATGGACCAGAGCACGCCAGGCCCTCCTGTCTTCCATTGCCTCCCGGAGTTGGGTCAAATTCATGTTGGTCACTTCAATGACACTGTCCAACCATCTCATCCTCTGTCATCCCCTTCTCCTCTTGCCTTCACACTTTCCCAACATCAGGGTCTTTTCCAGGGAGTCTTCTCTTCTCATGAGATGGCCAAACTATTGGAGCCTCAGCTTCAGGATCTGTCCTTCCAGTGAGCACTAGGGGTTGATTTCCTTCAAAATGGATAGGTTTGTTCTCCTTGCAGTCCAGGGGACTCTCAAGAGTCTCCTTCAGCACCACAATTCAAAAGTATCGGTTCTTTGGCAGTCAGCCTTCTTTATGGTCCAGCTCTCACTTCCATACATCGCTACTGGAAAAACCATATGTGGACCTTTGTCGGCAAGGTGATGTCTCTGCTTTTTAAGATGTTGTCTAGGTTTGTCATTGCTTTCCTCCCAAGAAGCAGGGGTGGCATTTGTGGCTGCTGTCACCATTTGCAGTGATCATGGAGCCCAATCTGTCACTGCCTCCATATCTTCCCTTTCTATTTGCCAGGAGGTGATGGGACCAGAGGCCATGATCTCAGGGTTTTTTTTTTTATATTGAGCTTCAGGCCATTTCTGGTGCTCTCCTCATGCACCCTCATTACGAGGTTTTTTAATTCCTCCTCACTTTCTGCCATCAGAGTGGTATCATCTGGATATCTTAGGTTGTTGATATTTCTTCCAGCAATCTTAATTCCGGCTTGGGATTCCTCCAGTACAGCCTTTTGCATGGTGTATTCTGCATATAAGTTAAATAACTAGGGAGACAATATACAGCCTTGTCGTACTCTTTTCCCAATTTTGAACCAATCATTTTTTCCATATCCAGTTCTAACTGTTGCTTCCTGTCCCACATATAGATTTCCCAGGGGACAGATAAGGTGATCAGGCACTCCCATTTCTTTAAGGACTTTCCATATGAACTACATAGTTTATCTAAATCAAGTAATGTATTTCCATTGATATTTTTGGAGTATCAATGGAAATAAAATAAGCATAGAAGAAAATCAGATTTAATTAGTCATCATTTCAAGGCAATATTTTCCGATTCATCTTGGAAATATCTCATGTTAAATTGCCAAATATATTTCATACTGCCAGGAAGAAAATCTCATGAAACCATTAATGCTTTCTTGTTATGATCTAGTTCTACATTAAGAGTATAAAGTTATAAAGAATGAGTAAGAAGAGCATACATACTTCAGAATTGGAAATGTATATTCAGTATTTCCAGTTTATAGGTCATTGTTCCATTTTCCATCTATGTTGGCATATTCTTATTTGAATTTTGATACTTTCAGTCTCTATAGTGTGAAATAGCTTTATTTGTACTCCATCTGTACCTTCACAAGCAGCTTCCAGTTTGCAATCTAAAGCTGTGAGGTTTTGCCAAAGGATTCTTCTTTGAAGGAATCTGTCATCCCTGAAATCTCCTTTTTATAGTTTCCCAGTATATTGTGTCTATCTTGGATGTTAAAAGTCTTTGTAAATCTTTCTGCATCTGAAGGCTTGATTTAATTGATTGCTCGAGTTTTATGTGAGAAATTGCTTGGGTCTTATGGAAGAAATTATTTTGTTTCTCCTGGCTTGATTAGGTTTGGTTTTGGTCCCCTTCTATTTCTGTGCAATGATTATTATAATTGTTGTCTTTGTTCCTATGTGCAAGTTGCTGAAAAGCTGCAGTTAGAGATCTGACTTTATTTCTGACACCTTTTACTTTTGGTTCTTGTCTGTTATTAGCTATAAAATGTATCATTAACCATCCATCTAAAATTTTCTTTTTGCTCTAGGAATAGTCTTTTTGCATTATTCCCTGATAATATCCCTCATTTTAATCCACAGTGCTTCTGGCTCACAATTAATTAAGTGTAGTAATGGAAATCCATTCCTTGCAAGATTCTTAAATTCTTCAGAAATTATATTTAAACTGCATTTTTGTGCTATGATTTTTAGTGTTCTTCTTCACGTTCACTCTAATTTTTGATATGAGCATCTCATGGTTTGTACTACGGCCCACTGCTTTTGTAGAAAGAATGGAGTTTCCTCATTTTTCTATTTCCAGTTACAGTATATCATCTCTTTGAAATCTGTATTGGGTGAGTAACATAGTGTAAGAGTAACTGTTCAGTTGCCTGAAATCTGTGCTCACCATATACAAATGGCTGGCTTTACAGAATTCTCTGAATAACACTCCTGATTCATTTCTGACTCTTAGGCCAAACTGTCCAACAATATTTGGTTGTGCTGCACCTCCTACTTTTGTATTGCAGTCACCTATGATTAGCTTGAGCCACCATCGCGGTTGTTTATGGGACATCCTCCACCAGCGTTATCTTCATGACTGCCACGATCCAGTACCTTCCCTTCAAGAATTTGCCTCATCACCATTAGAATTCTCAATTCTCTTCTCCTGTTGCAAGCACTAATTCCTGAAGAGGAAGTATGCATCTTTGGATGACTCTGCTAGAAATCTAGATTTATAATAGAGTCTAGCTTCCTGGTTTTTCTCAGCTTCCCTGACATATTGAAGGCTCTTTGTAATGTTAAGATGTGTGGCCAGGAAGGAGTATTAAATCCTTTTTGCATAGGCCATACATGAGAACTCTTATCTTAAATCTTCCCTGATTTTACAAAAGAGTCAGAGCCATGTCAGTCAACAAGTCGAAAGGAAATTTTTTCCATGTTTTGAGATGAGTTAAGGCTTCCTACTCTGAAAAGTAATTATCTTTTTTCAAATTTTGGCCAGTAGAGAGTGTAAGGAGATGTTTTGAGTTTCCAATCTAGATAAGGTTGTGAGTCACATGAGTGGGTGTGACCCTCCAAGGTGTAGAGATAGACAGGTGCATTGCCCTCTGTGATTCCATACCCATGCTCCAGAGGGTAAGTGAAATGTGTAAGTCAGATATAGCAAAAAGCAAAGCGGTGTCTAAAGATTCAGAGATTGAAGACTTATCCTGACATTAGTATTCACTGAAACACTCCATGTATTGTATTTGATAGAACAGTTGCATAAGAGATCATGGATATGTTTCTCTAACAAGATGTAATTTTCTTTGTTATTTAAGGTAATGGTAAGGCATTGTTTTAGCTGTTTTCCAGAGTTTTAAGCAGAACTTTCTTTCCTCATTACCAGGGTTTTTTTTTTTCATTGATGGTGCTTTGAACATGTTATTCTGAACTAGTTCCCAGCTCCTAAAAAATTGTGTGAACAGTTATTGGAATAGTAAGAAGTGTGTAAAATATACAGTTCAATGATTATGTTAAGGCCAACATATATGTTAATATATTTGCAACTCCATCCAAAGCCTTCCCCGCCTCTGCCCCTTTATCTGCGGCTGAAGAGAATAGGGTTAATTACATGAGCTGGTGCTTCTCAGCTTCAGTGTGTAGTGAGAAGTGCTGACATAGAGTGCTATAAGAATCTTAAAAGTCCTTTAATCCATTAGATAAAAGTGTTAAGAGAAAAAAGTAATTAAATGCTATTGAAAGAAATGTATATAAGATGGGCTTATCATAAGAGTAGTTTTACAAGGAGAGTAATCTTTCCTGTGGATTCTTCAGTGTCAAGTTAGATCATCTGCAAGTATGTTTTCATGAAATCACACATAAAAAAAAATCATTAACCAGAATAAATTGAAGATGCAATTGTTCTTGAATTCTTCTCTTCTCGGATGTGCTATGTTATATTTGTGAGTAATGTATAGATTTGGCTGGTGGTTTATATTAAATACTCACATTTTCTCTTCTCAAAAAGTGGGATGGCTGAGAAATGGTGAGGTCAGTAAAATAAGTATTAAGTAGGGTTTTCAGCTGAAATCTCAGGGAACGGCTGTGGAGACAAATCTCAAGGCAAGTGGAGAAAGAGAAAGTTTGGTTTTTATATGGTAAGAAGGGGGCAAACCCTAGATACCTGCTTCTACCCAATTCTAGCTGGCACTAAGAGCCACTGGCTCAGTGTGAAACTGTTTGCTGCAGTTGTGCTGTGCATGTGCGTGTATACACAATCACACAGCAGGAGCAAGGGCAGAGGACTGAGAGGAGAGCTGGCAGCTGGATTCACTTGGACCCCATCAGGCCTTTCAGAGCAAGGCAGGAATTGGAATACCAGTCTTACAACCTCTAAACTGTCTTCATCCACAAGCCCCAATAGCAGCAGCAGCCACTGTCACAACATGGGGCATGATAGGAGGGGAATTCCCATGGTCTGGTAATGAGCCTCTGATAGTCCTCAGCAATCTGCTGCAACACGGTTCTGGAAAAACTCTCCACGTGTTTTACAAGGAAGGCCATGCAGGCTGCGGGCTCTAGCAGGAGTAGCAACAATGGCGGCAAGCTGTTAGGGGCATTTTGCCACCTGCACAGATGCCTCCTAGGTCTGGATTGTCATATTAATTTCCTGGGGTTTCCTTGGATTCTGGGCCCATTTGCACAGCTTCCCCTCATGCCTGTTTCCACAGTTAGTTGGCCCAGAAGCTGTTCTAAACTGCCACCTCCCACTATTTTACTCCCTTGTTCTGCCTCCAAAATCTCATGGCATCACCTGGCAGTCCTGAAATAAACATTCCTCATTTTTAATCATAATTGGATCATTCCTTTTTGGGAATTCTTGGAGAACTGTGAAGGAAAGCTTGGATTATTTATGAGAATTCTAACTCATAATGTTAGCACCTTGCACAGGGATACGACTAGTCTGCTTCTATGATCTGGTTTCATTGTTTAGCTTGCTTGGTTTATCACATGCATGGTGTTCCGTACACCAGTCTTCAGCCGTCTTTGACACACAAGATGAAGCAAAAGAGGAAGAAAGAAGGCTAAAGAGTAAAAATCTTGTGAGGGGTGAGTTCTCTCTGAATTCTTTCCTCTAAAACATGATTTACTTACCTTTTTGCAGTTCGGCTGTTTCCTACATGGTTTGTGTCTTTTAAAAAAAACCCCAAACACATAGCATAGATGAGTCAGTTTGTTGTGTACCTCAACTTCCTGCAGGGCACATCATACCTCTTTTTTTATTAATCTCTTGAGCCCTGTGAGATTATTTTATGAGTTTTTATTCTGCTTTATGAAGTATGAAATCTTTCTTAAGATAGAAGGCAGAAATATAGTAGATGGATAGACAGACAAACAGGAATCCTACAGCTCAAGTGTTTCAAGGTGTCCAGGTCTTTCAAACACTCAGAATGATTTGCCAGGATTAAACAGGACTAATTGAAACCCTGGCTCCAAATGTGCCTTATTTCTATCAGTAGCTCCTTTTCATCATCTAGGTGTCTAGACTGGCTACTCAGATACTTCTTAAAATTGTTGATTTCTCTTTCCTTACCTTTACTATCCACCTCAATTCCTGATGTCACACACTATCAAGGAGAAGAACCAAAACAGATTTGGCTGAATTTGTTTTAAAAGCTTAAGATTCACCTTTGAATGGAGGTCACTGCTGCATGTGAGGTCTTCATTCCCAAACACTTGGAATTTACTTAAAACAGGCACGTTGGCATCCAGCTGATCAAGACGGCCATGACTTCTTCAAAGGCTGCCTTGCAATCCTAGGCAGAGCCTTGGCAACCTTGTGTCTACCCATTGTAGTGACAGCTCCAAATCCCTCCTTCCAACCCCTCTCCCATCTTAAGACAAGTGGCGAGACTTCCAGCTGCTTTCATAGAAAAGGAGCAACCGCTGTCTAGATATGCCATAAATCTTCTTTACATTTTCTATTTCAGAAAACATCAGTCTCTCTGCTTTTTCTGTCTAGTGTCATCATGATTAGGAGTCTGAAAAGGAAGTCAGGGTGCAGTGTCCGCTCATTTGGGCCATTCTTGGACTCACCCATGGTAAATCATTAAAAAAGCAAGCAGGCTGGTATCTTAATGGCAACATATTAGGTATGAGCTATGTCAGTTCTGCCTGGCAGTGCTGAACTGATCAGAGCTTATTCAGACACCTGCCGTTTGCAGGCCTTCCTCTCCTACTTCCACTCCTACCCTTGGTATTTTGGATGAGAATAATTTTAAAGCTCTAACTTTTACCTTTTCTATTCCAGAGTACCTATGTGTTAATGAAGGAAGGCGTGGATGTGGGGCATACCAATTAACCATCATTAATCATCATTACAAGGACACAAAGGTGGCAGAGAATGCTTAGTTGTAATGCATGCATCCTCTGGATCTTGGTGGTGCTTTTGGGGGGTTTTTTAAAAAAGAAAATCATCATAGTAGCAACTTTTATATCATAATCACATTGCTAACCAAAAAATCCCACACACACGTACAGTCTCTTTGACATAAAGAACTATTCTGTTGGGGACACACACACACACAGACACAGACACACACACACAGACACACACACACACACACAAATGTGATGTCAGTGAGTGCAGATCCTGCTGTGCTCTGCACTAGATTGTGTTTGACCATTAGAACTATTCACTGTGTTAAAACTTCTCTCTGTAGTGAGAAAAACTTCCCATCCATGAGTCCTCCGTAAAAGATTCATATCGCTTAATCTGCAAAATGAAGGCATACTATTGGTACACTTGTGTCTGCAGAGACTGCCACATAATGCTTGTTTAATTTTTTTAAAAAAACCTTAATTGTATAATTTTAATTGCATTCGTTAAGTATCAGTCTTAGGGTTTTGATTTTTTTTTTTTAACCAGTTGTTATTGCAAACATTACATAGATGCGAAAACCTGGGTACTTTTATTTGAATCTGTTACTATTTTAACGTTTGTCATAGTTGGAAAGACTCATTGTAAATACAGCCAAAATCTTACTGGATTTTTATGCATACACAAGAGCAGTCACAAGAGGTTGCTGAGGGTAACTGACCAGGTGCTGGTTGTATCTGATTATGCACCCCGTTGTGTCCCAGGCCTGCATCCAACACACACTCGGCTGCAAATACTCTTGTATATACATAAACATCCAATAAGATTTTGTCAGTATATTTAGACAGGTAAGTAACGGATATTAGAATAATAATCATGTGCTGTCGTGTCAGTTCTGACTTATGGTGACCCTTTCCAGGGTTTACCAGGTGCAGAATACTCAGAAGTAGTTTACCATTTCTTTCTTCTGGGGACTCTCTGAAATGGTGATCCTTTCCCCAGGCCACAAAGACTGATTCTACTTGCAGGAGGCACAGTGGGAAATCAAACTCCCAACCTCTAACACTGAACTCACATACCTAAACCACTGAGTTATCCAGCCAACTTGTATATTATAGCATATACAATATAGTATTATGCTTAACTATACTACAGAATAGGTAATAATGCTGTAGATAAAGGTAGATACGATAGGTGTCCAGGGAATTAATGTGCTCCAGGTATATTAAATACAACTGGAATATAAATTTCCTTTCATCCATTACACAGAAGAGGAGGGGAGGAATTGTGGTTGCTGTTCCTGATTCCAACCCATGTGTGCATTAGGTCAGAGTATTCTAAGAGCTGATACATGTGTAAAATGGCCAGGGGTTGCCTCTGCCTATACAGAAGTTTTCCAGTTGTGTGGATGGAACCTTTATGTTGTTTGTATGTAAACTCTTTTCACAATTCATCCAGACATGAAGCAGAGGCAGTGACTAAGAGGGGAGTGGAATCTCACTCACCCCATGTGTACATCCACTGTAATCCCTGAAGGGGAGTTCAATAATAAATATAGAAATATAACTATAATAAGCACAGTAGTAGAAGAGAAATTGGCTGAAAAAAGGCAGAGTTTACACATAATACAAACACATTTGTTTTAACTTTGTCCATAATCATAATATTTATTTGGCTAGTTTTGGGGGGAATGTTCTTTTTATATTTGTTGTGAAGCATGAAAAGCACATTGTTCAAAATCTGTTTAAATAAATGGAAAACACGTATGTGGCTCCTGTGCTGCTCTCTTTTGTCTCTCTGTTTGTGTGTGTGTGTGTGTGTGTGTTGTGTGTGTGTGTGTGTGTGTGTGTGAGAGAGAGAGAGAGACTGGAAGAAAATGTATAAATCCAATTTTTAGACCCAAGTAGATGATTAAGACAACAATGGTGTAATTCCTTTCAGTTCAGTGAGTCTACTTCAGTTGGGAAAAACAATTGGATTTAGGCGAGTGAGTGCTGAAAACTGTAAATGACCAGCGGTACTGGCTTTTTTGATTTGTCCACAGCTTCTACACCTTTATTTTTTGCAAACATCTAGCATATGCTCCCCAAACGATGAAACCTTTAAAAATCCAAGTATTTATTCAGCATCAAAAAACACACAGACAAGAATTTTAAATCCCATTTTATGAGAGATATTTCCAGAGATCTAGTGTTCCCTAGGGATATCATGACCCTGCAGTGAAATGCATCTGAAAGCAAAGAGATCTGCTTACCCCAGTTCTGTAAGCCACCTCCATCACCTCTCCAATACACTTTTCTTGTGACAGAGGAAGATGGTGGAGTTAGAGGAGAAACCAGCAGGAATTTTTGGGTAGAAGCAGAGCATCATTTACAGATGGTGACTGGATTGACTTACAAGTCCAAGCATCCTGGTCTAAAAGTAAGCTCCAGAATATTCTACTCGAATAGAATAGTCCTATTCTTTGTGTGGGTTAAACACATGAAGGAGTAGAGCAAACTAGTCCTCATCAGACTTGAACAGACTCAACAATCCCTGGAGACTTTCAGTGTAGGCCATAACACGGGGAAATCAAGATTCTTGCTCACATGAAGAGCCTTCAGGGATTGCCATGACTCCTTTCTTCAGATATTTTTGCTTTGCATGCACAGAACAACAAAAATGTATCCTTGAAGGCTTTCACGGCAGGGATCCGATGGTTGTTGTGGGTTTTCTGGGCTGTTTGGCCATGTTCTTAAGGTTTTTCTTCCTAACGTTTCGCCAATCTCTGTGGCCAGCATTTTCAGAAGACAGGAGTCAGAACTCTGTCTGTGCTCTGGTGCAGTTTGTTGGATAGTTATTTATAGCAGTGAGGTCAGCTTTTGTCCTTTTCAGGAGATTGGATGATTATGGTGATCAGCATGTTTTTTTGTTGTGAGTGTATTGTTGTGATAGGGGGAAGAGATGATTTTTCACTGTGATTGATGGGTGTCATCAGCTGGTCTTTTGTGTGCAGTGATCACCGGCCCTTGTGGCTGGTAGAGTTAGTTGACCTTTTGCAGGCTGTATTTTTCAGTGCTGGGGGCCAGGCTTTGTTGAGTTTTAAACTTCCTTCTTTTCTGCTGGTGTTTGTGAATTTCAGTGGCTTCCCTGTGCAGATTAATGATTGCTGGTGTTGTCCAGTACTTCTGTATTTTGAAATAGAATGTCATGTCCAGTTTGTTTTAGGGCATGTTCCACTACTGCCGATTTTTCCGGTTGTTTTAGTCTGCAGTGTCTCTCGTGTTCTTTGATTCTGGTGTGGATGCTGCATTTTGTGGTTCCAGTATATACCTGGCCACAACTGCAAGGTATCCGGTATACTCCTGCAGTGGTGAGGGGGGTCCCTTTTGTCCTTTGCTGACCATAACATTTGTTGTATTTTGGGGTGGGCCTGAATACTGTTTGTAGGTTGTGTTTTTTCAAAAGTTTCCTCATGTGGTCTGTGACCCCTTTGATGTATGGCGGAAATACTTTATGTGTGGGTGGCTGTTTTTCCTGTTCTATTTTAAAACACAGAAGTACTGGACAAGAGTAGTGTCCTCTGAAGATGCTGGCCACAAAGACTGGCGAAACATTAGGAAGAAAAACTTCAAGAACATGGCCAAACAGCCCGGAAAACCCACAACAACATAAAGCTGTGATTTGGTAGCACTGAGAGCCACCAAACTAGAAGTAACCTGGGGTTTCTAAAATTGCTCACTTGATTTGCATCCAGAAGATTTTATTCAAAACTATGAGTTAATCCAACAAAAGTTTTTAACTGATCTTTGAGTTAAAACACTAATGCCTTCCAAGTCTTCCTTTAGTGACATCACTTCTCAAACCCTTTTGTGACATTTAAATCAATGGCAGCTAGACATAATGCTCAGGCTCACTGTTACAGCAGCTGCACTTCTAGCTTTCAGATCTCAGCTTGCTAGTGGACTTGTGCTGGTAACCAAATCTTAGCTGCTTCCTCAAAGTAAACATTTCACATAGCCAAGATGTGCTATTTTTAAAATGCAGACTTTCAGGAAGCATTTCTGAACTCTGATATCTCCCAGGCTCACCAGTGCCAAACTCACAAATCAAATCTAGAGTGATCTGTTTTAGAAAGGAGTGCAAATGGTTTTTAAAGTGATTTTGTTACTATTGTTTACATATACCAGTGTAAGCCAAAGACAACATAAATTTTAGAAGCAAATTGCCAATAGTTAAGGAATCAAGACTTGCATTTCTAATCACATAGCCAGTCGCACAATTAGTGCACAATGAGGAATGTAAATGTTGACCTCTTAACTAGCAACAGTTTGCTACTGCAATTTATAACATTGGACTTACACTGATTTGATTTATTTTATTTTATTAATTACATTTCTATCCTGCCCATCTAGTGAACAGGCACTTCTCTGGGCTGCTAACAGCAATAAAAAGAAACACAACTACCCACCCCAAACCATAAAGACGTAATTAATGAGATCCAAACAATAACCCCAAAAATAAAATAGACCCAGAAACAACAGCAAATTGAGATCAATATCGAACTAATGCATGGATCCACAATGTCAAAGGGACAGGATGTTTATGAATTCCATAGTATGGAGAAAGAGCCGCTGTGACTCAGATGTATGTCTGGTGTGTACATTTCCTCAATGAGAGGCCAATTATACCAAATATAGGTAGTAGAATGTTTAGAATTACAGTGGGGTCTTGACTTGAGAACTTAATCCGTATTGGAAGGTGGTTCTCAAGTCAAAAAGTTCTCAGGTCAAATCTGCATTTCCCATAGGAATGCATTGAAAACCATTTGATCCGTATCTGCTCTTTTCCGTCCATAGAAACTAATGGAAAGCTGCTATTCCGCCTTCGACCACTAGAGGGGGATATTTTGTTTCTTTTTTTCTTAGGTCAAGAAAGGTTCAGGGAAGGCAGGGAAAATACAGTCCAGGCAGTACAGTACCAGGCAGCCTGAAGACTGTCTCCCAATCCACTCTCTAAACACTGGAAGGAGTGAGGAAGCAGACAGGCACCCTTTTCACTGGCCAACAGTTAACTGAAAGTTCACATTTTGCACTTTCCCTGCCTCCCACGTGGTTTTTTTCAGTTCGTAACTCAAATCTAAGTATGTAAGTCAAGTCAATATTTTCCTATGAGAGTGGTTCTTAAGTCAAAATGTTCTTAACTCGAGCCGTTCTTAAGTCAAGACCCCACTGTAAATGAAAAGGTCCCTATCTGACTGCTTCTGGTGCTGCTTCCCTATTTGTTCAAAAAACCCTATGGCCTCAGTAATATATGGTGACCTGTGAGTAGTTAAATTCATTCAAGATTAGCATCAAGTGGTTCATCAGTTTTCTTCCATTTACGTTTGTCTTGCCTACTAGCATCATCTGCATTCTGGCTAGATCCGTCAAAAACCTTTGGTTTGTTTTCTTCTTCAATGGTTTGTATTTCATCTTGCAATTGTAATAATGTATGAGTATATGTGTGAGTCTGTTTTCGCAACTCTCTCCCAATGTCTTTGTGTCATATATTCTCTAAATCTGAGGATCAAAGCTGCATGCTGTGTTAAACGCATGTTGTATAGGGAGATATCACTTTAAAAAACCTCTCAGGTAAGTATGTGCAGTTCCAGTACGCATCAGGGTCAGTACATGTGAATAAAGTTTACACTTTCCTTCCATCTGTTTTTTACCCCTTCAAATTTGCAAGATCTGAGGGAGGAGACCATTGACACAGTAATTTTAAAAAGCAAAATACCAAAAAAAAAAAAAAATCTATTGAGTTCAATGGAGACTTTCTCCTTCTGTTTTTCACCTTTAAAAGTAGGAGATGGATTTTATAGATAAAATACACATGTAGAAAGGTTTAACCCTCCCAAACGTAAGTTTCTTTTTCCTGATCTGGATTAAGGCTGCTTTGACGTATTTTCAGAGTTTTAAAAAGGGGAAGCTTTATTTGCACGCTATATGTTTAACATAATGTGTACTTTGACCCTTTGAAGTGAGGGGCTCTGTTATTATTGATCTCTGTAAACTACTCATGAGAGCCTTTGTTTTGCTAAAGAATGTGGTTAGAATGAATACATAATTTGTTGCAATCATAAAATAAAAACTTAATAAATTGTATTTTTATTTTGTTAATTTTATGCTCTCTTAATAAACGAGGCTGAGTTATGTAAAATCTGGTGATGTCACTGTCTACCCATCTGTTATTATGTGTGGGTTTCTTACATTGACATCGGAACAAGTATTTATAGTAAAAGATTATCTTATAAAATGAAGCATGGTAGTCAATACTGTCCAAAGTTACTAAGGATTTAGAGGATTTAGAGTGACTTTTTAAACTCATGAGGGCTGCAGTTCCAAGAGGACTTAGCATGACAGAATTTTGCACCTTTGGATTTAAAAGTCAATTTTAGAACCATCCATAGTTGCTTAAAAGAGATTTTGGGATTATTTTGTCTTTAAAAGAAAAATAGATGGGAAAGGCTTTGTAATGGTACACTGGGTAATCTATTGCTTTTAATTGTTTATTTGTCAACATCATCTTGTAGTCTAAAGTAGAAAGCTACTGAGACTGCACCCCCCTGCTTTTTTCCATTAACAATTGCAGCATCAAACCAGAAGTATTGGGTGGTACACTAAGTACATTAACTTAGGGGTGCTGAACAGCCAGGGGATAGGATGTCCTATACTGTACTTGCTGATTTGGATTATCCCACTCATGAGGATCCTGCTGGCCTATTCTGAGCATAGGATACAGATGCAGTTTTCAAGTGTGCCTTGTGATCAAGACAGTTTAAAAAAAATCAAATCAGGTTTTTGTTGTTTTAAATTAAAACAGCTTTTTTGTTCTTACTGTTAAAATACTTTTTGTTTTTTACAAAAGCCCTTTGTAATATCAGTTTTGATCTGTGCTATTGTTCAAACATCTCACTATGGAATAAGTATTATAAATGCTAGTTCTATATTATGAAACTATGTATTTATTCAATATTTTCTGAAATGTTTTGTAAATAGGGACCCAGCAATTCTTTGATTAGGGAGGCAATTTTATGACATTCCGTAGGATTTTTATACATTGTTTAGTTTAATCTTTATATCTCCATTAAAACTCAGTTTGGTAAATACCATAAGAAAAAAATTGCCATTCTCATTATGGGTTTGTATGTACAGTATAGAGATGAACAGTAATACTGTATAAGGGAGTAGCAGCCAACTGTAACCAGTTATCCTTAGAGCCGCTTTTTTCCTCAACATGGTAACATTTTGAAAATTTTTGGAACTTATATCAAAATCTTCAAAGTTGGTTTCTGTAGTTTATTTCAGCATTTACAACCCTAGTTATTGTCCCCGATTAAATTGAATCTTTCTGAAGAGTGGCATAGAGATTTACAGTATATCACTGGAGTACACCCCCTCACATTTCATAAATATTTTAATATATCTTTTCATGCGACAACACTGAAGAAATGACACTTGGCTACAATGTAAAGTAGGGAGCATTCAACTTGTATAATAGTGTAAATGTGCAGTCCCCTCAAAATAATGCAACACACAGCCATTAATGTCTAAAACACTGGCAACAAAAGTGAGCCACCCCTAAGTGACAATGTCCAAATTGGGCACAAAGTGTCAATATTTTGTGTGGCCACCATTATTTTCCAGTACTGCCTTAACCCTCTTGGGCATAGAGCTCATCGGAGCTTCACAGGTTGCCACTGGAGTCCTTATGACTTCACAGAGCTGGTGGATGTTAAGAGACCTTGCACACCTCCACCTTCCGTTTCAGGATGCCCCACAGATGCTCAATAGGGTTTAGGTCTGGAGACATGCTTGGCCAGTCCATCACCTTTACCCTCAGCTTCTTTAGCAAGGCAATGGTCGTTTTGGAGGTGTGTTTGGGGTTGTTATCATGTTGGAATACTGCCCTGTGGCCCAGTATCCAAAGGGAGGGGATCATGCTCTGCTTCAGTATGTCACAGTACATGTTTTCATTCATGGTTCCCTCAATGAACTGTAGTTCCCCAGTGCCAGCAGCACTCATGCAGCCCCAGACCATGACACTCCCACCACCATGCTTGACTGTAGGCATAACACACTTGTCTTTGTAATCCTCACCTGGTTGCCACCACACACGCTTGACACCATCTGAACCAAAGAAGTTTATCTTGATCTCATCAGACTACAGGACATAGTTCCAGAAATCCATGTCCTTAGTCTGCTTGTCTGCAGCAAACCATATGCGGGCTTTCTTGTGTATCATTTTTAGAAGAGGCTTCCTTCTGGGATGACAGCCCTGGAGACCAATCCGATGCAGTGTGTGGCATATGGTCTGAGCACTGACAGGCTGACCCCCACCCCACCCCTTCAACCTCTGCAGCAATGCTGGCAGCACTCAATACGTCTGTTTCCCAAAGCCAGCCTCTGGATATGATGCTGACCACGGGGCACTCAACTTCTTTGGTCGACCATGACGAGGCCTGTTCTGAGTGGAACCTGTCCTGTTAAACCGCTGTTTGGTCTTGACCACCGTGCTCCAGCTCAATTTCAGGGTTTTGGCAATTTTCTTATAGCCTAGGCTGTCTTTATGTAGAGCAATGTAGCGTTCACCCTTTGTTAGGTATAAGTCATATATTATTCATGTTGGCAAATGTGGTTGAGCAGCAGAGCCGAGAGAGAAGTTAAAAGGTGGAGCCTTTGGTTCGGTGAGAGAGAGAGAGAGAGAGAGTCAGAGTCAGAAGAGATAAGAGATAGAGTTGGAGACTGATTAAGATACAGTGGTGCCTCGCTTAACGATGTTAATTGGTTCCATAAAAAAATCGTTATGTGAAAACATCGTTAAGTGAAACACCATTTCCCATAGGAATGCATTGAAAACCGGTTAATCCGTTCCAATTGGAACAGATTAATGCTTGCAATCATTAGCCCACCTCCTGAAACCTATGCAAACTTAATTTGGTGTTGTTCTGAGTCATCGTTAATTTTTGGTGATTTTTTCTCTCTCTCATTGAAAAGCATTGGACCGTCCGTCCAATGCTTTTCAATGAGAGAGAAAAAAAATCACCAAAAATTAATGAAGACTCAGAACAACACCAAATTAAGTTTGCTTAGGTTTCAGGAGGTAGGCTAACGATTGCAATCAGTTAAAACAGGCTTCAAACAGTTTAAGACACTTTTACAGGAGCGAAAAGGGAGATCGGAAAGAGCTTTAAAAGGGAAACGGAGATCAAAGAGCCCTTTCCAATCTCCCTTTTCGCTCCTGTAAAAGTGTCTTAAACTGTTTGAAGCCTGTTTTAAATGCTTGCAATCGTTAGCCCACCTCCTGAAACCTATGCAAACTTAATCTCCCCAAAGTATTTTTTGTCCTTTATCTCCCCAAAGTATTATTTCTCCATGGAAGAGGTGTGTGTGTTTTGGTCTTATTATCAGGTCCCTTCAGAATTTGTTTTGGTAATATTTTTGAACTTAGCAAAACATTGCATGGGCATGTAGCATGCTGGATTTGGTTATTGTTTCTTTTACACATCTGTATCCTTCTTCAACATTTCTGGCTGTTCATACTTCCTGATCTGGAAAAAAAAAACCAAGAAAGAAAATAGCTTACAATGTCTTGCCTTGAGCTTTAATAATAAGCGTGGGAACCTGCAGAGGGAGCTGGCTATCAAAAAGGAGATTGGACAAGACAGGACAGAACCTTTACATACATCCTCACTTACCTCATTAGAATCCTGAACCTGGATTTCTGAAAAACTTCTCCTGTTTCCTGTTCTTTTGGAAGAGAAGTTGTCTTCTATCAGATTGAATGGGGAAAGTTGAAATTCTCATGAGAGACGTTTTCAGCACACCATAAAAAAACGAAGTGCACTGTTAGGGTATGTTACTCTTCTGAGTTTTATTTTTAATAGCAGTTTGTGCAGAAAAAAAAATATGTGAACAAAAATCCTTAACATGTGCTGTGATTCCTTGAAAATGCAGACACATTTCCCCACCCCCACCCGATTAGTACACCTGTCCTCCAAAATATGCAGATTTCTAGCAAGGTACAGTATGGCTTTGTGCTTTCCTTATAGGTCCCATTTGTGGTGGTGGATGAGCAGCAGGTTCCCCCAGCAGCATGCTTACCCTTATATCAAATCTGCATTGTGATACTGGTATAGTGATGCTGGCATCCAGTTTGCTTAACATTCCAGAAGAAAAGCTTGTTCTTTCAGTAAACTGTCACATTTCTCAACAAGCAAGATGTTGCTTTTCTCTGCCTTTTCCTCCTTTGGATCTCTTTGGAAACGTTCCTGTTGACCCCTGATGTTAATGAGGTCAGAGCATTTCTTTTATTCTTGTGATAAAGTGTGCTGCTGACCTCTTGGGAACACTCACATATCGGTATATCAATGTAACCTATAGAGTTATCAGGTCTCCAGCTCTGGCTTGAGGTTTGAGACCTGATAACTCTATAGGTTACATACAGCTCTCAGGATGTGAACAGAATCTGAGAGAATAGGATGCTGTTGACTTGGTGAGCCTGATATTGTTTTTGGATCATATTGACATACTGAACAGAGATGTAACAGAAAAAGGAATAATGTGGCTCCTTTGAGAGTAACAAAACTATTTTATGTGGGCTTTAGATTACAGTACTGTACTTCTCTTCAGACATATGGAATATGGTATCTAGGCTACCGTTTATATATACATAGTGTATATGGTTTGGAGATGGAAATGGGATAAAGTGGAATAGGAAGCATCTTTGGGGAATGTTGAAATTCTCATGACAGCCATATATTCCTAGTAATAAGACTCCATCATGATAGAGGCATTATTAACACAAGTAGTGAACATTCAAGGTGATTACACTTAACATCCTAACAAGAAAACTGCCGGTAAACCCAAATTTAATTTTGTCCCACCTCTGCTTTAGAAAACTGTTCTTTTTACATCTGGCAATGCATTTGCTTCTTTGCAAACTTAACCTTTCAAAATTTCTCCCAACAGACTCTGCAGAGGTATACCCTTGCTAAAATTACTTCATTGGTTGCTACCTTCATTGTGTCACCATGTTCATTATATAGACACAGCATCTTGCAATTGTTGCTGTAACAGGTCAAGAACATATCCCTTAGGACATCACCAGGTCACACCTATAGGTCTCAAGATTTAAGTTTGAAATCTCAAGGAATGGGGTACCCCTGATCTGCCACAAATCTGCCACCTTAGCTACCAGCAGACTGCATTCAAACTCCATACTATAACAGATTTGCATTTGTAATGTACAGTACAAAGCCCTCATTACTGAGTCACCAGGGATGATGTTTTTGGTTCCAGTTATATAACCTGGAAGGGGGACGACAGAGGATGAGATGGTTGGACAGTGTCACCGAAGCAACCAACATGAATCTGACCCAACTCTGGGAGGCAGTGGAAGATAGGAGGGCCTGGCGTGCTCTGGTCCATGGGGTCACGAAGAGTCGGACGCGACTAAACGAACGAACGAACGATATAACCTGGCAAGCTTTTGTACTTTATCTCAGTGCCAAATAAATCCACCTTCCTGATCTTTGTTTCAGCTTGTTGTTGTTGTTGTTGTTTTGAAATTATTTGGATTACCAATTCACAAGAACTGCTTTTTAAACTTCATAGACTGCACCACATATGGTGCACTGAATGTGTAACTAAGTGGGTCTCCGGGTGACCTAGTTACACAGTTAAGAATTTCATCACAAATGATATGTGACATGTATTGGAACCTTGGGACCTTTTGTTCATGTGAGAATTTAAGCAACAGTTCAGCTATAAATTAATTTTCCTGCCGTTCTTTTGGATCTGGGCTGCATTGAAGTGATATTTGTGTGATTTACATTGTCTTATGCACACAGATTTCATTACACAATTCACATAAAGTTATATAATATAATTTACATTGTACAAAGACAGAAATGGAAAATTAAGGCGTTTACAGAGTTTAATTCTTTTTAAACTGCTCTTATATATCATTGTGAACCAAGAGTACAGTATTTTGTATTTGTATGTCCTGTACATTAGTGAAAGGAGTCTCTGAAAGTCAGGCTAGATGTGACATAAAACAGACTAGTATTCTTGGAGTCCTCTCTCCTGAGTTCCTGCCTTATGACTAATCCAAATCAAATATTTGAAGGGCCCTCTCTAGGGATACAGGTTCTGCCCTCCTAGCTGTTACTGCATCACTGGTTCTGATAAAACATTTTTAACCTCTACTGATTTCTCATATAGGATCTTCTAATACCTGAGCAATGGAGAATTCTGTGATTCTGAGTAATACTACTAGTACACTTCTCCCTTGAACTGCACAGGTCTGAACAGCGTGGTTTTGGTTTTACACAGCTTTTAAATAAATAAATACTGTGTGTCTAGCCACTCACAACCAGGGGCATGAGTTCAAAACAGAAGGCATAGAAATAATCTGTTGTTGTTGTTAGCCATTTAGTCATTTCTGACTCTTCGTGACCCCATGGACCAGAGCACACCAGGCCTTCCTGTCTTCCACTGCCTCCCGGAGTTGGGTCAAATTCATGTTGGTTGCTTCGGTGACACTGTCCAACCATCTTGTCCTCTGTCGTCCCCTTTTCCTCTTGCCTTCAGACTTTCCCAACATAAGGGTCTTTTCCAGGGAGTCTTCTCTTCTCATGAGATGGGGCATAAGAGTTATACACAGATTTTGAACTACACAAAGGTATTGGCGCCCCTTACACCAGCGCTGTTGAAGGGACAAATCTAGTAGTAGTAGTACTTCTTGGAATTGTTGTTTGCAGTATATTCCATTCTTGAACTGGATCATCTTCTTATGGCTTCAGGATGAAGAAAAGCAAGACAGTTCTAAAAGTACATGAAACAGAAAGGGAAAGGGGGGAGAGGGAAAGAAAGGGAAAACCAAGAACTTTCAGGCACGGCATGGCTTGTAGAATGCCCAACTCTGATGGAAAACAGTATACACACTGTTTGACAGCAGATATCCTGGGTCCCTGAGAAATAGCAATTTATTTCTGTATTTAAAACATGTATACTGAGCTTTTTCTCCTCAAGACTATCCTCAAGGCAAATTATAATATTAAAGCAACAGAATTAAGTGTCCTTATGAATTATGACGTTCATGAGCATTCTGTGTAATAAAAAATTACAGAAAATTGTGACTCATGGGCATTTGACCAATACAGTTTCAACTTTCAAGCAATTTCAGAGGGCTTTGAGGTATAGGTTAGTCTTTAAGGAATCTATTGATTTTTGCATCCTACTGTGCTTAATAATATATTGTTGTGTTTGTTTCATTTTAGGGAGTGCTGTCGCTTTTTTGGAGACAATGGCTTGACACTGAAGGCATTTTTTACCAAGGCAGCACCCTTTGGTGTTCTTTGGACACTCACAAACTACCTGTACTTACATGCAATAAAAAAAATAAACACTACAGATGTCTCCGTGTTGTTCTGCTGCAACAAAGCTTTTGTTTTCTTGCTTTCATGGATTGTTCTTAGGGACAGATTCATGGGAGTGAGGGTAAGTCATTAACTATATTTTCTTTTTCATTGTTATATCTATTGTCACTGTTATTTTTACCTGCTCTCAAGTCACTTCCAATTTATGGCAATCCTATGAATGAGCAATCTCCAAAATGTCGTATCCTCTACAGCCCTGTTCCGCTGTTCTAAATCCTAGCCTGTGGCTTCCTTTAGGGAGCCAATCCACTAATATTTAGTCTTCCTCTTTTCCTACAGTCTTCCACCTTTCCCAGCATTATTGTCTTTTTCATAGAATCCTAATGATGAGCCCATATGAAAATGTTGGTTTCTCCATTTTTGTCTCCAGAGATAATTCAGGCTTGATTTGCTTTAGGACCCACTTGTTCCCCTATTTGGCAGTCCAGTGTATTTACAAAACTTTCCTCCAGCACTACATTTCAAATGAATCATTTTTTTCCTATCAGCTTTCTTTAATGTCCAGTTTTCATACCCGTACATATTGACTGGGAATACAGTAGTGTGAATGATCTTGATCATGTTCTCCAGTGACACATGCTTACACTTGATTATCTTTTCTAATTCCTTCATTGCTGTCCTTCCAAATCTCAGTCTCTTGCCGATTTCCTGGCTGCAGTCTCCATTTGATGATTGAACCAAGGTATACAAAGTCTTTATCAATTTCAATTTATTTATTGCCAACATTAAAGTTGTGTAGTTTTCTTAACATTCGGCTGTAGTCCTGCTTTGGCAATTTCTCTTAAATTATTGATGTTTCTTCCACCAGATTTTCACTCCTCCTTTATCTGAATCTAATCTGGCTTTCTGTAAGATACGTTCTGCATACATATTGAAGAGATAAGAAGATAAAATGCACCTTTTTCTGATTTTCTTGCTTTAATCAAATAAATAAATAAATAAATAAAGGAAAACATTCTCTCCCTCCATATTCTTCCCTAATGGTAATTTCTTGCCCACAAGACAGGTTACACATCAGGACAATCACGTGCTGAAGCACACCCATTTCTTTCAGAACAACCCATAGTTTCTCATGATCTACACAGTCAGGGGCTTAGCATACACTGATCTTCTTTTGAAATTCTTTGGTGTGCTCCAGGGCCAGCAGATATTTGCATTGTGATCTCAAGTACCTCTTCATTTTCAGAATCCAGCTTGAAAATCTAGCATTTCTCATACCATATAAGGCAAAAGACTTTGTTGCAACATCTTGAGCATCACATTGTTTGCATGGGAAAGAAGAACAATAGTCCTTTAGTTACTTCATTCCTTGGCATATCCTTTCTGGGGGACTGAAATTTATATTCCAGTCTGCGTGCCATTGTTTTGTTTTCTGTATTTGTTGGCATATTCTTGTTAAGATTTTGATAGATTCAGCGTCTGTGGCTTGAAATAGTTTTACTGGTATCCCATCAGACTAACATGGCTACCTCTTCTAAAATTATGTCTACCCAAGTGATTTATTTCCTCCCAGTGCATTCAAGGCAGCTTTCATTTTACTTTCTAGAACTGCAGGTTTTTCATCATAGGATTCATCTGCAAAGGAATCTGCCATTCTTCTGTAGAGGTCCTCAATATACATTTCCCATCTTCTCTTTATTTTTTCCTGGTCAGATAGTGTGCTTCCCTGTTGGTCATTCAGGATTCCTAATATAGGCTTTAATTTCACTTTGATGTATTGGAACTCTTGTTTTCCCCCATTTGTTGTTCTCTATTTATTTGCATTGGCTTCTGTAGCAGTTCTCTTTGTCTCTACATAACAATCCCTGAAAAAACTGCATTCAGGCTTCTGATTCTATTTCTGTCACCTTTTACTTTTGCTTCTTGCCCATCTTTTAATATTTTAAGTGTTTCTTCCATAATCCATCTAGCCTTTTCTTTACTACAGGAATTGTCTTTTTGCATTGTTGCCTAATGATATACCTGGTTTCAATCCACAATTCTTCTGGTTCATGGTCAGTTGAGTTTAGGAATGCAGATCTGTTCTTTGTGTGGACATTAAATTAATCAGGAATGTTGTTTAAATTATATCTTGGCACTGCAATTATTTCAGTGTTTTTCCCAGTTTATTGAAATGTTGTATATAATAGTTTATGATCAAAACCACAATCTGCTCCTGGTCTTGTTTTGGCAGGGAGAATTCAGCTTTTCCATCTCCTGTTTCCAACTACATAGTCTATTTGATTTCTGTATTGATGGTCTGGGGATGCCAGTGTGTACAGTCATCTCTTTGGCTGCTTGAAGCATGCATTTGCAATAAACATTGTTGGCTTCACAGAATTCTATATTTTCCTGATTCCTTTTCATCCCCAAGACCAGGGATCTCCAAACTATAGCCCGTGGGCCACATCTGGCCTGCCTTGCCTTTTTATCCAGCCCAGTCCAGACTCTAGGACCTTTCCCACCCTGCCCCCACCTCCCTGCCTTCCCTAACAGTGTCTGGCAACAGGATTGGTCTCCCACTTGTCCCCTACCCTAACATGCGTGCTCTCGCTCTCTGTGCCACGGGGAAACAACAAAGTTCCTGCCCTTCCCCAGACTTCTCTCTTCTGATCCTCATACTAGAAAGTTTGGAGACCCCTGCCCTAGACCAAATTTAGCAACAACAGTTGGTTCTGCTTTGTTTCCAACTTAGGTGTTCCTGTCACCTATGATTATAATCATATCTTGTTTTGGTGTTTGATCAGTTTCCTCCTGAATGCTTAAGAGCATAAGAACATAAGAAGAGCCCTGCTGCATCAGGCCAAGGGCCCATCTAGTCCAGTTTCATGTATTTCACAGTGCCTCTGGGAACACATGAGGCAACTAGATACCTGTCTCCTGGTACCCCTCCCCTGCCACTGGCATTTGGAGATACCTGACTTTTAAGCCTGGAGATTATACATCCCCATCACGGTTTGTACCCTGCAAGGGACTTTTCCTCCAGTCCCCTCGGCAAGGCTTGTTCTTCTGTACATTTTAAGATTTTAT
This sequence comes from Pogona vitticeps, assembly GCF_051106095.1. Lineage (NCBI taxonomy): Eukaryota > Metazoa > Chordata > Lepidosauria > Squamata > Agamidae > Pogona > Pogona vitticeps. The sequence goes on along the minus strand of NC_135783.1, from coordinate 59,242,715 downwards.
CTTGGAAAGCTTGCATAAAAGCTTTCAATTTGATCTTGTTCAGCATCTGTATCTGCAGCATAGACTTGAATGATGGTTATGTTGTTAGATTTTTCACAGAATCTGACTGATATTATTTGGTTAGACCTTGTGTTACAGCCTCTAACTGGCTGTGCTACATCTTGTCTCGGTGCTAGAGCCACTCGGTTTCTTTCCATTTATAATTTCCAAAGTAGAACACTTTGTAGTTGCCTGACTGAAAATATCTCATTCCAGTCCACTTTAGTTCACTGGCACCAAGCACTGCAATGTTTATGCATTCCATTACTTGCTTTCCAGTTTCCAGTTTACCTTGATTCATACTTCTTACATTCCATGTTCTAATTGTATGTGCCGTGTCGCATCGGACTTTATTTTCAGTTCTGTGCACGTCAGTCACTAAGTGTCCTTCTGGCTTTGATCTAGTTCCCTTGTTAGCAGCAGCACTTTTTGTGCTTGTTCTTTGCTTTTCCCCAGTAGCTGATTTGAATGCTTTTCAACCTAGGAGTATCATCTTCCAGCATTAGCTAATGTTTCATTTTGGTGTGGGTTATAAAGGTAAAAACAGTGGTTTACCATTGCTTCCTGTTTTCAAGGTAAGAAAAGTTAGGCAGTGGTTTAGGATTGCCACCTTTCATGCAGTACTAAAAAAAGTTAGTTTGAAGTTATTTGTTGTTGCCTCCTCTGAGAGTGTCACCTTCAGCTACCACTGTTGTCATCTCCATCACCATTAGAATTAGCCATTCTCTTCTGCTGATGGCAACTATTACCCTTGATACCTCAGCTGTGCCCATTCCACCTTGCATGATGCTGCTAGGAGTCCAGGCTCATAACAGAGTCTGGCCTCCTGATGGCATTGCTCTCACCTTCACTTGGACCTTTTCATCATTTTAATGTGCGCATCCGAGAAGGAATGATGTGACTGCCATCACGTAATTGGCAGTCAATGGGCCTAAAATCTAGCCTTCATGAGCAATATATCCATGGGTAAAATCTTTAAAATAATATTACTTCCCTATACATAGTTATTTCGCACCATTTTTTTAAACATGGCAAGTATAATTAATTTTCAGCCTTCATCTTTTCCAGTTCTTTTCAACACTCTTGTACTCAAATTTGAGAGAATTTTTTTTTATCTCAAGAGCTTCAGATTAGATGGTTATAAAATGGATTTTATGTCTTTAAAAACATTTTCACAAGCAACTTCAGAAGCTTTCCAAATAATGGTTAGTTCAAGATTACTGGGGCAACTGGCTGCCTAAATCCACTGAGAAAAGTCATTTCCATACAGTAGTGCAAAATAAACCTCTTGAACACCTTCTTGTTGCTGCTGTTATTGTTTGGTCAGTGATTTAAGAAACTGACTATTTAGGTTGTACAATTCCTCCTTCTTTTCTATCAATGTTGACTGGGAAAAGCTGACTTGCCAGAAAATCTATAATGTAGTTCTCAAATAGTCCCTTATAAGGAAAAGAAACTAAACACCACCTTAAAATCAATATATTGTCTGTCTCTCACAGGCAGTTTGTGGTTCCAGAGGAAAGAAGCTGCCTGTCAGTTCAGATTTCATGGAAATGCTGTGTGGTCTATTGAGAATTCAGTCATACATAATTATGATGGCCAGTGACCAGAGGTTTAGGTTAAGCTGTCTCCCAAGAAAGTCTCCCTGAATGAAAGCAGAAAGGCACATTTTTTCTTTCTTTCCTAAACATGCAAAGTTGGCTTTGCATGTTTAGGCTAAGAAGCTATTTCAGCTGTCATCCACACTTTTTGAGAGCAAGAGTCACTGGAGTCAGTGGGGATCAAGGTGCCAAAGGTGATTGATTGAAAGCTGTTGTACTTTTTGTAAAGCTGAATTAACATTATGTCCTGCTTTTGAAAGACAATCTTGATTCAGTCTTCTCCTGAGTCATTAGTAAAACATGCACTAATTCTAGCAAGCACAGACAAATCCCCTTTCTCAGATTAAAAATATCTTTTAACATCTACTGTTGTTTTTCTTCATGGTGGACTGAGTTCTGTAACTGTACCTATGCTGTTTTTATTGTGTGAATAGATGGATTATATATTGATTGTGACATTTTGACATTGGCTGAAATCTTGATGCACAGTTATGCAAACAGTACAACTTTTGGAAGTGAATTAATGGTAGTTAGGAAGTCTTCTGGAATTAAGATTACCAGAAAAAATACTGTATCAACAATCTCAGATATGCAAATGATACCACTCTGATGGCAGAAAGTGAGAAGGAATTAAAGAACCTCTTAGTGAGGGTGAAAGAGGAGAGTGCAAAAAATGGCCTGAAGCTCAACATCAAAAAAAACTAAGATCATAGCCACTGGCCCCATCACCTCCTGGCACATAGAAGGGAACGATATGGAGGCAGGGACAGATTTTACCTTTTTGGGCTCCATGATGGTGACAAGAGCCACAAAATTAAAAGATGCCTGCTTCTTGGGAGGAAAGAGATGACAACCTAGACAGCATCTTAAAAAGCAGAGACATCACCTTGCCAACAAAGGTCTGCATAGTCAAAGCTATGGTTTTTCCAGTAGCGATGTATGGAAGTGAGAGCTGGACCATAAAGAAAGCAGACGGCCGAAGAATTGATGCCTTTGAATTGTGGTGCTGGAGGAGGCTCTTGAGAGTCCCCTGGACTGCAAAGAGAACAAACCTATCAATTCTAAAGGAAATCAACCCTGAGTGTTCACTGGAAAGACAGATCCTGAAACTGAGGCTCCAACACTTTGGCCATCTGATGAGAAGAGAAGACTCCCTGGAAAAGACCCTGATGTTGGGAAAGTCTGAAGGCAAGAGGAAAAGGGGACAACAGAGGACGAGAGGTTGGACAGTGTCACCGAAGCTACCAATATGAATCTGACCAAACTCTGGGAGGCAGTGGAAGACAGGAGGGCCTAGTGTGCTTTGGTCCATGGGGTCACGAAGAGTCGAACACGACTTAACAACTAAGCAACAAGAAGTCTTCATAAATATTATCTGTTATATACTGAATTACATGACTCAGCATGCAGTAGGTAATGTCTAGCTAGATTTCCTAATTTAACGGCAATTCACCTCTAAAAGTTTGCATACCTTTGCAGCAGGATTTCAACCATTATTTCATAAAGTGACATCTGCATCTCTTCAGTATGAGAATATAAAAAGTTATCCTGTGGTTGGTCATACAAGATTAGAATAGTGAGGAAAAGGTATTACCTCACGGCAGAGGCAGCCTCCCAGCAACTCCAGGATATTTCTATAACCTCTTAGAGGCTTCAGCTGGCCAATTAATTTATCTTCGCCCCACCAACTCACATCTCAACATTCTACACCTTCTGGAACCAAACAGGTTCTTAATTGTAATGTTTTGGTTAATGTGTGTACCCCATCTCTGCTGAATCCAGCAAGATGTCTTAGTGTAATGTTGTTTGATATTAGCAGGTACTGGACCATTCTAACCTCTCTGTTACAGAGAAAGAGGGTTAATTTCAAGCTTCCCAGTTCACTGTAATTTATACAAATAGATTTGAAATCCAGTTTTTCCCCCAAAAGCCAGAACTGTTTCCACCAAAGATCTGGCATGCCCCACCCAGCTTTTTGCAGTCTCCCCATGCCCTCAAATCCTGCTCTAAAGAGTAAGGAGACTTCCCAAGCTTGGGATGTATGCGTGGAAGAGTACAGATGAGAATGGAACACCTCATAAAACAAGCACAAGTTTGCTTGCATGGCATTGGATTCAGCTTGCTGTGAATCATTTAAATTGATAATGCTCTTATGGTCAAAACTGTTCACTTATTTTCTGAAGTAAACACTATCAGCACAATATTCTATTCCCTATTATTTCAAAACTGACTTTAGATGATTTTCACTAAGGGGCCACACCTAAAAAAATTGTGTCCTACCTGTACACAGAAAGATCTAGACATAAAACTTCCCGTAGTGGTAGATAATGACCCAACTGAGATTTGCATTATTTTTAGTACTAGCAGTAACTCTGAAATACATGTCTATTATTTTTATCATGTAGCATGACTCCTCCAATGACAGAGCGCACATCAACAGTCTGCTAGCTACCATAGTATTACTCCACATTATGGTTGCTAGCTAGGATATACTTTCAAAGAGTTTTTGCTTGCTGTACTGGGGCCTGATACAGTCTCTTCATAACTGCTAATGTGGCAGTTTTTAGTTTGGGTTGGTTTTTAGTAGAGTACAATCTCTGTGTTTGTGTGTTTTAGTGCTGGCTGTTACTGTGCAACATAAAGGTCGATTACACTGGTTACAGTCTTTTAGAAGAAACAGGCTAGATGGTACCTTCCTTATTAGAGAGGGCTTTTGAGTGTCTCTCCCAGACTTCAAGGAATACTTAACACATTGGTACCGTGTATCCATACAGATCGTGGCTGCTATACTTGCGATTGCAGGGATAGTCATGATGACATATGCTGATGGTTTCCACAGTCATTCAGTTATTGGAATAGCCCTGGTTGTGGGGTCTGCCTCAACGTCAGCACTCTACAAAGTAAGTATGTTCAGTCTCTCATAATTACCCTGTAGGTAGACCAGCTTTGCACACTGAAGTGTCTTCAGACCTATCCTTCAGTACTTCTAAGAATCAGGATGTACATTTTGTTTACACAAGACTACAGCTCTACACAGGAGTTATGGTATTTAATATACCAACCTAAAAGTGAATTCTGCAAAGCAGAATTGCTAGGTATCGCGCCAGAGGAGTGGTTGGAAGGAAAATAGCTGATGGAGATGCTGAAGAGCTAGACCCTGGGCCCCTCTAGGTGCCTCCAAATAGAAGGAGCTAAGCATTGCCAATCAAAAGGTATTCCAAAAAGAGCTGGGGAAACACAGATTATAAATTGAAGACATCATTGCCTAGATCCTCTGAAAAATCCCACGAATGAGGCAGGTCCATTATACAATTAAAAGCTCAGCCTGGAGATGGCCATATTTAGTTCCAGGTTTCTGAAATAGCACCATTCACTGTTTTTGAGACTTGGCACATTTTGCTGCCAATTGCCTAAAATGGCTAGAGAGGGCTTCTACTTCACCTGCATCCATGTGGATAAATCTTTTCCTATTTCTAATGAAAGGAGGATGAAGGAGGTTTCCTTGCTGATTGTCTCTAGAACATTCTACATCGTGTCACAGGATCGTTTGCATGTTTGTTGCTTTTAAATTGTTTTATCTAACATTTTAATATAATGTTTATTTTATTTTATTTAATTCTTTTTAAATAATTGAATAATGTACTATTTTTAGAATTTAATACTATGTTTTTAATGATTAAACTGCCTTGGGTCCCCTTTTAGGAGAAAGGCGGGTTAAAATATTATTATTAATTCATTAATTCATTAAAATAGGTATGAAAGACATAAAGGTGCCACTGCTTCCTATTCAACTACGTCAGCTAAACATTAGAGCTATTCTAAAATCAAGCCAACCACTTTGCAGAAGTCTCCCACTATCCAGTATTCTTTTTTAGGAGCTTTGCTGATTATTGTGTGGATTTTGTTTCTCTACGACACATTCCTTTGCCATATTTTTATGTGTTTTTTAAACACAGAGAGTAGGAATTGTTTTTAACTGAATTACAATTGGTTATTGTATTCAGTAGAGCAAGAGGAAAAATGGCAGTGGGTCTACCCAATGACCACTGGATAGGGGGAAAGCAATACATATTTTCCTTTGCCATATTATAACTCTCTAACATTAGGGCCTTAGTGTTTATGGCATATGTAGTATAATGAAGACTCTAATCTGCTAGTCTCACTTTGCTTATGCTTCAAAGATTTAATGGTTTTATTTTTTTTTCAGAATGTGCAAACTCTCCAAAGTTATTAATAATTGAGTACTCAGAATTATGTAAAAAAAACAACACACAGAATCCACCAGATTGAGTTTAAACACTTGTGAATAGTACCTGCATCGATGTACGGTGGAAAAGAAATATTTACCACCAGTTGTTGGCTTAAATCTGTTGTTGCAGCTGACTCCCACATTTGCTAAACATGGCATTTTCCCACTGCCTGTTTTCCTTCAGCAAACTGAGCACCAGACAGGTGTCTTGTGGATGTGAGAAGAGCAGCTTGGCTTCAGATTTAATACCTACTGGCCTGTATCTGAGAGTTGGCATGATGAGCATATAAAGACAGTGACCAAGTCTCTCTGAAGAGATGTCTCTGTTGCTGTTCTGTCAATGACATTGCTTTATTCCTTTGGGTTAAATGAAAATGCTGTCAGGAGAACTAAAATAAAAGGGACATGTGAGATAATTGCAGGTGGTAGATCTCATTAACACTAATTGTGTAAAAAGGAATAGAATGAGAGGTGACAGTAAATAGAACAGAGACCTTGAGTATGTCAGCAAGTTTTCTGATAGCAATCAGCCATTCCAATACTGTATGCTTCTTAGCAAAGCACAAGTTGGTATATATACAGTATTAATATTCTATACCAGTAACTTTGCAGAACCTTCCTTTCATATCCTAAAACAAGGCATATGAGAAGTATATGGATAAACAGATGGGTCCACACAATAATATTCAATTAGCCAAATCTAACAAGGTACCCCATGTGGTGCAGTGGAGAGATTGATAGCCTAGGAATTTGCAAACCTGGGTTCAAATCCCCACTTGGCCATGGAAACTTATGGGGTATGTGTAGAAGTGGTAAAGCCTGTCCTTAAATATCTCCCTTACCATAGAAGTCCTGTTAGGGTCACTATAAGTTTGTTCCTGCTTGGCAGCACATAACAACATGACACCCGTGCATTTCTCCAGCCCCAGGAGCCGCTGAGAAATTGGCTCCAGAGAGTGCTCACATTTTGGAGGTGATCAGGGGGCTGCAGGGGGAAGGGGGAATGCCTCCCTAGATTGGATTCTGCTGTCATGCAAGCCGGCAGACACCCAGCACTGCATGAAATCCAGTGGTATTAGGACATCAGCCCAGTGGAAATGAGCAATGTCCCCCAAATAGACGGTCTCTATTTCTTATGCTTATCGTGGTAATTTGGTGCCCATTATGCTTTAAATGTGTAATGAAATAAATGAAGTGGCCCCAGTGTGACGCACTATGTGACACACAGTGGGATGGCAGTTTCTGGCAGTTGTCGAAAAAAGGCAGTTGGATAGGAATGCTTTCAGTAGCAAGCTAGTGGAAGGGATTTTGGGCAAAACCCCAGCTGTTCACTGTCCTGCTCCATTTTGCACGGCCACAGTGGCATCTGTCCCTAAGGTACATACAGCTCTGCACACACGAGAAATGCCTAACCAAGCTATCTGGGGTCGGATGTGCACTGAATTAGTACATGCACCTCTCAAAAGCTGCTTAGGATCTGTGCTATCATTTGCTATGCTGAATAACACATTAGGGGCGACCCATTTGGAATTTGAAACTGGTTAGTCAGTGCCTCAGCCCCCAGATACCTGAGCAACCACTGGCAGGAGCCAGCCTGGGCTCATTCAGTCTTTGCTTTTAGCAGCTACAGGAAACCACCAGGGACTGCTAACCAGGGCTAGGAAAAGCTGCTAAATAGCTGTTGCCTGTTAAAATTGGCAAATCTGGCTAGATAGGCTAATTGTTTGATTGAGAGTATAAGGGAGCTTTCTAATTTATTTGATTTTTTTATTTTTATTCTCATTTATGATTCTGTATTACAGCCATTGTGGATGATTAAGTTGCAGCAGTAGTATAGGCAATAATAGCTGAGATGTAATTTTGGTAAGAGGTACTGCAAATCAGTGTCATAACAGTCCTTGCTTATCTCCAGAACGGTGCAGTATGAGCTATGCCGACACACCTTCTAGTGGCAGGAACCATCTTTTTTTAAATGTCCACACAACTTGCCAGCTTTTGCATGAGTCGGTTTCCTCACTTAACAGTGTCTCATAGTGGTTTTGCTGGGCTGATAAAGCCTGAGGCTATAAAGACTGATGTCAGCAATCTTGAGCCTATCACCCAGCAATGGGCTTTCAAATGCCCTTGAGTAGAGGTCGTTACCTCCTGTCAGTAGCTACTCAGTGGGATCTGTCAAGGCTTTCTCTTTCTCCATTCTGCTCTCCATTCCACTGAAGAGCAGGCAGTTTCCATTATAGAACTGTACCGGAGTGGCGTAGAATTACCATCCCAGCTAGAGGGCAGTTTGCTACTGCGCAACAATGGATGGTGAGACCCATCTACAAAGCCACTTCTGAATGCATGGTTTTGGCTTTTCAAGGTCTTTTGTAAACCCTGGTTTTCAAACTGTTTCTTGTTTTGTGTTACAGGTTTTGTTTAAGCTTCTTCTGGGCAGTGCTAAATATGGAGAAGCTGCCTTATTTTTGTCAGTGCTAGCAGTCTTCAATATCCTTTTTGTTACCTGTATCCCTGTCATCCTTTACTTTACCAAAGTTGAATACTGGAGTTCTTTTGATGCCATTCCTTGGGGAAGCATTTGTGGATTTTCAGTCCTATTATTGAGTAAGTACATATTTTACTTAGCTAATACCTATACGGTAACACCTCCCTTTCCCATTCTTTTTCCAGGCACAATTCAGAGTGCTGGCTTTAACCTGTTATAAAGCCCTAAACAGTCCAAGCTACCTCAAGGATCACATCTCCATTTATGAGCTGCCCAAGTGTTCAGATAATCAGGGGAGGCCTTTCTCTTGGTCCCATGGCCTTTGCAGGTGCATTTGGTGGGGACACGGGAGAGGCCCTTCTCTGTTGCTGCTCCCAGACTCTGGAACTCCCTCCCACAGGAGGCCAGGCTGGCCCCATCGTTGCTGTCCTTCTGCAAGCAGACAAAGGCCTTCCTCTTCAGCCAGGCTTTCCCTGAATGACTGACTACCTGGGAGGGGTTTTTAAATGGAGTGTCATGCCTTGTTGCTTTGAATCTGTTTTTGTGAGTTCAGTATGGCATTTGTTCGATTCTTTTAAATAATTGTATATTTAATGTTTTTAGCTTTTAAATATTGTCTTCTAATGATGTAGATGCCTTGGGTCCTTTTTAAGGAGGAAAATGGGACAAGAATACTTCAAATAAATACATAAACAGACAACTAGGTAGAGTGATAATAAGAAAAAGCCCTGCTCAATTGTACCAAAGATATATATAGTAGCCTTGATAGCCTTGCCCCGCATGGCTTGTTTAATTCCCTTTTAAAGCCATCTGGCTTAGTGGCCATAATCACATTTTGTATGTGCAAATCCATAGTTTAACCATGCAGGGTATATGAACAAGTAATTCTTTTTTCATCTGTCCTGAATCTCCAGACATTTTGTATTGTTCTTCAGCACCATGTATTATAATACATGCATTGTGTATCTCTTGGAACCTTTTTATTTTTATACAAGTAATCTGTAATATGTGCAGCAATCTCTCAACAGATCAAACAATTTTTTTTCTTGTTTCAGCATTCAATATTTTATTAAATTTTGGGATTGCTATTACATATCCTACCTTAATATCTCTTGGAATTGTATTAAGCGTACCTGTAAATGCTGGTAAGAATTGTTTTATTTTTAAAAAAATTAAATTGCATGCTTATCTAGTTACAGATTGAACCACAAATAATTTGTATTAAGGCATACATCTTATTTGCAGAGGATAATTATGCCGGTATGAAATGCAATGACATAAACTGCAGTGGTGAAATTTTGCTAGTTAATAAGTCACCACTTGTATCTCTCATCATGCACCAGGTGTTTTGACAAGCTACATCATGAGGAATGCAAGTGTTATCTTGTTAACTAGTGGCATTTTGCCACAGTAGTTTACGTCAGCATAATTAACCAACAGGATTCTGGCATTTAAATAGCAAAGAGGTTTATTGTAGCAATGTGATCAGCCTAATTTTTTCTACTTGTAATTAATATACTGTTATGGTATTGATGTTCACATTGAAAGGCCAGAGTTTCAACTTCAGTGGAATGAAGCACTGTGTACAGGCAGATTACTAAGCCCTTGTTCACTTTCTACTTGTATTAAAGTAACTTGCACAGGAAATTTTTCTGTTAGTTTGGGCCCTGTGCAAAATTTCAACATTATGGTTTGAAAGAGTGAGGTCTCAGCAGAAAGAGAGAGGAAGAAGTTTTAAGGTAGTTCTGTTTTAACTGTGTCTCCCGCAAATCTGGATGGTCAGAGCAGACCTACCTTAAAACGTCCTCTCCCTCCCTCTCTCTCTCTCTCTCTGTTTTCTCTTTTTTTCTTAACAAGCTAGAAACAAGGATCAGGTGTGGAGAGGATGGGATTAAAATGGTTAGCAAGCTGTAAACAAGGCTGAACTCCACCCTTCTCTCTGCTGATTCTTCTATGTTTGGCTGAAGCAGATTAACTGCTGGAAACCCGATTTCACAGTGGATCCATTTGCATTTTTCCACTGAGTAACTGCACACACTCACAGCTATTAGAGCTAGTCATCATGATCCAGAATGTAAAATGAGCTAATTCTCAGCTGAGAACCTAACATTTGGTGCACCCAAAACAAGGGAGAGAATTATCCCTTTAGTATTTCAAGCAAATATTAATGTTTGAAGAAAAAATAGCTTTTCTTCAGGGGCAGCTCATGAATCAAGAGGAGGGGTGCCTCACCCCCAAATTTTGTAGGTGACTCTTAGCTTTATCCACAGGTTTTTCATCAATGCCATGATTCCTCTTCACATTCATCTATTTAGGCAAACTATCATATACAGATCCAAAGCCTTTTAATTAAAGTACATTAGTCAATTGCATTTTCTTCTTTAGAATGAGTGGATGTTTGTGGGCAAGGGGAGTAGGAAAAAAAAACAGCTTTTAATGCCTATCCAAATGTCTAGTGACTGTTGGGTTATACTATTCGGTGAGATTAAGGGCAATTTCAGATTTGATACCTTTTGTTGTAGTTAAGACCACAATATTGGTAGTATACCTTAGTTTAGTGTGTTTTAAAACCTAAGGAAATACAAAGCATATTTCTTCAGTGTGAGCATATGTCAGGAAACCTTAAATGTTTTACTTCAATTCAGTGACACAAGATTTTTGTCCAGTAACTCAGTCCCTTGTGTCATAAAGGCAGACCTCTGCCAGTGTTAGCATTCTGAAGATGGCATCTCTTGAAGATCTGAACAGGTTCAGGACAATAACATACAGTATACTAAAATATACTGATAACATGCTAAAACTCCAGTCCTAGATTGGGAGCAAGGAGTAAGCCATGCTGAATTTAGCAGAGTTCCTTTCATATAAACAGAACTTCCAAACAAACAGACACAGGGCTGGGCAAGATTAACCAGACACAGAACTAGTACGGTTCATTCTAGCTGCCATCAGTTTCTTGAAGAGCAGCTCTTTCCCCACTATGCTGCATAACAAGCACAGTACATCCAGGATAGAGGGGAGTGCCTGAAGCGGTTTTTGATATACAGTGGTGCTTCACTAGACGATGATAATCCGTTCCACTGAAATCGCTGTTTAGCGAAATCATTGTCTAGTGGAAAGCATTTCCCCATTGGAATGCATTGAAACCTGTTTAATGCGTTCCAATGGGGAAGAATCATCGTTGTCTAGCGAAGATTGGCCATAGGAAAGCCGCTTTGCGAACCGCCGATCAGCTGTTTAAATCGCTGTCTTGCGAAGCTTAGGTCCCAAAAACACCTGTTTTGCAAGCGCGGAGGGAGCTGTCAAAATCATCATCTAGCAAAAATTGGTTTGTGAAGCAGGGACCAAACATTGTCCAGCAAAATTCCCCCATAGGAATCACTGTTTTGCGAATCACTATAGCGATCGCAAAAAGTCAATGTCTAGCGAAAAAACTGTCATGCGAGGTAACTGTCTAGCAAGGCACCACTGTATCATGAGTCATCCTGATGGGCTAGTGTAGGGCTTTGGAGGTGCCAGAACTAACTCTCTACATTTAGAGTTAGAGGGTTGAGTATATGGAAGATTTAGTACCACTGGTAGCTTCACTTCATCAGTATTTATTTATTTGCCTCTATGGGACGTCTGGTTGTGTTACTGAGTATGAATGTGATCAACCGTAGATAGATAATGCTTTCTAGGCCCTAATGATATCTGTTCAATGTTCCATGCAGTTGTGGATCACTACTCGAGTGACATTGTCTTCAACAGCGTCCGTGTCATTGCCATTGTGATCATTGGCCTGGGCTTCCTCCTGCTGCTTTTACCTGAGGAGTGGGATGAATGGTTAATAAAGCTGCTCACCCGCCTCAAAGTGCGAAAGAAGGAAGAGATTCCAGAGGGAAATGGAGACATTGTGTCAGGATTGCAAAATAAAAGCAGGAGAACACGCCCATCCATGTCATCGTTCACACATTAATATTATTTTTTTAATGGAAACTCTTAACATTGTATGCTGTAATTCACAGATGTTTTCTTTCAAAGCACATATGTTCAATGCAGTGTACATAGATGTACAGTTTTGATAATAACAGTCTCAGAGGCATCAAGAATCAGCATGTCCAAATTGCCTGCACTATTTCACATCAGATCTTTCACTTGAGAGAATTTCTTTGACGAAAGGCAAAAATGAAACTCTTTTTAAATGAATGTAATGTATAAATGACTAATCTTTGCATATATTGTTTTAATGATCAGTCATCATCAGAAGCAGGGCATATATTTTGAATATTAGGTACTGAATGACACATCGCACACTGTGATTTACAAATATATATATAATATATCTATATATATAAATAGAGAAAAACAGAGAAGAGAAATAGAGAGATGCTATGCTATTGTAAGCTTATTTTTTACCAGAGCTATATGCTAAACATTTTCAAATAAACCAAAAGAAAATATTTCACAAGGGTGAGAAATTGGATGGGAGGGAGATTGCATGGTGCAGATTAAGTGCACTTGGTTCCATAATAAAATTAAGAATACTGTACTTCTTTACATTTTGCACTAAAGCATGAGGGGGGGAGCAATTAAGACTACTGGGGCGCCACCAGACAGGAATTTTTTGTGTGAAAGCTCCACTGAAATGAACGGCAGCTGTGCAAGAGTATGGGAGCCTCCTTCCTATATGGCTACCTTGTACACCTTCTATCCATCTTAGCAGACTTTCACCAGGGACAGTTCTCAAGGGATTTGCGTGTCAGATCCTTTACTGTGCATAACTGCACCTCATGCTTAATCTCATGCAAGGGAACAATATAGTGCCTTCTACAGAATTCTAGTCCACTGTCTGTGTAGAAGTAGGTCACACTGCAAGTTGCCTGTGTTGGTCGTATGACTTGAGGAGTCTCTTCTGCAGATGCAGTGTTTTTGAAACTCCCAAAGAAATCAATGAGTGCCTGATTCAAGCCACTGATTAACGGGAGTGCAGAACAGAATTCGGGGACTACAAAGTCTTTTGCTACAGATGGATTTTTCCCCCTGTACGTGGGTCTTGGAGACTCTGCTCCTGACCTTTCTTTCTGTCAAATCCTGTGTATAAGAACCTTGCTGAAAAACTAATAATGAAACAATCAGCTACTTACAGTGGAACAGAACTTATGATGTGTATACCAGGGAGAATACAGGGGACTATGAGATGAATAGTCACTTGCTTTTATTTCATTGCTATGAGAGTTGTTTTTTAAAAAAAAAAACATGCAAGATATTTACATCAAAGCTAACACTTTTTACAAAACTTGTTAAGCACCAAGCTGTTTACTTATCCAATTTTGGTTTGCCATTAAATTTCTATCTGTGATAGACCATGTAATATGTACAGAGAAGCAAGCAAAGGTTATAGTTTACTATTTTTGAAGTTTACATTGCTGCATACAAAATGAAAAACGTTATTTTGAAATTTGCCATAACCCAATGATACGTGCTGTCTCCATGGCATTTTTTATGTCAAATGGGGGTGGCATTCACTTCTCAACTTTTTATTGAATCAATTTCAGATTCAGTTATCTGCTTGACAAAATTAATAAAAACGACTGAAAGTTCATATCAAATCAAGAGTTTGCTTTGCTTCCTGCATTCTGAGTGTTATTTTTACTAAGAAACATTTTGTTTGACCAAAGTGACAATATAAGAGATACGGGAAAAGGGCCCTTGTACTGGAACCTTCACAAAGACTTTTTCCACAGGGTCACACCTACACTGACATTGCTTGTGCTGTCCATTCAGCACTATATCATTTGGGATGATGCTTATGTGATGTGTGTTTAGGCAATAGGATTCTGACCATAATGGGCAAAAAAGCTTTGGCAATTAAATGTTCCCCTCTTAACTGAAAGGAAAGTGGTGAGATCAGACAGATACCTAAAATGATGATACTGTCTAGACCTGTGGTCCCCAACCTTGAACCTCCAGATGTTCTTGGACTTCAACTCCAAGAAATCCTGACCAGCAGAGGTGGTGGTAAAGACTTCTGGGAGTTGTAGTCCAAAAACATCTGGAGGCCCAAGGTTGGGGACCACTGGTGTAGACAAAAAGGTAATTGACCCATATTGCAAGTAAGCTTAGACTTCAGAAAAGGCTAAAGAACAGTTCAGAAAATACATATGTATATATGTATTTACTGTGCTTAGAGAGTACTTAGTAGTCATTTGAGGGTTTCTAGTATATTAAACATCAGTCCTACAAGTTCCATGCCATATTACCATTCTTGCATGGATGCAAGATTGCTTAGAGATACTTAGTACTGATTTGGGAGTTTCTACAGCAAATCCCCTTCATGGATTGCTGCCCTTTCATGGATTGCTGCTTTGTCATGGTGAAGGGGCTTGAGTAATTCCGAGAAGCTATGGGCTATGCCATGCAGGGACACCCAAGGCGGACAGGTCATAGTGGAGAGTTCTGACTAAACGTAATCCACCTGGAGTAGGAAATGGAAATATCACTCCAGTTTTTTTGCCAAGAAAACTCCATGGGCAGAAAAAAAAGGCTAAAAATATGACATTGGAAGAAGAGCCCCTCAGGTTGGAAGGCATCCAACGTGCTACTGAGGAAGAGCAGAGGACAAGTAGCTCCAGAGCTAATGAAGAGGTTGGGCCAAAGCCGAAAGGATGCTCAGCTGCGGATGTGCCTGGAAGTGAATGGAAAGTCCAATGCTGCAAAGAAAAATACTGCATAGCAGCCTGGAATGTAAGATCTATGAACCTTGGTAAGCTGGCTATGGTCAAACAAGAGATGGCAAGAATACTTGTAAACATTGACAGCCTGACATTGAACTAAAATGGATGGGAATGGGTGAATTCAACTCAGACAATTATATCTACTATTGTAAGCAAGAATCCCATAGAAGAAATGGAGTAGTCCTCATTGTAAAAGAATGGGGAAAGCTGTACTGGAATACAATCTTAAAAATGATAGAATGATTTCAATACGAATCCAAGGCAGATGTTTCAACAGGATAATCAAATTTATGCACCAAACACCAATGCCGAAGAGGCTGAAACTGACCAAATCTATGAAGACATACAACACCTTCTAGAAATGACACCAAAGAAAGATGTTCTTCTCATTATAGGAGATTGGAATGCTAAAATAGGGAGTCAAGAGATAAAAGGAACAACAGGTAAGTTTGGCCTTGGAGTTCAAAACGAAGCAGGGCAAAGGCTAATAGAGTCTTGTCAAGAAAACAAGCTGGTCATCACAAACACTCTTTTCCAACAACCAAGAGGCGACTCTACACATGGACATCACCAGATGGGCAGTACTGACATCAGATTGATTATGTTCTCTGCACTCAAAGATGGAGAAGCTCTATAGAGTCAGCAAAAACAAGACCTGGAGCTGATTGTGGCTATGATCCTCAGCTTCTTATAGCAAAACCCAAGCTTAAACTGAAGAACATAGGAAAAATCATTGGGCTAGTTAGATATTGTTGTTGTTGTTAAGTTGTGTCCAGCTCTTCGTGACACCATGGACCAGAGCATGCCAGGCCTGTCTTCCACTGCCTCCCGGAGTTGGGTCAAATTCATGTTGGTAGCTTCGGTAACACTGTCCAACCATCTCATCCTCTGTTGTCTCCTTCTCCTCTTGCCTTCACACTTTCACAACATCAGGGTCTTTTCCAGGGAGTCTTTTCATGAGATGGCCAAAGTATTGGAGCCTCAGCTTCAGGATCTGTCCTTCCAGTGAGCACTCGGGGTTGATTTCCATCATAATGGATAGGTTTGTTCTCCTTCCAGTTCAGGGGAGTCTCCTCCAGCACCAAAATTCAAAAGCATCAATTATTCTGCGGTCAGCCTTCTTTGTGGTCCAGCTCTCACTTCCATACATCGCTACTGGAAAAAACATAGCTTTGACTATGCTGACCTTTGTTGGCAAGGTGATGTCTCTGCTTTTTAAGATGCTGTATAGGTTTGTCATCACTTTCCTCCCAAGAAGCAGGCATCTTTTAATTTTGTGGCTGCTGTCACCATCTGCAGTGATCATGGAGCCCAAAAAGGTAAAATCTGTCCCTGCCTCCATATCTTTCCCTTCTATTTGCCAGGAGGTGATGGGACCAGTGACCATGATCATAGGGTTTTTTTTGATGTTGAGCTTCAGGCCATTTTTTTCCTCTCCTCTTTCACCCTCATTAAGAGGTTCTTTAATTCCTCCTCACTTTCTGCCATCAGAGTGGCATCATGTGCATATCTGAGGTTGCTGATATTTCTTCCGGCAATCTTAATTCCATTTTGGGATTCCTCCGGTCCTGCCTTTTGCATGATATATTCTGCATATAAGTTAAATAAGCAGGGAGACTATATACAGCCTTGTCGTACTCCTTTCCCAATTTTGAACCAATCAGTTGTTCCATATTCAGTTCTAACTCTTGCTTCCTGTCCCACATATAGATTTCTTGGGAGATAGATAAAGTCGTCAGGCACTCCCATTTCTTTAAGGACTTCCCATAGTTTGCTGTGGTCCACACAGTCAAAGGCTTTTGCGTAGTCAATGAAGCAGAAGTAGATATTTTTCTGGAACTCTGGCTTTCTCCATAATCCAGGGCATATTAGCAATTTGGTCTCTAGTTCCTCTGCCCCTTCGGAATCCAGCTTGTACTTCTGGGGGTTCTCGGTCCACATACTGCTGAAGCCTACCTTGGAGGATTTTGAGCATAACCTTGCTAGCATGTGAAATGAGTGCAATTGTACGGTGGTTGGAGCATTCTTTGGCACTGATGTTCTTTGGGATTGGGATGTAGACTGATCTTTTCCAATCCTCTGGTCACTGTTGAGTTTTCCAAACTTGCTGGCATATTGGGTGTAGCACCTTAACAGCGTCATCTTTTAAGATTTTAAATTGTAATTGCATTTTAATTGTTTTGACTTTATTGCATTTTAAATGTTATAAGCCACCCAGAGACCTTTGGGTAGTGTGGGCAGCATATAAGATAAATAAATAAATAAATAGATAGATAGATAGATAGATAGATAGATAGATAGATAGATAGATAGATAGATAGATAGATAGATAGATAGATAGATAGATAGATAGATAGATAGATAGATAGATAGATAGATAGATAGATAGATAGATAGATAGATAGATAGATAGATAGATAGATAGATAGTTTGACTGGAATGCCATCACCTTCACTGGCCTTGCTAGCCATGCTTTCTAAGGCCCACTTGACTTCACTCTCCAGGATGTCTGGCTCAAGGTCAGCAACCACACTATCTGGGCTGTCCGGGACATCCAGATTTTTCTGGTATAATTCCTCTTTGTATTTTTGCCACCTCTTCTTGATGTCTTCTGCTTCTGTGAGGTTCCTACCATTTTCCTCCTTTATCATGTCCATCTTTGCACAAAATGTTCTTTTAATATCTCCAGTTTTCTTGAACAGATCTCTGGTTTTTCCCTTTCTATTATTTTCCTCTATTTCTTTGCACTGTTCATTTAAGAAGGCCCTCTTGTCTCTCCTTACTATTTCTTGGAAGTCTGCATTCCATTTTCTGTAACTTTCCCTATCTCCCTTGCATTTTGTTTCCCTTCTCTGCTTATTTGTAAGGCCTCGTTGGACAGCCACTTTGCTTTCTTGCATTTCCTTTTCTTTGGGATGGTTTTTGTTGCTGCCTCCTGTACAATGTTATGAGCCTCCATCCAAGGGGGGGGGAAATCCAAATTCCATGTTAAAATAATACATTTCATTAGGGCTGTTTGGACAGAGATAAAGAGTTGACATTCATCTCTGCATAGGAAATCATAGGAGTACAACTTGTGTTACAATCAGTTATACATAGGTCGCTGTGTGATGGGTTTAGGAAAGCAGGGAAGTACTCCAATCTTGCCTGGGAGGGGGGAAGTTAATGGCCAACTGTAAAATGCCAGCTGTGCATTTACTTAAATGATTCTTCCCCCACTTACCTGTTTTAGCCTTTGCCTCTAGGGAAGTTCAAGCTTTTTTCAATAAGTGGCTCTCTTTCAGCATTTGGTAAAGGTAAAGGTTTGAGTTCAACTAGTTCAATGTTCTATGTACAGCTCCTTTGGGTCACTTCTAATGCACCTCGTTTACATTAATTTAGGCACAGGTGAGCTGTACCACAGTCTGTGTCCAACAACTTTGTAGAGGTTCCGAAACACCACAAGCAGATCACTGCAAAGACTGATGATCAAGAAACATGTTTTCATCTTGGCAAGACTCACCCTTTCCTTTTGTAGCCAAATGGAAAAAAATACCAATTCTTTTTTAAAAAAAGAAATAAATCCTTCATTAAAACATCTAATTGTGGATGAATATGAATGACCTTGGTTTTCCACTTAGAGGTTTTACAGAATATTAGGATGACAATTTTTGTGAAGTGAATGAAATTCACTTTTCATCCATTCTCACAAATTGGTTTTCATGGGGGGGGTTCACTCAGAAAGTTCTTAACGAGACAAGCATTATCAATTTTATTCTTTATGGATTTTTACAATCCATTGGGACTTATGAAGGAGTTTACAAGCTGCTGCATGGACTGAATATAAGCCAGCAAAAATTAACCAATGTCATGTCCATTGATCTCAGTGGGGAGGAATGAAGCACGAAGTCACTCATCGGGTTTTGAATGCTGAGTATTCTTATTTTTATAGATTTCCTCAGTCAAATCAAAATGAATAGATTTTGTGTTAGAACATCACTGTTCTGGGGGAAAGGACAACAATTTTTTTGCTTGTAAATTTTTTATTAAGTTTCAACAATAAAGGTAAAAAGAAAGGTATGATTATAAAGGTCTCAAATAAAATTCTGTATGTTTTCATACAATTATATATCTTTAGTGCAGAACCTACAGTGATAGGTGCAACTGTAACATATTTGAGGGATTCCACCCATTGTCCATGAAAATACCCCCAGCAAAGGAGATCCTACAATCTCCCAAGGGAGTTTGCTTCACTGTACAGCACCTTTTATCCTTAAGAAAGATTATCTTGATGTTTAATTTAAAAAAATATTTCTTTCAAATTTCCACACAGTGATCTAGTTCTGCCCTGTAGAGCAGCAAAAATCATGCTTCATATGATAAGATATATTTGCAGATAGCTGTCATGCTTTCCCTTATTTTTTCAGGTTAAACATAGGCAACTGTTTTAAATTCATAAGTTTTATTTTCCAGGCCCTTTACTATCCTGGCCAACCTCCTTTGAATGTTTCTTCTTAAAAGTTTTATGCCCCAAACTTGGCATAGTACTGAAGATACTTCCTGGCCAGGACAGAATAGAGAAAGAACTATTATTGTTCCTAATCTGAATATTATGCTTCTGTTAATGCAGCCAAAGATTATATTCCTGTTTGTAGGAGCCACATTACACCTCTGGCTCACATTCAAATTGCAAGTTAACTGAGACATCGTGATTCATCTTTCTATAAACTTACGCCAAGTTAGGATTCACATATTCTGTCTTTACACCTTTGATTTATTCAATGCATCCTCCATGAGCGTTGTCTCCAACGCATTTTTGGTATCACCTGGCAGGACAAAGTTTCAAATAGAGTAGTCCTAGATCGAGCTGGAATTTTTACCATGTATACATTACTGAAACAGTGACGTCTACATTGGCTTGGGCATGTTGTGAGAATGGCTGATGGTCAGATTTCAAAAGATCTCCTGTATGGAGAGTTAGTGCAGGGAAATCGCCTCAGAGGGAGACCACAGCTGCGATACAAGGATATCAGCAAGCAGGATCTGAAGGCCTTGGGAATGGACCTCAACAGATGGGAAACCCTGACATCTGAGCGTTCAATCTGGAGGCAGGCATTGCATCACGGCCTCTCCCAATTTGAAGAGACCCTTATCCAGCAGGCTGAGGTGAAGAGGAAGTCACAAAAGCAGCAAAAGCAGGGAGCTGGACAGGGGTCAGACTGGATTTATCTTCAGTGTGGAAGAGATTGTCACTCTCGAATTGGCCTCCTCAGCCACAATAGGCACTGTTCCAAGTCCTCCATACAGAGCACGTTACCATAGTCTCTTGAGATTGAAGGATGCCTCCAGTCTTGTAATAATCTGTTCTAAAATTTTATCCATTGTAACCCTCAAGCCAACCAGTACATAGCTTTCCAAGATAGGCACAAGATTTACTCATCTCCCATCTTCCAAAATCTACCTGTTCGCCAAAAAATCTTTTTAAAAACCCAGTGTCTCTTAATAACACCTGAAACAGAATGAACTCACAACATTTTGCTGTGTGAGGCAGGCCAGCAAACGGTGCTCTCACCATGTCAGAATTCATCTTTCTCAAAACCAGCTGATTTGCTGTGGCATAAAAGGCAGAAAATCTTACAAGCACTCTCATCAAAAACAATTGGCAATAGTTCCTAATTTGCTTCCTAAAATTCCAGAATTAGTAATTTTGGACACATGTCATCTCACTTGCAAATTTCTAGGAACTGACACCTAATTTTTGAGCTTTACTTTTCGGTACACCCCAAAAAACCACAACACTCTCTTTATTCACATCAGAATGCTGCACAATTTAAAACTATGGATTTATATGAAATATAGGTATAATTAAAAACAAATTAAAAGATAATTATATTATTTTTAACAGAACCAGCAATGCTGACAAATAAGTATAATAAAAAATACTGGCTACTGGCAAAAGAAGCAAGCTGGTTAGCCTCCACAGTGGACCAAACAGCAAGACAAATGCCAATGCAGTCACCCTCTTAGTGTCAGGACTGGGGCCTTGCTGGAACCCAGCAATCTTAGTGCAGGCAGGATCGTTCCCATCTCTCTGGGAAGAACTGCTCTAAGGATTGTAAGTCCCTGCAGCTGTTGATCAGCTCTTCAGGAGTGCCACCTGGGGAAGCTAAGGACTGGACTATATAAGAACAGGCCTTCCCCACAGACGTTTGCCTCAGCAATGAAGGTCTCTGGCTGTGTTGTTCTTGTTCCTGCCTTTGCCTGTTGATTTCTGCCTTGCCTGTCCTGCATCCCCAGCCACGATTTGCATCATCCTTCCACCTGGCTGCTGTTGGGACTCAAAACCCCAGCTGGTTGGTCTCTGCTTGGGCTGTGGGGCTGGTTCTACCTTGTTCCTGTGGTCTTGCTCTAGACTGGGTCCTGGTGCCTCTTCTACTGAATGCTGACACTTAAATGTCTAACCTGGTTCAGTGTACTGTATGTATATAGACTAGACAATTCTGAATTTTTAATCCATTTGGTCTGTTTGATCATTTTATGTACTATAAGAGGTGTTATGATCCTCTCTAAAAAATATTTGTGTCATAACATACAATATAGGATAACTGATTCTGGGCAAGTATAACCCCTGAAAGACAATGCTTCAGTTCTAATTCTGACAGACTTCTTGCTAGTTCCTGATTCTTAGCAGTTTTGAAGAATCAGCAAAGATATGGTTCTGATTAAAGAATATTGGGAAAAAAAACTCTGTAAAAGTTCAGTTTATGCCCAGAGCAGGAATGGGGACTCTCCCGTTCCTGAAATGTTGGTGTAAGGTGTCCCTTCCGCCCACTCCATGATCTACTTCTATGCAGAACTGGTAAGGATGAATGTTTTTCAAAATGCTGTTGACCAGAAACAGATATGTAACAATATTATGCAGCATATGCAACTGAGTATCCTTGAGCAAATTTTAGACAAAGCAAAAGATAGACCCCCATGCTCTTTCTCTCTCTTGTGGCAAGGGGTTTTCATGAGAGTTGCGTGGCCATCTTTTTCCACAAGACAGAAAATTATACAGGCAAGGAACATAGTGGAACCTTGAACAAATAAAGATACCACCTTCGGGTATCGACATAATCATACAGAAGTATGCCATGGGAGTTCAAATGTACTACCATAGGCCTGCTTGGAGCCTCTATTGGAGGCCTTTGAGAAATGCAAACATCCAAGTTGAGCCCTTACTTAAGTGTTCTCAGTACCCTGACAGTTCCCATGGAAACATGAGCCATCCCTTCTTATTCTGTTGTCAGAAGAATATATAATTGTTTGGAAGCTATAGCTTGCTTTCTATCTAGTACTGCTCATCTGTACACCAAAATTTCAGTTCTTTGTTACTTGACAAATTAGGCACTGGTCACTCTGGTTTCCAACTGGGCCAAAAGGCCATCCTGTCCATTTCCGGTCTAAGATGCTCTGCTATCTCAGGCAAAAGAGAAAATAGAATACCTAATCACCTGTTGAAGCAAACTAGACTGACAGTTATTTCTACTTCAACAGTGGCAAAGTGATATGATCTTCCACTGCATCTGAGTGCAGCAGGCTGGCTTGGGGGCAGTAAACGGAGCTGTCTTCTCCAACAGAGGAGAGTGACCACGGAGCTGATGCTGCTGACCTAAGATCCTTCATCTAAAACAGTTATCTCATTGTGCCCAATGACAGTCAGCCCACCCCAGTTACTTACTTGAAGAAAACCCCATAATAGCACACCCACTCCCTAGGAGGAAGCAAGCTGGACAACTGAGATTGCTGCACAACTAGTAGTTCCAGATAAGTACAATATAGTTTAACTAGGAGAGCAAGGACACTTCCCGTACCTCAAGTTCTGAATATTCCATCGACTTTGCTATACATTTTGCTTCTTGGGAGATGAGAAAATTAATTCACAAATGACATGAGAACTTTTGTACTCTCTAGAATGACTGGAACTGACCATTGAACAGAAGGGTAAGCAACTGTGACTGTCCAGATACAATTTGCTTATAAACCCCATCAACCCTAATGACTACAACTAGTGATGCAAGATTTTGGGGGTGTAGTTTAAAAACTGTGGGAAGGTCACAGCTGCCCTGCTTTAGAATGCTATGACCTGACTGAAAACAGAGGTCTATTTACTTGGGAAAGAGGCTTCAAGATATTTTCCATCAGTGATTCTATATTGTGTTCCCTTCAACTTCCAGGCTCGGGGGGGGGGGAACTACCCTCTGCCCCAAAGGACAAGATGTAATTCACAGGCCACTGCTAGACTAGACCAGGCATTGGTAATTTATAGGGAACAAACACTGAACTGCTTAAAAATGTTGAAATGCTTAAAGAATTGCAGCTCTGGAAATGTGAAATGTGATCATAACATGGAGTTTTGAACATCAATGCTTTGGCTGTTAGAGATTACTTTAGGGCAAGTAGATGTAACCTTGAAAAAGATGGCTTTGAGTTGTCACCAAAAAAAGTAACCTTCTAAGTAGCAATATACTGAATATCCATTAGAGGTCACTGCAGAGTAATTAACAAACTGATACAGTCCCATTCATTTTTCTAAAGACACGAAAGTAAACTGTTTTTCCTATTATGTTTTCTTGTCATGCAAATATCAATGTTAACTGAGTAGAGCCACAGCAAAAATCATTTATTTTTCTAAGGAAAAAGAAAAAAAATAGATGTTTCTTGTTTTCTTAATCAGCAAACTTCCTCTAATCTAGCAAAGGCTATGGAACTTCATATTGGTCTTGTGACTAATGAAATCGTCAAGTGTAACAGACAAAACATAAATAAACAAAGTCACGTATAAACATCCTATCCCTATAATTAGGAGAGCGTTGTTGTCATGTGTCCTCAAGTCAGAGTCAACTTATAGCAACCCTAATAGGGCTTTCAAGGTAAGTGAAAAATCACCAATTCACAAGGTAAGTGGGATATTTAAGGAGTGGCTTTATCAGTTCCACAATTCCAGTGAGTTTCCATGATCCACTGGAGATTCAAACCCTGTTTTCCAGAACCCTAGTTCTTTGCTCTATCCACCACACCACAATGGGTATCCTAGGCTAGTGTAACATGGGCTTAAGCTGATTGTCTATGGCAGTGGTTCCCACCCTTTGGTAAACCAGGTATTCTTGGACTGCAATTCCTAGAAGCCTTCACCACCAGCTGTGCTGGCCCAGGTTTCTGGGAGTTGCAGTACAAGAACACCTGGTTTACCCAAGATTAGGAACCACTGTTCTAGAACATTCTGAATAGAAAATTGTTCTGCCAGGCAACCATGTTGGCTTGCCTTTTCTCTGAAATAACCTGACGAGAGAGAGAGAGAGACTTTGTTAAATATTAAAACTCACCTATTTACATATATATGACTGCTTTAATATAATTAAATAATTACATTAAAGTGCCTCTGTGTTTAAATACAGAGGCACGGTTATGCCGAGAAGCTGAACTATGAAAAAAACAGTAATAGATGTTAGAGAAGTTTTTCTTTCAGTTTACAACTTTCAGAAACGAAAGTATAGATGCTACTTTTTTCTCCTTAGCTGTAAACTTGATTTTGTAGTTTCTTCCTTCTCCCTCAGTAACTCAGTTGCTTTTTTCTGCCAGTAACATGGTATCACCTGTGTAACTTAATTGAATTTATTTATTAGGGTCGGGTGACCAGCTCATAAAACATATTTATGGCTAAAATATACAAAATGCAGTTTAAAAATGTACAATCAGTTCATAAAACATATGTGGTTAAAATATAAAATATGCAATTTAAAAAGTGTACAGCCACTTCATAAAACATATTATATGGTTAAAATATATAAATGTAATTTAAAAAGTGTGCAACAAATACTTGTGTACTGGTTGTAAAATATGGGGAGAATCAATTGCAGCATTTTTATAGCTATCCTTTGAATCATTGGATCGTGTTTGGACAGGGTCTTTGGGTTACAGGGAGTCCTTCCTACATATTTGTAAAAATCTGTAAATATTTCTTCCCTTTGGCTGGGACCAGAACATTTCTTTACACTCGACAATAAACCACCCTCATGCTAAAACCAGTCAACCTGTGAACACAGGAGACTATAAGGGAGCGCTGTATCATTGCGGCTGCACAAATTTTTGTAGCAGAGCATGTAATAAGGGAGTCTTGATCGGTAAGAAGTAGTTTGATGTAAAATTCATCAGGTCTCCCTGGATATCTGAGAATGATTGGGCTCAGGAGGTTGGCACGTAGATCTCTATAGAAACTACAGTACAGTATGATATAACCTACAGTTTCCACTTGGCCATCATTATATGGACACAGGCAATCAGAGATGTGTATATGTTGAAATCTTCTCTCCATGAGCTTAGAGGGTAAAACATTAAGTCTCGCTAACGTGAACTTAATTATTGATATTTCTTCCACTAATTTGCAGTTCTACTTCAACCAAATGTGATCCAGTTTTCTGTATGATACACATTTCTGTATGATAAGCACACACTAATGAACAGATTTAAAATACTAGAAATCATCTTTCTCCTCCATAGTCTATCCTAACACCAGGCTCTTGTTCAGAATATAGATTATACATTAGGACAATCAAATTGTGTGACACAAGGATACCCTGGATTGCCAGAAAGGCAACTAGGTATAAGATCAAATCAAGCTTGAACTTACTCTAGAAGCAAAAACAACTAAACAGAAACTACTGTACTTTGGGCATTTGTTGTTGTTAAGTCGTGTCTGACTCTTTGTGACCCAATGAACCAGAGCACGCCAGGCTCTCCTGTCTTCCACTGCCTCCCGGAGTTGGGTCAAATTCATGTTGGTAGCTTCAGTGACACTGTCCAACTATCTCATCCTCTATCGTCCCCTACTCCTCTTGCCTTCACACTTTCCCAACATCAGGGTCTTTTCCAGGGAGTCTTCTCTTCTCGTGAGATGGCCAAAGTATTGGAGCCTCAGTTTCAGGATCTGCCCTTCCAGTGAGCACTCAGTGTTGATTTCCTTCAAAATGGATAGGTTTGTTCTCCTTGCAGTCCAGGGGACTCCCAAGAGCCTCCTCCAGCATCACAATTATAAAGCATCAACTCTTCAGTGGCCAGCCTTCTTTATGGTCCAAGCTCTCACTTCCATACATCACTACTGGAAAAACCATAGCTTTGACTATGCAGACCTTTGTTGGCAAGGTGATGTCTCTGCGTTTTAAGATGCTGTCTAGGTTTGTCATCACTTTCCTCCCAAGAAGCAGGCGTCTTTTAATTTTGTGGCTGCTGTCCCCATCTGCAGGGATCATGGAGCCCAAGAAAGTAAAATCTGTCACTTTGAGCATACCAGGAGAAAATAAGACTTACTGGAAAAGAGAATAATGCTGGGAAAAGTTGAAAGCAGAGGCAAGAGAGGAAAACGAAACTTGACAGGGACTAATTAAACAGAAGAAAGACAGAGCCTTTTGTCTGCAGGACATGAATACAACTCTTAATGTATTTGCGAAGGCTTTCACAGCTGGGATCTAATGGTTGTGGGTTTTTCGGGCTCTTTGGCCATGTTCTGAAGGTGGTTCTTCCGGATGTTTCACCAGTCTCTATGGCCGGCATCTTCAGAGGACTGGAGTAGGAACTCTGTCCATAGAGTTCCTACTCCAGTCCTCTGAAAATTTTGGCCAGAAAGATTGCTGAAATGTCAGGAAGAACAACCTTCAGAACACGGCCAAAGAGCCCGAAAAACCCACAACAACCACAATTCTTAATGCCAGGGCTTTCTGGAGGATTGCCATACATGGGCAACCTGATGGCACATAACAGCTACTGCATGTTGAGTCAACGACAGACAACGGGAATCAACCAGGAACCGGCATAACTGCAGACGGACCACGAAGAGCAATGAAAATCACAAGCTGGAAAGACCAAACATGGGGGCGACGCCATATAGACGCTCAAACGTTTTTATTTTACAGCCCAGCAGCCCCCGGCGGGTGACTGGAAATTGCACACACGGGCGCCCTGGCACCCTTGATCACCGCCCAGGGACCAAGCACCACAGGTGGGAGCACACGCCCTCCTCTCTCCTACAGGCTTCCCGGCGGCCCAAACGTTTCCGGTTCACCTCGCTGTATATCCGGGGTTTCCTCAACTTTACCGGAAGCGTGGAGGTAAGTGGCGGTAGAGATCCTCTCGGAGCCTTCGCTTGTCCGGGGGGTTGCAGGAAGGCGAGGTTTGGTGGGTCCCCTTTCGCGTGACGCTTCCGGCGCTGCTCTTCTTTCCCCGCAGGGCCCAGCCCGATGTACGAGGCGGCGCCGGGACGCTCTCTCCGGCCTCGGCTCTCCACCCGCGCCGCCCTCCTCCACGAGGTGAGCGGGCGACGAGGAGGCGGGCGGGCGGTGTGTGTGGGGGTCCCTTCTCTCTTCCGCCCGCGCTCTTGGGAACCTCGTTTACCTTCCCTTGACAGTTTGCGGTTATCTCGAGCATTTTGAGACCCCGGGGGGGGGGGGAAATGCCGTGCGAGAGGCGGCTGCGGTCCCCCCTGGCTTTTCTCCCACCCGCCCCGAGGCGTGTCTCCGCCGGTCGTGTGGATAAGAGACGGGGGGGGGGAATGTTCGTCCCGTCTTTCCTCAGAGGAGCTCCTCCTGCCTGTTTCTTATTCTCACACCCACTTCGTGAGATGCCTCAGGCTGATAGAGATGCACTGGTTCAAGGTCACCCAGTAAACTTCATGGGCAGGTGGGAATTTCAAATAGGGCTTAGCCCATTCTCGTCCCAACAGTCTCTCCAGTAAAGTTCATGACGGCAGCTATCGTGTGCGTGTGTGCGCACAGCTTAGGACACTTAAGTTTCTCTTCTGTCCTGATCCCTGAAAGGAAGGAATGACCTTGTCCCTGTGAGGTTAAAGTCAGGAGCAAGGGAGCCTTTAACATAAACATAATTTCAAAGAAATATAGGCCAAATCAGGACTGTGTAAGTTGCATAATGGACCTTATAAGGGGGCTTGTGAAGAATTGTTTCCAGTCTGTGGCCCCCTTGAGATGTACCCAGTGGCCGTATGGCCCCATTGAGAATGGCTGATGTATGATATCCCGAATTCATGGGAGGAAAGGCAGGATACAAACCTCACCACCTGACAGATTGCCTGCTTCCTGCTTTGATGATTGTTGCAGGGCAGGAAGAAGGGGAGTGGGCATCAGTGTTGTAGTTGAAAGAAGGAAGGGGCAGCTTGCCATGTTTCAGATGTTGTTGGACTACAACATCTATCATCCTTTCCCCGGTGTGTGCATTTTTGTGTGTGTTTTGTGTTGCAATCTACTTTGGAATGCTTTGTGAAAGGTAGAATATACATTTGAATACTGGGAGGTTACTGTGAAGTGAATATACATGGTCCTTGGAGCCTTTTTCCTGCTGGCAAAGATAGAAATACAGTTTTAGATGTACTGGTATCGGATTTTTCCAGTCAGTTGATGGGCATACTTGCAGCAGTGTTTCAGCACTGATGTTTTTTGATGTCTCCTGCCCCCCCCCCCAGGCACATTCTACAGCACAATCTCATGTCTGTCTATTCAGAAATGAACCCTGTTCTTTACTCCTAAATAAATTGTTGTATCATTTTCTAGCTTGCCTTTTTCCTACAGGGGTCTTAATTTTAAATTCTCCATTCATGTAGAAAAATGCCTTTTAAATTCTCTTAACTCAACTAGTATAATTCTGATCAATATTTTCTCTATCTTCTGGTGAAAATTCTTCCGGATTGAAGGATGTGTCAATTAATGTGTGAAAGTTATAATTGCAAGAAACAATAGCAATTGTGCTGGTACAGTTGAGCCTGAGAAAGCCCTCAAAGCTTGTTGACTGAGCTTGCTAGGCATGGCATTCTGTCATGACCTGGCTAGAATTGTGTCTGGAGAAACACTTCTTCCCTGTTTCTACTCTAAGAGAAAGCTTAGGTCTTTGATCCCTCCCGCCTCCTTATTTCCCTGTATAAGATGACCCTCAAGTTTTAATCTAAATATATTAGACAAAAGTATCATCTTATATACAAAAATATGGTAAATAGTTAATATTTGCCATTTATAATTTGTCTGCTTAAAATGCTAAAAAATAATAGAAGAAATCCTCAGGAATAGATGCTTTCAGCATTGTTAAAAACCTTCATTTGAAAATCTGTTATTATTTTGAGCATTTAAGTTCTTCTGCTGAGGCTTCTGTATGCAGCTTAGTACTGTATACCAATTCACTGTTTAATACATGTTAACAGTCTAAGAATGACAGTTCATCTGTTCTGTAATATCTAAAAGAATGGTTTTTGGCCCTTCAAAAAAAGATAGTCATGTGGTCCTTGTACACAATCCAAAGACAAGGTAGAGTGATACTTTTATTAAAACACTAAAATATCAAAAACGGAAGCTAGTTTTCATGTGGATATATTCTGTTTTTTAGTAGTCTAATAATGGTATTGCCCAACCATGTCTTTGGATTGTAGGATTTTTGTTACCTCTTGGACACAGTTCTGCAAGGATGGGGAAATTTATCAGTTGCTGGGGCCTGCGCATTCAAGCATTTGTTGTAGTACACAATCATTCACTGTACTATATAGTTCCATTTAAAATCTGACTGCTTCACACTGAAACTGTAGTAATCAAGGGAGTGGCAGCCCCCAAACCAGTGTGTAGTACTTAAGCATCAGCAGGGAAACAACACACCTTTAAAGGTGCATATCAGCTTTAGTTTTCCCCAGAGACTCTAAGATGTGGGAGCGGGTGGAATGATCAGAAGACTAAGGAACAACAGTACAGCCTGCTGAAATCTTACCTGAGCATTTTCTGATGGTTAGTACTGACTGCAGAGTTAGTATGGCCTGACATACAGTGGATATAAAAAGTTTACACCCCTATTAAAATGTTTTTTGTTTTTACTTCTCTCCACCCAAAACATTTCAGTTAAATGTTCAACTGAGTTGTACAGTTCATAGGTCTCATTAAAGGTCGAAAAAGTTCTGAAATGATTTATCTTTGTCTCATTTTTTTACATCACAGACACTAGACATTTTGACAGGGGTATGTAAACTTTTTATATCCACTGTAATAAGGATGCTGAATGAGTTTGGCCTGCTCTGGCATATACTTAAAGTTTCAAGCCCCATGATGGAATTATTCTATTTCCAGCTAGCAAAAAGTAGTGGATTTCAATCACCTTTAGATGCTACATTTGTTTTTTCAATTATTTATAAATATTGAAATTGTAAAAATAAAAAATACTCTTATTGAAGGAATTGCTTTGAACTGTAACTGAATAGTGTTTAATTCTGTACTAAGTAAGCATGCATTGTAAGCATCCTTCAGTCTCAAGAGACTGTGGTAACGTGCTCTGAATAGAGGTCTTGGAACAGCGTCTAGTGTGGCTGAGAAGGCCAGTTCGAGAGTGACAATCCTTTCCACACTGAAGACAAATACAAACTGTCCCCTGTCCAGCTCCCTGATTTTGCTGGTTTCGGGATTGCCTCTTTGCCTTGGCCTGCTGGACAAGTGTCTTCAAACTGGAAGAGGCCATGATGCACCGCCTGCTTCCAGGCAGTTGTTAAAGAATATAGACTAAGACAGGCAAGATCCAGGTTCAGATCCATGCTGTTCACTGATTTTAAGCGCTGGTTGAACTGCTAAGCATATTATTGGAACATAAATGCCAGTGAAATGAGAAGGACTTGACATCCAAGTAAAGTGCAAAATTGATTGGTAATTCTTCTAAACTGCAGAATTTCACAAGCCATTCAAGAATGATAAATCTGTACTCTTTTATTACTAGACACCAAAATGTCAGCACCATCAATGAAGGAAAGGAAGGCTTGCTGGGAGGCCCGGGATGAGTACTGGAAGTGCTTAGATGAAAACTTGGAAGACACAACTAAGTGTGAAACATGTAAGGGTACTTTTGAGAAAACATGCCCACAGCAATGGGTAAGTAACACTAACATGGTATTCAACGAAATATTAATTCTTAATTTAGAATCCCATTTCTTTTCATGGAGTGTGATGGTTCTGCAGGGAGAGGCGTCCACACTTCCTCCTGCTGATCTCTGTCTTGTGATTGTGCAGGCTGGAGATCTTCATTTGCACAGGGGAGCAGTGGCTTCCCCCTTGTGCAGGTGGCAGCCAGAAAGAAACCGTGCATGTAAGGTACTGTTCTGCATGAGGCCCAAATGAACAGCATACTGGGCCAAGCAATTGAAATAGAGGCAAAGGGGTAAAATAGACTTGTCTTTCTGTCTCTACCACTACTAATACAGTGGGGTCTTGACTTGAGAACTTAATCCATATTGGAAGGCGGTTCTCAAGTCAAAAAGTTCTCAGGTCAAATCTGCATTTCCCATAGGAATGCATTGAAAACCATTTGATCCGTATCTGCTCTTTTCTGTCCATAGAAACTAATGGGAAGCTGCTATTCTGCCTTCGACCACTAGAGGGGGATATTTTGTTTCTTTTTTTCTTAGGTCCAGAAAGGTTCAGGGAAGGCAGGGAAAATACAGTCCAGGCAGTACAGTACCAGGCAGTCTGAAGACTGTCTCCCAATCCACTCTCTAAACACTGGGAGAAGTGAGGAAGCAGACAGGCACCCTTTTCACTGGCCAACAGTTAACTGAAAGTTCAAATTTTGCACTTTCCCTGCCTCCCACGTGGGTTTTTTTCAGTTCTTAACTCAAATCTAAGTATGTAAGTCAAGTCAATATTTTCCTATGAGAGCGGTTCTTAAGTCAAAATGTTCTTAACTCAAGCCGTTCTTAAGTCAAGACCCCACTGTACTGTTAATTATAAAAAAACTTGTATGTTAAAGATGAACAAATTATTATAGCATAAGCTTTCCCAGGCTATGCCAACTATATTAAATTCATGAATACAGAGTGGGGAGAACAAAATTGTAAACAGTGAGTCAGAGGGAAATTGATTACAGAAAGTACTGACAAGTGACAATTATTCAGTGGCCATTCATAGAACAGTTGTTGCTGGTATCTCAAACATCCTGGCATTATATGTCCATTGAAAAATATATTATGCTGTGCAGCGACATTCCCTCTATTCAGCCCCATTGGGTGGGACGCAGCCTCCCTCCCACTCTGGGTTCTGCGACTCCCTCCCTCCTGCACCGGGTTCTGTCATGACTAGATCAATTGCCGTGGGTATGCGAAGGAGAAGGAGCCCTGCATAGAGGCAGGTAGTCATGTAGGCAGGCGTGTACCTTAGAGGGAACCTTGCTGGAAAGCTTTTGTCCTGATGCAGGCCTCTGGAGACAGAATTGTACCTCTTGATGAATAGAAAGTTATGACATATCCCTATCCCTCTTACTTTACAGCGAGAAGACACAAGAACTCTCTTCTTGTGTAAGTGAGAAGACCTTCACCAAAGGTGTTGTGATGCCATGACTTAGCTGAGATCAGCATTTCCAAGTAGTTGAACATGTTTGCAGTGATAAAATCTGAGAGAGCCAGTGTGGTTTAGTGGTTAGTGTTTTGGACTCGAAGATGATTCTCAGTGGGTAACCCCAGGCCAGTTACTGCACTTCATTACAACTTAACCTCTTAGGATTGTCGGGAGGAGGAAGGAAGAGGCACGCAAGCTGCCTTGAGTTCATTGGAAGAAATGCAGGATGTAAATCTAACAAACATAAATGTCATATATAGTTCATATTTTTGTTGGTGTGCTAGAATTTTTTTATGCCTGCTTTGTTATTTAATAGGAATCTTGTTCAAAACAGGTTAAATACTTCAACAGAAGAAGAGAGTATCTGAAATACAAAGCACTGTTGGAAACCAAAGGATTTGAACCTTTAGCGCCAAACAAGTCGTAGGTACCCATCGACTGTTGGAAAGACATTAATTGCAAAGATGTTTGCAGAAGAACAGTATCAATGGCGATACTTAAAGTACTGATTATCAGTAAATAAGTCCAATGGCCTAAAAAATTATATGAGGAGCTATGTTTGTTTTTTCGGCCTTGGTCTGAAAGTTCCAGCTCACCTCATCATGTGAAGTACATGGTGAAGGGAAGGGACCCCCATGCAACAATCATGACGGAAAGGCTGCAACCACCAATAAAGTGTGAATAGTATGTGGTATCCCTCTCCATAGCATCTTATGAATTCATCACTATATTCTTCTTTTATACATAGTTTCCTCTCCATTCATAGGGTTTTCACATATTGATTTTCCTTTCTGACATGCAGGTAAGATAAGCATTCTTTCTTTATATCGGAGCATTGCACAATTTAAAATTATGGACATATATGAAATATACGTAAAATTAATAACAAAATAAAATAAGATAATTAGACTGGTTTTTTACAAGAAGTGGGCTACTTCAATAGCTTTGTCTTGGCCATTTGCTAGATTTTCTATTGTACCCATAGTGGGGCATAAATTGCATGCACCTAAGTGTTGCACTGACTGAATTTTTCCACAGTCAGAATCTTTATCCTATATCCAAGTAGCCCTCTTACTTGATCAAGAAAAGGCAGGTATTGCCTATTGTGCAGTTCTGAGAGAGAATGAAGGAGTATGTAAACCTAGGCTGGCCTAACTACTAATGAATAGTTCTTTTTGGTAGTGCTTTTCATTTTTGCTGACACACCTATGTGCATACAATGTGGAGGGATTCTTTGTACTGTGAATATGAAAGTACATAATTTAAAAATATGAAATCTTTCAAACTGAAGCCAGGCAATCATTAATACAGTGGTGCCTCGCATAACGAGCGCACCGTTTAACGACGAATCCACATAGCGATCTATTTTTTGGGATCGCTAATGCGATCGCATTGCGATGTTTTAATAGCCTAAACATTGCATTGCGATGATCGGTAAGCGTTTGCGGAACAGCTGATCAGCGGTTCCAAAATGGCCACCGCAACCATTTTCGCGCGACTTCTTCGCTTACCGAGGCAGCGAAAATGGCGGCGCTATGGAGGATCTTTGCATAACGGTGAGTTTTCGCCACATAGGAACGCATTAAACTTTGGGGTTTCCCCCCTGCATTGCGATGTTTCCGGATAGCGACGATTAATCCAGAACGGATTAACGTCGCTATGCGGGGCACCACTGTACTTGACCCTTGACTAAAAAGTACAGTATGGAACCAGATGCCCCATGATCTTTGTGTTAGAGTATGTGTTCATGGGCTCGTTACATGGCACCTACAGCTCTGTGCAACCACTGTTCCTGTGGGGTCTGGCTAAATTAGGTGTCCAGTGCACAGAAGAGGAGGATTAACACCTATATTTCCATTTGTAGTCGTACACTGCATGCAAGGCATATCGTTGGTCAATACAGAACAAAACCCTCAAAAGAATACAGGTTGGCCAAAATCCTGTTGGGGTTTTACATTAGCAGTATGCAAAGAGAATAACCTTTGGTGGCAAATTTCCTCAAGTTAAGAAATCATTGTGCATGTCATTTGTTGCATGCCAAGTCATGTGTCTCAGTACAAAACAAGTAATGTTTACAGTGATTTCTTAACTTGAGGCATTTCACCTCCAAAGGTTAGGCTGTTTCTGTTACACTTGCAAGTGTAACTAACAGAATTTGGGTCATGGTTTTAGAGCAACAGAACCAAGAGTTAAGTAGCATCAACCAAGAAAGCTACAAAGACACCCATGTATTGAAAGAATCTTTATTGGATAATTTTAATACAGTCATGGTTTAAGGTATTTACATTTTTTAAAAGCATGTAACTATAAACTTTCTTTCGACAATGTTATTAAAAACTCATTGGATTTTATAGCACCATCAGAACAACAGTTTTCATAAGAGTTATGTGTTCACCTTGATTGTTTTCCCTTCAAAATCTGTTGTCTTGTATATTCCCAAATGAGCAGAGCTCCGCTTACATGGACATTAAGTGATCGAATAACTCCTTGCTGAGGAATTTCTACACAAGTATCCAACTGCTGGATCAGGTTTACAGGGATTCCCTCGTGCTCATTTCTGCTCAGAAAAAAATGCAACAATTTGTTACAGTAAGCAATGAAGATCCATGATTTGCTAACAGAGCACAAGCTTTGCATATAGACAGTTGCATATTTATTCATATGTTACAACCAGATAAAAAGTATTTATTATTGATGTACATAAAATATTTATACCCTATTTTACTCTTCAAGAGTACCTGAAGTGGTTTTCAATATTTTATAAAATACAGTATTTAAAAACATTTTTTTAAAAGTAGCCTAGTTTATAGGAACCTCTTCTTTGGCAGGCAGTTACTGAGAAAAAACATGTCTGAAAAGAAGATTCTCTCACTGCTTGTGGAAAGAGCAAGGGGGGGGGCAACCTGGGAGGGAGTTCCACAGCTTCGGAGCAGCAACAGAAAAAGTCCACTCATGTCCTCTCCAAATGCATCTGAGCAGGTGGCAGAAGTAAGATGATTTTAAAACCCAGGTAGTCCCATAAAGGGAGATACAGGGTTTTGTTGTTGTTCACAGTTTTATAGGTCAAAACCTAAATGGTTCCCAGAAACAGACCTACAGCCATTGGAGCTGTTAGCAGGGAGTTAAGCGATCCCCGAAACCGGCTCCAGTTAACGCTCTGGCAACAGCATTTTGGACTTGCTGAAATCTGCAAACACTTTTCAAGGGAAACCCTATGTAGAGTGCATTATAGTAATCCATGTGGGAGGTAACTAAAATGATAGCAGTTAACAAGGATCTGCTTTGGGCCTTGGAGAACTGCTAATGGTACTGGATTCGAAAGAGCAATATTCACACACTAAATAAGAAGCTTCAGGTATTTTCATCCTGGTTGTGGAAATATAGCCTAGCACTTCCAACAGCTTGGAAGTAGACTGGACATCTGAGAGGTCCAGCCTCTGTTGTGGAATTTGGGAACTCCAGAGGATTCAAATAATGGAGATGTTACTATGTTAGTTACAAGGGATGTGCATATGTTTGCGTTTTGGGAAATTCTGGGAGCAGTAGTGCAAAACACAAACATGCCTACTTCTAGTAGTTACATCTCTTCCTCTTCATGCCCTTCCATAACTACCGTAATAGTGCATTTAAGACATCTCTGTTTTCACTTGCACCTAAGACAGAAAATATGTTGTATTCCATTCCCTCTTCAGTGGAGTAACTAGCTAAGGCACAGTCACTAGAAGTGAGTGGTGGCAATATTTTGAGGTGAGACTCTGCCCCTCAATGAGGGTATTATTTCACACCATTTGCTGCATGTGGATTGTTACATATACAAGCATTTTTTGATTTTAAAACACAAATTAACAAGCATCTGGACTCTGGAGCAAGTGACCTCTGCACTAAAGGGCCACTGAGGGACCAAAAGTTGAGACCTTCATCTGTTTCTGTACAGCATCTGATTCTACAGTCAATCTGGAGCATTTCTGGCTCTTGGCCTAATTTTACATGTACAGTGGTGCCCCGTATAGCGAGGTTAATCCGTTCCGGATTAACCTTCGCTATACGAAAACATCGCTGTGCGGGTAAGGAAAGCCTACTGGAACGCATTAAACTTAGTTTAATGCGTTCCAATAAGCGTGGAAACTTACCCCTCCAGCGATGTTTTCGCGTCCGGCGGCCATTTTGGAGCGGCTCCAAAATGGCCGCCGCATGACCCGAAATGGCCCCTATCAGTGTTTTCGCGCCCTCCCCTTGCTTACGGAGGTCGCGAAAACGCTGCGGGGGGGCATTTCGGGTCATCCGCGGCCATTAAAACGGCCGCGGATGGCCCGAAATGCCCCCCCGCAGCGTTTTCGCGACCTCCGTAAGCAAGGGGAGGGCGCGAAAACACTGATAGGGGCCATTTCGGGTCATCCGGCGGCCATTTTGGAGCCACCGATCAGCTGTTCGGTGGCTCCAAAATGGCCGCCGGACGCCCCAATCGTCGCAAAGCGAGTGCGGCGATTGGGGCTGATCCGTATAGCGATCCCCAAAAAGGGATCGCTATACGGATTCTTCGTTAAACGGTGCGCTCGTTAAGCGAGGCACCACTGTATATAGTACCCAGAAAAAAAGGCAGTAAAAATGCTTAAACAGAGTGGTGATGGGCACGTGGGCAAACAGCCCTTTGCAAATCAGACTGCCTGCAAGAAAAATTTGTGTTACAGGAAGTCTGCTGACTAGAGAGATGTGGATGTAAGGGAGGGGGAGGGCTTCATGCTCAGCCACCCCCAGCATGTACCCCCCGCACACACACAAACACACACACAGACCCCAAATAGATGATCTCCAGTGTAGCCCTTAGCAGTAAGGGTTCCACATCCTTGTTTGAAAAATAGGTTTAAGAAAGAAAACACTTCTTTCACTTACCCCAACAGTAACAAGGATTTTTCTGGAAAGGAGTACTCTGTTAGATCACAACTTTTAGCTGTTTGCTCCACACCTATTATAGTGTAACCTTCTATTTTCTTCTGCTCTAAATAATCAACAAGCTGAAATGGTTTTACCTGCACATTAAAAAATGAGATGGTTACAGATTTTTAAAAATATATATATACCATCTTCATTAATACATAACAAAATAGTTATGTCAGCAAACATGCCAGAGTTTGATCAATCAAAAGTTTCATGTGTTGTTATATGCCATTAAGTTGGAACCGACATACATTTATTTTATTTTATTTATTTATTTATTTGACTTATATCCCGCCCATCTGATAAGTCTATATCACTCTGAGCGGCTAACAGCAACATATATACAATTATAATAACATAAATCGAAAATATCAATTAACAAAACATAACATAAATCATAAATAATAGATAGATAAGGAAAGTCAAATGAATTAAATTAGATTAGATGCTGGCAGGAGGGAAGGCCTTAACATAGAACCATGTTTTTAGTTGAGTTTTAAATGTACCCAGGGTAGGGGCCGCGCGAATCTCAGGAGGGAGACTGTTCCAAAGGCGAGGAGCCACCACCGAGAAGGCCCGGTTTCGCGTCTTCTCCCTCCGGGCCTCCCTCGGCGTCAGGCTCCTCAGCCTCACCTCCTGGCTCGCACGGGTGGTCCGGGTAGAACTTGGTGGGTGAAGGCGTTCCGCCAAATATCGAGGTCCCAAACCGTTTAGGGCCTTATATGTGGTATTGAGATATTTAAGGAGTGGTTTTACCAATTTAACTCCTCCAGTAAGGTTCCAAGACTAAGAGGATTTGAATCCTGGTCTCCAGAGTCCTAGCCTGCCTCATTATCCACTATGCACTGGGTACCTGCTATATAGTCTGATAAGTTACTCTATGTGGCTCAAAAGAAAAGCTACGGTCTCAGTCTGGGAACCATCTCGTTTCCACAAGCAGGGCAGGAAGGCTCTGGGCCTTGTCTCAGTGCTCTGTCCAGCCATGGGTCATATTATCTAGAAACATGCATAAGTCTTATTTTCAGGGGCAAGCTGCCCCTTGCTATTTAAGTCAAAAGCGCTGTAGATTATGTGCAACATCTTGACACTGAAATAAAGCTTCTGGGTGCATCAGCTAGGCATGCCTGTTCAAAACAACTGGAAGCAATTTTTAAACTTTTTTTTTACTCACCTCAATAAGGCAAACCCATTGTTCAGCAGAAACACTGAGGTACTGAAATTGTTTGTCGTTTATGTAATGAAGACTGCCAACAACTAGAGCAGATGCACCAAATATTTCACATGTGCGACATAACCCTATGAAAGAAGCAGAGTATTTTGAGCATGTGGTCAGTTTCTGTTTCAAATCTGGCCATACCCAAACACTTATTGCCTTCAAGATTTTAAACGAGGTATGAAAAATAATAATCATTTATTTATTTATTTATTTTATTTATATCCCGCCTATCTAGTCGATTGACCACTCTAGGCGGCTCACAACAAAGGGGACAGCAATAATAAAAACCATTTTACAAAGAGGGAAACTTTCAACAATTGGATAAAACACTAGGAGAGAGAAGGAAAGAGGAGTCATGTGCTGCTAAGTCAATTTTGACTAATGGTGATATTTTTTAGGGTTTTCTAGGTAGAGAATACTCAGAAGTGGTGTCCCATTCCCTTCTTCTGGGGGCATCCTAGAACAGTGCAGCTTGCCCAAGGCCACACAGGCCAGCTCTACGCACAGGAGGCCCATTGGGGATCAAACTCCCAACCTCCAAAACCACTAAGCTATCCCGCCAGCTTATGACAAATATACATAACCTATAACAAATTGCTGCAAACTCGTCTAGCATTCAATTACCAATACGAAAGAAACTCTCCTGAAAATTCTTATAATACCATGGTTAAATACAATGTATGTTTGTTACTTTTAAAATATAAACTACATAACTTGCTTTCTAAATGCTACTTGATAAAAGTGGGGAATATCTTACCTCCCAAATTGGTTGGTTTATCGAGGAGCGAAGCCACTACAATCAGTTTACTGTTTGATTTGCCAAGTTTAGTAGCCCGATCTTGAAACACAAGCTCTAGATCCAACTCGGGAATACTATCCTTCCAAGGAATAATTTTTTTTTGAACGTCTGTCCATTGCCTTTTATTACATGGCTCCAATGAATTCAGACCTGAGAGATACTGTTTAATTATTCAAATGCAAAAAAAAGTCTTGGAAATCCTAGCCACAGTTTGTAGGACTACAGTTTTTTAGGACAAATATACCATTCCTACTCAATAGCCATTTGTGTTCTTAAATGCCACATAATATGTTTTACTGGTACCTTATAAAACACACATAGCTGTTTTATAGTAAGTTCACACTACTACATGTATTCAAAATAAAAACTATTCACCCATATCTTGCTGAGACCAGTCACTTGGCGTTAGATCAAGGAGCGCAGCGCAAGAATGAGAACACGGAAATGTTGGGCTCAGCGGGAGGTCTTGGAAGGCAGTGAATTTAGAGACAGAAATCCACTCCTCCTCAGCAGTTTCTGAAAGACGTGGCAGTGTGTAAAATATTGTCTGAAAAATAATATTTTCAAAAATCAATTAAAATTAAAAATATTAAAATGTATGTGGCTGAGAAAACCAAACAGAATTATTCTAAAAGAAAAGTAATTATGTGCCATCAAGTCAATTCTGACATATGGAGACTTTAAGGGGTTTCTAAGGTAAAGAATACACAGGAGCGGTTTCCCATTGCCTTCTTCTGGGGGCACCCCTGATACTGTGCAGCTTGCCCAAGGCCACACAGGCTGGCTCTACTTCATAGGAAGCACTGTGGGGAATCCAGCTCCCAACCTCTGGCTCCACAGACAGATTAAACAAGTAAGCACACGCTTAAATGTCTCCCATCAGGATTTAAACCCCACTGACCTAAATGGGATGTAGGCACAGATAACCTTATCTGCTCAGAAACTATACAGTATATAAAACAAAGACACATTGCCAGTCAGTAATCATCAATTTCACCTTTCACAGAAAAGGATATTGTCTCCTATATTATGTGATGGTTTGTGTGTATCCTGAGATTCCATGCAAACACAGAATTCAACAGCCCAACTAAGGTCTTTATTAAAGCCAGTTTCTGTCTTTTACAGAGTTAGGCCTGAAGGCATGAGAAGTGGGCTTGGTTTCCAAAGATCTGGGAAGAAGGATTTCAGGAATTTGTAAAATTCCGCCAACAAAAAGCAGAATAAGTTTGTGATCCTATCTTCAATGGAGGAGTAAATCTTACTGGCCTCAGTAAAGCTTGATTCTGAATAGAAATGCACAAGATAGAGCAGACCTGGGCAAAGTGCGGCCTGCGAGCCGCTCCTGTCTGGCCCACCCGTTGCCACTGAGTGAGCCGGAGCTCCAGCTCCGGTCACCCAACATGGCAGTAAGCAAAACTCACGAGATCCGATGCTGGGACTGTTACTCTTGAGCCGCAGGCTGTGGAGCCTGCGGCTCAAGAGGCTGGAAGCGATCCTTGTGCAGGTGACGTGATGACACATCATGTCACCTGCGCGGGATAGAAGACAGTCGGAGTGGAAGGCTGCGGGGGAATGGAGGACAGGTGAGTTAGCTCAGTGTCGGGGGGGGGTTCCCCCCCGCAGTGAACGAATTACAATGCTCCCATAGTTAACTCTCTAAAAGGTTTAGAGAGTTAACTATGTCAGCCTTGTAGTTCGTTCACCGCACAACCCAATGCGGGCCTATTACTACCCACCCCCAAAC
This sequence comes from Pogona vitticeps, assembly GCF_051106095.1. Classification (NCBI taxonomy): domain Eukaryota; kingdom Metazoa; phylum Chordata; class Lepidosauria; order Squamata; family Agamidae; genus Pogona; species Pogona vitticeps. Next base: position 59,201,565 of record NC_135783.1, on the reverse strand, counting down.
ACAGTTCAGATTTTTCATGTGGCCCCCTATAGAAATTAATTGACCACCCCCGAGATAGAGCATCAAATTGTACAAATGCAAGCATGAATACTGCTGTGACACAAGGTTTCCATATTTCTGGGGCACGGTTGGATCGTTCCGACAAAGCCTCATTAGAAAAATATACATTATTGGATTCTGCAGTGAAAACAGCGCATGACACATGGTAAAATCGAAAAGTTTGAGGTTGATGCTCTAGCTCTTTACCCAGAATTGCATTTCATTCATTTCATATAACATCCCTAATGTTGACATATTTAGTTTTTATGCAATCCTTTCCCTCTGGATTTCTATTGAAGACCTCTATTGGGCTCTTCCCTTTTGTAGTTGTTTTGTTTGTTTGTTTGTTTGTTTGTTTTTGCTCAGAACAATCTTGTGAGGTAGATGAAGCCAAGACAGCCAGTGACCCACAATCACCCAGTGAGCTGCATAACTAAATGGGGATGTGAAGCCAGTCTCCCTGAAACTAATCTTAACATGGCATTGCCACACGGTCACGTTCAGCAATAGGACAGATGGATGGACTGACCTAGAACAGATTTTTTTTAAAAAAAAAATCCTGAACGTTCGTGCATTCTGTACATACCTCAAGACAATAATCCTCAATTGGATGGAATTTTTCAAAGAAGAAGTGTTTCTGAATACGCTGCCAATTCTTTTTAGCATTGCTGCATGTTGTAAAAATAATAAGTAGGAAAATTGCAATTAGAAAGTCACAAAGCATCATGCTAAGCCAAGGATTTCTTCCTGGCACATAAGGAGCTCCATATGGTTTCTATAAAGGGCCCTGGTCTACACACACATTCCTTTCATGCAAGGTTGAGCTTTCGCCACAGAATCAATAAGGGAGTCCCACTGAGTGTCACCAAGAGTCGGACAGGACTTAACAATAACAAATGAGTGTACACAGATTTGTGGATCTCTGTATGGTTGCAACCCACTGAGCAATGACTGCAAGAAGTATGCACTGGATTTCTTCTAGTCTTTTTTGTGCTGTAAGAAAATGACAGACAACTGCTTCATTGTCCAGTGGCATTTAAAATGCAGTTGGAAGATTTGGCATTAGAAGCCATTGTTAAATGAACACTTGGAATAATGTCCCCTGAGCCTGTGAAATATATTCAACGTTGACAAAAATGAGATTGGAAAAGTATAAGCTGCCTACAAAGTTTAAGACCTACTATGTGATTATGTGACCCTCCAGATATAGCTGGACTCAAGCTCTCATCATCCCTTACTACCTCCCACTGACTTGGCGGGGGGCAGCAGCTACAGCCAAACAGCATCTGGCAGACCACATGGATTCATCAGTCCTGCTCTCAGAGCTGTGGTACAGAAAAGGGAAGAAGCACCCAGGATGCAGACACCCCAGTACCTGCAATGATGCAGTGGCATTCAGCTTCCTTATCAGCAAATCATTTTCTATCCTACGGGGATGGGGAATCGGTGGCTCTTCCATATACTGTTGGACTCCCGACTCCCATCCGCCCCAGACAGTATGGTCAGTGGTTGAAGATGATGGGAGCTGGAGTCCACAGGATCTGGAGAGCTACAGTACAAATTGCTCCACTATTTGCCTATTCAAATAAACACCAATAGTAAGTTTTTGCTTCAGCAGAATTAAGATAGAGATTTGGTACCTTCTAAACCTTTTCTGTAAGCACAACTTTGTTTTCCCATGCTGTATCTATGGACCAGCATGATTATCATGCTCCTGTTACTCTGCATGTGAAATAAGAGCGGAAGTGAAATATACTGTCATCAAATCTCAGCAATGATAGTCTGAGTTTGAGTTCTTTTACCCATTGTGTTTTAAAGAGAAGAATCTCAAACAAAGCCCGCCTGAAATAAAATTAAAACAGGCTTACATACTTCATTTTATAGTCTGTCCTATTTTAAGGACTGAAGTCAACTGGAGTAATTTCAGTCCACCTGTTGCTGCTGAATTTGTTTTAAAAAACTTAATCATATGACCACAACAGAAATACCAAAGAAGCTCTAACTCATCCATAAGTGATCTAAAATATTCCTGTTTTAAAGGATTGACACATTTATAACAAGCAAATTTTATGTGTTATGTTAAGTGCTTTCAAGTTGGAACCAAATTATGGTGACCCTAATAGGGCTTTCAAGGTAAGTCGGATATTTAAGAAGTGGTTTTACCAGTTCTACCCTACCAAAGAGTTCCCACGACCAAGCAGGGATATGAGAACAATAAGAAAGAAAGAAAGAAAGAAAGAAAGAAAGAAAGAAAGAAAGAAAGAAAGAAAGAAAGAAAGAAAGAAAGAAAGAAAGAAAGAAAGAAAGAAAGATAGATAGATAGATAGATAGATAGATAGATAGATAGATAGATAGATAGATAGATAGATAGATAGATAGATAGATAGATGTTTTGAATAAAATGTGCCACTAACCCTGTTCCATGCATCCTTTCTGCTTGAAGAAGACTACTCTCAATAACTGGAGTTAAAGTTTCAAAATCATCCACGTGTGATGCTTTGCACATTCCCCAAATTTTCTTAAGGGCAATTAAAGCATACAGACGGATACTGAAATTGTGATGGAAACACCACTGCAGGACAACAACAAGGCCTTTCTTCAAAGCGGGAATCTAAATGGAGAAAAGCATTCTTACTTCATAAATCTGATTTCCACAAAGCTGTGGAAGAAATCAGATACATATGATCGATCCAGTTTCTGTACATGTAACATTTAATACTTGGGAATGAATTAGCTTGGATGCTCAGTCATCACTGCAGTTCTCTCCAGGTATCCAAGGTAACCATCATCAGAATATCAGAAACGCTTTTCAGCTTCATGCCTAACTATGGTTCACTACTACAATTTCTGACTCCAAATTATACAGCAAATGTTGAAATCCCTTATTTAATAAAACTTTATTCGTTTAAGCATTTTATTCTGGCATTTTAAAACAAGGATTAAAATCCAGAGAGCTTACAAGCCATCTCCCTTGACAGACTGGCCCCTGCCCCTGAAACACTATTCAGCATCCCTCTGACAGCCATGTCACCTATCTTACTGTATTTTATTCTGCCTATGACCTGATATATTAAATAATGAACAGCTGGATAGTCCCATTTCTGTATATCTCTGCCATTTTGTCAGTTATCTTGTATCCTAACACAGTTGTGGTGATGTGTATAAATATGAAGACTGTGTAGTCCCTTCCTGTATTGGAGGAAGTGGAGCTTTCACTGAAGTTGATCCATGAAAATTCAAAATGAAATAAAACTGCTAATCTTTAAAGTACCACAGTATTTGACCAAAAGGGGGTTCTTTTGCCAACATTCTTAGACAGACTGACACAACTATTTCTTTGGAAATTAATAATTGTACAAGTTCATAGAGAGGAGTAGGCAAGCTTTGAAATAGCATCTATCGAACTGTATCAAGCATTGTATCTTAAAACCAGAGGTCTGCACTAGAGTCCAAAAACATGGGAAGATACTCTGGCTGTTTGAAAACAGGTGAGATATGTTCCAAATGACCCGTACCTGTTAGCAGCCTAGCTAACTGATGTTTATTGGGGAAAGGAGAGTAAGCATGGGCAGGACATAACAGATGTGATAGAAATTCAGGACAATTTTTTTTCATACAGCATGTAGTTAAAATTATGGAACCTGTTACATCAAGAGGTAGTGATGGCCACCTACGTAATAAAGGAGGTTGGACCACTTCATCAAAGTCTAAGCTATCCATGGCTGAAAGCCGTGACAGCTGTGTATCACCTCTATTTCACTGTGTATTATCTCAAGAATCCATAGGGGTGTCAACGCCAGCTGCTGAGAAACAACCTCAACTGGAGAGGACAAGCACCATCTCATCCTAGACATTTGAGAAATCAGGCAATGGACTAGACAGGCCTTTGGTCTGCCTCTGAGTTTCCAATTTGTTTTCCAAGGCAACCCCTCATGGACTGTCCTGCAGTAATCCCAGGTGGATTTTACAAGGGTCAGGGATCTTTTCCCCCCCTCTATTCTATTAATCAGTTTCAAGCAGAACAACACTTACCTTTTCAGATATATTCTGGAGAATTATGTCAAAACGGGATAGTACTGCTAAAAACGTGCAAACACATGTTTTAAGGCTGTCTTCATCCTGAAGAGTAAGCTGTCTGTTAGTATCAAAGACTTTTTCATGACATATTTCTTTCACATTCATCATACTTCTCTATCAATGTTGGCCCTAGTAATAACAGTCACTTTTGGTCAGTACTCTGTTTGTGAATAAGGACAGAGAACCATGTACTTTACATGTGGTTCCTCTATTTCCACTCCTTGCATGGGGGTAGGGAGGGATCCACTAACCCCACAGATAGCAATAAATCTCTGCATTGCATAACTGCAAGTCTGAAATCGGGAGAGGGAAATGCTGAATTCTCCAGCTATGGAGCTATTACACTTCATGAGAGTCCCTTCCAGCTCTGCAGTTCTAAGATGATGATGATGATTAAAACATGCAGATACTGGCCAGCTTCTCCATAAAACTGAACCTTAATTACAGTTCCTCTGTTTCTATAAAAATTCTGGTTGCAGAACATTCAAGGCAGCACATTAGCTAAAGAATCCATCTAAACAAAGGAATGCATATTATTGCATTGCCTGATCAATCAGTTAAGACCGATGTTCTTCTATGCAATCATTGTTAAAGAAACACATGTATGCCTGAATTACTCAAAACTGAATACTCACAAAGTTAAAACAATCCCAGAATTTTTGAAGAAAATGGGGAAATCTATGTAGAATCAAGATGATATTCCATTCTATGAAATATTTTACAGATGCTTGATTATTGCTACATCCAGCCTGTAGAATCCTGTCAACGATTCTAGTTAAGAAATCCTTAAAAGAGAGAGAGAGAGAGAGACATATTTTGTGCTTTGTAAACCTCCTTCACTATGCACACATGAACCCATCACAATTTTCCCAGATTGCACATAATTTTAAAAGAGGTTTATTTTGTGGAAATTTGAATGACTCACAATATTAGAACACCCTATTTCTCAAATAATCTAATGTACAATTGGTGACCAAAATTTACATTTCCCTCTTTTATTATCACATTTTCATTGTACGTCTTCAATATAAGATTACACCTCATGAAAGCAAATGAAAACAAAATCAGCATAAGGTAATACCTCGTGAAGTTTTGGAAACAGAACTAGCAATGTCTGCCACAGTCGATTTTTAATCCTGTGTTGTGAAGAATTCACATAATAGTGGACTTTTGATTTAGACATGAGTTCATCCTGCAAACAATATAAACACGAAGAGTAAATATTCTGGGTGCATAGGATTAGTTCAGTATTTGCCAAAAAGCACAGCAACAATAATTTATTTATTTTATAATTTACACCCCAGCCTTCCTCTGCAACATGGAGAAGTCCAATGCTGCAAATATAAATTTGAACAGATATAACTTTCTTCTTAAACCAGTGTCTCGAACGAGAAATATACCATTTGAAGAAATGTTGAAGTTCAGTAGTGGCATCTTTTGGGATGTCTTCCTGGTTATTATATTATCCATATAATATTGGGAAGGTGCCAGAGTTTATTTCTGAGTCTTCGTGTAACAATGAATTATTGAATTTTGATAACATTGCAAAACCCCATTTTAACTTTTCAGTTCTCTAGGAAAACTATTTGGAGGTTAGCTAGAGCAGCAACAGAACATGCCAGTAAAATTTAAATAGAAGTACTCAGATGTTAAGCATCATTTGAAACAATGCCATTTATCTATCTTATGTTTAGTATAAACTGCAATTACAGCAAGCAAACAAGCAAGCAGAAGTGTAAGGAACAATCCATCCTCTCTCTGTATGGAGGACAGGCATGCAGCTGACAAGATCTAGCATTTTCATGAATATTTGAACGTAAAGATCCTTACTTTATCAAGTAGTTTAATAACAAAGTCTTCTATAAACTTCTTGTGCAATGTATTTGACTCATCTAACAAGCAGAGAAATTTTACAGCACAAACTCTCACGTAATGGTCATCTCTGTTCACGCTGTAACAAATTACAGTAGATATGTGTCAGAACTAGGTATCACACTTTTCCCAATAATATTGACTACTGGTTTGAAAACTGAGGCCGCAACCATGCACGTATTTATTTATTTATTGTTTATTTAAAATATTTTTACCTTGCATTTCTCATTAAAAGAGCCCAAAATATCAACAGGGGAGCAAGTCCCACTGAAATCCATGGAACTTGCATCCCCTGAAATCAGCACAAGACTGTACATGCCTAAGTGGAATATTTTGTAAAGTTAAATTAAAACAAGGAAAAATCCAGCTTCTGATATGAGACCACCTCACACAGATTATTTCACAGAACAAATGAGTTGGAACGGGCTTTTAAGACCATCGAGTCCAACCCCCTGCTCAATGCAAGAATCCATCAAAGTAGATCAGATAGATAGTTGTCCAATTTTTTCTTGAATGCCTCCAGCGTTGGAGTTCTTACCACCTCCTAATTGGTCCCACTGTCACACTGCTCTAACAACTAAGAAGGTTTTCCCAATATTCAACCGAAATCTGGCTTCCTTTAGCTTGAAACCATTATGACATACCTTCTACTCTGTTATGATCGAGAACAGATCCTGTGCTTCCTTTGTATGACTACCTTTCAGGTATTTGAAAAGTACTATCATATCTCCACTCATTTTTCTTTTCTCAAGGCTAAACATGCCCAGCCCTTTCTGTATTTCCTCACAGGGTTTGATTTCTAGTCCCCTGATAATACTTTTTGCCCTCCTCTGAAATTATTCCAGTTTATTGGCATCCTTTTTAAAGTGTGGTGATCAGAACTGGACACAGCACTTTAGATTAGACCTAACCAGTGCTGAATAGAGAGGAATTAGTACCTCATAAACCTTGGAGACTATACTTCTGTTTATACATCCTAAAATCACATTTGCCTTTTTTGCAGCCACATCACACTATTAGCTCATAGTCAGCTTTTGATCTACAACAATTCCAAGATCCTTCTCACTCATAGTAATACTGAGCCAAATATCCCCCATCTTGTAACTGTGCATTTGATTTTTCCCCCTAGCTGTAGAACTTTACCTGTTACATTTCATTCTGATGTTTTCAGCCCAGTTCTCAAACCTATGAAGATCTTTTTTCCCTGCAAGAATTTTGTCCTATTATGACAAATGGAACAATACAATATTTTCTTGTGTCTTAGCTAAACCTTTTTCGTTCCTGTGAGTAAAACTGAGAAGGGAACTTTGGAGCATGAAACCTCACTTTCTGGAATAATTATTCACTGGTATCCAAACTAGAAGTGGGAGAGCAAGAACATGTTACTTAAATGTTTCTGTCAAAATAGATTTGTGGAATCTACATCTTACACAAAAGAGAGTGTGCAGAGAAAGAGAGTAACACCTAGCCTTCTTCCCTGAATTATGTTGTTGCACTCTTGAGCTTTGAGGAATTTTCTCCCATGCCAGGGGGAAAAATTGCTTTAAAAGCAGCAGAACAGCAGTGAGGTAAGGTGTAGAAGGAGAAAGAGTCCTGCTTGCCTGCTGCCTTGTGCACTCACTTTTTTGAAAGCAAATGCTTTTTACTGTGTAAACAGCTTATCAGATATCCCTAAGACATATGCAACTGCCTTACAACTCTAGCTTGAGTTGTGAGCACTCTGAAAGCATGCTGTTTTAGTCATGCAGTATAGACTGCAGGACTAAACAGCACTCCTGCAGATTTTACAGACAGATGAGAATAAAATGCCCTACCAAAATCAGCTTTGAGAAGGAAGTTATTAATCCTATTGAAGCAATCCACAAAAAAACTATGGAAAAACCATTGTAACATATACAATGGAAAACCCTGTTCCTTGCTAAAATTATTTCAATGCAGAAGAGAGAATAGTATCTTACTCTGCAAAGAAAAAAAAAGATGCCGACACCTCTTCTTTCTTTGCATTTCCGATGTGCTCTGCTTGCTTCCCTTGCTTTTTCCTTTGCTTTCCTTGCATTTCTGATGTGCTCTGCTTGCTTTGCTTGCCTTTTGCTTTGTTTTCTTTGCATTTCTGATGGGTCTTGCACGCTTGATTACTTTTCTTTCTTTTTTTCTCCCTTTGGCCAGAAGAGATTAATCGTGTTTCCGATGAGTCTTGCAGTGATTTTTTTTTTTAGTAATTTTTTTCCCTTCGGCCAGAACGGATTAATTGCATTTCAATGTATTTCAATGGAAAATGCTGCTCTGAGTTACAACCATTTTGAGTTACGACCAGAGTTCTGGAACCAATTAAGTTCGTAAGTCAAGGCACCACTGTACTCTGTCTCCGGCTGGAGCAGCCAATGGAGCCAAAATCTATTTTAGATGTATTCAAACAGTTTGGCCATTCCTACTAATTTTTGTTTTCTATAAACAGCAGAACCTCGTGCCGTGGTTCGAAATTTTATTTGCCAGTTCGAACCACAGCAGACCTATTGAATCATAATCCCAGCAGTTCAAGAAGTATACTTTAGGTGGGATGAGGGTTTAGGCCCATGCCACAAACTGCTTTAGGAATGCTTGTTGATTTCCGATGGGATATGCCATGTGGTATGGAGGGCCACACTTCAAAATACAGAAGGTGGACGTTCCCTGAGTTGAACAGAGCTTGTCATGTTGTTCTTTGGATTACAGGCACGTTGTATTAAAAACAACCAAGGTATATTTACCTTGTTCTTTCTTTTTCACAGTCAGCTCTTAGCAGCCTACTGTTAAACACACTGCAGCTAAACTATGATTCTGAAGAAAAGCTGTAATATGCCTATATTGATGATTGGGTTTATTCAGGATCAATATCAAAATATGTATTTGCATACATCTCATGCATACATTTAATAAGCTGGAACATATACAATCATAGAGTTCATTTATTATCATACTTCTTTGAAAGGTTTCCAAAGAAGTATGGAGGAGAAAGTGGCACAAAGCTGAGTGTTATTTCAAAACCAAATAAAATAAATACTGACCTCTCTGTAACAACATTTGCTGCACATCCAGATCCAAGGCCTTCTACAAAAGCACACACCTCCTGGATGAGTCTTGGTATTAGTTTGTTATTTAAAAGGTGAAGAAAAAAAGGGGGGGGGAGAATAAGGACTGTTCATTTATTTAATATAACTTACTACAGTTTAGGCTATACAGCCAGTAAGTCAAGAGGAAATATTCCCCATATACAGTAAATATTTCTCTCTTTTTTTACCTTTGATCGCGTCTGAAAACAGTTCCAAACAAACATGCCTCTATAAGAAGTTCGCTATAATTCAAAGCATTTGAAAAGGCGTTTTCTGCAACAGTTGTGTCAGCAGGAGTTGGACATACCCAAGATTGGCAACAATAACTCAAAAGTACATTTAACACTCCCGTTTTTGTAGAAGACATTTCTATCATCTGAAACATGATCTAAGAGGAGGAAAAGAAATAATAGCCTTATTTCTTAATAAGAAATACAAACACACAAGCCAAAGCCTAAATACAACGTTGCACTAGTGAAAACACTAAATGATTTTCCTCTCCTTCCCTCCCACCTGCAGCCATCCATGACACCTAAAAGGTTTACCAAGAGAGTCTTTCAGCCCTCTGGAGCACGGAAGCAGGCTTTGGGGAAACATGAGGGGCTGCTTGTGGAAGGAAGAACTACTGCTGTCTATATGCTTTCTGAAGACAGACACAGTTCCACTAGCTAGGCAAGCCCTAAAGGATACTTGACCACATGGTTGCATCCAAATGTGTGTGGCCACTGGTGGAACACACCTCAGATCTCTTGTGATGAGCTGTTTTCGAAGGGTTGTAGGGACACAGGAGGGGAAGTCCAATGTGTGAACAAGAATCTGCTCAAGTACACAGTTTTACATACTGTACATTTTCAAAATATGTGAGACTTTATTTATTTATTTATTTATTTATTTATTTATTTATTTATTTATTTATTTATTTATTTATTTATTTATTTATTTAATTAATTAATTAATTAATTAATTAATTAATTAATTAATTGAATTTATATCCCTCACCATCTGGCAACCAGGCCACTCTATAAGGAATAATATTAAAAACATGATAAAAAATAAATTAATACATGATTAGGGAAATTAAAACAGATGGCAATAAAGGTGGTAAAAAGGGTGATGGAGAGGATGCATAGTAGTATGTTAATGTGCAGTACTATGTTAACATAAGATACTTGATTCTTTCTAATGTTTTTCTCCTACTTTTTCATGTGTTTTAAGAAGTTCAATACACTTTTATTTATCTGGACTTGAAGTACTAATGAAAAACACATAATTTATATTTTAAAAAATTTATTTATTAGATTTATATACCGCCCATCTAGAATGGGTCTACTCTGGGTGGTTTACATATAATAGAAAAAAAAAACTAAGGTAAAATCCAGATTAACCCAAGATGGGAAAGGAAAAAAGAAAAGGGGGGGGGAGAAAAGGAAGAAGGAGAGAAAAGAAAAAGAAGAAAAGAGGAGATAGGCTAAGGAATGGCTGTAGGAAAGGCCTGCCTGTATAGCCATGACTTCAAGTTAGTCTTGAAGGCCCTCAGCAAGGGAGCCAGGCAGATCTCAGCAGGTAAGTTGTTTCAAAGCCGAGGGGCCACTGCCAAGAAGACCCGATTTCTGTTTTTTTCCCACTGGGCCTCTCTTGGCGTTAGGCCCCTCAGCCACCCAGCCTGACTGGAGTGGGTGATATGGGTAGAGCTGAGCAGAAGAAGGCGCCCTGCCAGGTATCGAGGTCCTAAACCATTAAGGGCTTTATATGTAATGGTTAACACCTTGTAATCAATGCGGAAGTGAATAGGTAGCCAGTGTAAGGTGGCCAGTATAGGGGAAATATGGTAAAATCTTTTCACCCCTGTTAATAGACTGGCCGCCATGTTCTGGACCATCTGAAGCTTCTGCATCAGTCTCAAAGGAAGCCCCACGTAGAGAGTGTTACAGTAGTCTATTCTTGGGACTACAAGCGCATGGACCAACGTGGTGAGCGCCCCCGTGTCTAGATAGGAATGCAGCTGGGTGATCCACCAAAGATGTAAGTGGGTAGACCAAACCACGGACACTACCTGGGTCTCCATGGTAAGCGCCGGGTCAAGATGGACCCCTAGACTGCAAACCAATTTCTTTGTGGTGAGAGTCACACACACACCCCAAAAAAGAGAGGGAGTTCCCCAAACTACTGACATCGGGGCCACCCACCCACAGGACCTCTGTCTTGTTAGGGTTCAACCTCAGTCCATTCGACTGCATCCATTGCATAACGGCCTCTAGGCAGCATCCAAGGGACAGAACAGCATCCACTGTAGATGGGAAAAAGGAGATGTAGAGCTGGATGCCATCAGTGTATTGGCGACACAAAGCTCCACATCCCCGGATGACACCCCCCAACAGCCTCATATAGATGCTAAACAGCATTGGGGAGATGATCGAACCCTGTGGGACCCCGGGGCCAATACTGTACATTCGCCCCAAGTTGCACTCTCTAAAGACTGCCCTCCAAGAAGGACCGGAGCCAAGTGAGAGAAAGGCGACCAATCCCCAACTCAGAGAACCTCCCCAGGAGAATACCATGGTCAACAGTATCAAAGGCGGCTGAGATATCAAGGAGGACATTTTGCCCCTGACACCCTCCCTAAGTAGACCCTCCAGCAGGGCAACCAATGCCGTTTCCGTGCCATGATGCGGCCTGAAGCCCGACTGAAACGGATCCGGGACATACGCTTCTATAACTCTTAATTCATTATGATAGGAATGAAAAATCTTGTTCCAATTCTCACACCAAGTATGGCAACAAAGATATTATCTCCAGTGATCATTCTTACACAAAGATTGATTAGAGTTTTAATGTTAACATTTAAAAGCTTATATTCTATGTGAACATGTTGGACAAAAATCAAGAAACTCATTTCTCATAAACTTGTTCTTCCACAGAGACAGAAAAAGCTTGTTGAGGCAAGATATGCATGAGCATTTCTGCTTACTGTATAGACCTAGACAGTAGAAGACACTACTTAGCTGCTTCAGAATAAACTAGGATATTAAATCAAATTCAGAACAAGGTTTAATGCCCCAGATTAAACCTTGTTCTGAAGCTCACATCCACAATTCCTGGTGTAATCACAGCTCAGCAGTGCGCAAAAGAGCCATGCAAGAGCACATACATATCTCGGCTGAAGTAGAAACAGAATCATCTAAATGCAACCATTGACAACAAAAATTTAGCCATGAGATTTAAATATTTTACCTCCTTTATCTTCATGTATATTTGGGTTTTGTTCTTTGCTGCAGCAGCAAGAATTTCAGGATCAAACACAAACTGAACAAAAGCCTTTAAATTAGGCCAAAAGATCAGCTGTGTGTTGCACAGAGAAACTACAATTTTCCATGCTAAGTCAAAAGCCTGAATGCACAATGATTCAGAAGATTCCAGAAGCTACAGCCAAAAAGAAGAAATAATATATAGTTTGTGACAAAATAATAGTAATAATCAAAACTATATTATAAACAAATACATCATTTTAAATAATTTACCTTGGAAGTCATTATTTTCATGCAATGCAGCACAGGTAAAACATGATCAGATGGTAGAACTGTTAGTGCTTCTAATGCTGCCTGAAAGATTTCTGTAAACCTTTGAAGATCAGGCAAAAATTGTTCCAGATTCTTGTCCTTAGATTGGCTTTGAGAACCACTCATGACAAAATGAAGACAAACCCACTGATCATGTAGGTAGCGTGCTACAACTTTTCCCCATCCTTGATGAGACACTGGTTCCTCAAGAGAACTGTAAAGGTAAGAATACCTGTAGGTCATTTTGGAGACTGTAATTCTTTTACAAAAAGACTTAAGGTGTCTAAGTAGTTCCTCAAACAAAATAGAGACTAAATTTAATATCTGACTAGTGATCAAGATCTACTAACAGCACTTCATTAACAGCACAACCCTACAGACACTTATTGGGAACATACTTCCAAGTAAGTGTGCTTATGACTACAAGGTTAGTTAAGCCCTAAAATCCTTACCTACTAAGTAGGAATGTGATAATAGGAACACATCAGGAACTGAAAAGTCAGAAGGATAAAGAAGTCACCAAGTTATTCTGCATTTTGGATTAAGGTAGGAGTAAAGAAAGCAGATTAAAAATTTAGAATATTAGAGTATTTGAGTAAAATACTTAAATTAACACACATACTTATTTTTTTCCATACAGCAAGGTTTCTTTAACACATGGTTAAGTTGAAAACAGGAAATAGATTTCTTCAAGATGAAAACAGATGGCAGAGATTCAAGATGAAGAGCTGGCTTCTGACGGATTATTTTACAAACCACAGACAGTGATGCCATGCTCACTACCTTCTGAATCTGTTTCCCAAGTTTTGTGTCCTAAAATTGAAGGCACAAAGTCACATCACTGTGTAAACTTATTACAATGTTCTCCAATGAATGATGGGGGGAAATGCATCAATAAAGATGTTTCTACTGATTTGAATACAGATTAAAATATCTTTAGCACAAATCATGAGCAGTATACTTTTTCCCCCACCACAAATGGTTTTCTTTATCTTTATGGGGACGGAGCAGGATGTTTCCACTGGGGGCCAGACTACAGGCAAAAGCCTGTATGGTAAAAGAGGGCTTGTGTACAGTGAAAGAGCCCATTAAAACAGGGCTGGAAGGAACTGTCAAGGGAAGATTCTCTTTTGGAATGTTGTTCCTCATAGATATAAAATATACATATAATAAGACAGAGAGAACATGCTTACATTTAATGTCAGACTTGTAACATCTAATTCACCATAAGCTGAGGTAACCAGGTTCAAACTCTAAGCTTAATAGGCAGGATTCAGACCTGGACGAAGTCCACCGATTCAGTGGTACTTGGGTTGTCAAGGCTGAATGACAAGCTACCATTGATTTTAATGGGTCTGCTGTCTCCAAACATAACTAACCAAGTATTTGTGACACTGGACTGAAATGTATGTTACATTTTCAATTGCAACCATAATAACAGAAGCAATTTCAGAATCTGTCCAGAGAAAAGACTGGAAGTATCTGATAAAGATCATGCATTTTGGTCAATAACAGGCATAATCTATTCTAATAATGCTTCATTCTATTAACACTTAAAAAACTATTATTTAGATGTCAGTCCCTTAAAAGTGCTAAATTCGCATGCACGTGCATGTACAAGAGTAGGCAGGCTTACTATTTATATTCCTTTTTTCTTAGCTAAATTTGGAGCTGGCTTGAATCCAAAGAGTTAACACTTAGGGGTCATAAAAACCCAGTTTTCCCATCCTTTTCAAATGCAGCGTGGCAGGTCACATGAGAGATCACAGGGGTTTGCCAGATGCACAAATCAGTATTTGCACATCTGCTACTACGTATTTTATCTAGAACAGTTGTCCCCAACCTTGGGCCTCCAGATGTTCTTGGACTACAACACCCAGAAGCCTTCACCATCACCTCTGCTGGCCAGGATTTCTGGGAGTTGAAGTCCAAGAACATCTGGAAGCCCAAGGTTGGGGACCACTGATCTAGAACACTAAACATGAATGTTTCTGAATTATTTAATCTTTTTTGATATTGTAATTTATTTATCATAATGTTTGTTACAATATATATAGGGGGAAAGGCAAAACATAAATACAATTTTAAAAATAAATAAATCTGCTTTCTGTTAATAAATGGAATTTTGTGTAAGTTTCAAGGAAAGAATTGGAAACAATTAGTTTTCTAAAATGTCTTTGTATCTAACATGGTATTTATCAGGTTTTCTTCGGTGAATGCTAGAGCAAAGCCAAGGTTTGAAACTAAATTGCACTTATCTCGGATGTTTACTATCATGGAAAGCACAACATATTATTTTGTGAAAACATTTGTATGAAGTGTAAGGTTATGACTCAGCTTCCTGTTTTAGGACTTTCAAGATTACCTCTTCACTGCTTATCTCCTGCAGATTGCAGAGGGAGGCATCTATCAGAGAGGAGATGAAACGGCAGACAGAAGGTCCCATATTCCAGCCAGTGACTGAGCAGAAGCTTGTTATCTCTGACAACACATCCAGATACAAGTTACAGTGCTGCAAATCTGAGATCTGAAATGAATGCATACCTTTTTACAGAACTCCATTTTAAAAATCCCAAAAAAGACAGAAAAACATTTCTAATAATTACTTTAAGCCATATGATTTATGAATGAAATCCACAGATCTATTTTACAGAAGCACAATAAGTTTTTTTAAACATTCCCCCAACTCCTCATCATCAGGTTGCCCTATAACATCTCAGGAGCAAATGTTCAAAACCCTCAAGTTTAGAATTACTTTGTGATACAGGATGAATGGTTGCTGACATAGACATCCACACATACAAAACTACTTCTGCAGTTCGCTGGACCCAGGTCTTCTCCTGCAGAGGGATACCACAGGAGATCAACAAAGCCTAGATATTTCTACCGTTCACATCCTGGTGTGCAGGCAGTCAACATGCCAGAGCAGACCAGGGGTTGCCAATATTGTTGTTCATCAGCCCTTACTCCCCTTCCATCCCAGTTACATAAGCTTCAGAGTTCCGACAGCTAAACACTGCAACACATTATTCCAACACTCTTATAAATCAAGTCTGGCACCATATTTAAATGGACACTGTTTTTCCATAGTAAAGTATCAACCAAGACACATTACATAAATGAATATCAATTAATTATTCCCTTCCCCAACACACACACACACTCCCAAAGGCTTTTCTCTACCGAAGCCACACAAAAATGAAATAAAATCCATCAAACTTTTTTTTTTTTTTTTTGCACATGGTTCCAAATATTTTTACAAAGTTGGAAAGAGATTTTAAATTTTCTGCTTTGGTAAACAATTATCAAACACAGCAAAAAAAAAAAAAAACAATTTACTCTTTAGACAATTTTCTCAGCATTCTGCAAGGAAGCAATAATATTGCTTCCTTGCAGAATAAGAACAAATACAATTTCTCCAAACTAATCTCTGCACGGATGACTCACAGTGTTCAATTCACGAGCTGCAAATCTTCTGAGGAAAAAATCCAAAATACTTTCTGTAGCAGGCAACAATGCCTTCTGGAGAAATGTTGTTATTCCATCTGTATAAAAATTAATTATATTAAAATACTACACACATGTATTTCTCCCAAAGCTATAAAACAGAAATCTAATTGAGAACCCTAGACAGTATATTCTACCATGGGTAAAAGATACAACTGAATATACAGTATCTAAGATTAAAGCCAAAGTTTGGTATATGGATCCAATTGATGGGTAGCTTTTGCCAGAGCAAAGGGGAACAGGTTTGACTTTCTCCTCCCCTTGCGGCATCACATTTATCCCAAATCTTTTCTGAAGCTCCTCCAACCCTTCAGAACAGATGGGTGGGGGAGTGGGAAATCAGGAGACGTGTTCCTTCCCATACTCCACTGAGAGAAGCCTTCCACCAACCGAGACACCAGCTCAATGTCATCTTCAAAACACATATTTTAAGATTAAAATGGAATGCACTATCTTTTATTCCAGTTTCTAAGAGTGGAATAGCTCTTGGGGGTCATTTTGAATGATTATCTAAACTGTCAACATAACGAAATAAAGATATATTTAAAAACCAGTAATACTGGGGGGGGGGGGGAGAGAATTCTCATTCATACAATAAGAAAAAAGGAACACATATTATATTGTCCCTGTATCAAAGCTAATATTTGTTAGGGATACTTTAATACCCTCTAAGACAGTGGTCCCCAACCTTGGGTCTCCAAATGTTCTTGGACTTCAACTCCCAGAAATCCTGGCCAGCACAGGTGATGGCGAAGGCTTCTGGGAGTTGTAGTCCAAGAACATCTGGAGACCCAAGGCTGAGGACCACTGCTCTAAGATGCTTTGGAAGCTTTTGTATCACCACTTGATCTTTAGTTATTTATTTATTTGTTACATTTATAGCTTGCCCATCTAGTCGTACCGACTACTCTGGGCGGGTAACAACATATCAAATCTAAATACAGTTTAAAACCATAACAACATATTACTAAAAAACACAACGATCCAGATGGGAGAAGGCACAAAAAACAAAATCAGATGGTGGATGGAGGAAAGGCTTGCTTGAACAGCCAGGTTTTCAGTTGGTGTCTGAAGATGCCCCGGGAAGGGGCCATGCAAATCTCAGGAGGGAGGCTATTCCAAAGACGAGGAGCCACCACCGAGAAGGCCCAGTTTCTTGTTTTTTCCTTCCGGGCCTCCTGCGGCGTTAGGCTCCTCAGTCTCACCTCCTGGCAAGATCTGAGCTATTAATTCATGTTTCAGCATGAACTATTACGACTGGTTACGTCGTTCAGTTGCTTGTCACTAGTTACGCCATTTAGAGGATTAGAATTGGTAAAAGCATCATTCTGAAGATACAGCACTGACCAGCTTGCGGGCTGGAACACTTGACTGAACACAATTGCAGTAGCTTCAATAGCAGCTGTAGGCTTTTATTGGTTTTCAATGAAGAGATGTATGGATTAGCGCCAAGCTTCAGCAAGACATCCAGCAGAGGATTTAGGAGACACTTCAGCTCAACCCGTTCTGTACTGCCCCTGGTATTACACAAACATAGAAATGATAAACATACTCTACTGTCTGCTTTGCAGATTTCTAAGTAGATAAGCTACATTCATTAATACAGTTGTGCCCCACTTAATGATTACCCCGCATTACAATGAATCTGCTTCACGACAATGTTTTTGTGATCGCAATGTTTTAAATGGGGGAATTTCACTGCGCGATGATCGGTTCCCTGTCTTCGCATTACGACAATCGTCGGGTTTTCAAAATGGCCGCCAGGTGCTCAAAATGGCTCCCCGCTGTGCTTAGGGACGGATTCCTCGCTATACAGCCACAGAAAATGGCCGCCGTATGGAGGATCTTCGCTTGACGGTGAGTTTTTAGCCAATTGGAACGCATTAACCGGGTTTTAATGCGTTTCAATAGGTTTTTTATTTTTGCTTTACGACGTTTTCGTTCTACAGTGGTTTCGCTGGAACGAATTAACATCGTTAAGCGGGGCACCACTGTATTACAACGGAAGGCAGGTTACTGTCACCAAAGACACACCTCCACCTTTCAAAAGCACTAAGGGTTATTTATTGTTTATCCTATGTACGTTTACTCTGCTTATGTCTCTGTTTCTGTATTGTTTCAAAAGCCAACAAAGCTTATTTGACCAGACGCAACAGTGAGACCAAATGTATTTACACTATTTGGCCCCACCAAGCCACTTTCAATTACCTTATAAACCATCACGGTTCTCCAGCCAACTTTCCTTCTGTGGTGTCATTTGGATGGCATATCATGCCTGTTTTAGTGCCTTACTGTAATTTAAGATGGGAAGAATATGATTCCCACAACATTCAAGCTTAACCTCATTCCTAAACTGCCTTATACTGAAATCCTGCTCAGCTTTGTCAACACAGTGAGAGAAGGATGGCACTCCTTCTCTTCAGACGCTGCTCTCCCCATGCCTGACTCTTAAGGGGAAGGTTTCTGCTACTTTTTCAGGTCTACAACTGAGAAAGGGGTGGGTGGGACAGAGCTGGCCGCTTTCTTCTAATAACCTTCCTTTTAATAACCACATTGAGAAGCTGGATTCAAGAATGACCGCGCAGATCGATAGACTTCCCAGCTACTCACTCACAGAACAAACGGCAAACTACAACACTTTTAAGATCTGGGGACTTAAACTGGGGATATCCTTCTCTGTGCTCGATTTTTATACTACTTTTCTCCCCTGCTGGTTACCTCAGGTGGCATACAAAAATTTAAAACCAGCTATTAATTTTTTAAAAGCAATTAAAATTTAAAACCATGGTATACAAAATATTTTAAAAATATAAATCAGATTTTAAAATATTTCTCTATCTCAGTTACCTGCTGACTCCCTTCTATACAACATATTCCTATGAAAGATATGAATTATTATAACTGCTTTTGTTGTAATTCTCCCCTGGACTATTTTTACTAACGGGACAAAACTTGTTTAATTGTCTTTCACACTGACAAATGTAATAATAATTAAAAAAAACAGGATACAGTAGAACTGCAGTATCCATGGGGGATTGGTTCCAAGCTTCCCCCCACCCACGCACAGATTCTAAAAATGCACAGATAATAGTGAACCCTATGCACAGAGTTCTCTGAGGCCCCTCTAGTGGTCAGTTCTGGTAATTACATCATGGATTTCCACATCATTGCGAATTTTTTAAATTTAATATTTTCAGGCAATGGGTAATATTGATCCCATGGATAGGGGCATCCTACTGCACTTAAAACACAATTATATACATGGAACAATATTTACTTGTATCCATGCCTCATTTCTTCCACATCTGCAGTCAGAAGTATCACTGTAGCTACAAGTTTGGCATCAGTCCAATCAGGCATCAGGGAACCTTCTGTTGCTGTAAATGTGAATATATACGTATACATAACTTAAAAGAAATTAAGTGTTGCACTGATGTACATGGATGTGCTGAAAGCTATTTAATTCAATTATAAATATTCTAATTCAACAGTTCTTAACCTTTTCTTTACCATGCCCCCCCTTAAATAGAGACCTTTGCAGTGGTGGGATTCAAATAAATTAACAACAGGTTCTATGTCCTAATGATAGATAGATAGATAGATAGATAAATAAATAAATAAATAAATAAATAAATAAATAAATAAATAAATAAATAAATAAATAAATATGTAAATATATAAATAAATATGTAAATAAATATGTAAATAAGTAAGTAAATGCCCAGGACAGTGGGATCTGATGAGGATTTCTTCCACAGTGGTCCCCCTACTGCCTATTATCACAACTACTTCTCACATAATTAAGACATCTGGATAAGTGCATCTGTTTGGGCATACTGCTGCTGTTACCCTTACCATGGGCATGTGCCAAAAACACACACACAAACACACACCTCACAGTGGGTGCTTATGACCAAGTTTGACAGAGAACTGACACATCTCTCCTTCCCTTTACCTCCTATTTTGCCCTATAGCTCATCAGTAAAAAATGCTTCCCTCCCCTTTCCTGCTCCTGAAATGACTGATAGCCCTGTTTGTTGTTACCTGGAGGCCGCCTTTGCGCACCTGTTGTGGAGTTCTTCCCCCCCCCCCGCTTCCTTCTGGCTTGGAAGGCATGTTCCCTTTTCAGTCTGTCGCCACTCCACCTCACCCCCACCACCTCAATCGGTCCTTCAGTTACTGACTCCTCTGAGGTCTCCTCCATCTCCATCTTTCCCCTCCACCCCGCACCCACCGCTTCTCCTCGTCAGTCGCTTTGGGGGTGTTGGTGTTGCTGGCGGCGCTGGAAGTGATGATGGCTTCCCTCAGAGCCCTGGCAGCTGCTTCCTCTTCTCATTTTCCACTTTTCCTTCATGCCACAGTTTCACCAAAAACATAAGACTCCCCCCCCTCCACTGTCTTCCCCAAATTTCCACCTTCCATTTTCATCTCCTCTGTCCTCCTCTGCTGCCCCTTTTCTCCTTCAGCCCCACACAAGTCCTCAGGGAAGAGTCCTAAAATACAAGCCTTAGTTTTCAGGGAGAGTGCTGTGTAACCCCATACAGTGCAGGTTTAATCTCTATTCCCTGCTCTGGGGAAACAAGGAAGGTAGTTGTGTGGGAAGAAGGGAAGGAAGAAGAAGGAGAACCTCACTTGCCTTGAAAGGCCCATTAGGGTCATCTTGAATGGCACGTAACACACATGTAAAGCGAAGATGAACTTGAGAATAACTCTCAAATTCTCTGACCCCTTCGTGGAAAAAAGTTCTTACCCCAGAGCAACAGTAATAGTAATAATGAAGCTTTTTCTGTAGCACAAGCAAGAGAGGGCTGCCACCCTGGGATGTGAACTGGTCTCTGAACAATGCCACAATCATTTAATCCTTCCCCATTCCAGGTTCTGTGGAAAAGTCCTACTTCGGGCACATCATGAGAAGGCAGGCATAGATTGAAAAAGACCATAATACTGGGAAAGGTAGAAGGCAGCAGGGAAAGAGGAAGGCCAAATGCAAGATAGACCTACTCCCTAAGGAAACCACAAGCTTGAGTTTGCAATAGATGGGCAGGGCTGTTGAGGCCAGGCCATGTTGGAGATTGCTCATTCCTAGGGGCACCCTAAGTAGGGGGGAATTTGATGACACATAACAATAACAGCAACAACAGGTTTTTTATGCATCTAACTGCCAGTTCCAGAAAGTTGAAAGGTTATTCCCTTAATTGTTTGTTGTCGGTTTTTTTCGGGCTCTTTGGCCGTGTTCTGAAAATTGTTCTTCCTGAAAAACCCACAACAACCATCAGATCCCAGCCATGAAAGCCTTCGCAAATAGATGCCCTTAGCCACTTTTAAATTTTTTATCATCATAATAAAATATAATACCTGATAGAGCCTGGTTCCCCATTAGTTTTTCCATAGATCCTAAATACTAGATTTCTGCATACCAATGGAAAAAGTGGCATGTTCCCTCCCTGAAAATCTAAATAACTAATTAATCACCAACAGGCTTCTGACCTTTTTTCTCCAAAGTTCAGGTATTTATTTCTTTCAAAAAATAGAAGTATCCGTTTTTTTAAAACCCTGGAGCCTTGGGTTGTTTGTTTGTTTGTTTTTATTTTTAACCCATCTTTCTCCCTGCAGAGTGTCTCCAGTGGTTCACAAACCCTGACACAATGATAAATATTTTTTTTTACATCCCACTATAAGGCAGCATAAAGATGCAATAATACATAAATGCTAAAAGGTTCTAAAGGGAATCCTGCTGAAATAATTTTGAAAATATATTTTACATGATAAAAATTTAAAAAAGCAATCCCATTTCATTTCCCTCCCTCCATTTCTCCACAGCAGTTTGCATGTTAAAAAAGCCTACCACAAAAGTCTTTGCCTGCCAGAGTCAAGACTGCATGGCAAACAGCTAAGGCAGGGAAATAGTTAATAAAAAGCCAGCTTTATACTTAAACATAGTTTGCCTTTTATGTATTATACTTACTTACTTGAATAATCTCAAAAATGAAAGCTTGAAACTTAAACCTATCTCAACACAGTCCTCTTGAAGATGCTGGTCACAAATCCTTGATTAGTATGCTTTAGTCCCTCCTCCTCCTGCAGTCCCTCCAGCCCCCAGCCTGAATGTCTGGATAGTTTTGATTTCTCTTTGATATGTTGATCTGCTTTCTTCAACTCTGGCCTGATGGTAAATCTTACTAGTGTTAAAAAACTGATAGCTGTCTTCCTGTTTTTGATTAAGCAATCTGCCTGCCATTTGTCTCCTCAAATTGTCAGAGCAACAGCCTTAGTTATCTTTAACTTGAAAAAAAACACATAGCCCCCCTCCCTCCCCCGCTCGTCGCTGGTCACCTGGCTCCTCCAGCTTCATTCATCTCAGGCCAGTAACCGGATCTCCGAACTAAAATAAAAAATAACAACCACCTCTATGGAACCGGTGCGAACCGGGTCAATCCCACCTCTGGACCTTTGGGTAGTGTGGGTGGCATATAAGTTAAATAAATAAATATCTTTTTTTGCCACTAAGACTTAACTGAAGATTTAAAACTCTAAAGTGCATAAAATATTTATTTAAAGTTTCTTATTAGGGGTCTTCAAATTTGGAGAGAAGGGAGAAATAAGTTAATCTGTTAGTGCTCACACTCCTATTATGATATTTTTATTGGAATGATTCCATACAAATTTAATCATTGTCATCAGCATCACAGCAGCAACTACAAAAATTAGCAATATTAGGAACAGCATACATACTGCATCAATATTTAACAGACCTTACATTTTTGGTTAAAACCTGTATACCACTCAGTGTTTTATAATGTTGATTGACTGTGCCTGGTATTGTTTACTACTACTACTACTACTACTACCACCACCACCACCACCACCACCAATAATAATAATAATAATAATAATAATAATAATAATAATAATAATAATAATAATAATAATAATAATAATAATAATAATAATAATAATAAATTCTTGCTGGTGAAACTGAAATTACAAGCATATAAAATCATTAATATACACCTATACAAAATGTCACACGAAAATGAAAGCTAAATAACGACATGAATATAATTTGTACAAAATTGTACCTAATTAAACACAAGTCAGGTGGGAAAAAGCGAATACATCCTATTCATATAAGTACAGTGGTGCCTTGCATAGCAGTCTCTCCACATAGTGAAGAAATCGCTTTGGGATGCTGTTTTGCGATCGCAAAAGTGATCGCTTTGCGATGGCCCCATGGGGAAAATTCGCTTTGCGATGATCGCAGCGAAGCGATCATCGCAAAGCCCCCATTTTCAGGCAGCTGATCGGCGGACCTTTGCGATGATCGCTTCCCCGTGATCATCGCAAAGGCCCCATTTTCGCACAGCTGATTGGTGGTTCCAAAATAGCCGCCCGCTGTGTTGCCTCGCTTTAGAGGCACCAAAAATGGCTGCCGCAATGGAGGATTTTTGCATAAGGTTAGTTTTTGAGCCCATAGGAACGCACTGAAGGGGTTTCAATGCGTTTCTATGAGCTTTTTAAAATTGCTTAGCAATGAAATCGCTTAGCAGCGGTTTTTGCTGCACGGATTAACGTCGCTAAGCGAGGCACCACTGTATAATGAATGAGAAGGCTGGTGCTGCATTCCACTTACAAGCCTTGTTATATCAGGCTTAATAGCTGAAACTTGAATTCTGAGTTCTGACTCTTATGTTTTTCAAATGGTTTCTCTACTTATAAGATAAACTAGAGCAGAGAATGATTTTTCACACAAGTATGTCATTACAAAATGCATCAATACTTTCATAGGTCTCTTTGATAGTTCTGGAAAGTCTGCTTGTAGGTGAAATTTGGAAGGGACTGCTTGTTCCTTGAACTGCAGTTTCAGAGCACCACCTGTGGATATTTCTATGAGCTTGTCTTCCCCTGCTCCTATGAGCCCCTCTAGTTCATATACATTAACTAAAAATTGATCTCTAATCCAGTTTTTGCTTGTACCAGGAACATATTCACAGAAACTATGCTACACATTTTCCAAATGTTGTGTGATAAGTAATCTGTCCTCCTCAGACAACTCTTTGTCGATGGCACCAAGAAAATTTGTGAGGTTTGGAAACGTCTCATAGTTTCAGTTCCATAGGCGCTGATGCCACAATTCTTTTTAATCACTACTTCAATCTTGTCTTCAATTTTAAAAACTGTAACCTTTTCTCCTTAAAGATTTAAGTTGAGCTGCACTCTCTCTTGGGTTGTGGTAGCTGTTTCAGGCCCTGTGAATGTAACAGTGTCCCCTGTTTCTTGTGTTAATGGATGAGTTTCAGTTGCTGCAACCTGATGATGTGGTCAGGATCCTCGAGGAGGTAAGGGCTACCACGTGCCTGATGGATCCTTGGCCTTCCTGGCTCATAAAAGCCATGAGAAAGGGGCTAGTTGATTGGGTAGGAGGAGCAGTGAATGCCTGATGCAACAGAAAGGGATTTCATCTTGCTTCAAGAAGGCAATAGTAAGATCATTCGTTTAAAAAAGCCCTCTTTGGACCCCACAATACTGAATACAGTGGTGCCTCGCTTAACGGGCGCCCCGTTTAACGACGAATCGGCATAGCGATGGCTTTTTTGCGATCGCATTTCGATGTTGCATATGGGGAAAAATTGCTTTGCGATTTTTCCCCATAGGCCCCATTTTCCCCCAGCTGACCGGCAGGGGCTTCAGAAGGACCACGGGGCAGCTCTTCCCCGTGATGCTCGCAAAGCCACCGCCGGCATTTTCCCCCAGCTGAGCGGCAGGAGCTTCCAAAGGACCGTGGGGGAACCCTCCCCTGCAGTCCTTCTGAAACCACCACCGCTCAGCTAGGCAAAAATGCCGGTGGGGGCTTCGGAAGGACCGCAGGGGAGCCCTCCCCCGCGGTCCTCCCAAAGGCCCCATTTTCGCACAGCTGATCGGCGGTTCCAAAATGGCCGCCTGCTGTGTTGCCTCGCTTTAGAGGCACCAAAAATGACCGCCCCTATGGAGGATCTTCGCATAATGGTGAGTTTCCCCCACATAGGAACGCATTAAACAGAGTTTAATGCGTTCCTATGGGGTTTTTTGCCCCATATAGCAACAAATCCGGATAGCGACGATTTATCCGGAACGTATTATCGTCGCTATGCGGGGCACCACTGTAATTACTGACTAATATCTAATATCCCATTCTTGGGGAAGGTTCTAGAGCAGGTTATGGTCTCTCCTCTCCAGAGGTTCTTGACCCACTTCAATCTGGCTTCAGGCCTAGTTATGAGACAGTTATTGCTCACCTTGGTTTTACTTTTGTTTTTTTTAATGGAGACGTAGGTTAGAAAAGCCATGTTTGACACAAACAAGCAAGGGAAATCAAGGTTTTGTTCTATGTTTCCTTTCCTTTCTTGGTTTCTTTTATTCACTCTTTTTTTTTCTATTTTAACTGCAAAAGATCATAACATTTCTTCAAACCTTTGAAGACCCCGTGAGGACATTCAATCATAAATCATACATGCTGTTATTTCAACATCTGACCCACTGTCCTAATTACTGTGTTATACACAAAGTTTTCAAAAAGATTGAAACTATGATGATTTATAATAAGTTTTCCCCCTGAATACAACAAAAATACAGTGGGGGAGTCAGAAGCATCGAATAGCACCAAAATTACTTTCACGAATGAAGGAAAGCAGCATGTCTGAAGGGAAAGTCTGTTGCCCTTTTATATAAAACAAATCCTCATATACATCAATAGGTGTTTCTTTTTTTAAAAAAACTAACTTTTAAATAGTTAGTATGAAACAACCTTTGATTATCACAGCATGGATTTTAACAGGCAAGCTGATTCCAAACATACTTAGACTGGGATTCATCTCACTTAACCAGTGCATTTCACAAGCTTTGTTTTGACTGAATGTCTTGAAATGTATATACAATATAACTGATTCTTTTTCCACCAAGAGAAGATAACAATGGTTGGGATTTAGAAGTGTTTCAGTAACTAAATCTGTGACAAGAATCTCAGGGGAAAAAAATTAAATGAAAATAAACAATTAAACAGTGTGTAACATGCTTCACAGAACTGACAAGTCAGAAATGTGTTTTTAAAAATTCTGTGATTTTAATTATTTACCTGGACTTTGTTCTAGAACATAGGTTATCAGTATCACCCTGTTATCAGTAATATCAGAAAACAATATGCTAAATAATTTTAATGAGGCTTAAATCTCAAGAAATTAATATATCAGATCTGACGTGGTGGCGCTGTGGGCTAAACCGCAGAAGCCTGTGCTGCAGGGTCAGAAGACCAAGCAGTCGTAAGATCGAATCCACGCGACGGAGTGAGCCCCCATCGCTTGTCCCAGCTCCCGCCAACCTAGAGGTTCGAAAGCATGTAAATGCGAGTAGATAAATAGGGACCACCTCAGTGGGAAGGTAACAGCGTTCCGTGTCTAAGTCACACTGGCCATGTGACCACGGAAGATTGTCTTCGGACAAAACGCTGGCTCCATGGCTTGGAAACAGGGATGAGCACCGCCCCCTAGAGTCGAACACGACTGGACAAAAATTGTTAAGGGGAACCTTTACTTTTACCTAAAGAACTACTTCATGCACGCTGAAGGTTTTGTGCACCAATGGGACTTTTGACATTTTGCTTTGAACAGCAGATCTGTATATCATGTCAACTAGGATTTCCAAAATTCCCCTGGGTTCAAAACAGGTTTGCCAAGAGAAATGACAGGATAGGCTACTGTTGTGTTTGTATGCTGACACACACACAACACGAGGAGTCTTGTGTTAAGGAGCCGCATGACACAGTGGCTAAACTACAGTACTGCAGCCAAAACTCTGCTCACGACCCAAGTTCAATCCCAGGTAGCCGGTGCCAGGTTGACTCAGCCTTCCATCCTTCTGAGGCTGGTGAATTGAATACCCAGCTTGCTGGGGGTGGGGGAACGTCTAGCATGCATATTTAAATTGTAAACTGCCCGGAAAGTGATATAAGTGCTATGGGGTGGTATATAACCAACATGCTTTGCTTTGCTTTTTGTTTTACCTCTGGCTTACACAATTTTATGAATGAGTGATCTCCAAAATGTCCTGTCTTTAAGAACCCTTGCAAACTCAAGACTACAATTTCCTTTATGGAGTTGATTCACCTCATCTTTGGTCTTCCTCTTTTCCTGCTACCTTCAACATTTCCTGTCTTGGAAGAGTTGGACAGCGAACCAACTTTAGCGGAAATAAAAGCAGCCTTGGATTTCCTCACCTCCGGCAAGAGACCTGGGAAGGATAACATCCCTGCTGAAATGCTGTAAAGAGATCATCACCACTGAGCTGTATAAGTCTTTTGTCTTTGCTGGAGCGAAGGTGGAGTACCACAGGACATGAAGGATGCAAACATTGTCACATTGTATAAGAACAAAGGAGACAGGGGCGACTGCAATAACTACTGTGGCATCTCTCTTCTCAGTGTTGTAGGGAAGCTGCTTGCCCATGTTGTGCTGAAGAGGCTTCAGGTGCTTGCAGACAGAGTCTCTCCAGAATCGCAATGTGGATTTCGAGCTAATAGATCCACCACTGACATGGTATTCTCCCTCCGACAGTTGCAGGAGAAATGTAGGAAACAACGACAGCCACTCTTTGTGGCCTTCATAGATCTTACAAAGGCCTTTGACTTGGTTAGCAGGGATATCCTTTTTACAATCCTTCCCAAGACTGGATGTCCACCTCGATCTCTGAGACCCCCTCCCTAGATGTTGAACTGGATAAACACATTGGCAAAGCAGCTACCATGTTTTCTAGACTCACAAAGAGAGCATGACTCAATAAGAAGCTGGCAGCATATACCAAGATCCAGGTCTATAGAGCCTGTGTCCTGAGTACACTCCTGTACTGCCGTGAGTCCTGGACCCTTTGTGCACAGCAGGAGAGGAAGTTTAAAACGTTTCATATACGTTTTTGGTATCACATGGCAGGACAAAGTTCCAAATAGAGTAGTCCTAGAACGAGCTTGGATTTTTAGCATGCATACATTATTGAAACAGCGACGTCTATGTTGGCTCAGGCATGTCATGAGAATGGCCGATGGTTGGATTCCAAAAGATCCGTATGGAGAATTAGTGCAGGGAAAGCAACCCAGAGGGAGACCATAGCTGTGATACAAGGATATCTGCAAGCGGGATCTGAAGGCTTTAGGAATGGACTTGAACAGATGGGAAACTTTGACATCTGAGCATTCATCCTGGAGGCAGGTGGTGCATCATGGCCTCTCCCATTTTGAAGAGACGCTTGTCCAGCAGGCCGAGGCAAAGAGGAAGTCCTGAAACCAGCAAAATCAGGGAGCTGGAAGGGGACAGATTGTACTTGTCTTCCGTGTGGAAGGGATTGTCACTCTCGAATTGGCCTCCTCAGCCACACTAGACGCCGTTCCAAGTCCTCTATTCAGAGCACATTACCATAGTCTCACGAGACTGAAGGATGCCTAATCTATGCCAATAAGGGAGTGGTGAAATATGGCCACCCACACAGAAGGGAATTCTGTATTGCTAGGCACTCTACTAAGGTATCCAGGAAAAAAACATTACTTTGGAAATCAAAGAGAAACAAAACAAAGAACACCAACTGATATAGGCTAGTATGGACATCTTCAGATACAGATATTGATTGATTGATTGATTGATTGATTGATTGATTGATTGATTGATTGATTGATTGATTGATTGATTTGCCTCCCACCCATCTGGTCTGTTCGACCACTCTGGGCAGCTAAAAACCAATCATGTAATTTGTCACAGGCAGGTGTTATCCATATAATGTCATAATTTTGCTAGTTTAACTCATGTATGTATATTTCATATAGATGTCTGGTATTCCTCCATGGAACTCATTCATAGAACTCTAAGCACAGTACAAGAATCTTGCAATGGTTCTTCATCCAGGCAACAACCAGGCCCAGACTTGGTCAGCTGTAGCACGGATGCTAAGTTGGTCAACTTGGAACTTTTAAAGTAAATAAAGTTTTATCCTCTAAAACAATTTTACTGATCTCCTTACTAAGCTAATACACAATATCATTTACAATATTTTCACAACTACTTACAATCTGCTGTAACTGGTATTTTCAGATAATCTTCCATAAGAAGTTGCACATAGGTATTTAATACAGTTTTGTCTTCTGGTAAACTGCAATTTAAAGGTCTTCGAAAGTGTTTGTCATTTATAAGCAACCAATCGCAAAGCTAAGGGGAGAAAAAAACAAATTACTGTATATACTCGAGTATAAGCCAACCTGAATATAAGCCAAGGCACCCAATTTTAACACAAAAAACTGGGAAAACTTATTGACTCAAGTATAAGCCGAGGGTGGAAAATGCAGCAGTTACTGGTAAATTTCAAAAATAAAAATAGATTACCAATAAAATTATATTAATTGAGGCATCATAGGTTAAATGTTTTTGAAGATACTGCCCTTCTAAGCTGCGAGACACACTTCACTGCCTGCGGAGGGAGGACTCATACCGGATGCTGCAATTATCTACTGCTCTACTGCTGTGTAACAAGATGGAGGGAGACGGAGGGTGGAGGAGGAAGGTGGGTACATAGATATGCAGCAGGAGGAGGATAGGAATGTCCTGGAAGCGGAAATGCAGTGTACTTAACTCGGGTCATCGGACCACCCACAGAGGCTACAGGTGACCATAGATGAGCGGGGGAGTCCGGGGAACACCCGCACTGCAGGGGAGAACATGTAATTTTGACACTAACTTGAGTATAAGCCGAGGGAGTGCTTTTTTAGCAAAAAAAAAAAAATTGTGCTGAAAAACTAGGCTCATACTCAAGTATATATAGTATTATTCCAGCCTATCATTAAGCTGTTTTACAAACTATTTGTAAATTGTATTTGCCTGCTTACAGCTAGTGAAGTATTTTAGCTTATCTCTGAAATCTTGTAAACCAAACACATACATCACCAATCTATTTAGATATGAGTGAATTCTAAAATTTGAACTGCTATAGCACTGCTGGCTAAAACTGAACATCCTAATCACTCTCTTAATGCCATAGATACCAAAGAGGAAGTTGTATAGCCCAACCTATTGAATGTCTTCCCAAGGGAGAGTCTAATGTTAACACTGCTATCCTCTAAGCACCAAGCGAAAACATTTTTATTTGTTCCAACATGATCAAAGGGTTATTTCTCTTTTCAAATGTTATTTGCAGCTTTTGTTCTCAAAAATGCATTCTAGTGTATTGCTCATTTTTCCTGCCTATACACTGCCCTAATATGATAAAGAGATTTATAAAGTAATAATAATAAATATGGCAAAACAGAATGGCCAGATGTTGTATTTCAACACTGAAATGATGTTATTAATATCAGAAAAAATATTTAAGATTAAGTAGCTGCTGGAGCCAAAGAATTTCAAGGAGGATTCCACTAATGCAGAAGTCTCCCAAACCTTTGCTTTTTTTTCTGTTGTGACCCCCTACATCTCCAAGAAGCCTCTCTTGAGGTTCAGAGGACACTTCGGAAAGGTCTGAGATTGGACATGTAGAGAAAGAGGCTGAAATAACAGAACTGAAAACTGAGAAGAGGCAGGTTATGTTGGCCTGTTCGCTCATACTGCATGGAACCCTCTTGCCTGTGATTTCCCACTCTCCTCACAGTCCCCACATGACAGCCCAGGCCTTTCTACAGGTTCTCCTTGTTTTGCACAAGAGGCTTTTTAAAGGGCTGCAGCAGGAAAGAAGCCAGGCTGTGCATTCATATTGCTGATCCCATAAGTATTAGATACTGTCTCCATGATCAGGAGAGATATCCCCAAAACACACAACTGAGCAATTAGCTTCGTCCTCCAATTCCATTTCTCTTACCTCTCTCCACAATGTGGTCCCTCTCCCTAATGACTCATCTGGTCTCAGGGATACAATGAAGTTTGAAATATCTGAAAGGGATACTTTCTCCTAAATAAACCAATTGAAGTGGGGTTCAATAGAAACGAAGAAAACACATGTTCTGTTCAGTGTTACAGCAGAAACAAAATACTGTTATTTTATAAATTATATAAAACAGAAAAAAGCAAATTATCACTCCGTCACATTGATTCAATGAAAAACATACATTTTTGTTACGTTCACTTAACCATATCTGATGATACAACGCTTTACAAACTCTTACTCTCTAATGCTCATTTAAAATGAAAAGAACAGTGTTAATTTTAGTAACCAATATTCATTTTAGCTTAATTTTTTAAAATTCAGAATATAGTGATCAAGATTAAAGTAGACTTTAAAGCTATCATCGTTACCACACAAAGACTGTCTATACATCCACAGTGTTAAATGCAATTTAATGTAGCATTTATTCCAGTCAAAGAGCAGCACAAGAACATTATAAGAGAACAGGACTCTCCAAAAAAATACTAAGCTAGATCTGGCAAAATAATTTCCTCAAAATTCAATGCAATTATACTCCAGATTGGAAACACTTACTGTATCTACCAAGTGCATTGCTGCTTTCAGGAGAGCGCACTGGGCCGCCCCTCGTAGGAGAATTTGATGTGTAATCATAGTACACTGCAGGACATCTCTGCAAAAGAAGATGTATGTTGAAAAGCTGCCCAGTGAAACAAGGTAGCAAAATATTTGAGTAACAAAAAATCAGAATGTTACCGCAGAGCCAGGAGTCCTTCAGCATCCAGTGCTCTACATGTGGGAATGTTTGACAGAGCCATGGAAAAAAACAAAATAGGTACCGCACACCAGTGCCTCTTGCTCATCTTCTGGATAAATTTTAACAAGAAACTACCTTTAAAAAAAAAATCCAAAACAATTTTTAGACACTAAATAAAACAAACAAAACAAATATTCAAAAACTCTCTCCTACAGCACTGCCTGAAGAACCTAATTCTGCACTGCAAATGATTTCTGGATATATCTATTCTCTCCATTAAGCCTAGTATACAAGTTTCCCCACCAACAGATGTATAAATACTAATGAGCCAGCAAAGTATAGTAGAAGAGAGGTATGCAGAAGGGGAATCATGACTTACTGGCAGACCTTTCTATCATTTGCAGCAAATCCTTCCTTCCTTCCTCCCTCCCTCCCTCCCTCCCTTCCTGGTCAAGCAACAACAAAAGGCCTTGTTCTCTTCCCAAAATCAGAACAGGTGTTAGGTTCTTCCCATGCTGTGGCTCATAAGCACTCTCTTCCACTAAACCAGTGGTTCTGAACCTTGGGTTACTCGGGTGTTTTTGGACTGCAACTCCCAGAAGCCTTCACCACCAGCTGTGCTGGCTGGGATTTCTGGGAGTTGCAGTTCAAAAACACCTGGGTAACCCAAGGTTAAGAACCACTGCACTAAACTATTGTTCAGTTCCATTTTAGCAGACCTCAGGTTTCCAGTGAAAAAAGTCATCCAATGGCAGCAAGTTAAGTGTTCAAAATGATGGAAAGCTAGTGATCAGCCTCCCATGGCTAAATAACAATGTAAAAGGTCCTGCATGCACAGCCTCCCATCCGCAGCCAAGCTTGCACCAGCATTCCACCTGCTCTCAGTAGTCTTAAATTGAGAGCAAAGAGGAAGGAATCTGAGAACAGCTGTATCTCAGAAAAGTTCTAAATGTCCCAGTCTTTCCCCACATGTTCAAGAACAAGCAACATCTTACCTGAAAATATATGCAGTGATCCTGAGTCTGCCATTATGTACATTTTGGCAACAAAGCATGGTATAAATAAATGAATGTGACATCACTGCAAGAATGACAGCAAGGCACTTTCTGAGCACAGCTGCTGCTTATTCTCAATACAGAGGCTCACAGTACAGGCAAGGTGGCAGTCTAAATGCAAGGGCTACATTTGCATTGAGCATTTCCTTCTTCTCAACTAGCTTCTTGCTCTGGTCATACTGGCCAAAATCCTGTTGCTTAGAGTGGTAAATCACACTAGAGTACGGCTTTGGAATCAATGGGGATTTAGTGCGTACCTCCTCCGTATTTACTTTAAACAGCCCCCCTCCATTTGAATCAATGGAACTTACAGAGGACCTGCCTCACCAAGTCGCCATTGATTCAACAGGCATACTCTCGTGGGATTTACTACACTAAACAGCAGGATTTGGCTACTGCATGAGTGTTTTCAAGTAATACGAGAATAAAACATGTAACATACTTTTTTCTTCCTCTGGGAGGTTTGTGAAGAAAGCAGTCAGAAATTTTTGCAGCTTGATTCCTAGTGAAGGACACGTGCCTGTTGTCTGACCTGGCAACCTGTTAAAAACAGAGAAATATATTGGGTAAACTCAAAGGTTAGCCTGCAAACAGGTGACAACCTTTTAGCTGATCATTAGTGAACAAGCCAACTTGCATACTGCCAATATTTCTATACTTTAAGAGGAATATAAAATGACAGATTAATTAGCAAAAGACTTAACTGGATTTGTCCCAGAGATAAAAATGTACAAGGGGGCTCACATGAGCTGAGTTTCCTGCCTCTGCTCTCCCTGGCAGTGTTCAGCCCCCTTGAAAAAGCCTAGTGTTAGCTGAGACACAGAAGGCTGAGAAAAAAAGAGTGGCTACTAAGGATCACACAGAGATCTTTCCAATTATCAAAGCTTCCAAATACAGCAGGTGGCCTACATGTCACCTTTGGTCTCCTTCTCCCTCATGCCACAATCCACCACATTCAGCAGTATCCCTCAACTCATGCAGCAGGCTTTTGGGGCAGGATCAGGGGACTCTCTTGATGCAGAAAAGCCAGCCCCTTGTGCACCTTTACTTCTAGATCCAACTCTCTGTTTTTTAAAATATCATTTAAAATTTTAGTTCCACACATTTGAACACAAGCACAGCCTAAACTAGCAAGGGTGTATAATTAACTAGGTTCACTGATGAAAGGTTGTGTCCCAACAGAACGTCAAACATTGGATGAAACATCCCCAATTCTTGTTTTCAATTATCACCAGTTAGCAATTGTGACATCTGAAATACTTTTCTGTACATTGGCGACCTCTCTCTATCCTTTTTTTAGACAGAATAATCTGAATTGCTTACAGTACTGTAAATGTATGTTATACCATAGGTTTATATAACTGGATGTTGAGGATAACAGCTATGTTACCATCTGCTGAGGTTTTTTTCAGTCTGTTTCCTCACTGAAGGGATGGTCTAAGGGATGATCCAAGCTCAAATGCTATAAAACATAGTTGTGAACATTTGGCCCTTGTACAAGGTTAATATATGGTTGGCACTCAAACAGTCTGCTTATTTCTCAGTATCTGAAGAAATCTACTTAGTCTTTAACTGAAAATAATGCATTACCTGCTGTAAAAAGAACTTTCTGAAAGAGCATCCATTAAAGGGCCAATGACAAACTAAATAAAGAAATGATATTTGCATTAAAAGAAACAGCACAAACAAATACAGTATTTTATTTGCTGTACAGAATATAAATGCTCATAAAACTGTTCTTCATTAAAACTGGCACCAACAGACATCTTAATAACATCAGACTATGCAATTCCACCCTTAAAAAGTGTTCAATATGGGTTTTTTAAGAGAAAAAGGGGGGAAAAATTAAACCCCACCAAAAATGTGTAAAAGAGTTACAGATCAGCTGTATAAAATACCGAAGGTTCTTTATCCACAAATTCAACTGAATTTTATATTTTGAAAGCAATGGGAGAGGTTAAAGTATTTCCAGAACTGTACTAATTGATGAACGAGATTATTTTTTCTTTCTAAAGAAATATGAATTACTTACTCTTACAAATATCTTCCAGAAATGCTGTAACTGAAATGATACTACTCCACCCCCTGCCAGCTCCACTTCTCCCATGCACCCAAGTGAGATAAATCTTGCTAGGCTGATGCACGTAACAGTTACAGCACCTATGATATTTGGCTTTTCGGCTATGATCCTGCACAGCGAGATGAGACTCATTAAGAAGATGCATGAAAGTCTTAAAGCACAGCTTCCTTATCAATGGCCCTGACCCTATTTTGTCTGTGTGCACATGCAAGTTCTGATTTAGACAAAAGACTGAGCGATTCCCCTGCCCTCATTACTCCTCATTATCACAGTAAACCAATCAATGGGAGTCCCAGATATTTAAGAAGAATGTTTGTATACTGATGGAGAAATGTTGTTTTCCCATGATCCTACTCGTATGCTGCCTTTGCTCTTTGCTTATAATAATTTCTAAAATGTGCATGATGAAAATGACAAGTGATTTTAACTTTTTCCCCAAGGGAAACAGACAGTGGCGTTCAAAGTGAAACAGAAAATCGTACCTCTGAAAAAGCTGGAGATGTGGGGAGATGTTTGGCTTGCCAGATTTCAAGAAAGTGAAAAATTCCTTCTTTTGCCAATGTTTTGTTTTCACTCTCAAACATTCTTTTGTAAATGCACATGTGCCATGATGGATGAAGCACCCAACAATCTGTGATGTTAAAAAAGATAAATATAAATTTTCAACAAGATTCTAAATGACAGCCATCTCTCAACCTTTTATAGTTATTTTGATAATTGTCTTATTGAATGAATTGCTTACTGTATGTTTTTATTACTGTAATTATGTTATGGTTGTATTTTAACTGTTTTTGACTATTGGAATGCACTCTGGTATAGAGCGCAATATAAATAAATATTATTATTATATTATATTTTTATTTAATTGGACAGTGGATAAAACAGAGCTTATCAGGTATACATACTATTATTAAATTAATAATTAAAATGGGCAAAAAACACCCTGGCTTCCCTGCCCCACCTCTGGGCACTGCCTTCGTGGACACCCACTGGAGGAGGTGGGGCTGGGAAGTATTGAAGTTATTATTATTTATAAAGTGCAGAAGTGGCTTTCCAGTCTCTAATTCTGCTGGTGCTTTGGGACCATGCAGCTTGCCAAAATCCACAAGGGCAGCAGAAAACATAAGCCCATCCATCACATATGCTTTGGGTGATCTTAGTTGGCCCCTTTTCTGGGAGGCACACTGGGTCTATGAACTTTGAGCTGTTGGCTCCACAGCCAAGTGCTCCAAGCCACTGAGCTACATCAACTCATAATAATTACATGCTGTTAAGTCAAAATGTTTTGTATGTTCTTTAAACATGGTGGAGTATCAGAATCCATAACTACTCATTTTATAGGAAATGTAAAGAAAGAAATACCAGACTACAATCTGGGTTGAAAAACTATTACTTAAACTGATGAGCGACCAAATTTCAAAAACTTCTGTAGTCTTGAAAAACATTCAAGTAAAATTGAAAATCTATTTGTGATTCTGTCCCAAAAAAGTGTCCAGAAAGGTAAGAGCCAGAAACATGTGATTTTGCATGAGCGCCACCAAGATCTCAGTTTCAATAAATGGATGGCATATCTTCACTGGCCTTGGTTGCAGAGGGTCTATGGGACTTGTGGATTTATATGCAAAATGTTCAGAGCTAGAAACACATTTTTCAAGGACACTATCCATTAACCAATTTAAATAACTATATAAGGTATATTTTGCTTGGCCCTCCTAGCTCGAAGGATGCTGGCAGCTGGAGTCAAAAGAAGTTACACTTCTGTCCCATGAGTACTGGGGGCTGGAGGGAGAAGAAAGACTAGTGTGGTGAAAACATTGTCATGGGCTAAAGAAAAAGGTACACCTCTGGGGTGCGTCTGATGGGCTTCCAAATCCTAGTATAAGCTGAAGGAGTACCAGGGAGGAAAGAGAAGAGCCCAGTGTGAAAGAAAGACTTTGAAAGACCAGACAGAAGAGCAAAGTATCAAGATGAGAGTCATGGGTTTTTTAACTGGGTGCAGCTGGATATGTTTCCTAGTACATATATATAAACCTATCCTTCAGTGCCCGACAAATTAATGATAATTATCCATAATATAATCTTACCTTTTTGTTCTGATACTGCATGTTCATATAAACTATTTAACTTGGGCAACACTGGTTTTACAACATGTATCTGAAATTTAAAACATAGGCATTATTAATTTAGTTTGATTTACTCTGCAAATCAAAAGAACTGTTAGTGTAGTTAAGAGTTAAAGGTCTACTTGTCCCAACAATTTACAGCAAATATAAGCAGATTTCAGACTTGTGGGAATTACCTTTTTAAAAAACCCTATATACTGTACTAGATATCTAACTGAAGCGAAAGACATAGACTTATAATGGAAGAATTCTGAGCTGAGGAATTTGCTTAAAGTACTAGAATGGAACAGCTCTCAAAGCCCTTCCGAACAAAAAATAAACTAGTTACCCCCAAACTGTTTTACTTCCAGCAGTATGATCAAGGAGGAAGATGTCATTTTGTTGCCACAAAACAACTAGAAATCAAAAGTTTTACTAAGTTACTGAGAAGTACCTAGTATTCAAGAAGCAGATCAGGTCTATGCCTTCCACCCACCCTAACTGACATGACCACTGTAATTCCACGTGCACAAAAATTGTAGCGACTACACAGCAAAATATCTGTCTAACCACGGTTCAGCACTTTCCTTGCACATGGTATTGTCCTCTACTGCGGTGGAACTTAAACTGAATAGGTCGCTTGCTTCTCAAACTCTTACCTCCCCACAGCCATAGAAAATGGAGTTTAAATAACTATATAAACTACATATTTACAGAAGTCCCAAAGGCATGGAAGATTTTGCTTACCAATAAACAAAACCAACTACCACATGTTAGTTTCCGCCTTTACTTTCTACAGTATTCATGGCATTGTTTTGTATATTTCCATCAACGACAAACACCAAA
This sequence comes from Pogona vitticeps, assembly GCF_051106095.1. Taxonomy (NCBI): domain Eukaryota; kingdom Metazoa; phylum Chordata; class Lepidosauria; order Squamata; family Agamidae; genus Pogona; species Pogona vitticeps. The sequence continues at coordinate 59,163,689 of NC_135783.1, read as the reverse complement.
TCTCAGCGATGATTTGGAAAAATCTTGCAAGTTTACCTGATTTCCTTCCAAAGTCTCCATAATTAAAATGTAATTCTCCCAAAACTGAGTAAGTTGATTATTTTTGTCAGCACACCACCAGAACAGACATGGTCCTACATGACAGATAAGCAAATAAAATATAGTTTTCCTCCAAGCAACAGCAATATATAAATAAAGGTCTATAGATTAGAAAGTACTAACAAGAAAGTAGTAATCAAATCAAGCCAATTACCACACAAACAATCAGCAAGATTCACTGAAAGCACAAGCTTCCCAGGTTGATGGACAGCAAGTACTGAGGTAGGCCAACAGTATGACTTTCTCTCCAACTCATTCTGCATGTTACTGGAACACTACTCTTGCTCCAAGGCAAATGGAAAGCACTATAGATGTAAGGCCCTCTTGTACCACACTACAAACACCCCCATAGTTACCTAGCAGCCTGTGGGCTGGAGCCTGCAGCCTTTAGAGGGATGGCATTTTGGAAGTCTTGAAAACTACAGCATCAGTAGTAAGTTAGGGTTTTTAATTTTTAATTTTTTTAATTAGGTTTTTTAAATTAGAATTTTAATTAGAATTGCACAACTAAATTTTCTCTGTGAAACACTTGCATAAAAAACACTTGCATAAAAATTTACTAAATTTCCAGATGTGCTGCTTATATATATCTTAAGGAGAATTACAGTTGTGTTCAAAATTATTCAACCCCCAATGCTGTAAAGGGGTTTAGGGACTATAGTGTACATTTGGAATTGTATTCAGAATGAAATCCTACAAGGACGTTTTAAAGAACCAAATGCAACTAAAATAACATCAATTGTTTATGTAATACAGTAGTAAATGTTTCTTTTGTGGTTTCTTCATTGCCACAATTATTCAACCCCTTAAAGACTACCACTCTGAAGAAGAGAGGTTCATTCAGGTGTTTTCGATCAGGTATTGAAAACATCTGTGGATGTCACCGAGCACCAATCAAGCATAATAAGCACCAATTAGGCAGCTTTAAAATGACTGTGATACTCAGCTCCTTCTAGACATTTACTGGTGTGGTTACAAACATGGTGAAGTCAAGAGAATGGTCCAGGAAGACAAGAGAAGAGGTGATTTGTCTTCACAAGAAGGGCAATGGCTATAAGAAGATTGCAAAGAAGTTAAACATACCAAGAGACACCATAGGAAGCATCATTCACAAATTCAAGGCAAAGGGCACTGTTGAAATGCTACCTGGTCGTGGAAGAAAGAAGATGCTGACTTCGACTGCTGCGCGCTACCTAAAGCGTAGAGTGGTGAAAAGTCCCCGTGTGACTGCTGAGGAACTGAAAAAAGATTTGTCAGATGTGGGTATAGAAGTTTCAGCTCAGACAATAAGGCGCATACTGCTTAATGAAGGTCTCCATGCCAGAACCCCCAGGCGCACCCCCTTGCTGTCTCCCAAGAATAAGAAGAGTCGACTGCAGTATGCCAAAAGTCATGTGGGCAAACCACAAAAGTTGTGGGATAGTGTTCTGTGGACTGATGAAACAAAATTAGAACTGTTTGGGCCCATGGATCAACGCTATGTTTGGAGGAGGAAGAACAAGGCATATGACGAAAAGAACACCTTGCCTACTGTGAAGCATGGCGGAGGGTCAATAATGCTTTGGGGCTGTTTTGCTTCTGCAGGTACAGGGAAGCTTCAGCGTGTATAAGGTACTATGAATTCTCTTCAGTACCAGGAGATATTGGATGAAAATGTGATGCAGTCCATCACACACCTGAGGCTTGGGAGACGTTGGACCTTTCAACAGGACAACGATCCCAAGCATACCTCCAAGTCCACTAGAGCATGGTTGCAGAGGAAAGGCTGGAACATTTTGGAGTGGCCATCGCAGTCACCAGACTTAAATCCGATTGAGAACCTCTGGTGGGACTTAAAGAAAGCAGTTGCAGTGCGCAAGCCTAAGAATTTGGCTGAACTGGAGGCTTTTGCCCATGAAGAATGGGCGAAGATACCCGTAGATCACTGCAAGACACTTGTGTCAAGCTATGCTTCACGTTTAAAAGCTGTTATAACTGTAAAAGGATGTTGTACTAAGTACTAAGATTGAATGTCACTTGGGGGTTGAATAAAAACTAATAATGATGTGAGCACAGAAAAGACATTTGTGGTTATTTCATTATAAACTTAAGGTTATATTTCTCTGACCTACAAGTGCCTCTTTCATGTAAATGTAAGCAAGATGACTGAATGATCAAAATCAATGTCAAAATGGCCAAAACATTCAATTTCAGTGGGGGTTGAATAATTTTGAACACAACTGTATAAGTAAGTTTTGTGTGTGTGTGTGTGTGTGTGTGTGTGTGTGTGTGTGTGTGGTGACACATTCATTATAATTCTAAGACACAGTCCAGTCAACCTAACCACTTAAAGGATTGAATTCTGAATGCAGCCATCCAGTACAAACTCCCCTTATTTCCAGCCTAAGGCCAGCTGTTCCATATCGTATGCCACAGGCAAGATGCAATTTTCAGCAGATTGCACCTAACCCAGGTTTAAAATGACACATGGAATGGAACCAACAGTTGAAAGCTACCCTGGACAGAGGAGACCAGTGGGCCACAACTGGGAAAATCAGCACAGGGAACCTAGGTAAAGGTAAAGGTTCCCCTTGACATTTAGTCCAGTCGTGTCCAACTCTATGGGGTGGTGCTCATCCAAGCCATAGAGCCAGCGTTTGTCCCTAGACCATTTCTGTGGTCATGTGGACAGCGCGACTAAACACAGAACGCTGTTACCTTCCCACGGTTGTGGTACCTATTTATCTACTCGCATTTTTACATGCTTTCAAACTGTTAGGTTGGCAGGAGCTGGGACAAGCGATGGGTGCTCACTCCCTTGCGTGGATTCGATCTTATGACTGCTGGTCTTCCGACCTTGCAGCACAGAGGCTTCTGCGGTTTAACCAGGGAAGCTCCCCCCCCCAAAAAAAAAACATCACTCATTAAAAAGGTGTAAGAACAGAGGCTGTGCGTCTAGCATATTCCTTTTGGGGTGGCCGGCTAGGCGAGGGGGGTCAATCATCGGCGCGGTACCAGTTCCAGGGTCCTGGCTGCACCTGCCCTCCCAGCGCAGGCTCTCCGAGGCGTCCACCGCTCGCTTCAGCAGGTAGCGGGCCCTCTTCCTGCACAGGGCGTCGCTCTCCGTCAGTCCCTCCTGCACCACTCTCCAGAAGCTACTGCAGCGCCTGGCCTCGAGCAACGGGGCAGCTTCGCCCTCCGCCCCAGCGCCGCCGGGGAACAGCGCGTCCGAGAGGGCGCTCAGGACCAGCAGGGTCCGGCTCACCGGCCGGGAGCCCTCCGGGGGCGACCGCAGGAGCCCTTCCCAGACGCGCCCCTGGGCGGCAGCGTTCCTCCCCAACGCCGGGAGCAGCTCGCCGGCCACCAGCGACGCTTGCGCCTCCTCGCCATCTTCCCTGAAGAGCTGGAGGGCCACCCCCACCGTTCGCTCCAGCAGCGCCGGCTCCTGCAGCCAAGGGGCCACGGCGGCCAGGAGCTCGACGGCGGCCTCCGCCCGCGGCCGCGCCGTCCCCTCGCAAACGCCCAGCGCCTCCCAGGCTAAGCCTTCGGCCAGCGGCGCCCCGCCAAGAGAGGCGCAGCAGCGCAGCGCTCGGCAGGCGGCTCTCACCAGGCGCGCCCGCCCCTCCGGGGAAGCACCGGCCAAGTGGCCGCCGCCGCCGTCGGGGCCGAGCAGCGCCGGGAGGCACAGGTCCCGGGCCGCCTCCAGAGCGACCTTCCTCAGCGCCGCCTCTCCTTCATCGCCTCGCCCGCGCCAACCTCCCGCCGCCGCCGCCCGTTCGAGGAGGAAACGCAACGTCTCCGCTTGCTCGACCGAGAACGGCCCCCCTGCGCCGCGCACCGCCCGCAGCAACGCTCCTGAATCCGGGCACTGCGAGAGCAGCGCGTCGGCCAGCACCACATCCATGGCGGGCGGAAAGGCAGACCGGCAGCAGCAGGAGAGGAGCCAGCGAAGGCCTGCCTTCCCGGTTTTTTTCCCTCGCTCTCCCCCAGCAGCCTTTGCGCTTAAAGCGACTCTGGGCAAAGCGAGGCACGGCTGTACATACGACAGGCCTTGCGGTGGTTTCGCGTCCTCTGCTTTGGCTTTTTGGCACCCCGAAGAGCCATCGGACAGGCAGAAGCAGAAGAGCGGGAGGCAGTCTTCTTCATCTCTGTCCTCCCCATGACTCTTTTCACTGTATCACTTGGAAATGGCAAGGGCTGTAACTGTGCATTTAGGGCGAGGGATCTCCCACTCAGTCTGTCCTTGAACATGGACGTGGGCCCCCCCCCATGTAAAAGGAATAGGAGGAAAATATGGTGCCACCTCCACTCCAAAGAAGAGGGAAGTTTTATATTCATAAAAGGAAAATAAATGAAAGTATATTCCCATTTATTTTCCTAATATTTACTGTTACATAACAGCACTGATGTTACCAAACTGTATGCTTGTATGTGTGAGAATAAGCCACGTTACTTTATCCTATTCACCTGATTGTTTATTTTTCCCTGTGTGTATTTAAAATAAACCTTATTCTTTTTATTGTTTAAAAATCCATCCCTGGTCTGTGTGACTTCTTACAGGGAATGGTTGGTGGCAGCTTAGTGTAACTGTGTGACATATCCCAGTAGGTCTGGGTAACTGTGCATTTAGGGCGAGGGATCTCCCACTCAGTCTGTCCTTGAACATGGACGTGGGCCCCCCCCCATGTAAAAGGAATAGGAGGAAAATATGGTGCCACCTCCACTCCAAAGAAGAGGGAAGTTTTATATTCATAAAAGGAAAATAAATGAAAGTATATTCCCATTTATTTTCCTAATATTTACCACTAGATTTATCTCTAAAAGGTCTGGTGCTTTCTAAATCTTGGAGTACGTAGGTAATTCCCTGCAAATGGTTCTGGGATGGAGATGGAACAGTTTGGTCCGCTAGACAGCTAGATGTTACAACATGGGCCTGTCATCTGTAGCCAGGAGATACTGCTACTGTACCTTGAAGAGTCATGAAAGTTGCACCCTGAAAACTTCTAGAGGCTGCAACAGTTCCTGTGTTCACTAGATCAGAGCAGGAGTGGGTGATCTCAGCAGGCCAAAAGTTATGGTTTGGATTTGTTGGGCACCCAAAGCCTTGCTCTCAACTAATGGGGCTAGAGAGGAAGGTGTGACCCAAAGCTAATTTGTGCATTTTATTATTTTAAAATTTTTTTAGTGCAGTGGTTATGTCTTGCACATGTTACAAACACTGCTAGGACAGTTGCTGTCATCACAGCAGTACTGGGTTGAATATATGAATGTTAGGAAAGTTATAGAGGTGTAGAGATAAAATGGAAGGCTGAGTGAACCTTGAGTTGGCTACCTGGGATTGAACCTGGGTTGTGAGCAGAGTTTTGGTTGCAGTGCTGCAATTTAACCACTGTGCCACAAGACATTTAGAACCACCTACTTCAAGCATAAGTGTGCTAAACAGTTTCTGGAGGAGTACCAGAGAAGAGGGCTTTTGTCTTCATATCCTCCTTCTGGAGGCATCTGTCTGGCTACTGTGGAAATTAGAACCAGTGTCACGTAGTGGTTAGGATGCTGGAATGAGGCATGAGAACTCCAAGCTATAATGGGCAAAGGGCAAAAGAGAGACATTATAGACATAACAAGAGGAAAATCTGTAACCAATGGACTTGGCCAAGTGTTGTGGCAGAGGCTTTTCCGGGATATGTAAATTAGCCGGATCTGCTTGGTCAGCAATCTTGAATCCTGGGGTTCCTTTGATATCTGATTTTGCAAATCTAAAAGATTCCCTCAGTCATTTCTCCAACATTTACTTGCTTTCAACTCTAATCAATATGTGTATATAACATCTGATTCTACTCTGCCTGGTGAAAATCATGGAGTAACCTCATGCCAGCCACTCTCAGTCTTACCCACCTCACAGAATCTCTTTTATAATTTTATTTGCTTTATAACTTTATTAATAATATAGCTACTTGGAGCTCCAGCAAGGGCAATGCTTGGAATTCATTCCAAGTCCATTAAGCACATGTAATATTTCAGCTTAAAACATACAGTTTGTACATTAAAATCCTAAAGAGCACAGAAACGTAAAGAAAAGGGAATTTTAAAAACAAGGATGGAGAGACAAGAGAGAGGTGTGAGCTCCACCATTGTCACCTGTAGCCGTGCTATTAGAGAAAACAATTAGTTTCCGTTCATGCACACTGATCTGTATCTGTATCAAAAATTAAAATGATTGTGAGATCTTTGAGAAATCCTGACAGGTAAAAAGAGGTCAGTGAAATTCCTTGCCCAAGGATATGCACTCCAGTCTCTCGTGATAAGTTTATAGAGGGGTCCATAAGATCTTTTTACTCCTGTCTACTTTTTGTTAAGGATGGTTAATAGTAACGGTTTGATCAGATGGCAAGAAAGGTGCACATCTGATGGCACCAGAAAGAGTTGCTTTGCCGGGGGCGATCTCCCTTGAAGTGACCTTTCCATCAATCGGAAATGCTCAAGCCCAGCCCCAAAAAGGAGTCGCCCTGCCACTGAAACAAAAAGGTACAGCTTGGGCATGGGTTAAGGTTGAGCTTGTGTGCTATCGCCCACATGTTGTGTGATCGCAGGGCAATAGCCTGCACCAGATCACACCAAAAGCAGCCCAAAATGCAAGGTATGTGACCGTATGATCACACCCTAAGTTTATTTTTAACATGCACCTGATAAAATGGCCTCCTTGGCATTGCCATTAAAAGTTATGACCATGTCAGGGCTGTCCCAGCCATAACCCTTAGTAAGGCAATCACCTCAAGCAGCAGATGGTGGGAGACAGAGAATGGAAATGAGGTGTTGAAGGACATGACTGCGCCCACATTGCTTACCTTCTTCCCTTAAGCAGCTATTCCACTATCCTTAGGAGGCCTTAGAGGACACTGACCCATTTTTAGTATTGATGATTCAACTACCAATCCAGCTATTTAGGGAATGGGGAAATCTTTATCCTTTGCTTTAAGTAATAAGATCCCTTAGGCTGGCCCTGAGCTCCTTCATTTCCCGCATTGCTCTAACCAAGTCAATGCACAAGTCCTACTGATAATGAAGTCGAGAAAAGCACGAAGTTACTGTCACCATGCTGGATAGATCTGAAGAGACAGAAGCTGCAGTTTTGCTCTTGCCTGTAAAGACAGGGAAACAGTTAGGCAGTAAATGGAACCAGAGCCTGAAATACTGTTTTTACATTCCATGCATGTTGCCCATCCTTTTTAGCACAATATTCATCCCCTCTCAATGTTATATGCTCACTACCTCCTGATATGTTGCATACATCCTTTTATACAGCTCATGCTTGTGGCGACTTGTGTTCCATCAGAATTAGTAAGGCAAGGTAGCAAATGGGAAGAGAAGCCAAGAGAAGCCAAATACATGGGAAAATGTATCTTCTGCTTCTGTTCCCTTCTCGCAGTTCTATCCATTTAATATCTACTGAACTGAAGAATTGTTTCTTACATTGGTTTCGTAAGCTTCCTTGCCATTGTACTTACTTCTTAGCTGAGAAGGTGGCCTGTGGCCTGTTCTAGCTACTAGGTGGAAGGAGAAAGGAGATCGTTCCCTTTCTTGTCCTATAAGCTGGACTTCAGTGGATCCACTCTTCTCTCACATTTTGCTCTCCTTGGGCTAGTTATTCTTAGGTGGAGGGAGCTGAAAATCTAGGCATTGTACTTGCAGACCTACAAGATCCATCCTTTCCACTCCTGATATAACTACATGTGTTTCTATGCTATCAGGTTGGAACCAATGTATAGCCACCCTAATAAGGTTTTCAAGGCAAGTGAGATATTGAAGATATTAAGATATTGAAACTCCCCCAAGGAGTTTCCATGGCCAAGTGCAGATTTGAACCCTGTCCTCCAAAGTCTTAGTCCTTCACGCTATCCACTACACTGCACTGGGAATCACATTGGGTTATAATCATCCTCAGAGGAAAATAATTAAATATTTTTTTCAAGGCCAGAATAGCAGATTTCAAGCTTACAGGATCTACTTCGGGATTTTTATTTTGGAGTGTGTGTGCATGCACATGCACTAGAACTTCAAAATAGCCCAAGCAGTTCATCACAACAGGCACACACATATAATCAAAGGATTCTGAGCACGGAATATGAGTGACAGAACTGAAGGGAACTGACATTTTAATGTGCCGCTGTTAAATAATTATGAGAAATCTTTGCAGATCCAGTGTAATCACAGAGAGATCTAAAGGGGCCCCTTTGGTCTGCCGTCTTTTGAGCTCCCTGACAATAAAATGATTACAATGCCTCATTCACCCCAATCTTTCCAAACAAAGGAGAGGCAGTGAAGAAGAGATTGATGGCCTAGTAATCTCTGTCCTAATTCTCCCTTATTTTGTCAGCTTGTCTATGCTGAGGTTTAGCAAACAGCCTTGCTGCAGCATCTTCTTATTCTTTAGCTACAGTGGATATTTTTAGATTCTGTATTGCCAAGCATCAAAGACAGATCATCCTAAAAATATTTGGATTTTACCATCTAGTGATATAAGGGAAAGATCAACTCTGGCTCTCATTTGTATGTCCTAATTATTTTAATTAACACACATTGTGTTTCTGGTTACAAGGATCACATAACCTCCCCCCCCCCCATTACAATCCTTTCCGAGCTGAATTCAAAGGGCTGGTTCTAACCTACAAAGCCCTAAATAACTTGGGTCCAAGCTGTCTCAAGGACCACATCTCCCTTTCTGACCCTGCTCGAGTATTAAGATTATCAGAGGACGCTGTTTTCTTGGTCCCACTACCTTCACAGGTGTGTCTGGTGGAGACACAGGAGAGGCCCTTCTCTGTTGCTGCTCCCAGAGTTTGGAACTCCTTCCCTCAGGAGGCCAGGATGGCCCCATCTTTGCTGTCCCTCTGCAAGCAAGCAAAGACCTTTCTCTTCAGGCAAGCTTTCCCTGAGCGAATGGCTGCCTGAGAGGGGTTTTAAAATGGATTGTTGCACGTTACAGCACTGAATGTGTTTTGGTGTTTGCTTATGTTTTTTGTACGGCATTTGTTTGATCCTTTCTTAGCATTTGTATGCTCACTGTTATTAGCTGTCTAGATTTATAGGAAGAGCTGTCTAGATTTATAGGAGGGAATTCTTACGTCACTTAACCAGACTGCAGACCCTGCAGTTCAATAGGATGGAGCCATGACATTTAAAGTAATATCAAACAGCTATGACTATGTAGTGTAAATGCAATATAAGTAAATTGAAATTAGACCCCTTTAATTTGATAGGAAATTAATCTCAGCTCGCTCAGAAGTTATAAAGAACTTGTTCCATTGATTTCAATGGAACCCAAATCCATTGACCTGCATCCAATCCAATATTTCTGAAAAATTTTCCTGCAAGGAATTTTAAATGTAATGTATTTTTAAAAATAAGTTTTCCTTGAGGATGAGTAGTCAGGGAGGCAGTTACACTGTTCTCATTTTGCCCTACACAACACTCCAAATTTTAAAGTCACACTATAAAAAGAAAGCTACACAGGAATTTCTCACCATGCTGGGTCTCGTCCCACCAATCTGCCGACACATCCCTCTGCAACATAGATGGTGCTATTTGCCTGTATAAGGAACAGCACTGGAAAACCAGATCACTATTAATATATATGATGATCGAAGGGTTCTAATTGAGTGAGTGGCACTGAACAGCCTGGTGTCAGAAGAGGTCAACCTGACAGAGAAGGAGAGCAGCCAAAATACATTGTGTTAGTTAGGTGTGGCCAAAAGCAGTGGGTGAGAATTTGCAATGCGTTTGAGAACCCTGTGTAAACCAGACTGGAAATATACCTGATGAAGGCATTTTTATAGTTTTGGTATCGGATTCAGATACATAAGCAAGCTTCCTCTTGGAGAAAGGCTAGAAGCCCATGATAGGCCACATGCTTTGCATGCCAAAGGTCCAAGGTTCGGGTCACAGCCCCTGAAGAGAGTTGGGGAAACCTCCTGGACAGCTGCTAAAGGTTTATGTAGATGAGCCTCTTTTTTTCAGCCTTCTGCTCTCTGGTGCATTCCACTCCCTAGCCAGAATGCCTCATTATATTCTCAAACCTATTATATATTTTAAAGTAGAGACGGGGATAGGACCTGTCGGATCAGACCCACAAAGGTTCCTCTTCTGTTAGCCCCAATGATGACCAAAGCTAAGAAGGTATTTAAAGGTGTTTAAACTTTAACTGAAGTGAAAGGAAAGTCCGATGCCGCAAAGAAAAATACTGCATAGGAACCTGGAATGTAAGATCTATGAACCTTGGGAAGCTGGAGGTGGTCAAACAGGAGATGGCAAGAATAAACATTGACATCCTGGGCATCAGTGAACTAAAAGGGACAGGAATGGGTGAATTCAGTTCAGACAATTATCATATCTACTACTGTGGGCAAGAATCCCGTAAAAGAAATGGAGTAGCTCTCATAGTCAACAACACAGTAGGAAAAGTTACACTGGGATACAACCTCAAAAATGATAGAATGATTTCAATACAAATCCAAGGCAGACCTTTCAACATCACAGTAATCCAAGTTTATGCACCAACCACCGATGCTGAAGAGGCTGAAACTGACCAATTCTATGAAGACGTACAACACCTTCTAGAAGTGACACCAAAGAAAGATGTTCTTGTCATTACAGGGGATTGGAATACTAAAGTAGGGAATCAAGATATAAAAGGAACAACACATAAGTTTGGCTTTGGAGTTCAAAACAAAGCAGGGCAAAGGCTAATAAAGTTTTGTCAAGAGAACAAGCTGGTCATCACAAACACTCTCTTCCAACAACACAAGGGGCGAGTCTACACATGGACATCACCAGATGAGCAATACTGAAATCAGATTGATTATATTCTCTGCAGCCAAAATGGAGAAGCTCTATACAGCCAGCAAAAACAAGACCTCGAGCTGATTGTGGCTCTGATCATCAGCTTCTTATAGCAAAACTCAAGCTTAAACTGAAGAAAGTAGGAAAAACCACTGGGCTAGATTTTACTTTCTTGGGCTCCATGATCACTACAAAGTGATAGCAAACCTAGATAGTATCTTAAAAACCAGAGACATCACCTTGCCAACAAAGGTCCGCATAGTCAAAGCTATGTTTTTTCAGTAGTGATGTATGGAAATGAGAGCTGGACCATAAAGAAGGCTGACCACCGAAGAATTGATGCTTTTGAATTGTGGTGCTGAAAGAGACTCTTGAGAGTTCTCTGGACTGCAAGGAGAACAAACCAATCCGTTCTGAAGGAAATCAACCCTGAGTGCTCACGGGAAGGACAGATCCTGAAGCTGAGGCTCCAATACTTTGGCCATCTCATGAGAAGATTCCCTGGAAAAGATCCTGATGTTGGGAAAGTGTGACGGCAAGAGGAGAAGGGGACGACAGAGGATGAGCTGGCTGGACAGTGTCATCGAAGCTACCAACATGAATTTGACCCAACTCCAGGAGGCAGTGGAAGACAGGAGGGCCTGGCGTGCTTTGGTCCATGGGGTCACAAAGAGTTGGACATGACTTAATGACTAAACAAACAACAACAAACTTTAACTAGTCTACAGAGAACTGAGCTGTGTTTTGCAGGCATGAAATGCCATGACACAGAACTGCAGTGTGCTATGTGGGCGCAAGAATAGTTAACCAGGGACCTAACCCCTGCCGATTAGTAGTATATAGAACTAGTCAGCCTTATATGCACTTGGTGGGGAAATGTCCAAAATAATAAGCATTACATTTGGCCCTGCCCACTGTGCTTTGCCCTGCCTAGTCTATCTTTGAATCAGCTGACTCTGCCCTTGCCTATGACCTTAGAGCCACCCGATGCACTAGTGAGGGCCCAGAACCTTCCCCAAATTTAAAATCAATCAATGGTTCGATTCTCCACTTCTGCTTTGTGGAATGTCCTTTGAAGTCTCAAGAGTTCAGTACTCCTTCCCAGTGAAGTGGTTTGGGGGAGATTCAGGAGATGGACACAACTATGATTCTTTTAAGAAAAGGATATGGGCTGCATTCCTCTGCATGGGGACAGCCCTTGAGGTCCACAGGAACTAGTAGTGTAATCAATGGTGTCGTTGTAAATTTGGAAATGCAGGCACTCATCCTAACACGCTCCAAGGAGAGCCCAAAGATGCAGGTACCCGTGTTGATTATTATCAACAAAGCTGTTTCAGCAGGTTTTCTTCTTCTCGAGCTAATAGACCAATGACTAGTCTGGCTGGAAGCTGTAATGCAAAGCAGTAACTTTTCTCAAGGACCAAGTCCTTGTCAGATGCCTTCAACAGACTATGGGATGTGAACTCACTATCTGGGAATGTGTGGTTTTGCTGGTTTGACACATTTTCTCCTCACGCTGGGTAATCGGAGCAAGCCTCGCGTGTCTCAGATTGGGAAATGCGTCTTTAGAGTAGACATCAACCTTGACAGCATTCTTGGATTAATTGAGGAATAAGGTAAATTCCTAACTATTCTCACTTGCCACCCAACTATGGAAGAAGCAGAATACACTTCTAATGTAAAAAAGAAAGAGCAGATAGACTTTGGGAAATGGAAGTGCACAACAGAATGTAAACTTCTGTTGCAGTTGCAGCTCAATCCAGCAGGTGGTAGAAGAAAGCCATAATGAAGGAGATTTCCATCCAAACTAAAGAAGCTCTCAGTCCTGACCTTATTTCATTTCAAATAAATGTTGAGCTGGTAAAGCAAAAACAAGCAAGCAAAAGACAACTGAACATCATGGTAGAAAGAACTACCACCTCCATTTTAAAAGTTTAGAGTGAAGTCATCCAGTGCACAAATATGAGCTGCTCTTTTGCAGAGCAAGCGGTAGTATTAACGTTCAAAGGATAATGGGATCTTTAACCAACCAACCAACCAACCCCCATGGCTTTGAGGAGTTAAAGCTTTGAAATTTTCAGACTACAATTCCTTGGACCCCCTGATCAGATGGTCTGAGTGCCACCCCTCCTTATCATTAGTCTTGCTGAGTTGAGTTTATGGAAGTTATCAGCCAAAACATCTGGAGAACCAAAGCTCCTTCACCCCTCGATTTAAACATGATGTAGGCCTGAAGGAAGTAGACTGTGTCACTAGAAAGGTGCAGGCACAGATATTAACCAAGGAGCATCATTCCTAGTCACACAAATCACTGCTGGGAAATTTGTTGTGTTATTCTTCTGGGAGGGATGTTGTTTCATAATCTGCTAGGAAGTTCTAGTAAGTGCTAAGGGACATGCAAGGATGCTTCAGACAGGCCATCTATGCATGCATACCTCATTTACCGCCTTCAGCTATTGTTTAGAATGTGAAAAATGATGTAAACCTCAATGAAAATAAGATTAACAGAAAATAAAAGATGTATCCAAAGCACCTCCTTGAGGAAAGTCAGATCCTATATACAGACTTCAGAGGCTGAATTTTTAATTTTAACTGGCTTATTCTAAAATTACTCTTCTCTAAATTTTACAGTTCTGCATTAAATATATAAGAAAAGTAAGTATGCCAAATTACTACCGTGTGTGTGCGTGTGTGCGTGCATGTGTACATATCTATCTCTATAAATTCTAGTTGTTCCCAAAGACCAAAAGCATGTATTTATTTATTTTATTTCATTTTATTTCAAATGTTTTACTCTACCTTTCTCCTTAAAAAAGACATTTGGGAAGATGACCAGGGGCAAAGGAGGAAACATTTCCCACACCTCTTCTGGGGAAAGGAGAATGTTACAGCTGCTGAAATCCACTTTTCTGCCCTACAGATAAAACAATCAGCTCTGTCTCTCTGCAATAGGTTGATTTAGTAAAGCTCTCGGTGTTTACTCCAATACCTGCTTACTGAAGAGAAGCAGATGCCTAAATATTATATTATGACCGTTAAGATTTTATGAAGATCTCTCTCTTGACTCCAAGGGGTTATCCCAGAGCTGAGAATTTTTTAATCAAAGCTTCCCAAATCCTCTCCCCAGCATGAGTGCTGTTGGCTGGGGCATTCTGGGAGATGTAGTCCAGAGTAGTCATCTTTCTAATCTAAACTATAGATTAACTGAATTAACCATGGAGATGAGGGATGATGAGTGTTGTACTGTACATCACAGGTACGAAGGGCCATAGAAACTAAACCATGCTAATCGAAGTGTGTTTTGGAGTGAGAAAACTTACTTCGGATTAATGGTGGGCTATGTACTGTACTAGATAGATGGTTTCTGAGGTTATTCCAGGCCCTAGAAACTCTACAGCGTATGCTATGTTATGTGCCAGCAATTATGTCCTATGACTCTAATAGGGTTTGAAGATAAGGCGAGATATTTAAGGAGTGGTTTTACCAGTTCCCTCTCCCCCAAGAGTTCCCATGGCCCAGCGGGAACTTAAATCCAAGTCTCCTAAGTCTTAGGTCATCACTTTATCCAATACCTTTGAAAATGGGAAAGAATCAGAAATTCACTAAAAGGATTAGGAGTTTTTTGAAACCAGCTCTCTAAAGTTGCTGGATGACCATTATCAGGGATGTGAAAAACCTTCAGTCTTCATTTTGCTGCATTTCATTGAACTGCCCCTACATTCTATACATGTATTCATTTATATGCACTTCTCCACATTTTGTGCCCATTTCTCCATTGACTGAAATAAGCTTGGGTGTCTTATTCAAATCTTTGCATTTCTAGCCATCTGCATTTTGGGAAATCTAGGGATAATTTTGTGCATTTAACATGAACCACAAGACTTGTTGTGAGTTCCTCAGGCGAGATGTACTTTTTCTTGAAATATGACTTCGGAGATTCAAAATAGGTAATTTCCATGAGAACGTTAAAGCCAGCCAAATACTTTTCCAACCCTAGAGCTAAATTAGGGGGCTTCCAGATGGAGTTTGTGTGTTTTTTCTACTTCCCTCATCTTATAAATTGTCAAAATACACCTGTATTTACTACGACAAGTATCCTCACTGTGGCAGTAGTAGCAGAGCATGGATGGCGGGGGCGGGACAATAAGCCTGCCCATCTTCTGACTTTCCGAGAAGGCCATGAATAAAATAGACAGGAGTTGGACAGGAAGACCCCTCCATTCCCATAGTAACCTGTGGAACACTCCATTCCCCTTCCTCTCCCTTTAACATTCTGAGCTCTAAAACTGGAAAAAGAAAAAGAGGGTTAGAAACTGCAGCTCTGGAAGAGAGGTCTCAAACCATTCCCAGCCCTAATCATTGCCATGTAAGGCTATATTTAAATTTGCTTAACAAACTTACCCTCCTTCTCCTCTGACTTCTTGGCATCTCCCATTCTTTTGGTCATATTATTCTCTTTTTAGATTTTGAAAACACCAAACCACCACTATCCCCACATACTTTTCAATGCAGGCATCAGGATCATTAAAAAAAAATTTAAAAAGTGGGAGGGAAAACCTTTGGGCTGGGAAAAGAACTGCAACAAAACAGAACCAAATAGACCAAGGAATTGATCCCCAAGCCTTATTTGTACCAGAATAAGGGAAATATTGTCTGGATGGTGGGAGAAATCCTAATAAGGCCCATGCTTGATGGGGGACTTAAAGGTGTACAAATGGCTCCATCCAGAAGAGCCTCAGTTAAATCTTCCTCTTCTGGCAATCTCGGGGGGGGGGTGATAAACGTAGAGCAAAAAACAAACAAACCCAAAAAGCTCTGTTTTCTTGAGATCTGGGGGGGGGGGAATGCACCTTCCATTTTTGGGAGCCAACCATTTGCTTATTATTCTCATGAAACCTGTTCATTGTGAGGTCCTAAATTCTGCAGCACAGTTCCGTTTCCCCAGTCTCTTAGTTTTTGCAAAGCTTTCTTTCCTATCCAGAAGCACTGGAGACATGTCAGACTATCGTGTTCCTCATTAATATCCAGCACAAGCAATATTGGCTTAGGATGGTGGAAGTTATTGTCCAGCATAGCAGGATCACTCTTTGGAGCAAGATTTAAATAGGCTGTTCACGTAAAAGGACCCAGTGGGTGCAATTTCTGTGCTTGATCGCTGTAAGGCTATTGCAACCTCCCTAAATCCTTGCCCGGCCTGGCTCATAAAAGCAGCCAGGCCTGTAATGACGAATTGGGCCATGACCATCATTAATGGATCTCTCCGGGAGGGCAGAATCCCCCATGCCCTCAAGGAGACTCTCATTAGGTCTATCCATTTTATAAAAAACCAACCAAATCTTCCAGTGGACAATATTAACAACTAAAGACTTGTTGCTAAAGTTCCATTCTTAAGCAAGCAAGCGGAGCGAGTAGTGGCCAATCAGCTGCAGGCTTTCCTGGAGGAGACCGATGCTGTTGACCTGTTCTAGTCTTGTTTCAGGCTACATCATGGCACAGAGATGGCACTGATTGCCCCGCAGGATGACCTCTTGAGGGAGACTGACAGGAGCCAAATGTCCCTGTTGATCCTCCTCGATCTCACAATGGGCTTTGATACTGTTGACCATGTTATCCTCCTGGGGAAGCTCTCCAGGTTGGGGATCGGTGGCCTGGATTTGTTCTGGCTCCAACTGTCCTCAGAGAATGCAACTTGGAGGGGGGATGATGTCTACCCCTTGGGCTCTTAACTGTGGAGTCCCACAGGGATCAATCATTTCCCCATTGTTGTTTCATATCTATAATGAGGCTCCTGGAGGAGGTTATCATGAGTTTTGGAGATTCGTGTCACCAATATGCAGATAACACCTTCCTCTATCTCTCCTTCCATCCTTCTGCAGTGGATTCCATCTCATCCCTTGAGTGCTGCCTGGATGCCGTACTAGGATGAATGAGACATAATAGATTTAGGCTGAACCTGGACAAGACAGAGATCATGCAAATGGGTGACCCTAGTGTCTGTGGGTTGGGGGGGGGGTCCTACCTATCATTTCAGAGGAGGCTACTCTTTCCATGGAGGATAAGGTTTGCAGTCTGGACCCTGCACTATCAATGGAGTCTCAGGCAGCGTCAGTGGGCTGGGTGGCCTTTTTCCATCTGAGGTGGATCGCCAGCTGTGTCCCTACCTTGATGCCCTCACGACACTGGTCCATGCGCTGCAAAGCAAAAAGCAAAGTGTGCTGCTTCAAGCACTCTCTGGGCAGTTTACAATTTAATTATGCAGGCTACACATTGCCCCCCCAGTAAGCTGGGTACTCATTTTACCGACCTCGGAAGGATAGAAGGCTGAGTCAACCTTGAGCCGGCTACCTGGGATTTGAACCCCAGGTCGTGAGCACAGTTTTAGCTGCAGTACAGCGGTTTAACCACTGCGCCACGAGGCTTCACTGGTAAGTCTTGAGATTAGACTACTCTAATGCTCTTTACATGGGGCTACCCATCAGGCTGCTATGGAAACTTCAGCACATTCAGAACATGGTGGCCAGATTGTTGAGTGGAATGAAGAAATACCATCATATCTCTCCCACACTGGCTGCCTTGTACTGGTTACCTGTGCATTTCTGTGCCAGATTCAAGGTGGATGAATCTGACATACAAGGCCCTAAATGATTTGGGATCTTGATACAGTACCTGACAGAATGCCTCCTCCTGATGAGATCTGCTCAGCCTACTCTTTCATTCCAGGCAGGGCAGTTGAGGTTACTGACCCCAAGAGAGGCCTGGAAACAGAAAATTAGAAACCAGGCCTTCTTAGCAGTCACTCCTCATCTCTGGAATGATCTCCCGCCTGAAATCCGCCTGGCCTCTTCACTTCAAACTTTTAAACAACCCTTAAAGACATGGCTCTTTAGGCAGGCCCTCCCAGAATTTACATCTGAATAACGCAGCTCCACTTTTTGGTCTTTACTTCATTCTGTCATCTTGCCTTTTAAACTATTATTTATGTTTGTTTATTTTATTTACTCTCTATGTTTGTTATTTTGGTTCTGATTTTGTGTTTGACTTTGTATAACTATGTGTTATATTGGTAATTGAATGTTGTATTTTTGTTCTGATTTGTTTGATTATGTTTTATATTTTATGTGTTATTGTCTCCTTCAGTGTAAACTGCCCAGAGTGGCCTTGTAGCCAGATGGGTGGTATAGAAA
Organism: Pogona vitticeps; assembly: GCF_051106095.1. Lineage (NCBI taxonomy): Eukaryota > Metazoa > Chordata > Lepidosauria > Squamata > Agamidae > Pogona > Pogona vitticeps. The sequence continues at coordinate 59,145,591 of NC_135783.1, read as the reverse complement.
TAGAACAAACAAACAAATCAATTTCTTTTAACAAGTAACTCCAATGTACAGAGCTTACGAATTAGATGGGACCGGACAATGCTACTGTGTTAAGGAGGCCCAATCAAGTTGGAAGTTCCTGCTCCTCAGTGTGGAATTTCATCTGCTTACTTTGTTGTTTGCTGGAGCCTATGACTGACATTGTGGCAGGTTGTAACCAGTCAGAAAAATGAAACAAGAGCTACTAATTACCAGGTTTTAAAGCCTAAGGGGTGGGAACAGAAGGCATTCCACATGGCCTTAATGAAGGGGACCAGATGCCGTGATTCAGCACATTCTAATCCAACTGCAGCAGGGTGGTTTCCCACAAACTGGCTTTGCACCGGTAGGTACAACTGATAACAGATACAGAAGAAAACAGCCATGACTCTGCCTCTCCACGCGTGTGGCTTCTCTCTTCATGCACAGGGACATCTCAGCAAAAAAGTGCCTGCTGTTTCTCTGCATTTACTGAGGCCAGACTGTACATTACAGGAAACCCGGAAGTACAGCTGAAATTCCATTATTGTTCCAGACTGAAGCAGACTTTTGCATCTGAGAAAGACTTGCAAATAATCAGTTGCAAAGCAAGCTGAAATGTGTGGGCTGGGAACAACTGCTGAAGGAATCACATGGCTTTCAACACTTCTGGATTCCTGCTTCCAATGACAAATTATCTGTAACAGGTAGAGTGGCTCCCCTAGTACATTCCCTGTTGGGTGCAGAGTCCTCCAATTTGGCACTTTCCAGAACCTCTGGGCTAGTTGGAGGATTATTGGCATTGTATTCAAAACATCTGGCTGGAAGATTATTGGCATTGTATTCAAAATATCTGGAGGGGAACATCTTGGGGAAACCTGTACTAGAATGACAGACCAAGAACTTAAGAAAATGTCACATCAGGGGTTACCAGTATATCCCTAAATGCTAGACTGGATCGAGGAATTGCATTCAACTGACAGAAGGGCTATGTTGATGTGCCAGTTTTGGGAAGTATCCTCCAAATCCCTTCACTCAATAACAACCCTCTGGGTGGGCATATAAATGGGGCTGGTGTGTGTGTGTGCGGAGACAAGTGGGTTGTACACCCCATTTCAAATAGACATAAATCTGGATCCAGACTAGTATGTATGTTTGTTTAAATATGCGCGTTTGTCAAATCAGGACTCACTGACCCAAGTCACCCAGAGCATGAATCAGCACTTACTACACTGACTCAACATTGCTATAAAACTAGTAAAACACAGTGAGGAGTCTCTTGTTATACAAGGCTATAATTTATCTGAATTACACATTCCTTTGCTTCCGTATTTTATTGCAGGCAAATGGAAAAGTTCTCAGATCTGTACTTTTCAATAACATCTATTTGACTAAGTGTACAGCAAAAGTCACAGTACCGTAGATTTGATTTAGAGAAGCAAATCCAAAAGATGTATCAAAGAAGGTTTCCAAACACACACTGGCTATGGCACAAAATGTTGCTTTCATTTTCAGATTTGGATTGTGCATGCCATTAGCATCATCACCCTAATAATTCTAATGATAGGTAAAACCCAGATGCAGAATGCATTTGTGTCTTGCATATAGAGCTGAGGGTTAAGAAGGACTGGGTGACAGACTCAGCCATGCATCCTTCCTAATACAATATATTACAACAATTATATGCCAGTCCAAACTCTGAATGTTAATATTTTTATATCTGGCTTTTTAATGAGAAGTGCAAATTAAAATATAAATTAATTTTTAAAAATATAGTATTTTTAAAAGTGTGAAACTTGATCAATTTGAAGAAGAAAATTTTTTTGTTATTATTTCTTTCTGAAATCCTGGTGAAATGCCTAGCACTGAACAGATAGCAGCATATATGTCAGGCAAGCTTTCATGGGGAGACTGTTGTAATTCATAAGATTCTAGCTGCTAGGTAAGATGGCATCATTAAGAAGGCTCTTTCTCTGTCACAACTCATCCTATTTCAGGATGTTCTGGAAAGGAAAAAATCTATGCCAGCCTTCCTGAACCTGTGCCTTCCAGATGTTTTTAACTGAAAGACCCATGTGCTTTGCCATCATGTTCTAAATAAGGGATAATAGAAATTGTGTTCCAAAAGGTCTGGTGGGCACCTGGTTTGGTCATGTTGCTTCAGATTTAAAGTTATACCTTATTACTTTAAAGAAAAAAGAAATGTGTTGGGAGAGGAGATTTTCCATATAGTAACATGTCTGGATAAAAGGATAGATATGTCTGCTACAAATAACTTAGTAACTTAGCAACCCATCTACCTTATACATCTACCTTTTACAAAGAATTATCAAGGTATTAGAATGTCTATTGGGATCAGGTCATCCTTTGCCAGCACTTGACTAGCTTTGTACAAGCCGATATCTGCTGAGTTTGCAAAGAAACTATTGGGAACCATTTCCAGTACAAGGACCAAATCCCAGTCTGGAAAAGGGCTTGGGAATGGCTGCATCCCAGCAGTAGTCTGTGGTTGATGACATAGAGCAGTGGTCTCCAAACCTTTGAGCATGAGGGCCACATAGTATATTTTGAACATTTTTGAGGGCCGAAGGAACATGCGCATGTGCATGCATATATATGACTGTATGCATGGATGCCCACCCGCCCACACCTGCCCATACGCTTGAATGCATGCCTGCACGGACACTCATACGTATGCACCCCCACCCGCATGCCCATGCATGGGCTGAAGGGAACAGGCCAGATAAAACGGCAAAGTAGGCCAGATGTGGCCTATGGCCTGTAGTTTAGAGACCCCTGACAGAGAGCATAACCAGTACAAAATGGAATATGAACCTTGACAAGCTGATCCCATCTTCAGGAGCGCAAAACATTGCCATCTCCGAGTGAGAGCTCCTGTGCCATAAAAAACCTTGGCAATTTCCAAACTAGAGCTCCTGGGTCATGCAAAATCTTGCTTGACTGTTAACCTGAGTGTCTGTGCAACCCTGCCCGTCTGCAAACAAGAGCTTCTGTTCCATGCAAACCTTTTGGCATTCTGCAAACGAGACTCCTGTCCTAGGCAGAACCTTGCCAGTCTACAAAGGGTAAAGGTAATTTTATTGCAAAACCTTCCTAGAGATAAAGGCACAAAAAAATAATAATCCTCAATTGGTGGAAAGAGCAACCTCTGCAGGCCATATTAGACCTACTGACTGATGGTTTCCCTCTCTTGTTGCAAAGCTAAATTACTGCCAGGACCTCTGGCTCCTCAGCAATTCATGCAAATAGCTAAGGCAACCATAGTCATGTGCCCATCCTACGCTGTGCAGCAATCCTGCGGGGGAAGGATATATTGGGAGATAATCAGTTTATCCAGAGGGTCCCTTGAAAACCCCAGAGCTTCATGAGCACCATCCACACGCTGCACATTAAATGAGTATGCAGTTTGACCCCTTAACATCTCTTTCTTTTCTGGATCTCTTAAAAATAATTCTCTTCAGAATCTGCCCAGAACTTTCTCTAAATCACTTCAAAGAGAACTCTGCCATTATCTCCAGTAGCGTCTAACGACCAAAACTTCCTGGCATCCCCACAGGGAGCTACATTGCATATGATCGCTAAAACCATAGAGACATCAGCAAAGCACCTGAAGCAAATACCTGAAAAGTAATGACTCCTCATTACTGTAAGTCTGAAGAAGACTGCCAGAGATTGGGGTGCTGCTTGGACCTCCAGGAATGGCTAGGCTCCTCCAAATGCCCAGGGTAGGAGAGAAATCTCTCAGCAAGGAGCTCTGGAGGGGGTGAACATTTGATTAATGCATGAGAGATGGCTTCAGAATTTGGGCATTCATCTCTGTTGGCTGCTGGTGAGCCATCCACATGTACTATGTTCAGTATCTGGCCTTGAAAAACTCACACGGGCACACACATGGGAATACAGTGGGGTCTTGACTTGAGAACTTAATCCGTATTGGAAGGCGGTTCTCAAGTCTCCATTGACCTACAGTGCATTGAAAACCAATTAATCCCGTAACAGGCCGTTTTTGTTCCATTTTGGTTTTTTTCTGGTCTGTAAGTCAATTCTCAGGCTGCAAGTCAAACCTAAATTTTGCGGCCAGAGAAGTCTGTAACTCAAAAAGTCTGTAAGTCAAGCCGTCTGTAAGTCAAGGGTCCACTGTAGCAGCATTACATCAGCTGCAGATGATGGTTTGCCTTTTGCTGCCTGCCTAGACACTGTTCTGCCCTGTCCCACTCACCCCCTACCCTCCTCTGGGTTACCATATTCACATTCTGTGGCTAGTAGAGTATTGCCTCGACACTAGCAAAGACAATACATACCTAAAAATGAACTGCTTCTGAACATATGTGAATCTAAGCGTGATTGCACATGTGATGACATGACTGTCACAAGCACTTAGAGGAAGGAACAGAACTCAGGGACAGAGTGCAGTCAGCCAGAAATTGTTCACTTGCAGGTGATGGCAGCGAAGAGTTGGGAGCTACTGTTCACTCTCAGGGTGGAAAAACACCACAACAAATATCTAAAAAGATAGTCCGTGATTTGCACTGAAGAAAGGAGAATTTGAAAATAACACAGTAGATTAGGTTGCTGGCACCAAAAGGAGAGTGTGAATGATGGTTCAATTCCCCCCTCCTTCAGTAAAGCCCAAGATCTACCTTGGATACACCAACATTGGGTCACTAGGGATGTCACTGCGTGTGTGCTTGTAGAAGGATGATTACTGTATGGGCTTTGAATGGATAGGTCACACAATTAGACCACTGCATAGCTACCCCAGCTCATTGCCACTTAAATTCCTCCCCATTCATAGGAATACTTTGTTAGTTTTTTTAACAGTGATCTGGAAATACACAGATAATATTATGAATACCAGAGGTGGAGCAGGTGAGAATGTTTCCTAGAGGGTACAGGGAAGATCAGCCCCAATCTTCATGCTCTTAAATTCAGCTACGGAGCTGATCAGGGACTTCTCCATACCCCATGATAAATCTTGAACCTTAGCAAACAGAGATAGATGGAAGAAATTCACATAGCAGCTTCAGTTAAATGCAAAATGAAGTAAGAAATTGGTATAGGTCTGCAGTAAAAAAAAAATCTACATTATTTTATATGAGTACAAAGATAGACATGCACACAGCACACGTATTCCGATCCACAACTTACCAACTTCATGATTTTAGCTATGGGTGAATTGTTACATTATTCTCAAATTAATGCATTCTGTAAGGAGTTATGTAGTTTACGCATTGAGAAACAGAAGCAATCATACAATAGAGCAGAGAATGTGACTTCTAGCATTTCTGACAATTATTATGGAAGCTAGAGGTCACTGCTGTCACAATTATAGAGACCAGATACCTTATTTTTCAGGATTATATATTCAGTATGCATTTCTACAGTAAAGTCAGGTAGCATATTTGAAATTCTAAGAAATACTTAATAGACACTATTTCTATTTTTCCAGAACATGATACAGAAAGAAAGGGCTACAAGAGGATTGTTTTGTTGAGACATTTTGTTTTTCTTTTCAACTTTCAGTGAGAAAGCTTTTCCTGTCTTCCAGTCTAAATATAAGCATTTTAAAAACCAAAGTACCATCAAGTCATTATGTTCTTTTTAACTGGGCTCGTGTATCTGTGGGACATGCTGCAAAATCTGTCACCTTACTGGTTCTGGGAGAGGGAAAAGAGCGATTCAGCATGAAAGGTTTAGGAATGTCTGTTGACATATTAAGGAAACAACCTCAGGGGACAGCTGACAGGGCTCCAAGAAGCATTACCAAGGGAACAGTGACGCAAATGCATTCCATTTTTACAGGCTGGCATGCTGCCAGATTTTCTGGCCTGATGTCTGATGTAATGCTGAGCCCTATCTGGGTTAGTACTCAGCTCGCTCGCTCTCTGCTGCAATCAATATTCTGCAGTGTTCTTTTTCACAAGAAATGCCAGAGGGAAGAGGAGAGGTGTGGTTGTTGTGGTTGTTTTTAAAAGCCATTCCTGAACACCTAAGATCACCTAAAATGTAAAAAGGAGAAGTTTAATGCTCAGAGTGAAATAATACTGGTGTCTTTGTATACGCAGGCTCCCGAAATCTGCACATATAAAAATGCCAGGGCTAAATTTACAACCTTTTCCCAAAATGAACTGAAGCCATTCCATTGACTTCAGTCGACTCTTCAACCAGGAAGAATGGAGTATTTGTGTTAGACGGCACAGAGGCTGGAGAAAACACACAGCGTGAATCTGGGGGAAAAAATATTTATTTTGCATTAAAGCCTGGAAAAGAAGATTTCTAATGTAATCATTTTGCTGTTTTAACACCATACTTTGGATTGATAAACATTAATTAAGCTCCATAAAAATCAATATGTATATATAGGAATGCCTGTGGAACTGGATGATTAAAATCAGGCCTGAAAGGAACAGGATATAATGAAAATTATTTCACTCCAAGCTTCAGGGCTAGTGGTTCCCTCCTGCTTTTTATCAAACTCTTGATGAACTGGATTGCTGCTCCAATGTTTTAGGTTTAAAAGTTCTCTTACAATTCAGACTCTGTAATTCAGTTTTTCCAACTAGATCACTTGCCCATCAATAATTGAGAGTATTCAAAGGGACAATCACGTAGCTGTAGTTGGAATTTATCCTCTTGGTCAAGTTGCTAGCGCTCAGGGTATCCTATTAATTCATCAACCAGATTATGTTCAACATTCTATCACTTGCTTTCCAGTCAGCATTTAGGAATCATTGGCTTATTGAAAATTATTTAAATGGGTTACTAGGCATCTTCCTTTTCCCTAAATTGCACATGTTGTGTTTATGTTGTGTTTCTTCCCTATGCAAGAATAGGAGGACAGACCACATAGCTATAGTTTTTTTTTGTATCAGAAATCTTGCAGAAAGATGTGTATTAAACAGTTGTCATTTAATATGATCCAGATGTTCCTCTGACTGAAAGGATTCAGACAGATGTTGGAGGTACTGCAAGAATAAAGGAAGTCTGCAGCAATGTAGCATCTCCCCATTATTTTTTCTATCTTTTATACCAAATGCCAGACAGAATGTTGACTGAACAGGCAGGCAGTTTTTTTCACTAATACAGAAGGAGTTATTCAAAACCAAAAACCAAGCTGCATGTAAAATATATATTAAAGAAAGCATGTGACACTAATAAATATATTGGAAAGCAAAATGCAAAGGATCTTGCCATTCTTTAATGCCAGATAGTCATTGAGTTATTTGAAGGCAATAATACAGGGTGGGCAACTTCTAGAGCTCTGAAAGATGCTGGTGCCCACATCGGAATCTTGGAGAACCACACTAGATCCCATGGCCTTCTCATTCAATTTCTTTAAAAACAGCAACTTTTTCAAAGGATGCTGAAGAGCCCAAAATGTGGCACAATTGCTTTTCACCGTTTCTGTGAGGATTATTTTAAAAAATGTGGTGTGTGGGCAATTTGGCCCACCAGGATGTTGTGGAGCTCCCCACTTGAGCCCTGGGGAAGTCATATGCAGTCCATTGGCCACACTTTGCCCTCAACCTTATTAGTATGAAAACTAGGGTGAGTATTCAATATAACTCTTTATTGTTGTTTTGTGGAGAATTTACCCAGTTGTGTATCTAATTTTATGTTAGTCAGTGGCTGCAAATTCAGAAATGGCCATTCCTTGAACCCAGAAATATCTTGGAAGCAATTGTCTACTATGAAAGTCTCCAAAGCCACTGCATGTGATGTCTAGCAGGCAGATACGCAAAGAGAGCCGTACATAAGTATTCACATATATTAATTTGCAAGGGGGGAAAATTACATCTACATTTATAAAGAAAGCTGCAGGCTCCACCGATTCCTTCATAACTGGGTACAGAGACTCTTCAGTGAGTAATGGATTTTCCCACATTACCAGCTATGCTGGTATTACATTAAGGAGCAAGACTGACATTCCATTGAAGATGACACAGGTAACCACAAATGAAATGCCAAGTGGCCTGGGTTACACAATGACTCTGTGTAAGCCTTTGCCACTCCTGTGCAATTAGGGACACCAAATGCAAAAGAGGACACAGCTCCCACACCTTTAATAGTTATATATGACAAGGAATTTCACCCTTTGTAGCTGTCCATGAAGGCCACACCTGCTGAAATCCCATAATCTGTGCTAAATTGCAGGAGCTCCAGCCTCATTTGCATCTAGCCATTCTACGTGCCATATGCACAGAGCACAGGATTCCAGTTGTTGAGCTGATCTGTCTTCCCAATCTTTGTTCCACTTAACCTGACATACAATTCCTACACTGCAATTTGCATCAGCCCACTCACTGATACAAAAATTATCTCCTCCAATTTACTGCTCTCTTTCCCATCATTATGTGTGTTGGTTGGTAAGCTTTCCCACTGTTGTCTTCCTACTCAAGAGAGGACACACACACACACACACACACACACACACACACACACACACACACACACACACACACACACACACACACACACACACACACACACACACACACACACACACACACACACACACACACACACAGAGTCAGGATTGTATTCAGATCAATGAAACAAATGAATTGTATACAATGGGACTGTAAAACAGAAAATGTGTTTCCCAGATTTATAGTCCATCCCACTTTTTTTTTCAGAGAAGTAATTCACAGGGTATGATCCCATGACATCATTGTTGCAACCCTATAAGGTCAATGAAGCTGAGAGTCACCAGGGATTGCCACTGAGATTGCTTTAGCCCTCTCAGTGAATTTCATGGCTGAGCAGGGATTTGAAACTGAGCTTCCTGTATTCAGCATTCTAAATGCTCGGCAACAAGAACTGTAATCAATGTTGGATGGCTCAGTGGTTTAGGTGTCTGGCTGCAGAGCCAAGGCTGGGAGTTTGATTCACTGACAGGGACTGGACCCTATGATGGTGGGCAAAGCTTGCATGTGCACACATCCCACCATCACAAGAACAGTGCTACACCCCTTTAAGGCTTTCATTTCTTGTCAGTTTCACATACCTTTTGTCAAAAGCCTATTGCATCCAATTGCTGAATCATAAATCTAAGGTTTGGGTTTTTCCTTAAATGTGAACATTTGAATTAATTTGCCTAGTCAGCTTATTGTAGCAAAAGCCTTTTGAATGTAGTTTCCCCTATTACATGCATGTTTGTACTAACTTTCCATATTCTACACATATTACACACAACTTTCCCTAATATAGCCAAATTTTGTATGCTACATCACTAATGCACATGTATTTTCAGATCCCATTTTGAGGTGAGAACTCAATCACAAAATTCAGAAAAAGTGTGCAATCCAAAGGACAACAATGTTCATGTGTCTCAGAAGTTTCAAATTAAGCCACATTGCTTAAAAATGTAGACAAAACAAAATATTGAGATGCCCCCTCCTTTAGCCATTCTGTCATCCCAGCTCTCCCAGATAATAATTAATCCTATTCCCATGCTTCAGGTTTCCACCTGAAAATAGGGGCAGTTACAATAAGCATAGGGATGTGGTGGCGCTGCAGGTTAAACTGCAGAAGCCTCTGTGCTGCAATGTCAGAAGACCAGCAGTCGTAAGATTGAATCCACATGACGGAGTGAGCTCCCGTTGCTTGTCCCAGCTCCTGCCAACCTAGCAGTTCGAAAGCATGTAAATTTGAGTAGATAAATAGGTACTACCACAGTGAGAAGGTAACAGCATTCCGTGTCTAGTCACACTGGCCACATGACCATGGAAACTGTCTTCGGACAAACGCTGGCTCTATGGCTTGGAAACGGGGATGAGGACCGCACCCTAGATTTGGACACAACTGAACTAAATGTCAAGGGGAACCTTTACCTTTACCTTACGATAAACATAGTTACCCTCTAGGCCTTATTTGTGTCCCACTTGTGCTTCCTAGAAATGTGAAGGTTGGTGAGGGGCTAGAAAAATTTGTGTGGGGAACAGTTTTAACCCTCTTCCCAGGACAGTTTTTCCAATGGAAAAATTACAAACTTTTGGGTACCTTGAAAAACACTATGGTGAATTATTTTCTCTGTTAGTATGAGATAAAATGCTTTTAAAGAGAAGATTTTACTCACTGTAAACATGTATTAAAGTTTATACTAAGGGCAACTGATAGAATTAGAGAACAATCATTCAGGTGGAGACAGGAGACACTTGTTCAGGGAGGCAGCTGTGTCAGGCTGCTACAGCAAAGACAACAGAGAGTCCTACAGCACCTTAATCCGAGAAGTCTTATTCAGTAACAGCTTTCATGGACAGCTCCCCACTTCTTAAGATGAAACCCACCTTTTTACATGGGGTGGGGTTTTTTTTCTTGCCCCCAGATTGCAAGACGTAGGATGCCGCAGTTTGCAGCTATCTATTGTACTGGGCGTATTTAAATCAGTAAGTTATATTTAAATTTGACCTGAAAATAAATATTACATAAATTTCCCCAAAAAGTTTTCTTTTATTTTAATGATTCAGAGGGGGAAGAATTGGGGGAAAATAGGCCCTCTTTTTTTTCCTACAGCACCAACATTTGTAGAGATTTTATCTCTCTAGCTCCCCCTCATCCCCAGTTTATGTGCACTGCCTCAACAAGACCCATAAATAAGACATGCATCACTACATTGTCCCTGGTGACCTAGAAGGATGCTTAGCCTTTTTGGCCTTGGCTTTTATGACTCTGTTCCTTCATTCTCTCAGCTAACTAGTTTGTGCAAGGCAGATCTCACACAACTTTGGCTAGAGAGCGCTTTCTGTTTACAGGCTGTTCTTCGCTCCACAGCCTTGCTGGGAGTTTCATGCACTCTGTGTCAAGGAGCATAGATGACTCTCCTGGTACTCTTCCCATGCGTAGCAGATGCACAAACCCCAAAGCCATTCCTTCTTGAAAACCAACATGATTCCAGTACTTGTAAAGCTGCCTTAGCTAAGTCACTGTTGTTCAACTACAACCATAAATATGAAGACTAAACAAGTCTGCCTAGGTTTCTGAGCAGGCATGTAGTTGGCTGCAAGTAGAGGTGTGTTCTAAAAATATTAAAAACAAGATACATATCAGTCTCAAAGCCCTGCAGGGTGTATAGCTTTTTTTGTATCTTTCACACACACCACATGATCCAATTAGTATGACTCAGGTATTATCATGGAATGGTCTTACGCGAAACACCACACCTTGTTGGTGTCATTCTGATTTTACCGCATGCCTCAGAAAGATACTATTTCAAGGAGTTTATTATGTCAAATGAAGAACAAACCATAATTTTAGTGAGCCATCCGAGTGCATTCAAAAAACTTTCCCTATATATTTCATATAAATATGATTTGCTCCCTGCATTTTGCCATAACCCATGTGCCACATATTGATGGTGAGGTGGTAGTACCATACATTCAAAATGTCAGTATTACTTCTCCACACCCTGGAACAGCTTCTGGTATCTGTAGCCACTCATAGTATACCATATACCATATATATATAAATCAGCATTACAGATACAGTATATAAAATTTAGTTTACAACACATTAAAAACACATGTCAATACAACAAATACCCAACAATTAATACTTAAATAGATAATTGATGAATGGCATTCTTTGCTTCAATAGATATTTGCACCTCCATAGAGAGAACTGGGTCCAAGAGTACACCCAAGCTGTGAACCTGATCCTTCAGGGGGAGTGTAACCCCATCTAGATCAGGTAAATACCCCTCTAACCAGTCCAATAATCCACCCAACGGTAGGATCTCTGTCTTGTCTGGAATCAGTTTCAGTTTATTGGCCCTTATCCATTCCATTATTGGCACTAGACAGTGTACAAGGATCTGTACTGCTTCATCTGTTGATGAAGAAAAGGAGAAATAGAATTGCATGTTCTGAGCCAGCTACAGCCAGCTGGGGGGAAGGAGATAAGTGCCAGTGTGGACAGGCCTCCTCAGCAATGGCAGAAGGGTTGTTGGCCTTGAAGGAGGCAGATGAGGGTGGAGACCCTACACCCACCCACCCCAGAGAAAGAGCTGTAGCTGTAGCTGAGGTAGATATATAGGCGAATGAGCAAGGAAAAGGGGAGGAGGAACTGTACATTTGGGAGAATGCCCGCAAGTTTTTGTCACCTTTGGAGAAGAGAGAAAATAGTCTGCTGGGGGAGATGCTCAAAGGAGATTCTAAGAGGCCTGCATCTCCGGACGACGGCTGGCTTATCTGAAGGCAAGTTGAAAGCTGACAGATAGAAGCTCCCAGGGACAGCCGATGCTGCACAGCGGCCTCTGCTTGCTGGACGCTGTGCTGGGAGGCTTGGCTGGCAAAGACTGTTTAACAGCCTGGACCTTTCAGCCAAGACAAGCTGCCACGAGAGTGAAGTAACTCCCTAGGAGCTGGGGGCTGGGACAGAATATTCTCTCAGCCCTGGAAGGACTGGAAGGACAGAAAGCTCTACCAGTTCCATCCCTGTTGCTTGGGGCTAGAGGCCCCATCCTGCAGAGGACTACAGAGACACTGATTTTCTTTTCTCTTCTCTGTATGCTGAGTCCAATAAAGCTCAACTGATCACCAGTACCTGCTGCGTCATCTTGGATACAGTGGCTGGGGCTGCTCACACATGTCATCCTCATATTGATGACAATGAACTCCAAATCTCTGGATTATTTTTCCCAACATTTTAATATAGATAGTATAAAGGATTGGAGAAATGGCGGAGCCCTGAGGGACCCATAACAAAGAGCCTAAGAGCTGGACCTTGCCTCCCCAAGCCGTACTGTCTGAGATAATCCCTTGAGGAAGAACTAGAATCATCAGAGAATAGAACCTCCAAGTTCTAAACTCGATAGCCATCTCAGAAGGGTAGCATCGCTGACAGTATCAAAGACCACAGAAATATCCAGGAAGACCAGCAGGGTTGCACTCTCCCTGTCTGCCTCCCACAAGAGATAGTCATCCAATGCTCTTTCAATTATGTGGTGTAGCCTAAAACCCAATTGAAATGGATCTAGGCTGTCCATTTCTTTCAAGAGCACCTATGTAGTGGACAGACTGTCATGCTAGGATACAGGAGACTTGCTTGCCCTAATTATTAAAAGTATGCGACCTCCAGAACATCCTCTGAGAAGACAAATTTACTGAAGACCAGGAATGGGTACTTGAGTCACGGGACTTAAGTCAAGTCCTGCAACTTAAGTCCCTCTCTCAAGTTGGACTTAAGTCGCACCAGTGATTTGACTCGAACTGGACTTGGGAGTTTGGTTTTGTTTTTTCAATAACTCAAACTCAAATCGCAACTCAGAACCCACCCACCTCTCCCCTTTTTCTGTGGAAAAGAGTTTGTTTTTACTAAGGACTCGAACTTGTGGTTTGGGACTCAAGATTTGGTACCAAAGACTCAGATTTGAATTTGGGACTCTGATCCAAAGACTTACTGACATCCCTGCTGAAGACTATATAATTGTATACAATTATCATAAAAATGCTGATCTGCATTTCATTCCTAGCAAATGATACAATCAGATCTTGGGGAAGGAGGAAGTAGCATCTTTTCAGATTCAAAGACATCAATCAACCGCCTCAAGAAACACTTACCCTTTCCAGTTTATGTCATCTCTTAAGTGCAGACTAAACACATCTTTCTCGGAGCACAAACAAAACAAACCTGGGTGTGGTTCAGCCTCCTGGATCACAAGCCTGTCCTATAATGCTAGGTAAAGGCCCAATGATTTTCCAGCTTCAAAATCAGAGAAACTTGGCTGTTGTGTCAAAAGCTGACTCAATGGGAAGCCAGCTGGACAGGTGAAAGAGACATACACTAACAGCTGCTTTAGGTCATGTCTTCTTCCTCCCACAAAATGCATCTTAAGAAATCATTGTTAAATACAAGTTAGCCTTCGTGCTTTGATGTTTCACAACACTTTAGTTTGCCAACAGCTTAGTTTGGCACAATTAAAGAATGTGTCACGGCAAACAGTCATTAATCAAAAGGAAGACCTAGTGTGAGACAGTGACTAGTAAAGTCCCTAGTTCAAATCTCAACTCATGCCATGACCTCTGTAGGTTCTGACCTGCCCTGAGGACAAACAGAGGCATGACTGTTGTGTATAAATTATAGCAACTGAATGAATGAAAAACAGGAGATCTTCACAGATCCCACAGTAAAACTGTGGAATTTGCTTCTGAAGATGGAGTTAGGACCACCAACTTGGATGGCATAAGAAGAGGGTCAGCAAATTCATGCGGGCTAAGATTATCAATTGTTTATTGATAATCTTAAGAGCTATGCATTACTTTCAGTACAGTGGACCCTCGACTTACAGACGGCTCGACTTACAGACTTTTCGAGTTACAGACTTCTCTGGCTGCAAAATTTAGATTCGACTTGCAGCCGGAGAATCGACTTACAGACCAGAAAAAACCCAAAATGGAACAAAAATAGAATAAAACCCGCCGGTTATGGGATTAATCAGTTTTCAATGCATTGTAGGTCAATTGAGATTCGACCTACAGACTTTTCGACTTGCAGCCACCATTCCAATACAGATTAATTCCGTAAGTAGAGGGTCCACTGTATCAGATGCCGAGTGGGACCCAGCTGGCAAATATGAGCATGAGGGTGATATCTTCCTGTTTGTAGCTTGCCCATATGCATGTGGCTAGCCATGGCAGGAACAGACTGCTGACCTAGATAGGCCTTCAGTTAGATCTGGCATGGCTGCTCTTCTTGTGTTTTCCTTTTATTTATTTGTTTGTTTCACCATGTATAGCCTGTCCTGTGTCACAGGATCTCTGGGCAGTTAAAGATGTATAGATATAGATATACAGATAAATACAGATATATATATTATATAAAACAATATTACAACATAAAATAATTAAAAACAATTTAAACCAAGGAATTTAAAATGCACAATTAAAATATTCAGACATTAAACCCATTGCACTAAAAGTTGTGCCAGCCACAATCCTCAATGCCCAAAAGCTGTAATAAATAAGTACTGTATGTGTTGACTTAGTGTCAGAATGCTAACAATGTTAGTGCCAATAACCAAAGCATCAAGGTGTAATCCTTCCCCTGCCTGGTTCTGCCAAAGATGCCCCCCAGTGAAAATGAGGTCCTTTTTTCCAGGTGTTTTTTAATCAGATACACCACATGGAAAAAAAGGTAATAACCTTTCTCTGAATGCCACAGTCTCAGCTTCGTCTCTCATCACACATTTACACCATGGTTGCTGTCATTAAACATAGACTTAATAGTGTATTCTACATGTGTCTAGCCAAAAGTAAGTCTGATTGAGATCAATAGGACTTCCTCTCATTTAGGCATTCAAAGGATTGCTGCCTTAATATATTTGTTTGGACCCTATCTCACAGCCACAGTCCCTATCTATAATAGAGGATTAATAATAGCTTATTTTAACATGTATTGTGCAAAGATGACTGAGATAAAGTAAGAGAAGCGCCCAGTTCTTAGAAAGTAAAAGCGGTACTAATTAGCCCTAAAAAAACCAAATGTTTGGTATGTATCTCATGGGCAAGAAAAGCCATAAAAACAAAAGTTTATCTTTCACCAGGCAGGCTCACAGGGAAGTAGACACTCTACATATGTCCTGGTCTTGAACCAATCATGATGAGTCTTTTCCATCTGATGAGCTGCAATTGAGCCCACAAAAGTCCATGCCACCATAATAAAGATGTTCGGTTTTAAGGTGCTGTGGGACTGCTTGAGACAGAGAGGGGTGCTAACACTAATCTAGAATGGACATATAGCATAATAGATCCAGCAGGGCATACATTCCAGAAGACAGTTCTTTCCTCTGAGTGCTAAACTTGTAGTTCATGGACTGCTCTTTGGAAACAATATTGCTAATGTGGGCCCTGTTCAGATATCAGAATACAGTACCCAGATTCCTGAACACACTTCAAGGGGAGGGAGGTAGCTCTTCCTCCTTCATCTCTGCTTTCTGTACATGATGATGAAGCAGCCTGAAGAAGCAGCTGTTCATCTCTAGGGCCTCTGTGTGAGGAAATCTCTGGAAAATCTGGGTCCTTGCTTACATGTAATAAACTAAAAGTGGCAGACATTCACAACAAGTGTTTAAATAAGGATAAAAATCCTCAGAAAGCCAGTAATTGTCTTGTAATCTCTTTTATTTTCTGACTTGGATTAAATCCAACACATTTTGGCCCTGTATTCTTTTCATGGTCTTCATCAGGGCTAAAAGTAAATAATTAAAACACATTGTAATGAAGGAAACCCATTGCTCACATGAAAATATAGTACATTATTCTTTTCTTTAAAGCATAGATGAAGATGCAGTAAATTATAATAAAGCTCAACTACTTACATTTCCAATGAAGCAGAACTGGTTGAGAATGAAAGGAAAGTTGGACGCTGTACTCATACGCAATCAGGGAACCAGTTACATCTGACATTTGTATACCTTGAAAGCAGCCCAAGGAAGTATTTAGGGCCTATGTGTGACCAGGAGATTCTCCTCCTCAGAGTCCTCCATCATCCAGTGAAGAAAGTGATGATAGACAGGGCAAGGGGTGTTCAGGAACCTGTGTATTTCAATGCTTTAATTGAACCAATATTGGCATCTGTTAGAGCCCCTTATTTAAAAATATACCACCAGTATCTCTTTCTCCTTGCAAGAATCTGCTGCCATAGGGAGGTTCTCACAAGTGTTATGGGGCTTTCAGGTGCTACCTGGGCCTGGTTGCTGATTCATCATGCCTGCCATCAACAAAATCAAAAACCCTCTGTCTGGGAACACCCTAGCTAGCAGCTTGTCTAAACTAGCTGTTCCCCTTGTGAAAATGCTGCTGGGAAGCTGTGTACAGTGCCTCAGACCAGGCCACCGTTTAAGGAAGGTGAGGAAAACAGCTTTCCCCTCCTCCTTCCCATTTATCTCAGACCACACACAGTCATCCTAAGATGCTTCTATGTATTGCTGGGTGTTCTGAAGTTAATGAGGCAACCACACTACTTTTTTTTCCCCAGTGTAATCTTGAATATGTCTTTGAAGCTTGCTGGAGGGATAGCTTTCAGGTGGCACTTCTGCATCCTTCTTGTGCTGTCTACACTGAAAAGATCCTGGAAGTGGTTATATACAGCCCGTTGTTATAAGTTATAGCAACCTGGAAAGATGTACATTTGATTTGCTTGGTCGTTGCAAAAAACATGTGCAGCTTGCTAGAAATCTAATGTTTCAGGGCACGCATGATGGTGCATCACACTTGATCATTCATGGTCTACCTACCCTGCCGAATAACCCTTGCTCCCCTCAACAACAACCCCACTTGCTTTAAAAGGCAGAGATGTAAAGTTAGGTGGCTTCCTTCATGTGGAGCCGCACAGTTCTAAAAAGTGGACAAAGCGTCTTGTTCATAAGTGCAGACCTGAATACTCCTGAATTAATTATTCAAGAGCACTGATTGGCTGTGTTGTTGCAGCTGATGATACTCTTGCACACTTCTGATTGCTCCAGCCATTGCTTGCCCAGCTTTGGCGATATCAATGAGGAGACAAATAGAATGACTTGAGGATCTGCAGAGTTACGAGAGCAAAGACCTTGCCTGTCTGGTTTCCTTCCTTCCAAAGGCTGGGCGTTTTGGCATTCAACTTGTGCTGTTCCATGGCGTAAATCTTCAGTCTGATCATTGGGAGAATCACAGCCATGATCCCACATCAGAATAGACCATTCCACAATACAGTAGATGGGTTTTCCCACCTGCCCCCTTTTTCTTATAAATTTATCAGGATGTTTGGAGCTGTCATGAACACATTCCTGGCTCTTGAACCCACCCAGGATCTTTTCTGGAGTGTGAAATCAATACACCTCAGGAAAATTAGGAAATGCTCAGATTACAGAGGTCAGATGATCTCTTGCCTTTTGCACCATTCCTGCTAGAACCCAGTTTCAAAAGAATAAGGGAGCATTATTTGAACAGGTGGAGAGAAGGAAGGACCTCCAACTCTAGTCTCATTCAGCAATGAAAGGAGGCTACAATTCACTTGGATTTTTTTTTCTGAATAAAAAGGTGGTATTGATAAAGCCAATTATTTATGAATCATTCAGCAATTTTATGACTGAGTAGGAAGTTTTTTCATGAAACCTGACACCACAAAAACAATCCACAGCAAACCCCAGGATTATTGGTACATTCTAAGAACTTTCCCTTCTGTCAAACAGTTTCAGGAGACGGATTCCTGCAGGCATGTGTGTGTGTGTGCATGTGTGAGTGCTTGTGCATGCTTCTGACCCCAATTGCCTGTGTGGTGTTTCCAAGAGAAGCAGGAGGGCGGGGACCAAGAAAAACAGAAAGAGAAGAAACAGAATATGGCTTCTCATAGCTTAATTTACCATGTGCCCCTAAGGAAATTTGTTTTGAAAATACCTGACACTCACTGCACAGTCTGATTAATTCCCAAGGCCAAGATCTGACTCTTCAAAAGTATTTTGATGAGCTTCAGGGATCCGTCATGTCTGGCAGGGGTGATTAGGAGGAAGGAGAAGAAAGTTGCTTAACTCTGTTAAAGGAAAGAAACCACCTCCAGTGGGTTGTAGAATTTTTAAAAGATGCCCCAAGAACACCCTCCACGTCTTCTCTAAGATATGTGCTAAACTAGAACAGAGAAAGAGAGCGAGAGTAAAATTAGGGCTTTCTTCTTACATACCCCTTTGTTGGCTGGGTTTGCACTTCCACTGCCTGCCTCATCCCATGTCATCACCAGAGGCATGCACACTGTGAATGCAAACCTATGACCTTAATATTGTAGTCCATTTTGTAATCTATGAAAACTGACACTAAAAATAAATCTGTTAGCCCTTAAAAATGGCACAAGACTGTGGATTCTTAACTGAACCTTTAAGAGAAAGGCAAACAAAATTTTTCCCTTGTTGCTCCCTCCTGTCTTCTCCCGCTTCCAGGAGGAAGTTTTCATTTGTCTTTTAATTTTTTAAGTTGGATCAGCACAATAATAGTTTGCTGCCCTAGTACACCTTCAAATTTTTATTTTTATTTTTGTAATTTCTACTGCCCTCCAAAGTGTTTAATTTGCTAACATCCTGAAGTGGATCTCTTCTTAAGTCCCTTTATGATGTGGCAAATTCAAAGAGGAAGGCTTGCTTTGGCTTGTTTCCAGCAATTGTATATCCTGGAAATGGACCAAAACAGTGTGATCCTACCAACACCAGAAAATTAGAAACTGCTGACAGGGGCCAGAAAGGTGCAGCTAGGAATGCTTTGAGGTGAGCTGTTTCACTCCAGCAAAGATGTCATCTAATCACCAGCTTTGGGAATGAACCAGCTGATCCCTGTAGTGGACCAAACAGTGGGCTAAATGTCCATGGAGTCACTCTCTTAATTTTATTTTTGTTTTAAGTAAATGTGCTGAAACAGCCTAACCCAGTCACCTCTTCGCAAATTAGTCAGAGGACTGTGCTGTTGGTTTCCCTGTCTTCTATTTTTGACTCATTCAGAATTGTTTATATTATAGGTGCAAACATCCAAGCAAGCACAGTTCAAAAGTATTAGAAAACAATAGTAGACATTCTTAAGTTTAATGTTTGGTTTCAGTTTTTAAAATGAAGTTGTCTCCCAGATAAAATAAGAAGAGGTTGATAAAACAAAATCTACTTTAGTACTGTTTTTATCTTTCTAAAAATCAGTTATCTGCCTGGTGAATCAGCCCTAGATGCTAGTAGAGCAAAGTGGTAAAACATAATCCTATGCATGTCTATGCAGAAATAAATCTCATTGGCAGAAATTCAGTCTTTAGCCCTAGTTAGTATAGATCCATTGAATCAATGGGTAAGTATTGATTCATTCAGCAATGATCCATTCAGCAATGGATCCAACAGGCCTACTCTACGTGAGAGTAACAGTTGGATTTAGGTATTTATCAAGATTTCTGAAGCAAATACACTATGTTTTTTTAAATTGTATCTTTGGTCAATTTAATATCTGGGACACTACTTTTAAGTGGAATTGTAAAGTAAATGCAAAATGTGAGCTAGATAACTCCTTTTTCTCCCCCCTTCCTTTTTTGCACATTTATTTCACATTTATGACACACACACACACACACATATATATATGGCACTCTATATCACCCAAGAAAGGCTCAAAGTTATATCGGTAGAGGGGCGCCTAGAGTTATTTCACCTGCTCCATTTGCCCAGACCTTTAAATTGGAAACTCTGTCAGTTTTACTGTATTTTTACCAGCTTTCATGTTTCAATGTTCCTTGATAATTGTATCCTGGGGGCGGCTCCTTTCTCTTGCATTTTCTGGTGTGATTTCCATATTTTGCTCATTTTAATTTTTACTGTCTTGATCTATTTTGATGAAGTTTACCTTATAAATATCCTAATAAATAAAACTTTCAGTCACACATGTTAACAAGAACTCCATGGTTTATTCACACTGGGCAAAAAACAAGGGCCTATTAATGGGGTGACTGCTGTGCTCTCAACCCAGTAATTGGAGCTGATAGTAGGTTACCATTCTTGTTCAAGGTGTTTTGTATCTGGGGATGGCCTTTGTGATTGTGTCACAGGACAATCCATGTGACTGTGCACACACCAAGACCTTCTCTACATCACTCTTTCATCAGCTGCAGATGGAGTATGTGTGTACCTATATAGGGTGTTCACTTGTACATCAACCAAAATAAGTATAAAAAGAGTCACTAATTTGTATAAAATTACAAATATTTATTTGTGTGAAACCAATGTAGTGTATACAGTGTTGGACTAGGACTCATGAAACCTCGGTTTAAATCCCCACTCACATGGAAGTTCACTGAGAAGTAGCAATGGTAAACATTCCTCATTTCAGAAAGGCAGGCATGCTATTGAATGTGAGTAATATTAGTAACATACTCATAATGTTGAGAACCGGTGGGGTACAGTGAATAAGGTGACAGACTAGGACTTAGTATACCTGTGTTCAAATGCCCACATACTTAGTAGACCTGAGTTCAAATGCCCACATAGGTAAAACCACTCTTTACATATCTCAAATATTTTGGGTCACTGTAAGTCAGTTGCAACTTAACAGCACATAACATAATGGCTGAAATCCTGTTGCTTAGCATAGTAAGTTACAATTAGAGTAGGCCTCTTGAATCAAAGAAACTTACAAATCCTCAATGTTTCAGTGGGCCTACACTAACTGTAACTTACTATGCTATGCAACAGGATTTCAGGCAACATATATAACAGTATTATCTATAGATGAGAAGCATCCAGAAAAGTTCACAGGGCAAGTGAGGTGATAATCTTTGTTTAAGGAACTAATGTTCGAACACTGGCAGCATTTTATTACACAAACAATAGTCTTGATGTTGCACGATATTTTGCAGCACTATCATTTTTCATTTTTGCTTTGAGCATTATATCTGGAGGAGAGATCTAAGCAGTTTGAATTTTAGTTTCCCATATTCTGAAGAGGAATCTGCCTCACACAGGAAAGCCTGCCTTGCCCTGAATACTATTCCTCATCGGAGCAGATGCCGGGCATGTCTCATTTGGAAAATGCCAGATTAGAGCCAATTTTATACAGCCAGCCAAATCCTTTTCTGGGAATTGCTGAAGCAGGAAACAAAAAACCAAAAGCTTGTCATAAATCAAAGTCAGAGTATTGTTATACCCACAATGCCCTGTTTA
This sequence comes from Pogona vitticeps, assembly GCF_051106095.1. NCBI lineage: Eukaryota > Metazoa > Chordata > Lepidosauria > Squamata > Agamidae > Pogona > Pogona vitticeps. Next base: position 59,123,927 of record NC_135783.1, on the reverse strand, counting down.
CCACAAACACAGGGTGGTTTTTTCCTCTGTCAGTCTGCAAGAAACCATTGCTCACATAAATTCAAGCCTGATATGCTAGAAATATGCTTTAAGAAATAAATTTCCTCGGGATGCTGGTTTGTGCACCCAATATCAGTGTCTAACTTTTTCCAATATAAAGCAGTTTCTAACGAGGTAGTCATGTTAAGTCTGTTTCAATATGCATAAGAATACAGTAATTGTCTTGTGCCATCAAGTCAATTCTGACCTATAGCAACCCTTTTTAGGGTGTCCCAGGAAGAGAATATACAGAAGGGGTTTACCATTTCCTTCTTCTGGGGTTAGTATAGGAATATGCAGCTCGCCCAAGGCCACAAAGGCAGGCTCTACTCTTATTTGGCACAGTGGGGAACAGAACTCCCAACGCAGACACCTAAACCACTGAGCTATCCGACCAGCACTTTAGCATGTCTAGGTAAAATGAAACCAAGAAAGTTGTGGCACTTGAATGATTATGGACCAAAAGAAATACAGCCAATACAGGTGGATTGTAGTGGAAAGAATAGAAGGACAAGTACTGTACAGTAAAGCGGATTAGTGATAAATTGTAATTAAATAGGTTGTAAGGGAAGATTTCCTACTTCAGGAAAGACAGCCTTCCCCCATCCTGATAGTTTCCTTCCATGCCAAAAACTAGAATATGGCATTTGTACTGGAATGGGGATGGAAACTACAGAACAAAAAGAGCATTTTGAATCATTTTTTAAAGTGTCACTGAAGCAGATGATGACAACCCACATGCCATTCTCTATGAATCACAGTTTATTTCAAAGACTATATTTAAATAAATGAATCGATTAATACTAGTTGAACAAAATAAACGACTCTACCAGCCACCGTTGATATTCATGAATTAATCTTACCCATTTCTAATATTTAGCAAATTAATTTCCTAACATCACATTCCAAGCTCAGTTTGTCTTTGAGTGTGTGTGTGTGCATGTGCCAGCACACACATCAGTTCATATGTGTATATTCTTTCCAGACACAAGGCAGTCTCTATAAAATGAGACAGCCTTTCCTTAATTTTTTTCCAGGAAACAGAGTTATCTTCCATGTTACACTTAATGTAACTCAAACAAATGTTTTAGGAAATTCCTACTAATTCATTGAAATGGTGACCTTGGCAATAGAGAAATGGAAATTTGACTCAGAGAGATTGTATTTCTTTTTAACTGTACAGGCGAGCAAGGACTTAAAACCTCAGGAAGAGAGACACTCATGTTACGCATAAAGGACCTGGCAGGCCTGAACACAGAAATTTCCAGAAGTGTTTGCGTGGCAAGAACTCCGTGCCAATCCACATACTTTAGCTATTCTGGCCTGATGCCCAGAGTACAAGAAAGCGGTGGAGCTGCAGAGTTCACTGGTTCCCCTGATGAGTTTCCATCCTGCATGGCAACACCGGCTAATTTTGCATGCCAAAATCTCCTGCTACTTATATTGTTACAAAATGCCAGATGTGCTTAATAAAGAGTAAGTGAAGCCAAACCTAGGTAATCACATAACCTATCATTAACATTTTCTTTTTTAAAAAAAATGCATTTGGGACGCCAGATTACTGTTTTGCTTTGTTTGCTTTACACCCTGTTGCTGGTACCCCCTGGGGTGACGGGAACAAGACGCAGTAGGAGTAGACAGTTCTGGAGCATTTGACAACATTGTTTACAATCACACCCCTGAACATCTAAAACATGTGTGAGAAAGTAAAGGCTAAGCAGATTTCCTTTGCTCTCAGCACAAGGACCAAAAGGGAGGGGAAGAGGCTACAGGAAACAGGCTACAACAAAAAGCAGAAAGTGCTGGAGTCATGTTTCTTTATCCCAGGGAGAGAGGAAAAGAACAAAACAACACCACTGGCTTGCTCCTCTGTCCCTTGGACGTCCGTGGCTCCCTCATGTGCAAGGAATGCAGCAACAGCCCTTGTTTGATGGCAATTGGCTCCTCCCAGCCAATCAAATAACAGCTCAGGCAGGCTCCGTGTCCCTGAGTTGTGCTCGTGCACCTCAGGTTTTTAAATCCTTTTTAAAAAAGAGTGCTGCGCATGTACAGTATATCCCTTCCAGCTGATCTCAGTTTCTGCAAGAACCACAATTTAGAGTACAATCCTATGCTGTAAATGCAGCTAAGAGACAGTAGAATTTGGTGGACGCACCATTACAATGATGGTGAAGAGCAGATACGCCACTGCCAAGTTAGCTACTGGTAAAAAGTAGGACAGCAAAATGGTCAACATGGTTGAAGTTTTGGCCTGGAAGTTGGCAGCCCAAGGGAAGAGCAGGCTCATGCCTTGCCCAGTGCTCCTCCAGTCTGTGGCCATCCTCCCTTCCTTGGTGCAACTTTACAGAAGCTGTGGACTCTTATGTAGCTGAGAGAGAAAATAGCTGGCCCTGCATCAACAACCACTTTGCTTCACATGACCATGGTGGAGAACATGGTATGGCTAGCACCTAGTTACTACACACCACCACATAAACTCACACAAGGAGGCCTTCACTTGGACAGTAAGGCATGTGGGAGTAGGCTGTTCTAGCCATGACTCATGCACTCCTTGAGCGCAGCAGAGAAGGTTCATGATGGAAACAGGAAAGCTTATAAATGTTCCTTTGGGCCACTACGCTTCCCAGAATCCCTTAGCCAGGGTGGCCAGGCAGCATGCCAGATGAGGAAATCTGGGGGTTGTACTTCCCAAAAGCAACATTTCCACACAAAGGAAGCACAGCACATTTCCCCAAGCTCCAAAAGAAGTCCCTGGTGATGCCATTCCCAGATCGGAATGCCCTGTTTCCATGCTCTCTTCCCTTCAAGGATCAGTGGAACCTCAGCAGCATTCCATTTCAAACTTTTCTTGACAATTCTCTCTCTCTGTGTGTGTGTGTGTGTGTGTGTGTGTGTGTGTGTGTGTGTGTGTGTGTGTGTGAGAGAGAGAGAGAGAGAGAGAGAGAGAGATTGAGAAAGAGAGAGAGAGAGAATAGTGTGCCTGTGTGTACACTTTATTTGCTCCTGCGGTGACCTGAACAATGAACACTGGAAGCATGTTTGCACTCACTTGTATGGTTTCACAACTGTACTGACCATTCCCATTTCAGTTAACAATGACTATTATGAAAGCTCCGGGAGGAATCCCATGTGCATTTGCATCAGTGATCTCCTTACACATGTTTGTTTTGCAGATAGATCTCTTGCCTGTGGCTGCCGTGTGGCTGCATGTCTTCCTTCCATTGAAAGGCTGAGGTTAAAATGTTCCACCCATAATAAGCGGATCTGAACAATCTCATTCTACAGCATGCATCTTCCCTGCTCTAACAGGTAGCACTCCAAGGCCTCTTGGCCTGTGCCTTATTCCTAGTTCTATGTGTGTGAAGAGCCTGGCTGGGCCTCTAGGATGGGCTTTGTGTGTGCCTGCATAACATGCAGGCATTATCACCAGCATGGTCCATTTTAACTCTCTGGCAGTCTTTTCAGGAATGCTGCCTTCTTTGGTATTTTCCTTTGTGCACTTTCCCTTTCCCTCTCCTATTCTGGTCAGAGCAAGCACTAGCCACTTCAAGCATTCAACTATAGTTGCTATGATATCTTAATGGTTCTTGGGCACCTAATGCCCACCAGATGTTTCAGACTCAACTCTGACCAGTCACTGGCACTAATGATGGGAGCAGCAATCCAAACATCTGGAGAGCCAAGTCCATTGCTCTGCCCATCCTGTAGCAGGCAACTTGTTCCTACCCGGGGAGGCAAGTGAAAGGAAGGGGGAGGGGGGAAGTCACGCTTGTTTTAATAAATACCTTTTAAAACATTGCAAAATATTTCCTCTAATGTAACTGAAATAGCATCAAGTCCACAAATATATTTTACTCCATTTTTTTCATGTGGATATATAAAATATATGGCAGGAGGAAATGATATTTTTCTCCAAGTGAGAGTTTGTGGTTAATGCTAAGCATTTTGAACAAAACAGCTAATGGAAAAATAAGAAAAAGATCAGCATGTTTATCCAGGTAGTTTCATTATAGTTATTATTCAAATGGAAATACTGGCAAAAATGCAGAGATCTGGAACTTGTTAGGACTCCTAATTAAAGCATAAAGGGAAAGTACATGGAACTGAAGATATTGCCTTCAGATCCATGAGTGATAATGGGACCCCTGTGTTTGGGTAAAGAGGGAGGTGTGAATATTTGTGCCCAAAATAGAAGTCAGCACAAAGAGCTACCAAGCATACTGGATAGACAAGAAGCACTACCTGGAAAACTTGCTTTTTCATACTACAAATTTCAGAGTTCCCCCAGTGAGCGTGGCTATTGGTTGGGGCATTTCAGGAATTATGTTCCTCCAAAAAAAGGTAACACTTCCAGGTTCTGAAAAGAAGTGTTGCCATGTGGCAAATGCCGAGCTGATGATGACTTTGAATCACAACAGGTGAGCCAGATTGAGTCACTCCCCACAGCCCAGGGGGAACAGAGTCAACTTCTTGACTGGTTCTCCCAGTTGCATAACACACCAGGCAAGCATTCAGGAATGTAATAAAGGGTTCCTCATAGGGACGAGAGGAGGCCACTGCAGACTCTTAGACAAGCAGTCAGGGCGGAAGCTGGATCCTTTCTCAACTGATTCCCACACAGTTTCTCACATGAGGCCTAGAAAAAGACCATGTGAGTTTCTGGGAAGGCTTAGGGCCTCTTCATACTTAAGGTATTTGTGAACTGATTCTGGGTTGTACATGTGCCCTGCATAATTTGTGGATGCCATGTACACACCTCTACGTTGCTGCTGTTGCAAGCAAACAGTGCCTTGGTACAAGTCAGCCAACCAGCCCACCTCTGGCAAGTGCTTTGCCAATCAAGACACACACGTCCTTGCTGCTGAGAAATGATGATAATTATGAGAAACTGGGACCTTCACTCACTCACTGCAACACTATCATCAAAATACGGATTGAATAAAATGGTTGGAAACCATATTGGATAGTGCCTGTGATATCCTGGATAACTCATTTGCACAACATTTTGTACTGTTGTGTGCAATTTAAAGTTTTAGATTTTTGTAAAAAAAATCCTCTTCTAGGGTGCTTCTCTGTTCTCAGAGCTTTAGGGGCTGGAGACTAAGAATAAAAATGAGTACCCTTTGATACAGCACTGTCTGAATTTCAAAGTATTTCATCGTTTCCATTTCTTCTTTGGAGAATATATGCTTCACCATTTCAATATAAAGCACACATCTCCCATTGTGAGTGTGTTTGTTTAAGAGCATTCCCCAGACTTGTGCTCCCAAGATGTGCCAGACTACACACCCTACAACACCCAGAAATGTGGGGTGCAGGTGATGGGAGTTCTAATGCAACACATCTCCTGAGTGCAAGCTTGGGGCTAGGCTAGTTTAAAAAATCCAGCAGGTTTTTCCTAGCAGCAAGACAAGCTGCCCTATTGTTCCAATTCTTATTCCTTTCCTTTACTTTTAGAAATGGTTGCCTCACTCTTCCTGCAAGATAGGAGACTAGTGCAATGTATAGTGTTGCAAAAAGGGATACCCAGAATGGTGCAGTCACAGATAGAGTAATGGACTAGGACTCTGGAGTCCTATGTTCAAATCCTTGCTTAGGCATGGAAAGTCACTGGGGATGTGGAACTGATAAAATCATTCTGTATATATCTCAATTAACTTGAAAGCCCTGATAAGGTTGCTACAAGTTGGTTCCAATTTGAAGGCCATAACAACAAAATGTTACTAAACAAGCTACTGGCATTGTTTCTAAACATCAGTATCCAATATCAATTAGCTTTAATAAAGACTAGTGTGAAATGTACTTATTTCCATGCTGGGGTATTACTAGGTATGGGCCTCACCTTTGTGGGGAAGGCATGCCCCCTCCTCAACTACAAAAGGCCACTGAATCTAACACAATCTCTTGGTCTCATCTGCCTTCTCATGGAGTTTTTGTGTAAAGTAATCAATTGGCCTACGGACATATTATGTACAACACAAATATATGCATATTAGTCTGTGCAGGACTGCAGGACTGAAACATGAGATACTTAGAATCTTACTGAAAAGGCTCAATTAGAAGCCTCCTTATGTCATTATTATTTTAAAAAGCTATCTTTTTAATTTTAATAAATATGGAAGATTCTGAGACTCTGGTCCTAGTGGTTCTCCAGAAAAGAAGGTAAGAGGTTGAAATATTGAAACAGTGTTTGTTTTATCACATCATCTTGATTTTGCAAAAGGGAGGTGGATCAGCTATTAACAGCCCAATCCCATCCACTCTTGCTCAGTAGTATGATGGGATGAAATTCCAAGAAGCATGCCCTGGATTTTGCTATAAGCCTGGTTATGCAAATACTCTGGGTAAACCTGCTACACTACAAAAGACACTTTCTGACTGCACACACCCACCTTATGCTGGGACTAATTAAGATAATCAGACAATCACAGCCCTTATTTGAAGTGAATCATACTGCCAAAGACATGCTCTACCTCTTCTAACCCTTAAACAAATTCCAAAACTCTCCAAATATAATCCAAAGAAATCTGTGCAAGTTGTTTGCATACTATTGAAGAAGCTGCCTCTACCAAGTCAAATCAGATTAGACAGCAGGGGAAGACCTGGCTTGAAGCCACTATTATCCAGGCTATACGAACAACAATGGGACAGAGCAGAGCCTTTTCTGTGCTGACCCCAAAACCTGTCAGCATTAATTGTTCTTGGGTGTCTCTCCTTATTGACTCTAAGTCAGTATTTCTTGGCATGCCCTTACAGCTGTTTTGCTTACTGACTGTAATGGATGTGAGATTCTGGAACCAGCATTCCAATTAAAAAAAAAACTTTTCCAACCCCAATACTGCCTGAAGTCCACATTTACTAGAACTCAAGGCTGGTCTACACAAGACATACAATAAAGGAGTCTGAATTATGTAACATCAGATAGCAGACTTAGTTGAATGTCTGAATTCTGCTGTGTGTTTGTGTGGGTGCACATAATGTCGGCTAAATACACTCTTCTGCTTTAAGTGGGATGGCAAATGCCCCTCTGTCCTACATGCATAATACTCAAGGCTGGTCAAGTAATTCTGATACCTGAAAGAGAAAACTGCAGGATTAAACCAGATATTAGGCAGAACCATACTAAAACATTTCCCTCTCACAACAAGATTTTCTCAGAGATCTGTGCCTTAGCAATTAGACTTGCAAACTGAATACAAAGCAAAGCATGCTAAAGGCAAGACACATTGGTGAGGAAGACCACATGGTGTAAGAGAGAGTTGTTTTGACCACTTGAGGTCCTGCTAAAAACGTGCTAAGTATATCCTCTGGTTTCACCCGTGTAACACAAATACAATGAAATAGATATCAGTGTGTTGCCCTTTCATGACACCTCAAATAAGATGCCTAGAGCAGAGCTTGGACAGCAATTTTTACAATCCCAGAGCATCATTCTACCACTACTTATTGATAGCTGGCTTCGGCACATCTTTATATTCATTTGTCTTTAAAGTAACTTTCCAAGCTCTGGAAGGTGACCGCCTCATTCTAGTGATAACTGCCAAACCCACTAAACATACAACACTGGAAATAAAGGAAAAGGATAGTCGAGCCACTTTCCCCAAATTATTATCTCCTGTTTTCAAAGAATATAAAATTCATTCTAGTGGGGAAACAGTCAAAAATATATTGATTTAGCACCCCTCCCCCCTCAACACATATACTACTGTCTGATATGGTACAGGCCATAAAGTTTCGCCACCTAGTCTCCTGCCTTATAGACTAGTTTTAAGCCCTGATTTAAATTAATCTATAGGAGAGAAAGGATACCCGTGTGGTATAGTGGACAGAGAGAAAGACAGCCTAAGACTCAGGAAGCCTGGGTTCAAATTCCCAGTCAGCCATGGAAATGGATTTGGGGAGCAGTTCCAGAAACCACTCCTTCAACATCTTACTTACTTTGGAAGTCCTGCTAGGGTCACTGTAAGTTGGGTCCGATATGAAGGTACATAACATCAACATGGGTAAGAAAGTGGCAGAGCCTGTTGGATGCATGTGGTGCACATGAAGCCATAAATGGGCAGCCACTAAGCCACCCAGTACCATTCAAAAGCATCTGGTCCAAAGCAAGGCCCTAGATTTGGGATGGCTTAAATCATTTATGGAGTGCCTGATGCAGAGCTGGAGGTCAGGCATGTCTCCTCAGAGAGCAGCCTGCTGAGATGGCCTCTACTAGAGCAGGTGGGGCTGAGTGAGTTTTGCACCCTGCCAGTTGTGTGGTTTTGGGCAGCCTGCAAGGATAGTGCAAGGGTGCAACTACACAGCAAGGGAAAAGCAAATCCACTCACATTCACTCGCTGTGAAGTCACACCAGGGAATTCAGGTCTGTGTGATTTAAGTGGCCACACAGAATACAGGAGAACAACTCTCTTTTTAGACTGTTTGTTTATCGTTCATAGTTCTGCAGGGTGGCACCATTACACAGAACACATATACTTTATTCCTGGACATCCCTGGGAGAATCAGCATAAATCAAAATCTACACCTAATTGCTGGCTTAAATCTATTGATATTCATGTAAGGTTTGTGTAGGCCATGCTCCAGAAGCTCATCAATTAGGTGCAATTAGCTGTAGCAAGTTATACAAAGCTTATGCAAACACCAGTAGAATTCTGTCCATTATTACATAATTTACAAAACTGTTATTTCTATTGATCTGGATTAGAACTGAGACCCACATTCAGCAGTACCTTTTGGTTTCTCCACAATGCAGCCTTCGTAACAGACCACAAATGATGTATTTTTTTAAATTCCAGTGTACAACAGTGACAGGAATCTCCTGTGCCTTAATACCAGTATCCAAGCAAGCTTAGCGTACAAAGTGTGATTCCTTTTATACAAATCATTTATTGAGACCTGTAATGCATCCATATAGGTATGTATATAAATACCAGCAGGATGGCAAAGAGGTAGCATTGCAAAATAAATATGAATATAGATGCTCGGGGGGGGGGGGAATCCTAATGTAGCTATATGAGCATGCAATCATTCTATTGTTCCGTCTGAACATTGTTCCAGGCTCTACAAATTATTTGACTGAATGGTTCATTGCTTATTGAAGTCACATCAACAGCCTACATTTTGCTGTACTGCTTATTTCTCTCCACCATGACTGGAGTAACATTAAACAAATATTAGAGGACATTACATTTTACACAATAATTATTTTAATGGAGTATGAATTTGCTCTTTTATTTGTTGATATTTGATAAGGCCTTTTATTACCATTTAAAATACTATATCTGCTGCAGAAATGAGTTGTGGGTCTCTGATTTGTATGCCAATCCTGCAGTATCCAAACCTCCTAAACTGGTATATCTAAACAAAGACCAGTTCTATCTCCCCAACCCCGATTTTGATCAGCTTGTGTCTATAATCAGATCTCTGTGTTTAAATGTATACTATGTGTAGCATTACCAACATGAATTTGACACAACTCCAGGAGGCAGTGGAAGATAGGAGGGCCTGGCGTGCTCTGGTCCATGGGGTCACGAAGAGTCGGACACGACTAAACGACGACGACGATGTGTAGCATTAATGCACTCATATTCAACAGTTACCCACAGTGGTAGTATGGCAGTACAGTATTAAATTAAAGATCCAGTGCATCTTAACACAATAATGGCACATCAGACCCTAAATCAGCATTCAGGACCACAGAAATTGTATGTTAGAACTTATGTTAGAACCAATACCATCCTGAAATACACATTCCTTTTTGTCAACCAATTCTTCAGGTCAGGACATCTAAATTTCACAGGGTAGCATAGAGGAGAAAGCAACATGGCAATGTGGAGCCCTGTCCATTTCACCAGACTCAATGGAGGGAGGTGAAACTGACATGTGGGTGGGTGTTTATTACTTTGAGACAACAGTCACCCAGCATATGTTGCTGGGCTGCCACTCCAATCTGTGCTAGTTCCACTGGCAATGGTGAGGATGCTGGAAATGGCATTCCAATCGCATCTGATGTACATGTAAAAAATATGGTGCAACCCTGGACAGGGGAAGTCCAAAGCCTTCCAGATTTGCTTAGTAGGAAAAGGTGAAGGCATTGCTTGAGGGAAGAGAGTGGCTGATAATCATCACTTTGAGGGACAGACTTACAAGCAAATGAATATCGTTATGCTTGACAGGTATCAGTGTGAAGCAAAATGAGGAGGGCAGGTACTTCTGAGGCCACTGGTTTCTATACAAATTCACACAAAGAGTTATTGTAAGCTCCATGTATAGAAACAGCCTCCAATTTCAAACTAGTGCCAAATAAAAAACAAGCTAGCCAACCAGAACAGGAGGTCTGAAAGTGTGCAATAAACAGGGTTCGTGCTAGTATTGAGAAACCCAAGAAAAACAAAAAAACGCACCACTTGAGGCCATTCAATTGTATGATATCCAAAATGGCTATAATGCTTCAGATATGGACACTTCCTCTGACCCTCGACCAGTTTCCCTCGTGCTGACAGTCAGTGTTTAAGGAAGGCACTACAATCTGTACCAGTCACAAGCACTTCTGCACAATCAGGAAATGTGGCCCCAGTAGTTGCAAATCTCTCAAGAAAGGAAGAATAAAAATAATCTGTCTTTTCCACCTCCACAGTTGCCTACCACCTTTGTTTCTCTGTTACCACCTGCTGGATAACTGCATGCATGATGATCAGAATCTCCCTGCAGAATGCCCACAATCCATAGCCTTACCAGAGGGTGCCCCAGTCTTTTGCAAAACTCATCCTTCCTGCTCTACATATTCCTGTAACAACAACAACAACAACAACAACAACAACAACAACAACAACAACAACAACAACAACAACAACAACAACAACAACAACAACAACAACAACAACAACGTCTTGGAAGGAACTTAAAAGACTTAACACATTCTGCTTGGCAAAAACTTCCGTGAGCTGCTGCCGCCAAATCCAATTTGCTAGTCAGGGGCTACCAGACTTTTCATTGCTGCAACAGATTAACATAGCTACACTACTGGGAATTGCATTAGAGCAGAAGGCCCACGTAGTCCCTTGTTCCCTGATACAAGTGTCTCTCTTGTCTTCTGAGATGCCTTTTGAAGCAGTTGCAAGGCATCCTGAAGGGACTCATCCTACCCCTGAGGCAGGCACAGATTTATTTATTTTTTCATCTTATTTGACTGGAGGGGGCAAGAGTGACAGCACTTTAGCTATAATTCTACAATGCTCCTGGAGCTGGTCAAAAAAAGCCCCTTCCTCCAGCAACATTTCCTACAGAGAAGCAACCTACTTATCCCTTGGAACCAGGCTGTGCACTTTTTCTGTTGCTTACGCTCAATTCCTTCCGGCAGAACATGCCAAGATTCTGCCCTCCATCAGCTCCTTTTGATAAATGTTCCGAATGCTGCAACTGGCTTTTCTTGTTGCATTTAAGAATGATTCTTCAAGCCCGACAGCTCCACCATAATAAAAAACGGTGTCACTGAAGACCTCTGCCATTGCAGCTGCATTATTTATTCACCTCAAGCAAAAGCAGCTCTATAGTTAGCATATGATGTCAGCGGATTGTTTGGATCCCTGGAAACTGGCAGGGAGCCACCTCTCACATGATATATGAAATCACTGATAAATGCTTCTTTTCAGTGAAAGAAAAACAGCTTAATAAATGCAGGCTCTTTTTGGCTTTCATCTTTCCTCCCACCACTACTGGGATTTGTTCTCTGTGGCACGGCTCAGTAGAGTCTGTGAAGTGGAAATGAGTGCTTGGGACCACAGATCAAAATCAGGCATTTGCTATGCTCAGGATGCTGTCTCCACTCCCCCTTCTTCCCCTGCTCCATCCTGGAATGCTGCCAAAGCCTTAGCTAGTGAGTCAGACAAAAAGATGAACTGGCACAGCAGAAGTATTGTTAGGGATTCAGTATTTCTGGTATGGAGCTTCAGATTTTCATTTTCTTCTAGTTTCAAACTGATACCGAGGGCTCAAATTCAAGAGCAATGCCTTTATTGAGAAAAGAGAAGGGAAGGGAAGAGAGAAAAGTATTAATAATGGCAAAATCAAATAGAATCTGTAACAAACTGACTATCCCACCAATGCCTGGATGTATGTAAAAGACATAATGTTGAAACATATCCCAAGAAGCCTGTAAAACCCTATTATCAGTTTGCCATGTCTGTGAAAGTAAGTTTCACACTGAGGAGTCTATGACAAAGGAATTCTGTTTTGCCTGGACTGAACCGTATGGCTGCCCTAAATATTAGGGTGGGTTATAAATAAATAAATATTTATTTATAACCCATTCAGCTGCCTAGAGTGGTCGCAAGATCAGATAGGCGGGATATAAATAAATAAATAAATAAATAAATAAATAAATAAATAAATAAATAAATACATACATACATACATACATACATACATACATACATACATACATACATACATACATACATACATACATACATACATACATAAAGTGAAAGAAAGTGAAATGAAATGAAATGAAAGTATCTAAGTTACTGATGGAAAGTGGCATAATTCCACTAAAGGGAAATTAATTATTCTATCAGATACTTTATACCCAATTTTTAAACTACAGTAGTATTTGTACAAATAGTGTGGGCCACAGCAAAAGTATTCCTCATAACAATGCATTGATCCATGGGAAGAGGTCTGTATACTTGTTGGTCATGACCAACCACCGTTAAGGCACCAGCCTCTTACCTAGAAACCTACAAACCACCTTTATACGTGGGATTTGTCTATGGCCATTTTGTCATTCTGAAATTGACCTGGAGAACTTAATAGGTTACTTGACTAGATAACATTCCATTGCAAGAACAGACAGTCTGCGTGGAGGGGATGAGTGGGAACAAAGTGAATGGAATCTGGCACTTTATAAGCTGAAGGGGGAAGGACCTAATATTCAACAGGCAACAAGCAAGGGAAATGAATGCTGTGTGCTCATTTAGCAAGAATGGGACAACAGGGAGAGCTATAGAGGTAGAACTTAGCAGCTAGTTTCTTGCCATAGAACACTATGAAAAGTCATAGAAATTCTTCCAAAAACACACTGGGGGAGGGTCCTTCACATAAGCTTTGCTGAAATTCACAGAGGCACCATCTTAGTGTGGTAGCACTCTTTCACAGTTTCTATCCATTTCTCTGTAGCTTCCATGCAAATACTTCCTGGCAAGCAATACCCCAGGCCAATTCCTTTTTAAAAGAACACATCCACAGCACAGATCTTTGTGTTTGCACTATCTTAAAGTAGGTATGGTGAACCCTGCCTGACCTACTGTGTTTGGATTAGGAGACTTTCTCATCTGGCCACTGAGGCCTGGTTGAATATTCCCTCCCCTAAATCCCTGCTGAGAAATGGGAAATACCTTAGAATATCTGAGAATTGCAGAACTGGAAGGGACCCTATGGATCATTAAGTCCAGACCCTGTCAAGGCAGCATAGTGGGGAACTGAACTCCCAACCTTTGGCTCCACAGCCAGATATCTAAGCCACTGAGCTATGAATATTTCTGGCTGCAGTTCTTGTTCTGACATGTTCCAAGGGTTGTAGTCTACCCCTGAGAAAAAGATGAAGGCAAAGGCAACCTGCACCTTATAGTGGTGGTTCCCAAAGGCTCCATTCACCATTTCCCTTCTATGGGAAAAGTCAGGGGTGAACAAAGCTGGTTCTAACAGGGCAGGATCACATTGAGGTGGTTGTTTCCACAGAATCTGCTGTCCCCTCAGTTTTTCTACTGGGGAGTTAGCCAAGAGCTGCTGTCTTTGCCAGCATAGTCAATGGGCAGAAATATTGCCATCCAACATCTGGGAAACCACGCATTCTCTATCCCTGGCCAATGATACAGAAAAGGCTGAGGCAAAGGATGGCATGCAAAAGCTGAGTGTTCCTATAAAAAGCTATTGCTGGATCAAGCTGATGGTAAGATAGCAACATCTCTTCATGTGGGATATTTTTCTGTGAAAATGTTCCTTTTTTTTTTTTGCTCCATAGCTAGTTTTTTAATGGATGCCATGCAGTGTTAATCACTTAAGTCTTCTGATATAATTATTTAAGGGCACCCAACTTTAACAAGCACTTTAATTGGCTTTGTGGCATTACGTTCTACCCATGAAGAACTTAAAGAAGGATTAGCAATTATAATAAAATTCATAGCTCTCCCACCCCTCCCAGATCTGAGGCACTGAGCAGCAGGGACAGTTTCCGAAGGAGCAGGAATGGAAGAAATTAGAGCAGGAAATAAGAGGACAATGCGCCATAAGAGCTGCCACAAGGTGTTGGATCCACATGAATCCTTTTCTTCTACTGTCTTAAATACAATAGAGCCAGTTGCTATGGAAACTGGTGTAAAAGCACTCACACAGGCAGGCAGGCCGGCCAAGTCTACAAATGAAAGGGAACATAATATTTTTAAGGCCACTTAGAAGGTATGCTAAAGAATGAGATTAGCTACATTCATCCCTTGCACCCAGGGTATAACACCCTCTGATTTATGCTCCAGGGAGTTAAATGAAGATGTGTGAGTTATATTGCTGAATTTAAAAAGTCTGCAGTAAAGTGAATTTAAGGGAATATTGGCCCTAAGGGATGTTTACTACAATGGTGCTAATAAGAATTCGTAATCCAGTGTCAGAAATGCTGTGTGGTGCCAGTGATCACAATGCCATCCAGAAGTAATAATGATTTATATCCCCCACTGCTATGAAATGTGAATGATTTTCTACATCGTCAAGAGCTGGAGAATCAAAACTGACTGTGCTTTGGTCTCAAATGCTCTGATGTTTAGAACTATCGTGCATTTATATCTTATTGATGAGACATGTGTTGATTGACCATCTGCAATGCGGATTGTTTATTTCTAATCAGATCTTATTCTTACTGTGTGCTGGGAGATCCTTTGACCTACAAGCCCTGTCCCTCAGTATGTGGAGATAGCTGAAATTACTCTGTACACACTTAAAGTACTTTATTATCACTTTGTTGTGTATCTCTGCCATTCAAGACAAGTTTCAGAACACAACTCTACCTGAAATCAACCAACTTTTTATTCCACATATTAAACCTGTATCTATTTTTTAAATAGGGATGTGGTGACACTGCGGCTTAAACCGCAGAAGCCTACAAGGTCAGAAGACCAGCAGTCGTAAGATCGAATCCATGCGACGAGAGAGCTCCTGCTGCTTGTCGCAGTTCCTGCCAACCAAGCAGTTCGAAAGCAATCTAATGCAAGTAGATAAATAGGTACCACCACGGTGGGAAGGTAATGGCATTCTGTGTCTAGTCGCGCTGGCCATGTGACCACGAAAACTGTCTTTGGACAAACACTGGCTCTATGGCTTGGAAACGGGGATAAGCACCACGCCCTAGAGTTGGACACGACTGGACTAAATGTCAAGGGGAACCTTTAACCCTTTACCTATTTTTTTTTAAAAATAGGGAGGCAACTGAATCATTAAAATGAAAAATGTTTCCTCAGTCAAACAATGAGGTGAAAACTGAGACTTACAAAAGCAGGGAAATAATGGATTAACCTCTACTGGAGGATGTACCATGACATTTTGAATTGCACCTCAGTCCACACTGTTGCTTTATGATGCTTTTGTGCTACATTGCAGGGACAGAATTTTGGATGCTGCATGCATTCAGCCTGTGGATGGACCCTCAGTCCAACTGGATGCAACCTTTGGTCTAAGTTCAAAAGCTCCTGTCCAACTGTCTTGGGTACAAAATTAGAGAGGGAGGAAGGGATGGCAGGGAGGGAAGGAGGGGAAGTGGCAGAAATAGAGAGAGAAAAGCAAAACATGGAAAAAGTTACTTTTTTGGAATATAACTCCTAGAATCTCTTAGCCAATATGGTTTAGGAAAGTTACTTTTTTGTATTAACATTTCCTGAATCCCTTAGCCAGCATTCTTTGAACTCTGTATGAAAGTGGGGGGAGGGGGGCTCAATTACTTGATGTCATCAGCCCTTCTCATTACTGACATACAGTTCCTAACAGGTTACTTGCAAGGAAATGCAAGCTGTATTTTTTTTAATTGCTTGCCCCTGATTTAAATATATGTCAGTTTGGGCTTACAAATGTGTTCCAGTCCACTCATACAAATATATGTGCAGAAAAAGTAACACAGGAATCCATCCTCTTCTGATGCATTTATCTACAATTCACAAGCAGGAGAGTAGGAAGTCACTTTGAAGGGAGCAGTGTGGAGAAAATGGCCTGGTCTTGTTTGCCTTTTCTTGCAGTGCTGGCACGTAGAGCCTGCGGCTGTACTCGAGAGACCTAAATTGCTATTCAAGTCAGAGCACCAGCGATAAAAGTTAGAAGGCTGAAGCCCCAAAGGAGTATGTTTCTTGTGACTAAGAAACTTTGAGTCTGCTCACCACACCAGAATAATGATTAGTGCACGTCACACTCAGCTAGAGAGTACAGTAGCTGTCACTGCTGTTCAAACGCTTCTCTTGAGCCAAGGGCTAAAATTCCCAAACCATACCAGTTCCAAATTACCATAAATAATTAGCTTCCTGAAAATAGTTTCTAAAGGCTCATAATCTGTTGGGACCAAAACTGTCCTTCTCTCCCATTCCCTACAAAGCACATCTTGACAAAATTTCCTTACTGGATGTCGAGCGTACAAATATTCCTGTCTTAATATGGGCAAAGTCTTGTTCCCCTCCCTATTGTATTTTTTCAGTTTGTTTCATGACTTGAAAGCACAAATTGATAATCTTCATGAAAATGAGTGATAAGAGCCAAAAACAAACAATACAGCCTATGTGTGGAGGATGAGAGGAATTTCTGTATGCTATATGTTCACCACATATGCAGAATACATCATGCAAAAGGCAGGACTGGATGAATCCCAAAATGGAATTAAGATTGCCGGAAGAAATACCAACAACCTCAGATATGCAGATGATGCCACTCTGATGGCAGAAAGTGAGGAGGAATTAAAGAACCTCTTAATGAGGGTGAAAGAGGAAAGCGCAAAAAATGGTCTGAAGCTCAATATAAAAAAAAATAAGATCATGGCAACTGGTCCCATCACCTCCTGGCATAAATAGAAGGGGAAGATATGGAGGCAGTGACAGATTTTATTTTCCTGGGCTCCATGATCACTGCAGATGGAGACAGCAGCCACAAAATTAAAAGACGCCTGCTTCTGGGGAGGAAAGCGATGACAAACCTCAACAGCATCTTAAAAAGCAGAGACATCACCTTGCCAACAAAAGTCCGAATAGTCAAAGCTATGGTTTTTCCTTTCGTGATGTACGGTAGTGAGAACTGGACCATAAAGAAAGCAGACCGCCGAAGAATTGATGCCTTTGAATTGTGGTGCTGGAGGAGGCTCTTGAGAGTCCCCTGAACTGCAAGGAGAACAAACCTATCCATTCTAAAGGAAATCAACCCTGAGTGCTCACTGGAAGGACAGATCCTGAAGCTGAGGCTCCAATACTTTGGCCATCTCATGAGAAGAGAAGACTCCCTGGAAAAGACCCTGATGTTGGGAAAGTGTGAAGGCAAGAGGAGAAGGGGACGACAGAGGACGAGATGGTTGGACAGTTTCACCGAAGCTACCAACACGAATTTGGTCGAACTCCGGGAGGCAATGGAAGACAGGAGGGCTGGCATACTCTGGTCCATGGAATCATGAATAGTCGGACACGACTTAACAACTAAACAGCAAGATATGTTCACCAATCATGTGTTCCTTTTTAAAGCAAGAATCTAGTTCACTTGTCACTCATGACATAGAAACATATATAATATTTGGCTTTGTGTTCCTTTCCAACAGCAGAGCTGGTCGTCATCACGTTGGTGATTGTAAGGTTCTGAGTCATGGTGTCTGCTCTGCAGGAAACTGAAGTAGGGCTGATAGTGGCCTTAGACCAGCTTCTTTGGGGTGGAACAAGGAACAAACAAGGGTTATGTATGATGCCCATTTCTAAACCTCTTGAGTCAGAGTGCAAGGAATCCTGTTTTAGAGAGAATTGCCGAATG
Source organism: Pogona vitticeps (assembly GCF_051106095.1). Classification (NCBI taxonomy): domain Eukaryota; kingdom Metazoa; phylum Chordata; class Lepidosauria; order Squamata; family Agamidae; genus Pogona; species Pogona vitticeps. The sequence continues at coordinate 59,105,861 of NC_135783.1, read as the reverse complement.
ACAGATATATCTGGTTTACTGTTCAGACTGTGTTCCAATGACACTAGACGAGTGTCAAAGCTCTGTTTTCTGGGAAAATGTGAAACATTCAATGCCTGGCTCAGCACACAGACAGAATGGTCACAGGATGCATAAAACCCAGTGAGTGAATCCCATTGAATCCAATGACTCCCATGTAATTAATATGATATTGCAGAATGAAAAATAAATAAACTGGTTGTGCTTGTTGGGGGATTGTGGGAGATGGAGTCCAAAAACATAACTCTTCCAAGACCTGCCAGTCATAGCTGGACTAAGGTAGATAACGACATGCTGAAGCCCTAAGTTGCCAAGTTTCTTTGAGTGGTCATCCGTGAATTCACACTAATGGGTTTTATCTGCACCTGTGCAGAGGTTTCCAGAATCTTAGATTTGGACTTTACTGAGGAGGCCACAGAAGCGTCCAGAGACAGTAACAGAAGTGGTGGTAGCTGTGTGGATTCCGTATTTGGTGAAGGGTGAAGAGAATGTTCCCACAAGTAAGAACAGAGGCGCTGCTGTCTTAATTTAAGAGCCTCCTTAGTAAACTTCTTGCAAATAGGGGAAGAAGCTGGCTGGTGGGCCTCGCCAAGGCAGAAGAGACAAGAGTTGTGGCTGTCGGTCAGAGGAATTTTACTGGGGCACGAAGTGCACCTTTTGAAAGGCCCAGAAGAAGCCATAAACTATAAAACATGGATAAGAAGAGTGAAAACATGGGGAAAGGGGGGAAGGGGGGAAGTGGACAGGAGAAAAACCACAAAGACTCTCACAAATTCCTTTCGAATGCAATAGCGAACGGAGTTCATCGGAGAGAAGAAACCTCAGTGGCGGCAAAAGGAATTGAGGCACTTGACCGGATGGGCAGACCACATATACTAGGGGAGCGGTCCTAGCGAACAGTGTTAAGCTCTAGAAGATTCCTGAAACCTCTGCACAGGCGCAGATAAAACCTATTAGTTTGCCTTCACAGAGACCACGAAGAAGAAACTATAGTTTACTTAACTTTCATGTAAACCTAGCCCTGCTGCCATTAATACAGAAGGATCAGGCACTTTTGTGCCCTTATTGTTGTTTATGCTAAGACTTCATATTGTTAATTCAGTGCATAGTAAAGTGTATTAATGAAACAGTGATAAAATGTAGGTAGTAGGTAAAATGTAGGTAGGTAGTGGTTGTAGGTAGAGCTACATATTTCCAGTAAATGTAAGTCAGTATAAACTGTTGGCTCCTTCATGGATTGCTGCCTTGTCGTGGCGAAGGGGCTTGAGTAACTCAGAGAAGCTATGGGCTATGCCGTGCATTGACACCCAAGACGGACAGGACATAGTGGAGAGTTCCGACTAAACGCAATCCACCTGGAGTAGGAAATGGCAAGCCACTCCAGTATCTTTGCCAAGAACGCCCCATGATCAGAAACAAAAGGCTAAAAGATATGACGCTGGAAGATGGGCCCCTCAGGTCGGAAGGCGTCCAACATGCTACTGAGGAAGAGTGGAGGACAAGTACAAGTAGCTCCAGAGCTAATGAAGTGGTTGGGCCAAAGCCGAAAGGACGCTCAGCTGTGGACGTGCCTGGAAGTGAAAGGAAAATCCAATGCTGCAAAGAAAAATACTGCATAGGAACCTGGAATGTAAGATCTATGAACGTTGGGAAGCTGGAGGTGGTCAAACAGGAGATGGCAAGAATAAACATCGACATCCTGGGCATCAGTGAACTAAAATGGACAGGAATGGGCGAATTCAGCTCAGATGATTATCTTTTTTTTTGCTCACTTGAAGGACAGATCCTGAAGCTGAGGCTCCAGTACTTTGGCCATCTCATGAGAAGAAAAGAGTCCTTGGAAAAAACCTTGATGTTAGGAAGGTGTGATGGCAAGAGGAGAAGGGGACGACCGAGGATGAGATGGCTGGACAGTGTCTGCGAAGCAACCAACATGAACCTGACACAACTCCGGGAGGCAGTAGAAGACAGGAGGGCCTGGCGTGCTCTGGTCCATGGGGTCACGAAGAGTCGGACACGACTAAACGACTAAACACACACATAAACTGTTGGGATAATAGTAATCTTGCCTACACTAAGAATGGGTAACAGTGGAAGGGGGGAGGGGTTTACGGTCTGATGTGATCATCCTTTGCCACTAACTTGATCAGTAAAGTTCTTTTCCCGCTTCTGCCGTTTGAGGAAAGCTCCGCCCTCTTTTCCTGTTTGCTTTCTACTCCCTCTGCTTTGTTTATGATTCCTCTTATTCCTCTGGAATCCTGGAGATTCCATTCCCCCGTCCCCTTTTCCTTCTTCTGACTGTAACTACAGATGGTCACCTTTTTTCTACTTTAAATGCTTCTAAAGTTATTTTATCATATAAAGTGTTTGTTTGTGCACAAAACAAGGGAGAGTGTTGATAAGACTGGGCCAATCTCTCTACATGTCTGTACTGTTGTTGTTTTTTCTACCTTATTCTCTGCTACCTAAAAGAAATAGCCAAATTACTAGAACCCCTCCCCCATTTTTTTTACCAAATTCCCTAATATAAGCAACATTTTAAAAGTTATGACTCTGTTAATAGATCTAGGACAGCAGCAATCATAACAATACCAACCCTCAATGAAATCCTTTTCATTAATACCATGAAGATAATGACTATCCAAACTGCCTAAGGAGTGCAGAATTAGGCCCTAGTGTAGAAAAAGGGTTATTTTATGTGGGGAGTTTTAAAGACCAGAAAACAGAAACACCGTGATTTTCAAATTCAGTTATTAAATATTTGATGATACAATTAAGTCTTATTAATCTTGTGGCCTTTATTTTCCAAATTAAAATTTAACAAGAAATCATTTTTATCACATTATGTCTGTATTCATCATATTTGTTTTTTAGGTATTTGATTAATATTAAATGTTGAAGAAGTCAGAAAATAACAGTTTTAGATGTATGTAATGAGTTAGTATTTATGATGCATACTAGTTCTAAATATTGCTTCTGATATTTTTACTGCCACCCAGGACAAATACAGTTCATTACAAATGAGAAATTGTTTAATCTTGGAGCTCCATGCAATAATCAGCAAAGCACTTTTTTTCATGTTTCTTTTGCATTGTTCTTATCTTTGCCTTCATAGAAATATCTTGTGTTGGCTTATGTTTCCTTTTGGCATTTTTCATCTCCTCTGTAGTTTTCCAGAACTTAATAAGTTGATAAGTAAGGATAGACAAAATACAGCTTATGGGCTCAATATGGTCCTCCAGGAGCATTTTCCTGGAGAATGCCCCTAGCATCCCTAGATATCCCTTCCCTTGTAGCCATGCAAAAATATAAATTTTAAGAAGAAACATTTTTGGCCAGTGAAGGGTTGTGGAAAGGGTCAGAATTTCTTAATAAAGCTTGTCTAAAAGTTAACTCCACCTTCTTCATCTTCCCCAATTCCAGAATCAAAGAGGCCAAGAATAGGATCCAAACAGGTGTCATTACAGCATTCCACCCAAATCAATGGTGCTTCAATTAATCATGTCTAAAGTTCTGTTGATTTCAGTGGGAATATTCCAAGTCTGCATTCAGCAACAACTACTCCCAGTAGTAAGAGAACACTTCTAGTCATGACCTCTGAATCAATCTAGAAAAAATTAATCTCCCTGCTTGGCTGGATGTGCCTGATACGTAACACTCCTATTCCCGAAACTCAAAATTCCAGTACTTTTTGCCATTCAACTGCTGGCTTCCATCAACTGCACAGACCTATTAAAACAGGGATGGAGGACTTCTGGCTTGATGCTGCAATGAGACAGCAGGAGGAGGACAGAGCTCCGTCCCCTGGGCTAAATTCCAACCTGTTTGGTACCACCAAGGGGGTTAAAACTACCCCAAAGAGGTGGTGAAATGGAGTAGAAGCCTGTTGATCATGGGGAATGGCAGATGGCTGTTACCCATGTTTGATCCAGGAAACTCCCCAATCAACTAGCAGACAGAAACAAGTAGCTGAATTAGCTTGCTTGCAAGCTGTCAGCAGGCGGCAAAAGAAGAAGTGATAAATCAGCCAATTTAACATTGTCGCTACCACTGGGTGAGATACAAAATCTTAACTATACTGCTCGATGACTATCCCTGGACAGAATAATCCCTTTAACAGAAAAAAGTGTCTCTTAGCCCCACCACTAAATTGAGCAGCGGTGGATCTGGAGAAGGGGAAAGAGACACAAAGGGATGCAAAGAAAATAAATTGGACATTAATTAAACACTTAATTATACTTCAAAGAAGGAAGTTTGTTATTACCTTGGCATTAAACTTAAGAACTTTTCCTCTTAAAATTATTTTAGCCAAACAACGCTGGGAGTTAAACTGTTATGGCTATCTATAGTGTTGGCAAAAAGTCCAGAACATGACCTTGAATACTTAAACTTGAAACTCTGTTTTGACTTTCCTTTTTTTCCTGAGAACTGACTAAAACATAGACAATTAACTTTGGGAAGTCTAATACAAACATTGAGTGAACAGGGCTGTCAACTTACCTCAGAGACTGGATTCAAATTAACCATAACGCTGATCAATTTACTAAAGTGGGCTTATTGAAGCAATTATTGATGGAATTGGACTGACTGCTCTAAGCTACTGAACATCTTTTACTTGCAATACAAGTACTTGGCATCTTGGGACATAATACTACAACAAGGGAAACTTTGGGATGAAACAAAATCTACCCTTCAAGCAACCTTAGAAATAGTGAGATCTCATAACAAAGAGGTGAAATAATTCAAGGTGCAAATAAAGAAGGACTATATTCAACAGCAGACAGGGAATAATGAACAAGGAAATGTGAGGGTGGTGGACGATGTATGCCAACCAAAAGAAGGGCTGGAGGAAATCAGAGGGAAAAATGTAGGAGAGTTAATTCTTACTCTAGAGCTGAGGAGAATTTTAGCTGTGTTAAGGGAAGATAAGGGGAGAAAATCAGCAGAATTAATTAAAAATAGCCTGGAAGATCTATTGGAGATAGATCAAGTGCATAAAGATCTATTGGACATGAGATCAAGTGTATACAGTAAAATGTTTTCAGGTGACACAAGGGATGGCAGAATGTTTAGAAAGATAGAAACAACAATTGGGAAAAGACAAATAAGAGAAGGAGTTACATAGAAAGATGAAAAAGGCAAAAAATATTAAGGTGGCCCTCAGGGTTGAAAGCACATATATACTTAACTTCTGGAATTGTAAAGGGGCATATCTTATATATTAAAAAGGGAATTAAACTGAATTAAGGGATCATTAATCAGAGTAAAGGCATAACACAGTGGTTCTTAAGGTAAATTGAAGCTAGATAGAAGGATGGGGCAAAACAAATAGTAATGAATATACATTGGATATGATATTGATATAGACATGATAGAAAATGTGGAGATAGAAATGACTAAACATATAAAGAAAATCTGTATAAATTCCTTTAGATAACATCTATTATGTGTTAGAAACCTACTCAGTTATTATTGGTATAAAATACAAAGTTCATTGGTTAAATCACCTCAAAATTATATAGACTTGGAACCGGAATTACTTTTATTAGGTATGTTTCTAGAGGATTTTGAGAACATTGTATACTCTGAGAGCAATATTATGACAATAGCCAATACTGTATACCAAAATATATACATGAACGGTTTAAATGTTTTTAAAAATGTATATATTCTGAAGAGACAATGAAGATACCAAGATGTAAAAAACAAATAATTATAAGCAACCCATGTAACACGATGTTTAACAAGCACGAACAACAATAACAACAACAACAACAACAACAACAACAACAACAACAACAACAACAACAACAGGGATGGACAAAATGCAGCTGGCCAGATGTTTCTGGACTGCAACATTTAGCATTCCTTATCAGTGAGGATGCTTGCTAGAGCTGATAAGAACTGCTTGCTCCCAAGAATAGCTGGAGTGCTGCATTTTGCTCATCCCTGTCTTAAGAAGACTGGGCCTTCTAAGTCCTTGACTTAGATTCAATTCCTCCCTGTAAGGTATGTTGTTCTCTTTCCAGGAAACCCTGGGAACTCTAGTTTGGGAAATCAAGGTGGCAGATACTCACATCACACTGTAATTTTGAGTATTGTGGGACGAAGAATAATTACAGGGAAAAGAGACTGCATAAGCCTCCAGATGCCTTTCCTGGCTAGGGACAGCCAGGCTGCAGTGATCCAACCTTTGGTAACTTCTTGTTAGAGAACTGTAATATTTTATATGTGGTCCCTCCTTTGATAATGGCTTGGAAGCTATTTCAGAATTAAGCTGCTAGGATTCTGACTACTTAACCTACATGGAACCACATTACATTCATCCTGGATTAACTACACAGGCTTCCTGTTTGCTTTTGGCCCCAATTCATGGTGCTGGTGATCACAGTTGAAGCCCTAAATGCTTTCAGACCCACGTATCTGAAGGAATATTTCCACCCATACCATCCTATCCATGCACTGACTTCTTCAGAAGAAGCCTTGCTCAGTGTCTCCTCACTGGGGAACTGCACTACCCATCCCCTCTACAAAAAGGGGGGCTTTCTCTGTGGGGAAACTTAGATTAAAACGTTCCTCTTTGTCCATTCATTTTCAGAATAAGCTTGAAATTATAAAAACTGATTCAAATTTGCAGTTTAAATTGATTTAAAGCTGATTGGCCAGAAAATAATTGGCAATTGACACTTGAGTACAGTAAACAGTGAAAGGCAGTTAATGAGCTGCTGGTTGTGTTCCTGACCATGTGCTCAATTCTTGCTGTTTATTTTATGGCTTTTATGTCTCTGTCTAACCCTTATATTTATATTTGTTTTATATAATTTTATGCACACATGTGATCATATTTGGAGAGCAGAGACAGAAATAGAACAGCTTAAATGAAATAAATAAATACATAAATGACACATCTGCTATCCAGATTACTATGCCCGCCCGCCCCACTAACTGCAGAGAGTTTACCAAGTGCCACTATCCAGGAATCTAGCCCTTCTTGGGAGACCAGAACACAGATGGAAGCCAGAGTTGTCGTGCTGTTCTGGGTGTTGTGGGGATGACCCCCTAGGGGAGAGGTGGGAATTTGTCTACTCCAGTGGATGACAGATATAAAAGCGGTCTTGCCACCAGGGGAGGCAGAAATCCAGCAGGAGGCAAACAGGGAGGAAGCTGGCTGTCCGATACAAAAAGTGCAGGAATTCCAAGGGGGAGAGACAGCCACTTCAGAACAGAAGAGGAAACCCAAAGGGGAGAAGACAGACACTTCTGCACAGGAGAGAGAATCCCTGGCACAAGAACTTCAGAGTGGAAAAGGCCAGGGGGAGACGAAGGACCTGCAGCAGAGGAACACTGGGGAGATGCCCAGGAAGAGTAGTTGGGCAACTATTGGGCTGAGGAGTCCCCTAAATAAGATGAAACCCAGGGAGATTGGGATTGTGTATATAAGGAAAATCTCAGTTTTTAATCTGCATCTTATTTATTTATTTATTTTGTATACCCTCCATATAGCCCTAAGGCCACTCTGGGCGATTCACAACCAAATCAAACAATGACACTAATACAAATATAAGATATCATCAAATCAATAAAATAAAATAAATAAAATAAAAAATAATTTAATAATTACATAGTTAAGAGTTATCCATTAAGCACTGAATATTTAAAAGATGGCAAGATTTGAGTTAGGGGCTGAAATTTTCAGTGAGTTTCCATTGGTGGAAATGCCTGTCTGAACAGCCAGGTTTTCAAAGTTTTTTTTGAAGGTCATAAGTAAGGGGTCTAGGAGGATGTCTGGAAGTAGTTGATTTCAAAGTTTGGGTGTGACTGCTGAGAAGGCCTGACTGCCTTCGGGCCTCTCTCAGGGCCAGCATCCTCAGACATCCCACCTGGGATGAACAAGTGGGACAGCCAGTTCATGGCAGAAGAAGGTGTTCTGCCATCTTCAAAATGCTCCCATTGTTTCCCAAACCTAAAGAGAACGTTTCTAGTGTGACAGTGTAGGCTGCAGGCAGTTTAGGAATGGATACATATTCAGATGTCCACCACTGAGGGACAAAGAACTTGGGGTGGGTAGATAGAAATGACCAAAACATTTGAAGACACAACTCCTTTGTGAGATTAATTTACAGACAATGGTAGCTTTTTAAAATAGTTCAAATGCTTCTAAGGACTTCATACCTAGAATTCGGAATTGACTTGATGACACATAATTATTGTAACCATTAAAAAGTATTGATAGAGGAGACATGGTGTTGTAGCTCACGGAGCTGAAGCCTTGGGACTTCAATAGCAGCAAGGACCATGACAACATCTGCCACTCACTTCAGGCTTCTGTGAGCTTAGCTGTAACTCTCCCAATAGCTGGGGCACCAATGGAACAGTTTCCCCAGGAACAGTATACAGTATTGTTGCAAGCTATCCCTGTTTTAATTAAAAATATTTGAGCGTGGTGTGGGCAACTGAGAACCATGAACAGTACAAAAAGACCCCTTCTTCATTTGCTGAAATGAACCAAGCCCATTGCCGGCATTTTTAAATTCTTGTCATGTGCCATGGGCTGGCTATGAGGACTGTCATAATGAACACTTGCACTACCATATTTACTACAACGTTCGTTTCGTTCGTTCGTTTAGTCGTTTAGTCGTGTCCGACTCTTCGTAACCCTATGAACCAGAGCACGCCAGGCCCTCCTATCTTCCACTGCTTCCCGTAGTTGTGTCAATTTCATGTTAGTTGCTTCGCAGATACTGTCCAGCCATCTCATGCTCTGTCGTCCCCTTCTCCTCTTGCCGTCGCACTTTCCTAACATCAAGGTCTTTTCCAAGGAGTCTTCTCTTCTCATGAGATGGCCAAAGTACTGGAGCTTCAGCTTCAGGATCTGTCCTTCCAGTGAGCACTCAGGGTTGATTTCCTTGAGAATGGATAGGTTTGTTCTCCTTGCAGTCCAGGGGACTCTCAAGAGCCTCCTCCAGCACCACAATTCAAAGGCATCAATTCTTCGGCAGTCTGCTTTCTTTATGGTCCAGCTCTCACTTCCATACATCACGAAAGGAAAAACCATAGCTTTGACTATTCGGACTTTCATTAGCAAGGTGATGTCTCTGCTTTTTAAGATGCTGTCAAGTTTTGTCATCGCTTTCCTCCCAAGAAGCAGGTGTCTTTTAATTTCGTGGCTGCTGTCTCCATCTGCAGTGATAATGGAGCCCAAGAAAGTAAAATCTGTCACTGCCTCCATATCTTCCCCTTCTATTTCCCAGGAGGTGATGGGACCAGTGGCCATAATCTTAGTTTTTTTGATGTTGAATTTCAGGCCGTTTTTTGCACTCTCTTCTTTCACCCTCATTACAAGGTTCTTTAATTCCTCCTCACTTTCTGCCATCAGAGTGGTATCATCTGCATATCGGAGGTTGTTGATATTTCTTCCGGCAATCTTAATTCCGGCTTGGGATTCCTCCAGTTCAGCCTTCCGCATGATGTATTCTGCATATAAGTTAAATAAGCTGGAGGACAATATACAGCCTTGTCATACTCCTTTCCCAATTTTGAACCACTCAGTTGTTCCATATCCAGTTCTAATTTGCTACAACACTGCTGCCCAAAAGTAATCAGGTTGTACAAGGAAACGGATTAGTGGTTTTGGTGCACCTGGTCACGTGCACTAGGGATGAGGTTAGGAAAAGGCCGGGGTACTTTTCCACTGGCTGGGGATCTGTGTTGACCCCGGTGGTCCCAGTTACACCTGCAGAAATTATCTCCATAGATGCACCATCATCAGTGTTGTCCCTTCTTGAGACTGGCCTTGAAACTGAGCATCCTGGGGACAAGCCAGAGGCAGAATGGATCTGGCCTTAGATCGCCTGGATCCGAGGCAGCATAATTTAGCAGAAAGGTCCTGGAATTTTCCACACCACTGCTGCAGGAGAAAACACAGTGCACCTAACCCCACACATCCCTGGTGGTATGCTGACATTAGAGTACCAATTAACACCCCCACAACCCCACTTAGGCAAATTAGTCATAACAACAGTATGTAGCACTGATGGCTGTCAAATATAGGGGTTACTCATAAATAATCAGATACTGTCTGAAAGTGAAGAATGGGAACTCGGTTTGAAAAGACTCCCATAAAGCATCATGTCGATCCGCTACAAGGATACATCAATAGTTGGCATCCGGAAGCCGGAAGTCTTAAATTGGATATTCATATTATGCATCACAGTTGTTAAGCATGGAATAGAATTCTGACTTGTTATTTCTAGTTCACTATTGAGTTTCCTGAGTTATGACACAACCTTCCATAAAATCAATACCACTAACTCTTTATCTCACATAAAGGGAGGGGGGGAGTGCTACTTGAAAAGCAAGAATTATTAATGCATCGATTGCCTGATCTGCTAACACAATCTGTGGTTCAGTTTGCAATCATGTAAACATCTGGATCACAATCTAAAGCATCTAGGCTAAAAATACTAGATTTAAAATTTAGGACAAACAAATGAACAAAACAAACTTTTGGAAATATTTATCCATTTAATTATTCTCTTTCTGTCTTGCCTTTCTCCCAGAACTGAAACTCACATTGCCATTTTTACTGTTGCTATTGCATACCATCCATCCCACAACAACAGGAACAAAATATGATTTTGCAAGTAATTTTCAATAAATTGATGATAAAGACAGCAAAGACAACATTTCTATCATACATTATTACCGCAAATGATTTTGGCATCGTATTCATCAAACACGGTAGACATCCTAAGCTCTTGTGGAATAAAAGTAGCTTGATGTTTGTCATATACTAGTTACTAGTACATGGAAAATAATACAGGCAACCAACCACCAAAGATAAGATTATTGTTCACATTCACAGTTGTTTTTACTTTCATGTTCAGGACGTGCTTAAGACAACTGAAAGCCTGAGACATAATGCCTCCCCATTGCATGTTACACTATCACCTTGCATTACTTTAATGTTAATACCATGTTTCCTCAAAAATAAGACAGGGTCTTACATTAATTTTTTCTCCAAAAAAACACATTAGGGCTTATTTTCAGGGGGTGTTTCATTTTTTTTTCATGTACAACAACCTACATTTATTCAAATACAATCATGTCATCTTCTTCTGGTTGCTGCACAATGGTGGAGGGCGAGGTTTCACTTAACTGGGGCTTATTTTGGAGGTAGGGCTTACATTATGAGCATCCTGAAAAATCATACTAGGGCTTATTTTCAGGTTAGGTCTTACTTTCAGGGAAACAGGGTACAGTATGTATATTAAAATAACAGCACCTTTCTCACCCAGCTTGGTCAGGAAAAATATGAGTTCAGATATACAGTAAGGTGATTTAACTGAAGATAATAACAGTGCCTGTGGCTTACAGTGAGTGAGTGGGATGGAATAAAGTATTTGTACAAGTCCACTGGATATGCTCTTCTAAGGAATAACAGAGGTACTGCCCTGAACCTGTGGCCTGTTGTTTCAGACTATAGCACAATAACGGGAGGACACTATTTACACATTTTGGCTAGATTAGTGTTAAATTTTTATTGGTCAGAAGGGTCTGGCTGAAGAGTGTGAACAAGGAGCAGATCCAACAGGAAAGCAGGTTTAGTTGAGAGCTTGAGCTAGGCAGAAAAGAAGGCATGACAAACCCTAAGTGAAATGTGTGAAGAATTAAAGGGCTCAAATCACAGACATCAGAATCTATGGTTTGAGTTGGAAGAGGAGAAGGAAGTCTCCAAGAGCAACTGAAGATTAAAGATTCTCTCCCAGTTATTTGCAAAAGGTGATTTGATGTGAGAAGCTGTGAATTCCCAGACGAAGTGACTGAGACATCATTTGTGCTGTGATCTTGACAATGAAACCCTGAAGAGAAAGAAGATTTCCAATTTCAGGTAAAGCTGGAACTAGATTATTAAATTAAACCCTTCTTGTCTCAAGAAACTGTGAATCTTCAAAGAGTGGTAACAGATGGTCAACAACATGTTGAGGGAAATGCATATTCCCTGTGATGAGCACATTTTTCCTTCGACAAGATTTCCTCACAGATGCCTGCCTCAGGAAATAGATGTGCAAATTAGGCTAATGATATGCTTCTAGTGACCAATCACAAAACAAAGCACAGCTACATCTAAGATACTGAAGTGAGGAAAATAACATGCTATAACAAACAGGTATTTCTCAACAGAAACAGAACTTCAAGTTTAGATCTTGAAATATTCTGGAGAAATTGGATAGGAGTAAAAAAAAAAGAAATTATATTAGATGATGGTAATTGTTGATTTCTTAAATTAACAATAGCATTTAAACAAGAAACAAAATGGAGGTGGGAACCTTGGTACTATATACATTTTGAATTATGACTACAAACCTCTACCACTGACCATATTGACTATGACACATCATCCATATATCCAGAGGGCTAAAGGTTCTCCATTCCTGAAGTAATGTCTACCCAGATAACAATTACAAATTGTAAAATGTGAATGAGTTCTAAATAAAAACTTGTCTACACCGGCTGTTTTGGAGTGGGCTGGTGCAGAGTAAATAAGGTCATCTGGGGTCAGGTAAAGGTCCAGTATGCCATTGGTTGTGATCCTTGCACCCAAATGGCATACTGGAACTCAAGCAACCTTATTTGGGCAGGTTCCTCTAGGAATTTGCAATCTTGTGAAGTGGTTTAAGACAAGAACTACTTCAGGATATTGGCAAATTAAACACACATGGACAGAAATTAGACTCTATTAGCATAGCACAAATATGCTGTATCACTTATAAAAATATTAAAAATTTGAAAACTTCCTCCTGGAAGTGGAAGGAAACTGGAGGGGTGACAAAGGGCTTCCCCCCCCCCCTTTGACTTGTTTTTAAGGTCTGGTTGAAAACCTGCCTGCAGCCAAATCTACCACTGGCAGGTACTCCATGGAGGAACAAAGGAAGTGTTTAATTTACCAAGATCATGAAGTAGTTCTTGTCTTAAGTCACCTCACATGATTGCAAGCTCCTAGTGAGGGAGCCTTGGTAGCTGAAGGCTTGCTTTGTTTTCCCCCCAGTGATCACACACACTGAAAATGAATAAAAATGGAGAAATCCTACCCACACTAAAAATAAATAAATAAATAAAAAGTAGAAGTGCCTAGCAGGAACCCAGAAAGTTGTGAATAGGAATGCTCTGAGTAAGGGCTGGTTCACTCCAGTGGTTACGTCACGTGATCACCAGAACAAGGAGAGAACCAACCTGTTGCTGCAGTGGATCAAACAGTGAATGCTTTGATCCCATCTGATCAAACAATCCAACATGCTATCTCAATTTCACCTAGAATTTCAGTGCAAGTTCCTACACTGAACTAGGTGACTTATCCTGACACTGGTGTTTTTCCCATCTGCTCTGTGTGATGATTGATAGTGCAACCAGCACAGGCTCTAGATTGAAATCAGGAGTCTCCAACAACACTGTTGGGGAAAGATACATACATTTTCCCAAATCTCTGCAACAGATGGTCTCTTTATATCCCTTCCAGGCCAAGTATGGTTGTTTCTTACTACAGGATTCTGTTCGACTGCACATGTAGTGCTTTAAAGGTGGAAAACACAAGGAAATGCACCCTACCTCTCTGCAACAAGAACATTTTTAAAAAAAAAAATCCTGTAGCATGCTTAGATATACCTTCCTCTTCTAATACTTAACCCCCCTCCCCATGTCCAAGACGCACACTACCACTGTTAGACTCTCCCCAAAGGAAGTGAGTTCCCGCCTTCCATGCATTTCATGGAACCTGCTATCTCCCTAGCAGTGCAGAATGAAGAGTCTGAGTAAGGGGACTTCTAAACCTCTCCCTTAATTATTTGTGGGAAGGAAGCAACAAAAGTATTACAGTAACTGAAACAATGTTTTCTTTAAAATGTGTGAATAAATACAGAACACAATTAAAGCTGGAATTTCAAAGGCCAATATTTGATGATTTAGAAACTTAGTTTCATTTCTCTGCTCCCTCTAAAGCCATCATCCGGTTAATGGCTGCATGTCAGGAAGCTGTTAAAAAACAGTATAACTGCTCCCCAAATAATTTGCAGTTACATTTTAAAAAAATTCCCCCAAGACAACTTTTAATTGATGCCACTCTGAAGCCTCTGTCAACTCAGGCCTTCAGGAATGCTCACTACTCTTCTTCAAACTGCTGCCACCAACCTATCCTTAATACTCAAAAAAGGACAAGTGTTTCTTTCAAAACAAAACTGTTGTTTATTGATTTCAAAAAATAAAAAGGTTGAATCACAGGTAGCAAATCAAGTTCTAAATCACGTTTTTCAATTACTAAATCGCACAGACTTTTCCCTCACTGACTAGCTCTCACAAATCTATCTCACTCTCTCAAACAACCTCTCTCATCTTCCAAACTCCAAAACTCTCCTTCACACATCACACACACCCCTTATATAATCCAGCTCCTCCCCCTTCTGCATCACCCTCTGACCTCTCATTGGCTGAGGTTCCCCTGCCCAGCTGTGACGGACAGGTGAGAGCAGAGCTGTATGCCACACTAACATATTAAATTTTGTAGGCGTGCTGTAACAAAGGGTTAGTGATATTAACTTGGAAGTGTCTTTCCTTCTGAAACTCTCCTGTTACAGGATCTAGCACTGCCTTTCCCAGGTTTTGGAGTACTGTAACTCCCAGAAGCCCTCAGGCAGCTAATCTCAAGTGCCTGCAACCACTGCATGCCAACCAAGCTGATATAATTGGCTCTTCATCCACCTCTCTCCCATCTGCTATGAAGTAGGATATGAATTCATTCTAAGACTGGATCTTAAGAATATAAGAACATATGGTTCAGAACAGAAGCTTCTGCAGTCTGCCATTTGGTTCCAACAGCCACCAACTAGATGCTTATGGGAAACCCACAGAAATAGGATAGGTATACAACAGCCTTCCTTCTCTCCTGTCCCCCAAGCAGACAGCATTCAGAAGGAACTCTGTAGCCATCCTGGCTAGAAACCACTGGCAACGTTATCTTCTTGCAGTGGTAGTGCATTTGAAGGATCAGAAACTATCCCTGGGGTGATGGTCCCACCATCTTCAATCATTACTTGAAAATAAATATCTTGTCACCTACTGCCATTTCTACTTTCCCTCTTTTTAATTATTTTTCTTAATTTATTTTATTTCTGTGGAACTCCATCTTTCCATCAGGAAAGTAAAAATAATAATAATGTAAAACTGCCATAGGCTGTTCATCTGGAATAAACCTCAGCAGAGACCTGAGTCTAATAAAAGAAAAGCAGATTAGAGAGCCTGTGTTAATGGCCACAGCTGCTACTCGGTGCTTTTTTATTCTCCCTGGCTCTACTTGGTTTTGAGAGGCATCATGTAGCTGATACTCATCTGGTACTTCTATATCCAGTATCACAGGGGAACTCTCCAGAAAAAGAACAGCATCTTTCTAGTGCTGTGTGCCAGGCTGATTAAACTGATCGTGTTAACAACCTCTTTCGCTTTCCTCTGTGGGATGGAAAAGGCTTGCAAAAGACCCTGGAATATTATATCTCTGCTATGCTTCCTGTAGGCCAAAGCAATTAAAAGAAAGAAAGAAAAACCAGAGAGAAGCATCCTGGATTTATTATAGCATCAGCCTGAATAGGCAATAGGCTTTGCCCAAACCTGTAATTCTAAACACCTTTAACAGGAAGTAAGCTGTGCTGAACATGGCAAGACTTACTTCTAAGGGGACGTGCACAGGACTGTACTATATTGAAGTGCAAATTGAAGCCCATGGAAATCAATGGCCTAAATCCAGTGGTCAATTCCAACTGGTGTAGACCCACTGAATCAATGTGACTTACACTAATGTTGACTTAACGAGGTCCGTTCAATCACTAGGTCTACTCTAATTGAGACTAACAATTAGATTCAGCCCAGTGAGCTCAAGTGTTCCTAATATAATGTAGAACTGGGGTAGAAGTTGCCACTAACTATACTTTTCATGACCTTAGACACATTTCTCCTCTAAGTCCCCACCAACCTTTTCTACCAATGTGTAGAACATAATCTGATTGGCCTTTGTCCTGCTATTTGCCCCAGGAAAAAAGTGTTAAAGGAAATGTGAAGAGTGGAAGGGGTGATATTGGCAGAAAGGGGAGGGGTTAGAGAGGAAATATGGCTAATATCACACAAATTATGGATAGTGGCAATGCAGTGTCCAGGCCTAAAAGAAACATGTGATTCATACATATGGTATAACCTGCAACTATGTAGCGCTGGTAATATGCATTAAAATGGGGGGGGGGAAACAACTCAGTTTAGTCATGACCTAGTTATATCAGATTTTGTTTACAAAAATGTCTAAGGCTAAATTATCACTGCTGTAATATACTGTTTTTACACATCATTGATAGCCATATGTCCATTTGGTGCCGGTATCTGACTGACAGACAGACAGACAGACAGACAGACAGACAGACAGACAGACAGAGATAGAGAGGCAGAAATAAATAAATAACAAACAAACAAACAAATAGCAAGATAGACATTTACTGGCATCTAAAAAATAGACCTATATTTATACAATCAAATATGTCTTATGAATGAAAATCAAAGATTTAAAAAATCAAGATGTGCTAGAAACTTTACAAAATGCATACAAAGAAAAGCACTTTGGTATACGCACACAAGCTATGTGTTAACTGTAGTATTTACCGTATTTGCCGGCATATAAGATGACTGGGCGTATAAGATGACCCCCCAATATTTCCACTCAAAATATAGAGTTTATTATATACTCGCCGTATAAGACTACCCCCTCTTCCACACACCTTCCACACATCAAATAAAAGGTGCTATTCATTGTCACCATTGTACGGCCACAGTGCAACCGCAGCGCCTCCGGCCCGCCCCTGCATCTCCCTGTGACCGGCACTAGTGCACAAGTACGCATGTGTGAGACAAGAGGCGGGCTGGAGCGCCGCTGCTTCCCACCGAGCAGAACGGGCCAGTCATGTCAAAAAGGCTGCCACCCCTGTCTCGCTGCTGATGCTCGCCGCGGCCGCGCTGGATACTGTGCGATACCTGACAGTATGTAGAATGAGGTGGGCAGACATTGCGAGGCCCTCTATGCTTCTTTTTTATTAGGCTACCTTCACTCTCAGTTCTGTACTTAGAGCAATCAAACATCACATCATATACATATTAATAACAGATTAGATTCTCTCAGAGCTGTTTCAGCTAAGGCTTTTATCACGCCATCTGCCTTGCCTCAGCCACTGAAATTTTACAGGGCTTCACATGAAGTCATTCTCCACTCATAATTTTCCCTTGGTTTTCCACTAATTTTTTTCCATATTCTTCTTTATTCAGAAAGTCAACTGAGAAGTGGGATGTACTGGCACATTGCCTTCCAACTGTTGTTTGGAAATCCTCAAATACAGATTCTCATGTAACCAAAATGGCATCTTCTGTGCACAACTGGACAGAATCAAGGACTGCTCCACACTACAATATTTTGTTTTAGTTTCATTGTGGAGGTATACTATATTATATTTTCAAGTACGTAAGATAATTAAGGAATGGTTTACCACTGCCACCAGTTAATGAATTTCTCCTTAGCCCCAGTCCAATACTCTATCTACTGCATCATATTAGCTGTCAATTATGACATAAATGCACATGAAACCTTACTCATATCTACATGAGGAACAAGTAATTCCTGAGCATTTCTGCCATACTCTTGTGGACTAGCTACAGTCATTCACAGCCAATTTTCTTTCCTATTTATCTGATTCTACACATCAGCCCTGATGCTGTTTGCATGATCATTTATCTTGGGATCAAAGACAAGCAAATTTCGACAGGACAGTGCTTAACCTAGTGATGCAGGTATGAAAATCCACATAGGCAAAGAAGCCAAATACTTCCAAGAGCATAGAATTCTTAAATGCCCAGAAAACCTGTGCCCACATCAATATGCATCAGCTAGAGATAGCCTTTCAAATAGAAGATGTCCTTGTAAAGTGGAACACATGGCCAACCAGCAGCCATTAGAAAACTGTACATGGATAATATTTGCAGGCAGAATAATAAATGATTTCTAGACACAAAGAGAAGGGAACTTGTATTGGATCCCATCAATTGGAATACAATGTGTCAGAGGATAACAGTTATATGGATATTAGGAATAAAACACTTCTGCTCTGGTTTGACCTACAGTTGGCTTCTAAGAGGAAGGTTGCAAGAATGCACTCTTCTGGGATACTGAAGTCTACAATACAGCTGGAAAAAGATGTTATCCTATAAAGTCCATTGGAGCAAATTAATATGAATTGTTTTTTCGGTTCTAAAGAGGCAAATGTGAAACATTTCTCCTGCCACACCTTCTACTCCTTCAGTCTGAACGTAACAACAGATGAAATCCAAAGTCACAGACATGCTACAATGCCAAGACAAAGGGATTTTCCTTCCTTCCCATTCTGGATGCTGGCTGTGGAGCAGCTCAGAAATTGGAGGGGTCTAAGCTGTCCAGAACAAATTTTGGGGTGCAGAAGAGACAGTAGTGGGGAAGTCAAATTCTGCCTATTCTGTTGAGGGAAACAGTTTGATCTGCAAACATATCTCACTGGAACATGAAAAATATATCAATATTAATACTACTACTGTCCTGTTACTTGGAATTGTTGTTATTGAGGAACCTTGTGGTGCAGTGGTTAAGCTGCAGTACTGCAACCAAAACTCTGCTCATGACCCAGGTTCAATCTCAGGCTTCAAGTTCACTCAGCCTTCCATCCTTCCGAGGTCAATAAATTGAGTATGCAGCTTGCTAGGGGCCATGCACAGCCTGCATAATTAAACTGATAACCACCCAGAGAGTGCTTTAAGTGCTATGTGATGGTATATTAAAAAAGCACACTTCGCTTTTGTTGCAATAATGTATTCCTCCCGTATTTTGTCTATTGTTTAAATATCCATAAGGGTATGAAATTAGCCCCCAACAACTGCTGCAACTTCATCCTTCTCTAGCATATGACAACAACCAATTTTAATTGGCATCTGCTAAACATTTGAAGCAATACAATACAATTCATTCTAAATAATTTATATTACATATTAATGAAAATACTGAAATATTAAATTTGCTCTAATTTAAATTATGAATAAATGATAATGTTCTTTGTAATAAACAATTCCTATCTATAAAAATTTATTACATACCATAATAATTTCCTTTTTTGAAAGGATTATTATTATTGCTACTATTATAAGAAGACAGGCGGTGACAGTGTAATTGGTGGAGCTCCTCTATATCTCAGTCCTGTGAATACAAAAGAACAAGTCTTCATGCAGGAGAGGAACAATTTCTTTTCATAACTCTGCTGCTCTTCCCTAATTTAAAAAAAATAATAATTAATGATCTGCTTACGGGTCTCACTCCTGTTTCTGAAACAGTTGCCTGACACCCAAACGTATTGCTAATATGATCACATGTAGGCTGTACACAAGGATAGAAGGAAGGAAGGACAGGCCAGATATAATGACAAACAAATAATGCATTGCTTTTTGTAGTAACAATGGCAGATTTTCATTTTTCCCCACCAAAAGCAATGGGTGTGTGTATGGGAATAAAGAATTAACAAGGCTACTATAGATGAATGAGTTGGATTGGGCTCATCTTGTGAGAACTGAGCAGATTTGGATCTGATGATCTAAAGCCAGCTCCATTATCCCCCTTTTTCAGAGATATTTGCCCCCGCCAGGAGGAACACCAATTATTTCAGCTTTGTGCCTGTACTGGGCCCTCTATGGAGGCAGTCACTGCAGTCAGTGGTGCTTCTCTTCATCAGCACAGGCTGACAGAGGACAAGTTCTATCATATTCCACCTCCTTCCAGCAACCACCTTCAGGCTGTCAGGATCATTCACTACCTGTGCAATTCAACAATGGGCCAAATATGAAGAATTAAGATTAAGCACAAGACTGTTCTGACGGCAGAAATGTCTTTCTGCTGAATGATCTCAGAGATCTGCCAACCGAGGGACCTGCCAGCCCAACAATACAGGGAATAATCTAGGCCAGGTTGAGAATATTCCTAAATAATGTCCAATACTCCTTGATCAAGATAGGTTTGGATTCAGCAAAGCATCAGCTGGCCTGGTGTCACCTCAGCTGCCTCTGAACCAGGTAGAATTCTACTTCAAGCCAGAAAGCTGAACAAAGTCTAGAAAGCTATGTCTCCCTTAGGAAATTTAAGTGAACAGCCATGTTGATTTGCAGCAGCAAAGTAATAATAAAGACCAAGGGTGCATACAGATGTTGTCTTCACTTTGCAGTTGCCCTGCCTCACCTGTGGAATTCAATCAGAAATCCTAATATTTCAACCTTTGGTTTAGAGTCGCCCTGTCTGTTTTCCCAGTGTTGCTTCTTTTGTTCTTTCTCTTAGTTAAGGAGGAAAGGACAGAATAGCTAATCAGCTCCTTCTGACTGGCAGCATCAGAAACTGTCCACAATTACTGTGGAAAGCACAGTTTGACAAAACCGACCTTTGCGTGTGAAAATACATATTGCAATAACTGTAGACAGTTTATAATGCTACCAATTGGAGGGTGCTGGGTGGTCATTCTGTTTTCCCCTCCTTAACTGTTTGTAGCAATAAATATTTTTTTAAAATGCCTCAAGTGTCATTACAGTTTTCCACTTAAGGCCTACATGGATGCTTCCCAGTTGTAATTGGAATGATTAGAGGAATGACTGGGACATCTCTCTGTGCTACTGCTTTCTCCATGTGAAGGGTGACATAACTGACAAGGAGACTCCTGCTTTGGTGTAGTTTTTACAGACAAGGACAAACACTAGAAAACCAGGGTTCCAGATCTCATGTGACCAGGAATTTCTCTTTTTCAGAAGGGACAATGGAGAATGGAGATACTAGTTGCTCCTCTCTGAGCATGTTGATTAAAACTAAAGTGGTCACACCTGAAGACTATTTCAGGAAAACTTATGTACGGTGTTTCCCCAAAAATAAGACAGGGTCTTATATTAATTTTTGCTCCAAAAACATAGTAGGGCTTATTTTCAGGGAATGTTTTATTTTTTCCCCATGTACAACAATCTACATTTATTCAAATATAGTCATGTTATCTTCTGGTTGCTGCACAATGGTGGAGGGCAGGGTTTCACTTAAATAGGGCTTATTTTTTGGGTAGGGCTTATATTACGAAAAATCATACTAGGGCTTATTTTCAGGTTAGGTCTTATTTTCAGGGAAACAGGGTAGAACCAATAAAATGTAGCTACATGGTGTGGTCTCCTCCTCCTTGAGCAGCAAATTCAATGTACTATTGAAAGTTGGACTGTGCTGATTCTCCACTTCAGGTGCCTCAATATTTTGGGTGCTACCTGCAATTAAAAATAGATAACTGCCCCAGTAGACAATTCTCTAAGTGGTGGGCTGAGGGAGGAGAAACTTCTCAAGTTTCTATACTGTCTTTAGACAAACTGAATATGTCCCAAAGATTTCATAATATTCAAGGTCAGTGGTGTCAAGTATAGATATATAATAATGCCAGTTAAAATTGTTAAAGTCTGTAGATAGACAGCTTCTGTCTTTCAAACTACTATTTTGGCACCTTTCACCAACACTGAGATCACACACAAAATGTTTTTTTTAAACTCCCTAATCCATTACTCTTCATACTTTCAGAAAAGTGGCTGACGGCCAGGTACTAACCACCATGCAAGTGCAATAATTCCCAGAAATACTCTGCCTGGAAGTTCTTACTGCTATTATAACATGTCTCTTTTTTTTTGAAGAAGAAGAAGAAGAAGAAGAAGAAGAAGAAGAAGAAGAAGAAGAAGAAGAAGAAGAAGAAGAAGAAGAAGAAGAAGAAGAAGAAGAAGAAGAAAAGAAGAAGAAGAAGAAGAAGAAGAAGAAGAAGGAAGAAAGACAAGATCAAAGTAAGAACAGCACACTGAGATTAGTTATTATTTATATTGGCTTGCCAACAGTGAGCAGCAGGCAGACAACTTTGTGTTCAATATGGTAAAACCCCAGTAATCCAAACAGTTATAGTGATGCTGAATCTGATACTCAAGATAACCTCTTCAAATGCAAACACTTTGGAGAATAAGTAATTAGTGTATGACATGACTGTTACCTTCTGGCTGCAGGCAGACAATAGTTTTAAAGAGAGAGAAATGTGATTTAAGAGAAGTGAATACACACATTTTAGCCCGTGGTCAGGTACTTTCTCAAGCCCCTTGTGCAGCCTTGGAAGGAAGGAAGGAAGGAAGGAAGGAAGGAAGGAAGGAAGGAAGGAAGGAAGGAAGGAAGGAAGGAAGGAAGGAAGGAAGGGGAGAAAGAAATGGGAGAAAGATTAGATTTTTAAGCACATGCGGGATGGCCACCTACCAGGCAGGCTTCAGCTGTGAATTTCCTGCACTAGTAGGGGTTGGAACTTGATTGCCCTTGGGGGTCCCTTTCAGCTCTACAAGTGCATGATTCTATAGTCTTAAGTGCTCATCCCAGTACTTCCTGTTTGATTTTTAAAAAATAAACAAACATGCCCATGCCCAGCCACTGTAAAGCACTGTGGGCAAGAATTTTGTGCCTAAAGCCACCGAGACTTACAATCCTATACTATGGGAAAACAGTGTTATGGGAGAAGACATTTATCTGCAAGACCTATATTCTTTTTTTGAAGACAGATTAGTGAAACTTATAAACAAAACTTTTTAACAAAACAGTTCCTTCAAGATATTATCTATTTGGCCTGACCTCTCACTTGCTTTTTTACTACACTCAGCTACATCAATCTTTCAACATCTCTGTTTCTCTATGTGGAAAATGGCAGCAACAACATGTATCTTGACTTATGTGGGTGGTGTGAGAATTAATTCAATGTTTGTGAAATACAAGAAGATTCTGTGATAAACAGTTGGGCAAATGTACAAAGTATTACATCACTGAAACCACACCTAATCAGTAATTACAGTAATCAAATTTTTCTGAATTTTTGAGGTCTCTCCCTCCTTTGATGGCAGATCATTGGAGTCTGAAGGAGTCCTCGGTGGCCCTCCAAATCTTCTTGGCCTGTAACTCCTTGAAGTCATAATCAAAATAGTGGGTGGTGGCAATTCTGGGAGCAACTGGCTCAAAACATCTGGAGAGCCATAGCTGCCGGTTCCTGATACAGTATTTTGCAGTTAAGGGGCTGCCCCAGACTGTTACAGGGACGGCAAGAATACTAGGGTCTGTTGTGTAGTGGCCAGCACTCTGATGATTTGGGGATCCAAGGTCTTGAGAGTAGACATTTATCACTGCAGAAAGTATCTTTAGAAAATATCATAGGAGGAAAGATAACTGTTAGGCTGGACTGTTTAAATGAGACTTACAGTATCAGCTGTATTCTGGAGAGATGATAGAAGCAGTTTTTTGTGAGGCCCATGCTGAAGAATGGAATGGGTAACTAATAAGAGAACTATTCATTAATGAAAATGTTTATATGCCAACTTTCCATAAACTGTTAAAAGACCATTTATAGTGATGTAATATAAAACCTTATAATCAATAAAAATATTTAACAATAAGAAGATATGACTAGCTGACAGACTTTTAAGCAAGTCCCTTCCTCTGCTTAATATGCAAAAGAACTGACATCCATGAAACAGGATGGGAGACAGCTGGAGTATAAGAACTACAGGGCACATGCATAAGCTGACAGAGATGCCATGCAATCTAGACCTAAGCCTTTGAGTGATGGTGGTAAAGCCTTTCTCTTTTGCCACAGTTGCACCAGCTTTGTGCTCTGCTCAGCTGCTTCAGAGGGTTAAAAGACCAATTTTGCCCAAATGTTGGCTCAATAGAATTTATTATCTGGTACCTCCTGTGATGACTCTCTTGGCAGATCAATGTGCCCAACTCTGATCCACCTTGGATATCATCATAAGAATGTCTGAAGTACCTTCTATTCTCAGCTGCTTGGATTGCTTGAGCCTGCTTATCTTGACAAATGTGAACAACGTATTAGGAACTGTGAAGGTCATCAAGTGCAGCCTGATCCCATGCCCACCATTGGCTAATTAGGACTAGCCAAGCTGAACTCAGTACAGAACTGGCGACACAGTGTTCTTTCTAAAGAAGGCCATTATCAGGACCCAACTGAAAAATATCACCAATGAGCGTGGTGACCTGGCAAGCATCATTGAGTACAGGTGACCCTGGCTAGTACCTGGCCTGTTTTCTACCTCACTTCTCAGAGGGAAAGAATGAAGTACCTAGCAACACAGCAACTTCAGGCACACTCAGACAAGGTATCCTACCTTGTTAGTTTTTATGTGCCGTCTTGCAGCTTCCATAATAGGAATTTCAAGTGAGATATTTAAGGAATAGTTTCACCATTTCCACATCCCCAGTGAGCTTCTATGGCTGAACTGGGATTCAGCCCCAGGACTCACTCTGGTTGATACACTACACTAGGTTCTCTCTTATCCCTTATTAATTAGGTTGACTTGGCTGTGGCACTGTGATGACTTGAATAAACTTGGTGATTAATCTTTACTAAACCTTCAGGGGTGCATGTAGCCCTTCAGGAGTAAATACGTAGCCCTTCAAATGTACTGTAGTTAGACTACAGTTTGGGAAGGGCAGGTTTTCAACTACAACTCCCAGAATTCCCTGTTAGGCTGGAAATCTGGGATTTGTACCTGACTGCAGGATTCTAGAAGTTGTAGTCCAAAATGTAAATTTCCCAACCTTAGTTGGACTGCAATCCCCATCAGCTCTAAGTAGCATAACCAATGATGAGAAATGAGAAAAACTGCAATCTACCAACATTGCGGGGGGGGGCAAACCTCTTTATTTCTATTTTAGAACTCTCTGTTGTATTCAACGTGGCAGAGTGTGCCACCTCATTACAATGGCTAAAACATTAGTGGAGACAACCAGGATCACCCTCCAGTAATTTTTACTTGCAGAAGAATGTTCAAAGGCTGAGGAGGAGAGAGCCAAGCTCCTCTGCCCTGGGTCCATCATTTCGGCTTGCCTAAAACAAGAGTCAATATTTGTTGCCTGTGTTACTATCTGTAAGAACCTGCTGAGTGAGATCTTTTGGAGCTTTAGAGTTGGATGTTATCTGTATGTCAATGACACACAATGATCTGTTTTGGTAACTAAGCAGCTGGGAGCTGCTGCCTCGTTGCTAAATCAAGTGTCTGGAGGCTGCTGTTAAAATAGGCTGAAGTTGAATCCCGATAAGACAAAAGTGATGATACAGAAAAACTAGATGCTCTGACAGGGCAGATCTTCCCACGACTGATGGTACAGTTGTTAGAAATGGGATCCTGCCCCTTATATTTTATTTTAAGAATTAAAATGGGGTGGTTTATTTAATACCTTACAATTTAATATCCTATATTTAGTTTCAGAATGTCTAAAATAGATTCCCAAATGGTTTCCTCCTTTTAAAGACACTGAGGATGTGTTTTATGTTTGTTGCCATTATATGAAAATATCATTGTAAATTTTATTTGGAGGGCAAAATAACAATCTGTTAAACATGATGTTTGCGAGCGGCTTTATGAGGTTATAGTGGAAACTGGAATCAATCTAAATGTATCAGCATTTATTATGCTAATTTACTATCAGCATGTAGATATTTTCATAAGTCAA
Organism: Pogona vitticeps; assembly: GCF_051106095.1. Lineage (NCBI taxonomy): Eukaryota > Metazoa > Chordata > Lepidosauria > Squamata > Agamidae > Pogona > Pogona vitticeps. Next base: position 59,080,198 of record NC_135783.1, on the reverse strand, counting down.
AAGTTGGTTTCAGTAAAAGAAAACAGGTGAGAGTGGGAGAGGAATTGCCCTAGACCCTTAAAAGGAAGTTAGAGTGGCAGTACAAATAAAGAGTTAATGACCCCCTTCCTCAGCCTTAGATGTCAGGGAGGCAGACACTCAGACTATGTGACCCTATCATTTTACATCTTTGCTCTGAAATAGGGAACTATAAATAAGCATCTGCATTCCACAGGAATATTCCACGGGTGCAATACCATGCATGCTTACTCAGAGGAAAACCCAATGAAGTACACCGAGACTTATTCCTAGGTAAGTACAAACAGGTTTTCACCCTTGAGGCATCCTTCCCCAAAGCGGTCCTTCCAGGGTATCCCTAGTTTTACTCCAGCAAGAACGTGGCCAATCTGTTCCTGATGAGTCAGAGGCGTAAACAGCGATCCAAGCAAAATTCCGGGCTTGCAAACAGGCATTAAAAAAAGAAGAAGAAGAAGAAGACAAGCTCAACCCTTGGCCCTGTGCGCGCCCAGCCTGTCGCCGCCTGCCACGTCACTGCTCGGCCTTTCCTGCCTCCCCCCCCCGCTCCGGTTGCGCAATCCGGCCAGACGCGCGCGCTCGCGCCCTCTCGCCCGCCGCTTGCAAAGTAGCTGCGAGTAACGAGGCCTTCGCCGTTTACTATATTTGGTTCACCACGAGGTGACCCGTCCAGATAAAGCCTGGAGTCAGCAAGCCCGATGCCTTTCTTGGTACGGCTCGGCTCGGGCAGACGGCGGGGGAGGCGAGGCGAAGCCGGGCCCCTCTCGAGCAGCAGCAGGAGGAGGAGGAGGAGGAGGTGCAGCTGCTCGTCGGGACGCCCTCGCTGAGCCTCGCTCTAATTTTAGTGGCCGCAGCTTCCTTGCAGGAGAGGGCGAGGGGGTTGGGTGGCTGGGTTGCTGGAGCCAAAATGGGCCGCTTCCGGAGCTGCCTGCCCACGCTGCATGTCTACGTGGTGGCGACCCGGCGTGTTGGTGGCCGCAACAGCCTTCGGGGCGCTGTCTCTTCCCCCCCCACACACACACAAACACACGTCCCTGTGGGGAGAAGAGGGTCCCCCCAAACCTGGAACCGGGCCAAGCCGCCTCGCTGCCTTCCCTTAGTGACCCCCTAGACTCCCCTAAACGCGTTTCAGCTGTCCGGAGTCATGTGGACGCGCGGCCTCCCTCCCTCTCTCCACCACCCCGCATCCTGTCCCTTTGGTCGGATTTCAGGGAAAGGGCGGGGGGTGTCTTTAAGCGCCGGGCGTCGCTTGGTTGTGTTGTTTTTCGTAAAACGACCTGGCCTTGTTGTTGTAACCCTAGCTAAGCCCGGGGGAAGGGGGAGTAGGTGACAGTCGACTTGCCTTCTGAAAAAGATGTGCTTTGCAGCACAATCCTGTCCCTGTCTGTTCAACAACCAAATCCTATTAAGTTCAGTGGCGCACACTCCCAGGTCAGTGAAGATAGGATTACAGGCCTCTTGTCGCGGTTTCCTCCCCCCCCCTTTAAAGTACTTTCAGACAGAAGGCTTTTCTCTCTCTAATTTTAGAACAAAGGGTGTGCGTGGGCCTGAGTGAACCAGCCATGAAACACTTAAAGATCTGTATCATAGAGGACCGATGATTGGGGTAGAGGTCCCTCTCTCTTTGTCCACCAGCAGACCTTAATTTGTATCATAGAAGTGCATTTTGTACAGTAATGACTTACAGGCTTGAAGGCACCTGTATGGGGGCTCCATCACAAAGCTGGGGAAGAGGCACCTCCCTCCTCAGTTCCTTAGCCCTCAGTTATTGTATATGAATTTTTACAGCATTTAACATGCAGTTGATTCCTAGTGGGCAATCCTACTTGTGCTTACAGGGCAGACCTACTGCATTCATGGGGCTTAACTTCTTAGTGCAGTAAGGTTTGTAGCCGATGCTGGTTATTGCTGAAATATCCCATTCATGAACCTATTTATATTTCCTCATGAACTGCCTGGATAGCTTTTCAGTGGACTGATTGAGCAACAGGTTGCTTTATCTATTGGCAATGTGTTTTTTGGCTATCTTCAATCAGTTGTGCTACAGGCAGAAATCTCATACATTCAACTTTTCCTAACATGGATATTCAAAAATAGAAGACAGCTTCTCACATTTAATTTATGTGTCGTGCAGCTATTTAAAAGGTGTCCTGAGTTAAAGGTGTCACTTAGCACATTAATTCTCTCACACACATATCAGAATTCCTAACAGAGATTTGACAGTCCCTGTGCTGTGCTTGTAGGGTGCGAAGAGAAGAAAACATGCCAATGTATATTGGTAGTGGAATAATGCTTGGGGCAACAGACCTCAAAGGAGAAGGTGAACTTGGTTGTGTAAACATTAGTTTCTGGACTTCAGACTTTGTCTGGAGCAGTGAGCACCTTGAACAAACCCTAGTTACAAAGAACACATGGCTAAATTGCAGTTCAAGTGCTTGGTAAGGAAGTTAATAATTTACTCACATGCACAATTGCCTTATTTTTAAACTACTGTAAAAGTTCAGAAACCTTTAAAATCACAAGACAGACATTCTGAAAAAATACTATTGATGGTGACATTTAGTTCTAGGAATACTAATGAATTGCTTTCCAGTGGCTGGAGAATTGGCCATTGGAACAGTAATAAGTTTTTGTTTTTAATTTTCCTCATCTAAGGGCCTCTTCATACAGTAAGAGGAAATACTTTCTAACAGTATTAAGTATGGGAAATTTCAAAAGGTGTCTCCTCAACCATGCCTTTGCATAGTATGTGTTTTTTTGAAATGTGGTTTTCTCTGACGTATCCCTAGTATAAAATAATAATAAAAATAATGTTGCCCTTTAGGTCATGCAACTGACTACTGGATATCCTAGTTCAAGTGGATAGAAACTGTAATCTAAAACAGCTGGAGGGTACTAATATTAGGGAAGGGGAGGCATTACTTAACTGGATGAGTTAGTGGTCTCATTTTGTACAAGGCAGAAACATGTCAATATGGGTAGTTTCAAAACATTTCCTAAGGGGATTGCTAAAACTTTGTTATTGCTGCCAGGACACCACCTGTCAGCACTATTTTCTAGCTCAGAAGTTACTGTCCATTAATGTAGTAGAGGGATTGGCTCCAACATCCACTTCTGGTAACTGGATGATTCATCTTCAAGGCTCCCAAACTGCCGCTTGGGAATTTCTGTTCTAGCAAGGAAAGCAAATCTGAGCCAAAAGGAGGCACTGAGGACAACAACAGAAACGCTGTGATGATTTCCTATAAGGGAAATCCATGATGGGGTGAATCATTCTATTGGGCTTAACATCCTGGCTCCAGAATAAGTTTTCAGCCTTTCTGCAATATCATTGAAACTGTTCATTTTCTTCCTGTCTGCATTTGGAGTAGCTACCTTTATAGAATACTGTAAATGCTACGAAGGACTAGTTTCTTTATTTCTAGTTCAGTTCTCATAGTTTCTCTGTCAACATATGTGTTCCTTTCTAATCTTATTTCTGAAGGAACAGAATAAAAGAAAACAAACCCTCGGTTGTCTGTGAGTGACCCTCCATGTAAACAAATGTCTCTTTTCAAATTCTTAATTTTAGTCAATAAAATAGCCAAATCTGATTCTTCTGTGTGTGATTGTTTCTTAAGTGGTGGCATCTTCTAAATAAAAGGACTGCTTTGCTGGACCATATTGGCACAAGGCCCATGTACACAAATATCCATTTTCATCAGTGAAAACCAAAGGTCCTTAAGCTTACAAGCTAGGCACCATAGTGGCCTTTCTAGTTGGTTCGATTTTTTATTTCTTCCAATATCTGACGTTCAGAATTATAGTCATATTAGATATCTTAGCCAGCAGACACTTTACATTTTTTTCAGTTTTTAAAAAGTCCTGTATGTTTCATAGGGTTCCTTCCCAAAGATGATGATGTAAATGCCTTACTAGTGCCAGGAAGCCAGCCAATCAGTTTTCTCAGCTCTAGTGACATAAGGGGGAAGAAAACAGCCCTTTCTCCAGACTGTTAATGCCGTAGTTTTATAATAAACTCACATGCAGCCTGATCCTATATATGTTCGTAGCAAGATGTCTTGCTGAAGCCAGTAAGACTTACTCCCTGGTACATATGAATATGATAGTTGATGTGCAGTATAAACCTCAACATATTTGCTTCAATGTGAATTTCATTATTTTCCAGAGCTCTTATTTTTAGTATAAGAAATGAAACACAAAGTGCTTTGTCTAATCCATGCATGTTGATGTGGAAGTAAATTCTGTATTTAGTGGGCATAGTATCAAAGCTTTAACCACCTTTTTCTGTGCCTGTTCCAACTCTGTTCTGTTTCTCATGTACTGAAGGCAAAACTCATGTTGACATTTAAAAAAAAAAAACTAGCTATAAGCTGTTAAAGGTTCTGAGGTTTCCGGTGTCTGATGGGAAAATACTGTAGTTTTTCTGAGTGTTCAGTATCTTACTCCATTTAAGACCTGTTGCTCGTCTAATACTTACCTTTCACCTATATACCTATGTTGTAACAATTAGATTGCAGCTAATATTCCTAACAGCAAGGGTGTTTCCCGTTTGAGTTTGGTTCAAAAGAGCTTTAGCTATTTTAGTTAAGTTGAACCTTCCCAGTTATCCACTGCCCATATATTTCTTATATTGACATAAGAGGTGACCAGAATTGTTAGAAGTATAATATCTGTGTTATATTGTTACACCATTGATTGTATTTCTAAAGATGTCTGTCTGAAGTTGCTGTATCCAAGAGTCCTAGACTTTAAAGTATTTGTTCTGAGGAAGGTATGTGCACAAACCTGCCAGGGTACAAAATGTAAGCCCCATTCAGGTGTTGCTTAAGTGTGCATCGCCCACTTGCATGGAGAAGGACCTAGTAGCTGCACAGCTTCTATTGCCACTTTGAGCACCTGACTCCCAATGTTCTGAAGAGAGAGAGGGTCCACTATCTCTATGTAAGACAAAACCCCAATTAATGGGAAGAGAGTTCTGAATCACACAGAAAGGCTACATAAATAAGAGCAGCCTTCCCTGGTTCAGACTGTCACTTTTGCATATAGAAAGCAATGGTAGAGGGGAATGGGGCATACACACTCTCACCACTTGTTGTGTGTGTGTGCACTTCCAACACATACAACAGCTAAAAAGACTTTTAATTTCTTACAGTGGATGGGAAAGCAGGCTCCATTTGTTGCCACATGCCTATTCACTGTTCCCATTCTCACCTTTGAAGTGCATTCCAGTTTTCTTTGCCCTTTCCTTTGGAGATCTTCTACCTAAAAGAATCTTTGTCAATTGACACTATGGATACTGTGAGAATTTCCCCCAACCACACAACATAAAAAGCTGGCACAAATGCCCATTCTGAGTTGTCTTCCACTGATTGCCCATGGTCCTCAAGCTAGTTACGCTTTTTCCAGCTAGAAGCATGGCAGTTTTACTAGTTTTAGGATGTGCGTTCTCAGTTTTATGCATGCTCATTGTTTCTTCCCGTTTTTAAGACTAGCTGGATTGGAACACCAGACTTCTATAACTGGCAGTTGCTAGTAGAAAATATTGTTTAAAGACTGGGAAAATCAAAACAGTTAAATAATCTCTGTGCCCTAGCTTCAGAGTTTGGAATTATGAAACAGGTAATATTGTATTCCATTCATCTGTTAGTACAGTCTGACCTTGGTCTATGACAGAGGAAAGGCGTGTCTTGCTTTTCTGTACATTTTGAACAAAGGCAAGTAAATGAGGATGACTCAGGATTTCATGTGGCCTAGATGTAATTGAGCATTTTCTGAATGATTCAATGTCTACTCTCAAGAATCAGGAAGAGAAAACTTATTACTCAGTACCATCCAAGTAAAACTATTTTACAAAGTGCCTCAGATTTCATTAATGATCTTCTGCATCAGCATTATGGAATTTTAAAACCTTATTGTCCTTGCCTAATAGCTGCAATGTTGAGAAGCGCATTTTACACTATTTTTTAGTATTCTTAGTTAAAATGAATAGCTAAAGTAGCTGGAATGAATTTTTTAAAATCTAATTCTGTAATGTCAAGAAAACTGTTTTGTGTGTGGGTTTTTCCCCCAGTCTTGTCTTTTTGAACTTCAAATAGGGCTTACTTACTCTGATGACCAAAATAGAATCAGCCATTCAGCTCTTCCCACTGTTTTCGTACATACTCTTAACGCGGAAACCCAATTTCATACTGTATTATTAGAAATGAAGTTTGCAATCTTTTGCATGTAAACCCAAACCAAGTCATCCATGGACTAGTGACTGTTTACATATAAAATGCATTTATTTCAAACCGATTGTTCATTTGAATGAATTCCTAAACATTTCTAAGTGGAATCAATTATACTGAAAAATCAATGGCTCTAACTTGCATGTAAATGGGAATGGTTAGGGTTTCTATGAAAATGTGAAAAACATGCTTGAAAAAGTATACTGAAAAATAAATGTACACCTCTGTATATAATTTTTATAAAGTACAGTAATTGTTTTCTTTCCAGAATATCATAAAATTGATTCTGTAAGCAACACTGCATTAAGCCAGGTGTAAACTGTAACCTTTTTCTCTTTCTAAAACACAATTGTGTAGGAACAGCCCACTGAATTTAATAGGACTTACATCCAAATGGATGGACACAGGACTGTAGATTTACACCATATAATCCATGTTTGTGTGTTCTATACCATCAAGTCAGAACCAATTTATATAATTCCTAATAGGGCTTTCAAGGTAAGAGAGATATTTCAGGAGTGGTTTTACCAGTTCCACTCCCCCAGTGAGTTTTCATGGCTGAGTGGGGATTCAAACCCTGTTCTCCAGAGTCCTAGGTCCATTAATCCATTAAATCACACTGGGAACCAACGTTTACTTAGAAGTGAATCCTTTTGTTTCTATGGGGCTTCTTACAAAGCAAATGTTTGCTGAAAAGTGACTTATTTCCAGTAGTTACTGGTTTAAAACACTTTGGTTACATTTTTTGTGTAACTATAGAAGTTACTTGCAATACTGTTCACTATTTCAGCAGTGCAACTTTCAGGGTTGAAAAACTTGCAGTGCCACATACCATGTGAAATCTTCTCTTCAGTTAATGTCATTCAGAACTCTCATTCAAAATGATTACTTTTTTTAAAAAAACCCTACTGCTTCTAAATTAAAAGCAACTATGTTATAAGCACCTAGCACTCGTAGCCAGTACGAGTATTTTTAAAAGGCTCAGGAAAATCCAACAGTTCATAGTTCTTCATACAACAGTACAATAGTGAGAAAGTCAATGCTGAAGATGTACTGTAATTCTAAACATACTTCAATTGAATGCAAAGACCACTTCAACTTGCATATACCTAGGACAGCTGCTTGGCATCAACTTAAGATTCCTCTTTGTGTTTGTCACCTCTGACTAGAGATGGACTTTTCCTCCATGACTTCTCATGCCAGTACAACACTGTGTTCTTCATAGTAGCAAGGGGAGAAGGCTCTGGCTAAAGTACAGAGAAAATTTCCCAGGATCCTGTTGCCATAAAAAGCCACTAGGCCAACCCTTCAAAATAAACTTTCTCCTAAACATTATTCCATCACATATGTACCTCAAATCTCTGCACACTGCAATATGACTAGTTTGGAGTGCTTATACATTTTCTTTTCCTTCCTAGTTGTCTGGATCTCTTGATGGGCAATATAACACAAGACACAAGAACTGTCAGCCTTCCTGAGAAAAGGGCAATACTTCAGTTACACTGTTCTGTCTTTTTATATCTAATAAAAGAAGGCAATCTTTAAAGGAAAAAAAGCAAGTCATTTAGCTACTATGTACCTCAGTAGCTACAATATTAACAGCAACTCTGAAACGGCCACAAAAAAGAATAGTCACAGAAACTGTTTAAAGCTCCTAGTTTCACTTTATTTAATGCAAAAGATAAAAAATAATAGGTAAAAATAGTAATGTGTTAGTTTAGCAACTATAAACAATGAAAGCATAGTGCAGGTGATATTTCAATATAAGTAACTTTAAGTAATGAAGGTGAGAGTATGGTAATCACACTCCATTAAAACAATGTTTTGCTTTATTGCTATACAAATTATCACCATTAAAAACTTCAAAAAGTAAGGGTGCAAAACCTGACTCCATTGTAGTAACAACTTTAAGTTCACATTAGGTGCAATGGAGTCAAGGTTGGCATTATTATCAGAGATTAATGGTAGTACTGTTGCAGCTAAAGCACTTTAAATGTCTTTATAGCCAAGGAAACACATAATAAATATATAGTGATCCATTGAGGTGATGCCATAAACATAGCAAGAAACAAACTGAAATTACATTAGGCCAATTGAAATAGGAGAAATGCAAAGATCATGTCCTAGTGACATTTCTGTTTTATGAATTTATAATGTGTGTTAGAAATGGACACTTTAACAACTTCAGAATGAGTTTGCTTGAACAGATATAAAGCTTTGAAATATGTTCCAGCTGTCATCACATGGCATGACAAGGCCTAAACGTTCCCACTATTTAAACTACTTTAAAGAACATACAATGTTATTACAGGGCTACAATATATGAAGACACTTAGGATATAAGTGTAAATAAAAGGATTTTCATTGGAAATCCAGATCAATGCCTTTTCAATCCTTTGGCATGCCTGAATATCACTAGCAAGAACGAATTTACTATCATCCCACCTCAAGTTAAGAAGCTCAAAACTGATCTACATGCCAAGACATCAACAACAAACTTTCTAGGAAACTTTAGCAGGGATACTGTTTTACCTAGAATGCAATTTTTTCATACAAATTAGTATAATACATGAGGTATCTGTCAAAGATCCTTAAGAACTTGTTACTGTCTATCAATTCAAAATCCAATTTTAATAAAGTGCCTAAATATGTATTTCCACAGACTATAGTGGTTCCAAAAATCCTTTACAGTTGTATATATGTGCGTTTTTTTTCCTCTCAAATTGTCTAAACGTGTTTACATAAGACACCAGTCTGGATTATATGTATTTCTATCATTTTAACAAGTACTGAATTGGTTTTATCATGCAAATCTTGTTATTTAATATTACACTGACCTGTAGCATGGAACACAATGCTGGTGGTGGGTGTGCTTACACTTCAAAAAGAAAAGTTATTGTGCATGGATTTTCAAATGTTATGACCATTAAAAAAAACACCTATCAAAATCTATTCTGCATTAGATAGTGAACATTAACGCATAAGAACCATCTGACCCAACAGTATCAGTTAAATTTAGCTGAACAGATTCTCTCAACATCAAAATGTATAGTGTCATTTTGCCACAAAGATGGGAATCATATAACCATCTTTCTGCTTCAAAGCATTACTTGTGACCATATGATAAAACACTTAACACAAGGGGTTCCACAGCAGTGTTCCTAACACAAATGCAAACAGCACAGAAACACTACCAAAAGGCTTGACTATATCTAGTAATGGATGATTTATTAAAAATCCTTTAAAATGTGTGATCAAAAGAATACTTTTACAAAATAATTCTAGAAAGTAGTCTAAAATGCAAGGCATGCCTATGTGAATCTGAATTTAGATCTTAAATTGTTTTGTTTAAATGAGAATAAACTGTTTCCCCTCCCAACACATTTCCACTAATTTCAGGTAGAAATTTCCATTAATCTCTGCGCTGCCAACACTGGCAAGCCAAGCTAACGCATACATTGTCATCACCACACTGTTACCTGCCACTACCTGGTAACATGATGTCACAGTAACAAGAGGAACAGTACCATACTCAAGCAATAAATTCGATCAAAGTCCACCTGCACTACTTTTTTATTAAATTAAAAATGTATCTCAGCAGTTTCCATGTGAATATGAAGAAAGTGGCCATGTTGAGTGGTGCTGTAAAGGCATGAATCTGTTGAAAAAATGGCAGCACTATTATGTCTGCACTAATAATCTGACAATAATTAAACATATCATAACATTCTGTGGGAACATTATGTAGCTAAGGAATAAAAGCAAATTCTAAAGTCTTATAACCTACTACATGAACTGTGGTCAACTCTGCCATTAACTCAACAGTGCCTTACTTAACATAAGACTATGAAGGCAACTTTTCCTCAAACTGCTCAAAATCTGAAATTTTTCTGTTATATTTTGAGTGTGTGTGTTTTTTTCCCAGTAGCAACAAGGAAACTGTGTTTCCAAGTGAAACCCCTTGTGCTTTCTCACCTGTCTTTGGAATGGACTGAGTGGCGTTCCATGTTATTTATAAAAGCTGTAAGCCTCCAGCATGAATGAGGAAGGGCAAAAAATAAGGAACCACAGACAGTAAGGCGATCTTTACAACATCAGAAGATGTATTTGGCATTTTTCTTTAAAAAGAAGTAAGGGAAAACAAGTGCATACAATTACAGCTAGAAGCATTTCTGGTTTGCCAAGTGCTCTCTAAAAAAAGCAGCACATGTCACAGCCTACACTGAACAGTAACTGTCACTAAGGAAGCACAACAAATAGTTGCTATAACCAAAAGAAAAAAGAAAACTTTTATAAGTACATACCTTTCATCTTCAAAAAATATAGAAACACAATGTATTTGAAAAGAGAGAAAGAAATCAAAATTATACAGCCATGTTTTATGAAGTCTACATTTCCCTTGTCTTGGATATATATATATATATAATATATATATATAGATATTTATAGGTATTTATAGATATATACAATTCAAGCAGTTTTATGTTAAAGGTGATTTTGCAGTGAAAAATGGGAAAAATCATGAGTCTCTCTCTTTTTTCACTTTCACATCTCCTGCAAGTATGGTTGCAATCTCCCCTTGCATGAAGGCCCAAGGGACGTTGGAACCTACCAGTGGGCACTTCTCCCCACTCGGACAATAGACCTCACCACTGGCTCCTTGCTGTTTGATGCTCTGTCTGGAGCAAGGGAAGCAAAATTTATGGGATGGGACAGAGGGGCACTGCACAAAGTGGGTGTCCTCCAAGCGCTCATGGCACAGAGTGCAGCACAAGGGAACACTCGCTGCTAGAGAAGAGTCTGGGAGGCTGGCGGGGTGCACAGGCTCCATTCCTCCAGGATTGGCCCCTTGACTTGGCACCTCCCTGGGCATCCTTCTTTGGTTCATAGGGGATGGCGAAGGTGGGCTACTGCTGTTCCTCCTGGTGGTGGAGTGAACCTGGTTGGCATCTTTGGAGGCATGGTTGCCACCAGCATTGTCTGCAACTAAAATCAACGCTGCCATAGGGGACTGCCCATTCTGGACTGCCTCAGGTGGTGTGGTCCGGTTGGAATGAGGTGAAGCAGTAGGGGGTGGCGGCGACATGAAAGATGGCATTTTCATTCCTTCTGATGACGTTGGCAACCAGGACTGAGCCTCTCCATTGATTTTCGGAGGTCCAGCTTCACCTTCTGGCTCTGGAGAAGGCTTTCTCTTCCTTGCAGCACGTGCCCCTATAAAGAAACAGACACGGCACTTTGACAAAAATATACAGCTAAAGCAACATTTTGTGTCAGCAAGCCAGCTACACCAAACAGTTGGATTTAAGCCAAGTTATTCACTGAATACAAATGGATAAAACCAGCTTAAAACCAAGTTAACTCCAGCTTATCTGGGGTTGTAGATCAGCAGCTGCAAGGCAAGTGAACATACTGTGCCAGTGCTTACGCCACAGTACATGCTGCATTCAAATGTGACTACACTGTACCATCCTCCCTCCCACGGTGGCCGTAAGCCAAATACTGTATTCACTTCCATGCTTGTAATCTTCCACTCACTAAATACACATTTGGGCTAAAAGCAGCTGAGTGCCTCCACTACATGTGCAACCCACGTACATGGAGCACACTGGCTAACTCTGCTAACTTCTGTTTGATCTGCTGAAGCCTCATCAACAATACCAGGAAGATATGGCGCCTATGGCTCCACGGCTCAGCAAAATGTCTACTGCTGCTGTTGGCTAAGAGGCGTGCATGCCTCGCCTCCCCTCCCCTCGCAGAAGAGCGCTGCCAGACCTACACTAGGGAAGGAAAACCCTGTCAGTTGTCTCTACCAACAACCGCCCTGACTCATCCATGTTACGTTTTCCAGCACGCCAAAGCATGCTGCTCGCCGCCTCAGCAACGGCGCCGCTTTCAGGCACCAGGAAGTGGGGCCGAAATGGCGGCTGTGCCCTGGTTTTCCAAGGGGAGGAGGGGGGAGGAGGACGGGAAAAGGGAGCCTTTGCCTGTTCTTCCTTTCTTGTAGGGCCCCCCCTCAGCCACCCCGCCCGGGCCAAGCCCGCGCCCTGTCCCACGGCTCCTCACTCACCTGCTTTGGCCACGGCCCCGTTGGTGTCGTAGCCCAGCAACCTTCCTCCCGCCAAGCCGGGCTCCTTCTTGAACTTGTTCTCGTAGGGCACCGGGTGGCTGCTGTGCTGCAAGGCCAGCAAAGTGTCTCGCACGGTCTTGGGCTTGCCCAGCCACTCCTGCTCCGAACCCGAGGCTGCGGCAGCCCGGCTTTTGTTCTCCACCCCGAGATGCTCCAGATTGTCGGCCGAGCCCCGCGCCTGCGGCTGCCCTTTCTCCTTGCCCTCCGGGTCGCTCACGCCGCCGCCGCCACCTCCACCGCTGCTGGACGACGACGAGGAGACCGAGCCGGGCCGCTTGTGCCCGCCTTCTCCCGGCTGCTGTTGCTGCTGCTGGCTCTGCTGTTGCGTCTGAGAGACCGACACCTGCAGCTGGGTCGGCGCCCCGGAGATGGCCGCCAAAGAGGCGGCCGCCGCCGCCGCCGCCCGGCTATTCATGCTGATGGCGGCGGGCAGGGAAGCGCCGTTTAGGAGAGGCACCATGGTGGGAGCCACGGCGTGAGTCCGCCGCGGGTTGGGGCTCTGGCGGTTGAGTTCAGGCGGCTCCTCGGGCTTGGAGAAGCCATTGGGCACCAGGATCCCGTTGACCTGCCTGCCGCCGCCTCCGTATTCGGGTCCCAGGCGCGGCGGCGGCCGCTCGGAGGTGGCCGCGGCGGCGGCGGCCAGAGAGTAGCGTTCGTGGGGCTGCGGGGGCGCCCGCGAGGCTGCCTCGGCGACAGCCACCGCCGCCGAGTGCATCTCCTTGGCGCTGAGCGGCGGCGGCTGTTGCTGCTTGGTATGGGGCGGTGGAGGGGCCCGGCCTTCCTGGAAGCTGTGCGCCCGCTTGAGCTGCCGAGCCGTGTCGATGACGAACTCCACCCGGTCGGCCCCTTCGTAGTTAACACATCCTCTGCAGACGGGCTCGGTGAAATCCCAGATCATGGCCCAGGGCATGCGGGGCAGATCGCACAAGTAACACGACTGCCTGCGAGAGGCAGCGGCCACCGCCACCGCCGCGGACGACATGGCCGAGTCCAGGGGCAGCGAGCGCCCCCGCGCCTCGTCCCCTGCCTCCTCCTCCTCCTCTTCCCGCCGCAAAAATCTCCTAGCCACCGGGGAGGCTCGGCTCGGTGCTTCGCAGCGGCTGCCGCCTCTTTGCACGGACGGCGACCTCCTTTCGCGTTCAGCCGCAGCTCTGAGGCGAGAAGGAAGCACCGCGCGCGACTTTCCGCCAGGCTCTCCGGAGTCCTCTTCGGCGACTCACAGGGATGACACGGCGAGATGCATCGCCCTCCAAGCAGCCCCCACTCAGACCCCCCCTCCCGAGTTCGCGCCGCGCTGCGCTCCGCTCGCCTTGCTCGCACCGCGCTCTGGCTACTACAGCGCTGCCAGCCGGCTGCCGGCTGCCCAGACACTCGCACTGGGGCGGGGACTCCAGAAGCTACCGCCGCCGCCGCCGCCGCTTGTGCGCTCTGCTCCAGTGACTCGATTCTTCGACAGTGCCCAGGAGCGCCTGCGTGCTCGGCTCTCCCCCTTCTTCTTCTTCTTCTTCCTCCTCCCGCTGCTCATTGAACTTCTGCCAAGACAACAAGAGCTGCAAGAATAACCAGCTCTCTCCTAGTCAGCACGCGGGGAGGGGATGCGGGGAGGAAGCGGCCGGGCTTTCTCATGTGAATGGATGCAAATATGGGGAGCTGGGGGCCTTCCTCCTCTCCTTTCTTCTGGGCAAGGCAGCTTTGATAACAATGCGGGTGTCATGTTGTTCGCCGCCCAATACACATTTTGCTTTGCATCGTGCCACCGCCTTAGATGTGTGTGTATGTACGCATGCTTTAAGAGAGGCTTTTAAATTCTGCAATGGCTGCTTCTGAAAATCTAGGTTACCATTTGAATCCCTTGCTCTAATTCCGGCTTCGATCTAATGCTAGGTGCGGTGGTGACTCTCTTCGTATGACCTTCGGCAAATCGCTCAGAGCGAAGGAAAACTCCCAACTGTGCTCAAGCCCCCCTACCCTTCTCTGTAACCCCCCCCCCGCCGCCGCCGCATGAAACCGCATAGATAAAAAGGCTTCATTAGAGCACACGAGATATAAGGTCTGTCCTGAGAATTATGGGAGAACCTTTAGTAGCGCTGCCACTCCTTGCAAATTGCATCAGATTTTTTTTTTTTAAAAAAATCCGAGTAGAGATTTATTTGGAAACAAATCCTGGTGGATTGCCGTGGAATTTGTCCCCAGTTTACACTTCGACTCTAAATCCATTTTCTTTTGGAAATAAGTACTGTACCGTGAAATACTTTCCAGAAACGATGCCTAGGATCGGGGTTTACAGGCATAAATAATTTAATTTTGAGTAAGAAGAGAATGCATAGAATAAAGTAACGTTGGGCTACGATCAGTCCATAAAAAGTAAAAGCCAGCCACTGAAATTATTTGAGTTACTGTCAATCAAATGTAACTAAGTCTGAAATGTACGATTACATTCCTAAAATAGTTTGCTCACGGTAAACTAACTGATCTATACTGTCCACAAGCTGTTTTAACTGCGCAGTTTTATCCTTATTTACTGGGAAGCAAATCCCACCAGATTTCACTACGGGTGCATTAAGTTCCTGTGCATTCGGAAATATGCTTCTTTTTTATTATCAGCCAATGAATTAAGGGCATGTATTTTTAGACTGCAGTCGGGAAGGGGTAAGAGTAATCCTTTGCACGAGAGAAATCCCACTAAACATGGCGGAAGAACACTCTGGGGCGGTAGTTGCGTGTAGTGCAATCGAGGCAAAATACTCAAAAGTTCATACATTTTTTACGTGCCATCATTGCTTTGGCTACTTTTGGCAGTGGCGAGGTGTATTATAATTTTATTCCTTACTTTAAAAATATTCCGTTCTCAGACGGCAACCGTATACGGCGCACGGTAAACACACACAAACGTTTGGGTACGTTTGCCAAACGATTGTTTTCTCTCTCTCCGCCTCCCCCCCCCCCCCGTCTGCTTCCAAGTTTTCAGACATTTCTTCTTTTTCCTTGCGCGATCGGAAGCCCGGTCAATTTATGTAGCGTTCGCGTACAGCTCAGCTACCTCAGCAGGCAAGGCGGGCCCCTGCTGTATACTGTACACACGTTAAGTGTCATTGTGTGTGCCTATGGGATTGCGCCGTGTAAACAAAGTCGCAGCGTTTCCCTAAAACTAGCAGCGGCTAGGTCACCCAATCCCACAGTACTGTTGCTGCTGCCGCCGCGGCTGCCGCTGTTGTTGCTGCTGAGTTATGTAGGTTACAAAGGGAAAGGCGGGCGGGAGGAGAAGAGAGCTCTGACGTTTGCATTTTGTTCAAGGGCTTCTGCCTCACTCGCGCGGCGCGCAGGCGCAGTCAGAGACGTGACTCTATGCAATTGGCACTTGAAGCCTTGTGAAGCGAAAAGCACATTCCAGGGACACGGAGAGATCGAGCGGCCGGGCGGGGGGAGCGAGCGCTGCAGCCAAGCACCGTCACAGCATTAAGCGCCGCCCTTTTTTGCTGCTATTTCTGGGCTCTTAGCGCTCCCTCCCTCCCAGGCTTAATTTTTTTACTTCAGATAGCATGAGTAGCTTGCATGCTACAGTGGCGGAGGGGATGTAAAAATGGCAAAAGGCACTATGGCGCTCGCGCGCGCCTTGCAATACAAAAAGGTCACTGTGGCCACTCCGCTCCTTTCTAAATGAAGGCGCAATGGTCGTCCTTCAGAGCTGCTCAGGAGCTGGGGTAACAGGCATTGCAGATCCGGGCGCTACCGTCCGGTTAGCCTACACCCTTTAAAGAATAATTCTGGCTGCCGCCATGAAAGGCATTTGTCTTGCAGTAGCAATTAGCGGCATTAGGTTGCTTTAACAACGTTTCAGACATTGAAACTGCTGCTTAGCAATTGCAACCCGGGCAGTGGTGGCTAGCATTCCCGGCTGTTTTTGCAAGTGCCCAAGTTTCGGAAGAAGATTTGGGGGTCGCCTTGAGGTGTGTCTGCACAGAAGATACACACGCACAACACTTCCGCGTAAAGAGAGAGGACAAGCCAGTCTTGCTCGCTCTGAAGTCAGGGAGAATCCATTGACTCAGTACTTGAGCCGCTTGCCAACGCCTTTCGTTTGTAACATGTTCCTCCCCCATCCGCAAACGCAGTTGCTTGAGCTGTCAACTTTCCGACCGCCATTCTTCCTCTCTTTTCGCAAACAAACGCCCCAGGCTGGTTTTAAAAAAAAAGAACACCCTCTCCCGTTTGAACTGGAATGAGCTGGTTGTGAGTTGGAAGAGCAGAGTGTAGATCATTATCTCTCCAACAGGATTGGCAAAGGGGAAGCAAAAGGGATCTTGCTGACGTTTTCTGCCTCGTTGCTAGCTGAAAATGCAGTTGTTTGAACAGCTTTTCCTAATGATGCGGAAAGGGGGGAAAAACACACCCGCGATGTTATCGATCTTCCTGGATCTCATTAATAAACCTATTCCAAAATTTCACGGAAGCAGTTTAATTCCAAATTAGCAGGTTGTGAGGTTTTTCCCTCCCCGTTTTTGTTTCGTTTTGTGTGTTTTAATCTATTATATATGACATGACTCTCCCGCGGGGATTTCCAGCGTCAACGCCTTGCCTGTTACTGATGCGTCTGCAAGGGATATCAGCCAATCCTACCAGCACGCAAAGCAGTGCGGTGGGGTTGATGGGCGCTTCCTTTTTGGGCAAACCTAGGCACAAAACAGACAAGCCACCAAACCCCTCTTGCAGATCCAATACACACGCGGGCGCATCCCCTTTAAAGGGCATAACTGCAACTAGTGGTACATTAAGGGAAATCCTATTGTTCCCTCAGTGCAATGCGTGCTTAATAGTTTCCTGCTCTCTGATGCCTCCCCAGTGAGGCTACCAGGAGACGTAAACATTGTCTTCCCTTCACTTCGCAGGGCGATTCTCCTCACACCTTCCCGCTCTTCCCCTCCGCGGCCCCATCAAACAAGATAATTGTTAACGAGCGTCAAGCAACCTCGACGGTTTAGTAACCGTTAGTTTGTGGATAGGTGTACAAAGCGAAATATAGGCAATATAGATTTTTTTAAAAAATACATTAAGATTTGGGCGGTTTCTCTCGCCGAGGAAGAGCCCCCCCCCCTTTTTTTTTTCTCCTGGACAGATTTATTTTTTCACACACGACAGCCATGAATGTCTGGAATTTTCTCTGAAAGGAAATTGCATCTACTACCGCCGCCGCCGCCCACAGCCTCCCCCTTTTTCTGTCCTTCGTTTTGGTTTGGGCCGGGAAAGGTTAACGCGCCTTGTTTTCCGTTTCAAAGCCGCCTAGCCTTTTAATGTTCTTTTCTGCGCTTTCGGATTCTTTTGTCAGCTGCGCTTATTTCTCTCCCCCCCCCTCCCGGTTGAAGAAGAAGCTGTACACTTAGTAAACAGAGCTTTGTTTTTGTCTTCCACCCAGTGCCCCCGTTCTTTTCTCCAGAATGAATTTGGATCCTTTCCAACGTGGCTGCAGCAATTGCTGCCTACACACAAGAGAGAGAGAGCGGGAGGCTGGTTTCTAGGGTGAGGCAATGCGTCTACGATTCGTAGAGAGACAAGGCTGGAATTGTAATTGCTTCCATCATGTGATGGCTTATGAAAGAGGAAGTTCGGATGTTTTAGTCACGTACTTCTGTGCCCTCCTGCTTAGCCTCCAGATTCTATATAAAAAAAGGAAAACTGCAAATATTTTACTTACTCTGGTAGAGAGCCAAAATGAGAGTGTTTGACCGTGGAAAAGATTGTCACCGGTGGGAACTTAACGTAGCATAATGGGAGGGTGATTTTTTTAAGAGGTTGGGGGCGCGTTTGGTTCTTTTTTATAAAATTGTGTTTTAACAGGAACAAAAATGGCAAACTTAAAGGTTTGACTTCTCTGTTGAGACATCGGTGCATATTTCCACACGAGCAGAAAACGGTTATAGTTATTTGAAATACTGCCCAGTTGTCCCTTCTTTCTCTCCCAGAAACTTGATACAAGGGGTGGGGGCTGTTCAGGCATTCTGGGAGCGAAACAAGGCTCCTTTTTGTTTGAGACGTTGCTCTTTTTAAGTGGACTGAATCAAGTCCTTGGAGATTAACCCGTTAAAGGCTTCCATTGTTACATGGTAATTTTATATTTAGGAATCTTTATTACTAGAGGACACCTAATGGTCATTGGCTGTAATACTGTAGAAGAAACTTGTATGGCCACTGAAAAAGGCAAGCGCGTGGAAAGTTCAGATTCTGCTTCTGGCTAAATTATAAAACAGCAAGGATGAAAATACCTCTTCTGAAGGGGGCTGTGGAATTCCTAAATGAATTATGTTCTATGGATAGGGGTGTGGTTAATAACACAAGAGATTGCCCCCCCAACCCTGCAGTAAAAATTGTTGTTTTGTGCCTTCAGGTTGTCTCCTACTTATGGTGACCCCATGAAGCAAAATAGGAGACATGTAATAAGTTGAAGCAGTTAGACCAGTTAACCAAAGTGGGTGATCACACTTTGTTCTAGAATTTAGAAACTGCCAAATTAAAGTTAAAATAAGTTTGCCTGTTCTTGTATGTATAAACACATACAGATAATATTTATCTGTCTTATCTATAAAAGTGCACCCAAATTTTTCACACTCTCATCCAAATACAGAAGTATTGCATCTTAAAGATAAGAATACTGAGGATTTCTTATATACCTTTATTTTGTTGCAGGACAATCCTCAGAACACAAGCCACATACTCAAGTTACTTCTCAGCTGAGAAAGTTACTGGGAGACTTTATAAAACCACACAAATCATCACAAGGACAACAAACAAATTTGTTTGTCACCTCAAAGACCAACACATTAAGAGAGAAGCTTTTGTGGAGATAATGAAACATGCAATCACTTCTTAGCATATTCTCACAGTTTCAAATAAAGGTTTAAAAATGGGTAATAGTAATATGATCTTAGCCTGGCTGGGGTAGGGGCATGAATTTGACTGCATATGTGCAGTGGGGGAAAGCCCAGAGGCATACCTAACTGGTTTACCAGCATTCATGGGGAAGAGTTAAGACCAAATGACACCTCATATGGAATTTACACTCCAAGCATTTTGTTTTCTCTAAGAGAGCTTGAAATCCCTGACAACATTCCCCCAGGAATTTCTTGTGGAAGTTAGATATAATGAGGAAACATAATCAAATCCTGTACAGTAGTGATTTTTGTTTTTGTGCCAAGGGGTTGTTCAAGAACAAAAAGGACTGGTACATCCACTGAAGCTGTCAAGCAAGGAGAGATTATAGTCACAGAGTGTGAAATGGGTATCCCTGTATTGTTGTTGTTGTTGTTGTTGTTGTTGTTGTTGTTGTTGTTGTTGTTGTTGTTGTTGTTGTTGTTGTTAATAATAATAATAATAATAATAATAATAATAATAATAATAATAATAATAATAATAATAATAATAATAATAATAATAATAATAATAATAATAATAATAATAATAATAATAATAATAATAATAATAATATGGGCTCGCATCTTTCAGTAATAAAGGATACCCATTTTACATCCTGTGACTATCATTTCTCCTTGCTTGACAGCCAAGGGCGGGTTGTTCAGCCTGTGGAAGGTACCAGGGAGGAAATGGTCTCCAGACTCCTGGAAATTGTCTGCTCTACTCTACTTGATCACTTCTGCCCACTCAAGAACTTAGGGAGCTGTCTTAAATTGAGTAAAACACTTCATCAACTCTAATTGGTAACAACTTTCTGCCACTGAACTGTGCCCTCCCCCTTCCCATTTTTATTGACAATCTCAAAGAACTCTGAAGAGTTAAGTGATACAGGAATTACCCTTGCAGAAGCTATGTTGATTTTTCTTTTAAAAATTGCCTTTCTCTATATTCAAAACTTTTATCTTTAATTACTTTCTATTAGTATAGCCAGAAGAGACATAAATCTAAATAGTCTTTTATTTCCTGGATCCCTTTTAAAAGTTGGCGTTAAATCGGCCACTGCCTTGTTTTTCAGTATTAGAGGCCAGTCTTAAGAACATTTTACATACTTTTGTTACCGGGTCAGCAGTTTTACATCTGAGTTCTGTAAGAACTTTTGAATGGATACCATCTGGACCCCTTGACTTGTTTGTTTTCCAGTAAGAGCTAGAACTTACTGCATCTTGACAGATTGCAGTGAATGTCATTTATTCAAGACTAGTCTCAACACCATGGAGTGTCTATTCCTATTGCTTCTCCCCACACACACCAGCAGAAATACTATGTTTGCTCTGAATATTGCCTGTTTCCAAATATTGGAAAGGACTCTGTAGTTCCATCGTTTTAAAAAAAGTATTTTTGTATTTTTTTTCTGTCCAGTAAGAGAGCCTTCTAAAAATTTAGCAAAATGGCTCCATTCTTGTATGCTAGGATCTGGTATGCTGCTTTGAAGTGATACATTTGGCTAGGGAATGTTAAAATAGTTGCTGAGTTACTCAGAAATTATTCAGAGGAAAACAAGAGTTTCCTCCTCAGAATTCAGACTAACGTCTGATTATACTTTCATCTCTTTAGCTCAGACAAGCTGAATAAGAAAACTGATTCAGTTACTGAACTGGAATGGATTCATTTGGGCACCGTTCACCAGGAAGACTGCTTGTATTCCTTTTCATGAGTGCTGCACAAAACGTTTCTTGGTAGTTTTTGCCCACAACCATCTATTTAAATAATATTTAAACAATCATCTCCTTGCAATAGAAGAACCTGTGTGCCTACATCCTTCTCTTTAGTGCCCAGGCCAACTTCTCTTTGGAAGTTTTTAAGGAAGGAGATTTCCTCACCGTCTATTGGAACACATGTCACGGCTGCATTGAGAAGCATTTCGTCTTACCATCTAGCTGGGACCTGCTCTCTAGAATGTTGTTTGTGACTTTAAGATACAGTGGGCATGGCGCTCACATTTTAGATTTCTCGATATCAGGAAAGAGGTGAACTTTAGCCTCAACTTTCTATTTTTCTAAAGAGGGTCTGGGAATAACCTCCACAAACCCTTTTACAAATAAACAGGAAACTACAGAATCTGTGACCTTGCTGTGACATAGCTCTGGCTCTCCTCATGACTTTTAAACATATTAGTTCAATAGGGGGGGAAAGGCTGCACAGAAAATGGGAAAAAGCCAACAAATTATCAGAAAACGAATGACAAAATAAGAGAAAAACAAGGAGCTAAGAATATCACTTGGCAGATGTGCTCATTTCCTAAATCTCTTTGATTGGATTTTCATTAAATATGTAAGTTCCCCCCCCCAGACTAATGAAATGATAGCAGCATCTGCATTTAATTTTAAAAAGCTTAAATTTACCTAACTTATTTTTACAGCGATCATGAATTTTTTTTATTTTTGTTTTGTTTTGTTTTGGTCATGTCAAGCTTTGGAGGAACCAGACTTTGGACCTCTGAAAGTTTGAAGGAAGGGATCACATTTCTCTCAAATAGTTTTAAATCTTTCAAGCCAAAGACAAAACTTTCTCAGGGTCTGTGCCAGAAGTGCTGTGCTGTTTCCAGTATGGGAGTTCCTGTATTACTAATTTGTTTCCCTAACTGTAACAAAAGTAGGTTTAGGCCAGATCCATATGAACAGTGTCAAAATAACTAGTGTCCCTATGGGACAGACAAAGAAATAGCAGGCAAATCATCCATTTACAAGTTCAGGGCATAGCTAACCTGGACAGATTTTACTCAGTTAACACCCTTCCTTGTTCCATTTTCTGTCCAAATGTTATCTTGTTCTTTTCCTTTTGTGCTTTGTCCTATACACAGATCCATTTCCAGCAACTAACATTATGACTTCAGTAGTATATACTGTACTTACATGTCATAGATTTTTTTTTGTATACAGAACAGAGAATCGCACTATGATATTTTCAGATCACATGCATTCAGACCATACCTTCAGAGTATACAATCACAAATGGATGAACTTGGGCTGAAATCTGTGTACATGTACAGCTAAGTGTACATACATACATACATACATACATACATACATACATACATACATACATACATACATACATACATACATACATACATACATACATACGTGTGTGTGTGTGTGTGCGTGTGTGCGCGCGCGCGCGCCTGTATATAGAATGTACATGGGACCTAAAACGGAGAGGGGGTTTGGGAACCATTTAAGCAATTTAAAATAAATGTTAGAGGCACAAGCTGATGACATCATCACTTTCCACTGCACACTGTTACACAAAATATTCGGGCCACTGGATTTAGTTTTTATTAAGTATGATTAAGTTTTTCAAATTTTATTAAAATAATGGATAAAAGTACTGTATTCCAGATTGACTGTTTTGAAGATGAGGGAGGGCATTACTTTTTTTATAGTGCATATTCTGTCTTTTTTATTGAAGGACTGCTTATTATCAAAAGATTTCTATGTGTGGTCCAAAGAGAATGAATATTGTTTAGTCATAGCCATTATTATTGTGCACTCATAACCTACTGAAATATACTCAAAGAAATTACTCCCTGGTGTGATCTTATTGTCAGAGCAGAGTAACAGAGTTTTCTTTCTTCTTCATTTGGCTCAGAAGAATCAGTTAACAGATCTCCTGAGCATAAGGTCATGTGGTAAGTGTTTTAATTATTGCATAATCTGTGGTCACTTCATTTATCTGCTTCAAATCCTAAAATGTCTAAATCGGTATCTATATTGCAACAGAGGCCTATGATTAAGAAGAGCCGTGCTGTTATTAGTTTCAGTTCTTTACTGAAGCATTTTTAAAATATATATTTGATTCTGAAATGTAATGGCCTACACAGGTTGTGTAGCCAGAGGTTGGGAGTTCAGTTCCCTACTGTGATAAGAACCAGCTTATGTGGCCTTGGGTGAGCTGTACAGTCCCAGGGCACCCACAGAAGAAGGAAAAGGTAAACAACTCCTGAGTATTCCCTACCTAGAAAACACGGGAAAAGCTGGAATTGATTTGATGGTATACAATGACTATTACAGAGAATTTCATAATCCCATTATACTTGATGAATCATAAAACTGAAACGTACAAATAAGGAACCAATTTTTATAGCCAGAAAGAGCTCACATACATGAAGAATAATATTTACATCAGACCAAGTTTAGACAACTGGCACCTTCCAGAGGCTGTGGACTTTATCTTCCACAATCCTTGACTGCTGGCAATGCTGACTGAGGCCAAAAGGAGTTGCAGAACATCTGGAGAGTGCGAGCTTGTCCTCCTGCTTTTGATGAATAGGTTAGTAAAATGGAGACATGTGTCCCAATGTTTTCTGCACCTTCTTACATAGCCTTCCAGGGTGCATAAAATACTGGTAGTAAAATATAGCGTTTTAAAGAAAGAAAGCGTTTTAAAATTAGGCCTAGTTTATTTGACACAAAAAAACTCTTGAGTATATTTTCTTCACTTGCTTTTTAAAAAAAACATTCACAGAAGTTAAAACAATTACGACTAGTACAGTACATCTCTTGAAATATTGAAGCTATCAAGAGTTGCTGCACTCACTGATTTTTCTTATCCTTACATAATATGCATATCCTTTAAAATTCTCTTTGATTTGAATTTTGGTTCAAGGCTAAACTTCTACATAAGCTGATCTTTCAGATCTTTTCCTTGAAACGGCAAGAAGAGAGAGTGCGGGCAAGAAGAGGGAGGGAGGAAGAGCTTTACAGTGTTATACAAGCCTGCAACATGCATCTTGTTTAGAGACATAGAATGAGACGGCCTTTCTTAGGCCTAACCTATGGTGCATTGGGGCAGACCTTTGGCAAAAGCCTCTCTCCATTCCTGACAGTAACAATAAAATAATAATAAAGTAAACGACTAACAACATTAAAAATTTACTTGAGGCACTTGTCTCACTCTGCCTAATAAGAGGGCTGTCCCTGATGTTTCAAGACAATGTCCTGAGAGTTGCTGTAATATGCCCAACCATTATAAACCTTGCAGGAACTAGGCTCAACATGGCAAAACCAAGTAACAGGCATGGGACTTGAGCATCTGAATTGGCATGGATGAAATAATCAAAGGCAGAGATTTGGGTCAAACAGAAAGCCCCACTGTGGGTGTTATTTCATACCTTTCTTCCTAAAGATGCTTTGTCTTCCTTAGTAATATACTGTAGTGCTAAATCAGATTTTGTTGTTTAGTCGTTAAGTCGTGTCCTTCTCTTCGTGATCCCATGGACCAGAGCACGCCAGGCCCTCCTATCTTCCACTGCCTCCCAGAGTTTGGTCAAAATCATGTTGGTAGCTTCGATGACGCTGTCCAACCATCTCATCCTCTGTCGTCCCCTTCTCCTCTTGCCTTCACACTTTCCCAACATTAAGGTCTTTTCCAGGGAGTCTTCTCTTCTCATGAGATGGCAAAAGTATTGGAGCCTCAGCTTCAGGATCTATCCTTCCACAGAGCACTTAGGGTTGATTTCCTTCAGAATGGAGCTAAATCCGATAAACAATAATAAAAAACAGTGAACACAATAACAATTAAAATCAAAATTAGACATCAACTGACATAAACTAGCAACAAAGTAAAAACTAGAAAACAATAGTTCTTCAATGTGTTCTCTATGAATCCACACCAGTGGGTTAAACAGCGCCTGTGCTGGTCCTCTCGGAATCTTCCAGAGCTATAGGGGAAAAGTAACAAAGTTTAGGTTGCTCTGTGCAGCGCATGCTCCACCTGCCAAAGCCCCTGCTCCATTTTTCCGCCCGCGGAGTTGGAACCTCTTGTTCAGAGCTCTTCAAAATTGTTTGTCTACCTTCTCTTTTCAGACTTGGACTTGATTTTTTTCGCCTATCTGACCTCCGTTGCCCTGATCGCGGACCGTCTGACTACTCTCTTGCCTCTGACTACTCTCTTGCTGTTCTTTCAGCTCTCAGGGTCACCAACATTCTTCCCAGCCTTCTTCATCGGCTACTGCCTTCAAACCTCAATCTGCTCAAAAACGACAATCATACAAGACACCTGGCAAGAAATCAAGGCAATATCTTTGACTTACCCAGAATCATTTCACTCACTGGCCACCCCACCTGCCTATCTCCTTACCTTCACAACTGGGCCATCATAACACAAGTCCAATCTACAACCCGCTCAGGTGATGGATTACATCAGAGCAAGACTGGATTCGGTCCATGCTCGCATGTTCTTGCCACCAGAACGTATACACAAGTTGAGGAAGGCAATAAGAAAGTTCAAACCTCATGTGAGAGTGTCAGCAAAACTCTCCCAACATCTTCTAGGTCTGAGGGCGTCAACAACAACTACCCTATCTCATGCTCGCCTCAAGATGCGCTCTCTTCAGTCTTGGATGCTCACTCTCTTCGACCCTCATCAAGACAGTCAGCACAAGCGACTAACAGTCACTCCAGAACTTGCTCTACAGCTGCAGTGGTGGACATTCCTCCCACATCTCCTGGTCGGACATCCATTCCATCCTCTGCAGCTCACACGACAGGTCACAACAGACGGCAGTCCCCTGGGATGGGGAGCACACTGCGACGGTCACCAAATTCACGTATCGTGGTCCCCTCAGGAAGCGTGGCTCCACATGAACCACTTGGAGCTTCTGGCTGTCATAAAGGCGCTCAGGGCCTTTCTCCCTCTGGTACAAGGCAGAGCAATACAGTTGGTGACAGACAACAGCACAACCATGTTCTGCGTGAACAAGCAAGGAGGAACAAGGTCAAAATCACTCCTGTTTCTGGCAGTCCACCTATGGGAGTGCTGCTACCAGCAGCACATCTTTCTGGTGGCCATTCATGTCTCCACAACAGAAAACCAGGTGGCAGACGAGTTGAGTCGTCACTCGTTCCAAACTCACAAGTGGGAGTTGGATCCAGTTGTGTTCCACACACTGTGCCACAGATGGGGGACACCCTCTATAGACATGTTTGCTGCTTTGAACAACAGGAAGTGTCACAAGTATGTGTCACGTGCGGGAAGAGGCGAGGGGTCTCTGGGGGATGCGTTCATGATCCCCTGGAACGAGAGCCTCCTGTACCTTTTTCCGCCAATACCCATCATACAAAGAGCCCTAATCAGGACGCTCCAGATGGAAGCAGAAGTAATTTTGATTGCTCCCTGGTGGCCGCGACAGCCATGGTTCTCCATGCTTCTACAGTCAGCAACGGACAAAATGAAGCTGCCTCTCATTCCACATCTGATCACCCAGGACTCGGGGAATGTCCTCATCCAGACCTGGAGTCCCTCCACTTGACAGTGTGGAGGATATCCCATCGATAAAGGAAGTCATTGACAAGGCTAGAAAATCAGCAACTAGCTGTCTTTACAAAACACAAATGGCAAAGCTTTCTGAAGTTCACTAAGGAACGTGGTTTACAGTCTTCTCCAGTAGCATTGTCTACACTGCTACTTTATCTTCGACATCTCTTTCATTTAGGACTTTCAAAATCTACTCTTAAAGTATATACATAGCCATTGTAGCCTTTCAACCCCAGGGCTCTCAATCATCCAGATGGTTTTCCCATCCTACATTGAAGGCCTTTTTCAAGGGCCTTTCAAATATGAGACCTCCTGTGAAGAGACCTTTGCCACACTGGTCACTACAGCTTGTGCTTCATTCCCTTACTCGTCCTCCCTTTGAGCCTATGGCTAATTGTGACCTGAGACTCTTATCATTTAAGACCTTGTTTTTGGTGGCCATCACTTCGGCATGTAGAGCTAGTGAGTTGGCAGCACTTCATGCGGATTCTCCCTACCTTCAGTTTTTCAAGGATAAAGTTGTGTTACACCTGGATATTTCCTTTCTTCCTAAAGTGATTTCAGAATTTCATGTTAATCAACCCTCGTTGTTGCCTACACTGTTTCCAAATCCAGTTTCTGATGTTGAGCGCATGCTCTACTGTTTGGACGTTTGATGTGCACTGTCTTTTTATGTTTCAAGAACCAAGGACTTTAGAAAAGTTCAAAGACTTTTCATATGCTTCTATGGTCAGCGTAAAGGTTTTGCTGCCTCATCGTCTACTCTGTCCAGATGGTTGGTTTCCACCATTTCTTTGGCCGATGAATTGCACAACAAGCCTCTCCCTGAGGGGCTTCAAGCTCATTCCACTAGAGCTGTTGTCATCTCTACGGCCCTGCTGCGAGGAGTTGACATCCCTGACATCTGCAGAGCAGCTACCTGGTCCAATGTGTCTACTTTCATCACACATTATAGGCTGGACCTCTGGGCCAAGAATGAGACTAAGTTTGGGAGAGCGGTGCTGACATCGATCCTGCAGTGACGACCCTCCTTCCGGTAAGTGAGCTTGCTAGTCACCCACTGCTGTGGATTCATAGAGACCGCATTGAAGAAGGACAGGTTACTTATCTGTAAACATGGTTCTTCAAGTGGACCTCTATGAATACACACATCCCGCCCAGCCTCCCCACTTGTCCGTCACTGTTGAGTGAGGTCCAACTCTCTCTATGTGGCGAGCACATGGAACTGGGGCTTTGGCGGGTGGAGCATGCACTGTACAGGGCAACCTAAACTTTGTTACTTTTTCCCTATAGCTCTGGAAGATTCTGAGAGGACCAGCGCAGGCGCTGTTTAACCCACTGGTGTGGATTCATAGAGATCCACTTGAAGAACCATGCTTACAGGTAAGTAACCTGTCCTTTTTACTCCATTGCTAATTTATTTTAGTTGATGTCTAATTTTGATTTTAATTGTTATTGTGTTCACTGTTTTTTATTCTTTATTTTTAGAATGGAGTAGCTGATAAAGAACAATATATAGTAGAAATATCTTTTAATACACAGTATATTTAAAAGTCATTCACAGAAGAATGGCTGGGGCATCCTCATTCCAAGTGCTATCTAGTTTAAATTATAATATATCCTTCTTTCAATTACTATACAGAATTAAAAGTTAACTTCTCTCATTTCAGTAATATTCAAGCTACTCTTCCTTGTTAATTCTACCTAAAGGGTTTTTTCCCCATGAGTCATAATTACAGCATAAACATAGACTCACACTGAGATAACAGATGCCAGGGTAAAAGAGAGGATAATAGGTAAATGCAGATGCTTTGTGTTCCCCACTTGGCCTGATGCTCTTTGAAGCTAATGACAAATTTCCACCAGCCTTGCTGAGAGCAGACTTGATCCCTTTGTTAGTTAGAGCTAAAGAAATGTGTTTAAATGCATAGGACATACCATGGGTCATACAAGGACTTGCTGGATTGTGTACAGTGGAGGCTGGACACTGCCCCGCCCTGGGGTCAGGCTTCCTCCAGCTCTCCCATTCCTCCTCCCAAACTCTCAGTCTCACACATTGTATGGGGAAAGAGAGAGCCCATGCATGAATAACTATGAGTGAATAAGCCAATTGCACAGGTTTGAAAACAGGCATGCAAGGAAGGAGCAGCTGGTACAAAGGGTATATTTTTTTCTGCAAATCAGCTGAGTGGTGAAGTGAGTGAATGGGGTGAGGGGAAGGGAGAGCCTGAGGGAAAGTCTGTGTTTTTGTGTATATATGAGTGCTCGCTTGACCGCCTGTGTGGGTGTGTATGTGTTCTAGTGCTCACACTGCCCTGCATTGGCTGCTATTCCTTTTGCCCAACAAACTGCATGTATTTGAACGCATGGGCTAGAGTCCATGAGAGATTATGCCAAATAAAACTTGTTAAGTTGACTTCTTGTGTCATTTTTGTATATTTCATGTCATTGTGGTGGAGAACTCCAGTTATAGGGGGCAGGAAAAAAGCGGCGAGCTGGAGGTAAAGGACAGGTGAAAGAAAAAGAAGGTAAAGCACGATCAGTACATAAAATGGTAATTCTTATTTGCAGACCTCTAATGGTGATGAGACAGGTCATGAGCTGAATGTTAATGTTTTCTCCATTTTCAAGAACAAAGTTGGTGTTCCTTATTTTTTTTTAAAAAAGAAAATGTGATACCTCTTTTGAACCTCAAAATGTTTCATAAAGGTAGGAAGAGCTGTAAATGGTGTAAACCAGAAATGCTGGCAGCATCATGGAGCTCAAACAGGTAAGATATGAGCCAGCCAACATTCCACCTGGCTTTCAGCAGAAAAGTTAATGACATGTTCATATAGTTGTTTAATGCCCCTTCTTTGCAATTAAAGACACTTTTGCCAGTTCAGTACTCCCATCCCCATTCTTGGAAGTCATATCAGGAAGTAAACAGCATACCACATTTTGCAATTTATTTTAATTTAATGTAACGGGCAAGTGTTTGCACAGTAGAGAATGCTGAATTTGAGTTTGGGGGGGGGGGGGACCAAGAGGTTCAATAAAAATTTAGCACAGTCTTTAAAAATCCTAAAATCTTATGCAATGTAATCTGTTTATGATTGTACCCAACCATAAATACTGAAATATTATTTAACATTGTTTCCATTTTCATTACTCCTATTACACTCTTATTTACAAAGCGGAAATGACAGTCTTCATATCTAAAGAAATGGCATCACTATTGCAAGTTCCAAACTTGCCTTCAGGTCCCAGTAGGGGAAATAACAAGGCTTACTCTAGTTCTATATGGAATACAAAAAAAAAAATGGCCCACAGACTGGAAACATTCAATATACATTCTAACCCTCAAGAAAGGAGATGCCAGAGTAAATATAGGACCGTTGCTCTAGTTTTCTGTACAAGCAGATTGATGCTCAAGACATTGCGACAAAGGCTTTAACTGTATATGGAGTGAGAAACGCCTGATGTTTAAGTTGGATGTTAAGTTGAAGTTAAAAGGAAAATGCACTTAGGATGAGACTTCAAATATCTGCTGACTACTGGGGCACAGCAAAGAATTTCAGAAGGCGATCAGTATGCGTTTTATAGACTACAACAAAGCCTTTGACTATGTGGATCATGAGAAGCTATGGGTTGTTCTGAAATAAATGGGTGTGCCTCAGCATCTGATTGTCCTGATGCTTAATCTGTATTGTGGACAAGACGGTACCATTAGGACAGAATATGGAGAGACAGAATGGTTTGGCAAAAGAGTCAGTCAAGCCTACATTTTATCTTCTTATCTGCTCAGTCTCTATGGTTAACATGCAGAAAACTGGACTTAGATTCAAATGAAGGAGGGGTGAAACTTGGTGGAGAAAACATCAAGAATTTAAGATAATCTGATGACACAATTTTACCAACAGAAAGCAGTAATGATGTAAAATGACATCTGATAAAAAGTGAAGGAAGAAAGTGCCAAAGCAGAACTGCAGTTGAAAATTAAGGAAACGATAATAATTATTACAGAAGAACTACACAACTTTAATGTTGACAATGAAGGAATTGAAATTTTGTAAATGGTAGTTCAGTTGTCAATCCAGAAGAAAACAGCAACTAAGAAATCAGAAGAAAACTGAGACTAGGAAAGGCAGTAATGAAGGAACTAGGAAAGATCATCAGGTGTAAGGATATGTCACCGGAGACCAAGGCACAGATCATTCACACTATTGTATTCCCAGTCCCTATGTTTGTATGGGCATGAAAGCTGGACAGTAAAGAAAGCTGACAGAGGGGGGAAAAACTTCATTTGAAATGTGGTGCTGGAAGAGAGCTTTGCAGATACCCTGGACGTCCAGAAAGATGCAGAACTGGAGCAAATGAAGCCTGAACGATTTCTGGCAGCATAAATGGTGAAACTGAGAGTGTCATACATTGGACACATCACAAGAAAGCAAGATTCTCTGGAGAAGACAAGAATGCTAGGAAAAGCCGAGGGCAGCAGGAAAAGAGGAAGACTAAATGTGAAATGGATTGACCCCTAAAGGAAGCCACAGGCTTGAGTTTACAAGAGCTAAGCTGGACTGTTGAGTACAGGACATTTTGGAGGTCACTCATAGGATCACCAAAAGTTGGAGGTGACTTAATGGCACACCACCATGAGAGCAATATGAACAACAAAGATGTTCTTTTTTTAACTATTACGTTTTATGTATGGAAACCTGATAATTTCAGAGAACAGGCCTGGATGGAAATACATCTGCCTGTAAATATTAAAATAAATATGTGAATGTATGATTCCTTGGGGCAATTAGCCTCTTGCACCCCCTGCAGACACAAGACCAGTTTGATCAGTTACTGTCCCAGATTTCTTATTGGGTCTCATTTTCAGAAATGTCCTTTATTTATTTTTTCTTTTTAGTATGTGAGGCATTGATTTATTGTTTCCCCCCCCCTCTGCACTGAAATTAATGATGCTCTTTACATCAAATGATGTTTTCTCCTTATTATAGATGCTGTTTCTTGCGCCAAAAATCTCTTTGCTTGCTTCCAGCAACAACTGATACCATCATCACACTTGAATAATTAAGGTGTGCAGTCGAACCTCATCTGTTGAATTGTATGAAAGTAATTTTGAGATACAGGTTTTGGATCAAGCACAGAATTTTGGAAAATACCAATGCATTCAGTATCTGTTACATAGGAATGATGTTATTTTTTGATAAGTGGGGCCTGACATTATTGTTAATTACCATCATTAGAGCCAGCTGAAAAAGTATTCCTAAATGCAAAACACAATACAGTACAGCAAAACAAATAGAAGCTTCTGAAGGACTGTATGAACAAATCTGATTCACAATAAATATTTTATAAAAGCAACAGGAGTTAAATGCATCCTTTTTAAAAAAAACTACATAAAATGCATTTAAAATGAATAAAATGGGTTATGATCTCCCTATGACATATTTAGATTAGCTGAATTCAAGGGAGAGTACTTCTAAATGAGAAACAGGTTCCAAGCATGATATCATTCTTCCTTACATACAGTTTTTTTATTCCACCAAACAGAATAATTTGTGATTAACTTTTAGTTCTAAACCTATGGGTCAAGCCTTGTGTTTTTTTCATTATTGTTCTACATAGAGCTTGGGAACGGTATGTTTTTGAACTACAGTTTGCAGACTCCTTCAGTCAGCCCTGCTGTTGGATAGGCTGACTGGGGGAATTCTGGGAGGTGCGGTCCAAAAAAGTCACTTTCCCAAGCTCTTGATTGTATGGCACCTGGGACCTTTAGGGTGCTTTTAAAAATAAGTCAGTGCCCAAGTTATGTGAGTGGTAATCCTCCCTTAGCATAGAACTTTCCTGCCCCTCCCTTCTCCCTCCATATTGTCTCCACTCAGTTTTAACCAGCTCTGCTGCTCCAACTCCAGCCCCTCCTTCCTGGCACAACATCCAAGGCTTTTCCTAAGGACTCGAAGATCCTCAGAAGAAACTTTTGCAGAGGCTACCCTGTGAAATGCCCAGTAGCTCTTGATCTAACAAGATGCTACTTGTATGCAAGGCACATGACTAGCACTTCAGCAGGTTCTTAGGGCAACTTTCACAGGAGAAACCTGGTGTGCCGTAAATATTGAACAGGATACTAACCAATGAGATTGAACAAGCATACCTACTTGACTTACCCCTTGCCATTGCCCATACGTGTCTGGCGCCCTGGTTTGGAAACCACTGTTCTAGACTAAAAGTCATCATCATCATCATCATTGCCTTTGAAAGACACAACTACTTGAACTCCTGGATCTTGTCATTATACAGCAAGTAATTACTAACTTACTGATTTATTTATTCATTTGTTTAGCTCTTTGTATTGCATCTTATATCTAGATTCTGCAGAGGGTGGGGGTGGGAGGGAGGGGGGAGGGGGCAGCACTCTGCTCATTACCCCCAGGATTTTCACTTTTACTCCATTTGGGGTAATTTACCCCTGTTTTCCGACCTATGATCTAGAACATCAGGGTGTGAAAGAGATGATAAAACAGAAAACCTAATTATTTTAAGTCAATTTAAATCAATTCAACAAAGTAAATTTGTGTACAGAAATCCATGGATTATTCAACCCATGATCACAGTTCCTTCAAAATGTAGTTTAAAAGGCCAACACGGACACCAGTCAGAGCTCCAAAAGAGTGTTCCAAAACTGAAGTACCACAGGTGAACCAATGGTGATCATAGAGCAGCTTCCTTGGTTAATTCTGATCATTCTCATTATAAGAGAGAGACAATGTAAGCTCTGAAACATGCCAGAAGCCACCCCAGATAAGGGGTGGAGAACATGTGGTTCTCTAGATAAATTTGTATAGCTAATTCCAGAGTTCCTCCTTATTTTCCATGCTGACTGGAGTTTCTGTGAGGTGAAGAAGCTAAATGTTCCCTATCCCAGCAAGTCTCATTTCATTATTGCAAAAAAAGTGTCTGTTGCAGAGCTTGTTTTGCTTAAAAAGTAAACTCAGGAAACCTTGCAATACAACTTCTCCTTGATCACTGGTTAGTTACCATGCTTTGGCAGTGGGGGTTGGGAAGTGAGTTGTTCAAGGAAGAGCTTGGTTTAAGAAAGCTTTTATGATGCATGGCTTGATGATTCATGTCTGCTCTGAGAGGTCATAAGGGCCTGACAGAGAAGGAAGGATTGCCAGATATGGTGAGTAAGGAAAGGTGTGATGTATAAGAGCAAGCAGACACACCACTGGTCGGTGTAGTCATACTTAAATTACACAGTATATGTTTGTGAACACTGGGCAGAGGACTGTATGCGTGCACAATGTGGAACTTAGGAAATTTGCTTTTTTGGACAAGAACTCCCAGAATGCCTTAGCCAGCATAGTCAATAGCCATGATGACTCAGGAGGTCCTTGGAGGTGAAATCCCAAAAAGCAACTTTCCCAAGCTCCACAGAAGATGGAAATAGTATTCCTGTATGTAGAGGTAAGTTATAGTCAACCATTGGGTTTGTTTGCTAGTGCCTGCTTTTCATGGAAAAATCAAATTGACACAAGTTTTATTTGTACTCTTTTTCTAGTGCAAGGGTAAGGACGGTATGCCTCTCGGGTTGAATTATCGCTCCCATCATCCCTGTACAGAGCTGATGGGAGTTGCAAGCCATTTGCATTTGGAGAGCCACAGTATTCTCAGTCTCTCGTACACAGCACTGTGTGAGAGCACTCATCACAGCCATTACTACACTTTAAATCTTACCAAACCCACAAGAGACACAACACAACACATAGGTAGCTTTTCTAAAACTGCTAGACCTTCTGCAGCTTTTTAAATGTTGCTTTCAAAAATATTTTTGAATTAATTTCATTTATACCCTGCCTTTATTCCAATGCAGGGACACATTTATCTGTTTAAATTCATTACTGCTCTCTACGTCTTTATCCTGAGCAAAATGCCCTCCCTTTTATTCTGCTAGGTTAGTTGTGCAAAAGCCAAAGAGTTAATGCTCATGTGCCTGGTCAAGTAAGCCACAAAAGATATGCAGAGTCACACCTGTTTATCTCTGTGCCCAGACTACCACAGAATCGTAGAGGAGGAGTAAAGGCCTGGATTGTTGTGAGAAGAGGAAACAACAGATATTTCGCTTTCTTTTCCTTTTTCTTTTTTTTAACAACATCAGGGCATGTAACCATTTGTGGTTCAGAGCATTTTCCTTTTATCTTAATTTTTTCAGTATTTCTTACTGCAATTAACAGACATCTTTTTACACAAAAACTGCCTCTTGATGCATTTCCGTAGTGAATTACAAGGGCATGTCTGCAGTACATATTTAAAGCAGTTCAAAACCTGTTTAACTCATTTGCTTCCTATGCAGTTGAACTTTCTAGGACTGGCGCAGCCCAAATCTAGGTCCAGCCATTTCAGTACACAACAGGCAAATGCAATTGATTGCTTCTGTTAATTCTTCATCATCATTTTTCTGTGTACCAGGGATCCCGAAACAAATGAAGAGCAAAATATATATATTATTTAAACAAGATTTAAGACCATTTTAAAAAACAATGTTTAATAACCGATGGCCGCACAAAATATGATATTTTTGGCTGCCTACCAGAAGCTTAGCAGAGCAGGAAGCTAACCTATCTTCCCTCAGGATGGATTTTCACAATCAAGGGGGCTGCTATACAGAAAGCCCTGTCTTGTGAACTCACCAACCAATACTGCCTCATGTGGTGGCAAGACCCACAACAAGGCCTAAAGACCTCATTTTCTAGGCAGGCATCCGGAGCTGGAGTCCCGAAGGCAGCATGTGTCGTTCTGCCAACTCCTGCGACATTGCTGGAACCTGTTGTATTGGCTCTTGCCTTTCCATTGGACCATTTCAGCAATGTGGAGAGGGGGGATCTGCTGCTTGGGTAGCAGCCTATCCTCCATATTACCTTACCCGGGCTTCATGCTCTGGAGAGGATACTCCTCGATTCAGAGCATGTTACCATAGTCTCTCGAGACTGAAGGATGCCTATGCTATAGGAAGGAATCATGTTTCAGATACCCTGGCCCCAAGCCCAAATAGTAAGTTGCTGATCTGCAGTTCTATGTTTTGGGAGAAAAAGATGAAGTCTGACATAACCATATCATGAAAGGGAAGCAGACATTGTTGTCATTTCTAGTCCTCTTGGCTAGAGAGACAGCCTGCCAGATCTGACAGAATCACCCTGGACCACAAGTTGACCTCTTAGGAGTAGAGGTCCAGATAACTGCAAAGCCCTGGTTTGCAGATGGCTAGGTTCATACATCACAGAATGGATGGAAAGCAGTGGCTCATCCAACAGAGCTGAAAGCTCAGCTTGATCTTTCCATCTCCAAGGTCCAACTTAAGACTCACAGGTAGCACAGCCTAATGTCCCAAAGAGGAAATTCAACGGGCTGTCCATTTCAGGTTGGAAAAGATCTGTACTATTTCTGTGGAGAGATTTGAAGAAAAGTCAGAGGATAGCTTGTAGCACTGACAGGCAGACAGCACCTCACCCCAAGATTTCATGGTCAACCCCAGCCCCCCACCCCACATCTACTCAGCCCCCAAAATACCTGTTTGAAAAATCTCATTCAAATTATATTTTCTAGTGGTTTCTGTACATAATATTGGCTTAGTGTATCCTGGGCAATTTGTTCTCATGACCAGGACCAGTCTTACTTTTAGGCAGAGTGAGACAGTGACTTCAGGGAGCAGGTGCTGGATGGTGGCAGCAAGGTGTTGGAGAAGAGAGCCGTGTTTCATTTGACTGGCCCGGGGCATACTAAGCAAGAATAGGATTGCAAGCTAATTGCCCAAACTGGTTGATGTACTCTACCCAAGCCAATCTGAACTGTCTGTTGGTTTCCTCTACCATTATCCCTTCATTAACGTGAATCGTTCTGGTTCTTTAGGCTGAGCAGAGCTACTTGATTGGCTAGTCCATCTCCTGGAAGTCTACCTTTCTTGTTATAACACTGGATAGCACTTGATGAGACAATTACCACCTTCCTTCCTGTTCTATATAGGACTACAGATCCTATCAGTGAGCTTAGTCAATGGTGAAGGATCACTGATACTGTGTATGGGGTGCAGTATAATGCTTGTTTTATTTGGGGGGGGGGGTTGTAACCTTCATAATAGTAGAGTGTCTTCCTACAAGTGAGGAGTTTTACAGTCCTTTTAACATGTCATTATCAGGTCCACCCCTATTAAGACATAATAAAAGAAGTGTGCAACTTTGTGTTTTTGGAGTACAACTCCCAGAATTCCCCAGTCAGAAAAAATGATTTTAAAAAACTTCCTAAAAAGTATCTCAATGCTGCAAACAGAACTATATATTTAAATTGATGAGAGAGATTTAGTTACAGTCTGGCCCGTTAACACACTAAAACTTTTCACAGATCACAAATCCATATATTCCCAAAAAAGAGTGTTACGTATCATGAGCCAATCAATCAATCAATCAATCAATCAATCAATCAATCAATCAATCAATCAATCAATCAATCAATCAATCAATCAATCAATCAATCAATCAATCAATGTTTTTTAAAAATTAACAACAGACAATGGACTAGATCAACTATTAATTTTGTGTTTAGGTAGAATACAGAGCTGGGTAGGTGGGGCTCGTCAGCCTAGGAAGGCAGCCAATCTAGGAGAAGGAAAACACTGATTTCAAACCTCCACTACCTTGTGGCTATATCCACTGATGGAAAATGCTTCAGGAGTAAACCTCAAGGCAAAATCTGGAGCCAGAGTCCTGGAGGCAGTTTGTGTCGTTCTGGCAACTCCTGCGACATAGCTGGAACCAATTGTATTGGCTCTTGCCTTTCCATTGGACTATTTCAGCAATGTGGAAATGGGGGATTTGGTGCTTGGGTAACAGCCTATGCTCCATATTTTACCCAGGCTTCGTGCTCTGGAGAGGACACTCCAGCTTCGCATACAGCATCGAAACAACACTGGAAGTAGCAGTTACTGGTTATAAGTCTTTGCTTGATTGGTGTAGAGCATGACACCAGGGGCTACTCCTGATGAGGGAGAGGTCATTGCACCCCACTAGGTAGCTATCACCCGCTTTAAGCTGGGCAGTCCCCAGCCAGTAAAGTGTTACCTTGCCACGGTCTGTTAACCTCATGGGGTACGTGGGGTTTAGGGTGAAAGCCGACAAGCAGATTGATAACCCTGCACCATGAAACAATCAGAAGAAAATGTCTGCCTGAGAGTTCGGCACCTGGAATGTTTGGACAATGACCCCTGGCTTTTCTGACGACCTGCAGGAAACAGACGACGAGCACAAGACAGCTGTCATTGACATGGAACTGATTAGATTGCAGAGGGACATTGTTGCCCTGCAAGAGACAAGATTGCCAGACACGAGATCTGTCGAAGAAAAAAACTTCCCATTCTTCTGGCAGGGAAAACCATCGAATGAGACCAGGGAACATCGTATTGGCTTTGTGGTCAGAAATACTCTGCTGGGATCCATTGTTCCATATACCGTGGGGAGTGAAAGAATCCTGTCTCTGCAGCTCCACTCATCAGGGAACCAGTCACCCTCATTAGTGCATATGCACCAACACTGTCATCCACAAAAGAAGTCAAAGACAAATTCTATGACGATCTGGCAGCTACTATAAAAAATCCCCGAGAGAGAGCCACTGTTCATTCTCAGAGACTTTAACACTAGAGTTGGTGCTGATAACAATTCTTGGCCCACTTGTCTAGGCCATTTTGGCATTGGGAAGATGAACAAAAATGGCCAAAACTTGCTGGAGTTTTGCTGTTATTGTGGTCTCTGTGTCAACAACACATTCTTTAATACGAAGCTTCAACACAGAGTTTCCTGGAGACATCCAAGATTCAAGCATTGGCATCAGCTCGATTTGATTCTCACTAGGCATTCTAGCCTTCTTGGTATTACAATACAGGTAACATCAAGGAAATGTATGACAGTATCAAGCAGGCTTTAGGTCCAATCCAGAAGAAATCTGCTCCTTTGAAGTCTGCTACAGACGTGATCATCCAGGACCGAGCACAGCAGATGGAATGCTGGGTGCAGCACTACTCTGAGCTATATTCCAGAGAGAATGTAGTAACCGAAGAGGCATTAAATAACATTGAGTGTCTGCCTGTCTTGGAAGAGTTGGACAGCAAACCAACTTTAGCAGAAATAAAAGCTGCCGTGGATTCCCTCACCTCCAGCAAGGCACCTGGGAAGGATAACGTCCCTGCTGAAGTGCTGTAAAGAGACCATCACTACCGAGCTGTATGAAATCTTTTGTCTTTGCTGGAGGGATGGTGGAGTACCACAGGACATGAAGAATGCAAACATTGTCACATTGTATAAGAACAAAGGAGACTGGGGCGACTGAAATAACTACCGTGGTATCTCTCTTCTCAGTGTTGTGGGGAAGCTGCTTGCCCGTGTTGTGCTGAACAGACTCCAGGTGCTTGCAGACAGAGTCTATCCAGAATCACAGTGTGGATTTAGAGCTAATAGATCCACCACTGACATGATATTCCCCTCCGATAGTTGCAGGAGAAATGTAGGGAACAATGACAGCCATTCTTTGTGGCCTTCATAGATCTCACAAAGGCCTTTGATTTGGTTAGCTGGGATGGCCTTTTCAAAATACTTCCCAAGACTGGATTTGCACCTTGACTCCTTAACATCATCAGTCATTTCATGAGGAAATGAAGGGCACTGTAGATTTTGATGGCTCAGCATCAGATCCCTTTGACATCCGAAGCGGAGTGAAACAGGGCCAGCCCTGTTTGGGAGTCTGAAGCACGCCTTTGGAACTGCAACAGAAGGTGTCTATCTCCAGACTAGATCAGATAGAAAGCTCTTCAATCTCTCTAGATTGAGAGTGAAGACCAAAGTCCAGCTGAAATGCATGCGGGACTTCCTCTTCGCCAATGATGCAGCTGTTGTTGCCCATTCTGCTGAAGACCTCCAACAACTGATGAATCATTTTAGTAAGGCCTGCCAAGATTTTGGTCTAACAACCAGCTGGAAGAAAACAAGTCATGGGCCAGGACTCATCTCTCTCTATTACCATATCCACACAAGAATTGGAGGTTGTTCATGACTTTGTGTACCTTGGCTCAACAACCTCTGACGCTCTCTCTCTGGATGTTGAGCTGAATAAACACATTGGCAAAGCAGCTACCATGTTCTCTAGACTCACAAAGAGAGTGTGGCTTAATAAGAAGCTGACCAAGATCCAGGTCTATAGAGTCTGTGTCCTGAGTACACTCCTGTACTGCAATGAGTCCTGGACCCTTTGTGCATGGCAAGAGAGGAAGCTGAACACGTTCCATATGTGTTTTTGGTATCACCTGGCAGGACAAAGTTCCAAATAGAGTAGTCCTAGAACGAGCTGAAATTTTTAGCATGTATACATTACTGAAACAGCAATGTCTACGTTGGCTCAGGCATGTCGTGAGAATGGCTGATGGTCAGATTTCAGATGATCTCCTGTATGGAGAATTAGTGCAGGGAAATTGCCTCAGAGGGAGACCACAGCTGCGATACAAGGATACAGTGGTGCCTCACTTAGCGATCGCTCCGTTTAGCGACGAAATCGCTTAGTGACGCTTTGCGATGTTCTCTTTGGGGTATTTTTGTTTTGCGATGATCGCAGAGAAGCGATCATCACAAAGCCCCCATTTCCGCACAGCTGATCGGCGGTTTCAAAATGGCCACTGGAAAAAAAACATGGCCGCCCGCTCTGTTTAGGGATGGATTCCTCGCTTTAGAGGCACCGAAAATGGTGGTGCTATGGAGGATCTTCGCTCAACAGTGAGTTTTAAGCCCATAGGAACACATTGAAGGGGTTTCATTGCGTTTCTATGGGCTTTTTAATATCGCATAGCGACATTTTCGTTCTGCAGCGATTTTTGCAGAATGAATTAATGTCGCTAAGCGAAGCACCACTGTATCTGCAAGCAGGATCTGAAGGCCTTAGGAATGGGCCTCAACAAATGGGAAACTTTGACGTCTGAGCATTCAGCCTGGAGGCAGGCGTTGCATCATCGCTTCTCCTGTTTTGAAGAGACACTTGTCCAGCAGGCCAATGCAAAGAAGCAGTCCCAAAACCTTCAAAATCAGTGAGCTGGACAGGGGACAGATAGTATTTGTCTTCAGTGTGGAAAGGATTGTCACTCTCCAATTGGCTTTCTCAGCCACACAAGACGCTGTTCCAAGTCCTCCATACAGAGCACGTTACCATAGTCTCTCGAGACTGAAGGATGCCTAATCTAAGAATACAGAGTAAAGTCGACACCTAACTTGTGGGTATAAAGTAATTATTACAAAGATAAACTATTCATTTACATTACAAAAGAAGAACAAGGGAAAGACAAACTGCAGCTTTTTATTGAGGTGAAGAAGAAAGGAAGACAAAATTATGTGTCATCTGAGTAAAACACTCACAAGCCCTCATAATATATTGATCTTCTATTATTATGCACACTTGTTTTATTTCCACTTAATTTTGATCAAAATCTAATTCTTAAGAGGGGACAGGGAAACTGGCCTTCAATTAATGTATACTAAGTACACTTTTGTCTACTAAATTAAAGAGTTCTCTATAATCACAAATCATAGGTTATTTCACTTCCGTCAGAACAAATGCAAATATACTTAATATAAATCCTGTGAGCATAGCAGGACTAACCTCTAAGCAAACATGCTGAGGTTTGCATTGCAATTGCATTACGTTACAAAATTTAGCAAACAGAAAATTTGTGAGGCTGCTGTATCTTGTTCTATATAAGACAATCAATTTCAATTCTCTGAAATGTGACCACAGTGCATTGATACCCATGTCTCTGTGTAATCAATGCTACTGGGTTCAGTGGCTTGAAAACTCTTGAGTATTCTTCTGGGTCATTTAAATACACTATTTACAGTTATTGCCATGGATGCTAAGTGAACCATACTGAACACTCATCAAGCTGAGATTCGCCATTCACGTAAAGCCAGCACTTGTTTTGTTCTTTAAAGCTGCAGCATGAATTTGAGCCTTAGAGATGCCAAAAATTCAGACAGGAAATGAATGCATGTTTCAGTTTTTATGCTATGAGCCCATTGCAAAATCCTGTGGACACTTGTGAAATATAGTAAAAGCAACACAGCCTAAATGGGCCTGAACTGGAAGAAACATTCAGCCTGCTAGCTTCAGGTCAGTACATGTCACTGCCCACTTCACCATTTTTTCCCCTTTCCCTAGGATATTCCTTGAAGGACAAAGGAATGTTTTTGTTTTGGTCTAGTTTTTTTAAGGAATCTGTGGGCATTCTTGCTTTTTTCACTGATCGTCAGTTTTGCTCACTGAGATTTCCTGAGGCTAGTACTCAGAAGCTCCAAATATGAAACCAAAATTAGCTGGGTGGTAGCAAACAACACACTACTATTTTTAATGCTGTGATTTGCAGTGGATATCAAAAGCGGAGTATAATATTATAACTTCCGGTATGGATCTGCCCTTTCGTACAGAAACCCTTCTCCACAGAAAGGGCAGTGTTCAAAGCAGACTTCTTAAGAAGGTAACATCACACTGTCACATTCCATGCAGTCTTACTAGACAGAAAGTTTCTTACCTTTCCTTTTAAAAAAAAGAGGTGAAGGAATGTCTTGCACTGGACATTGAATGTTACAAACACTGGAATGCCTTATCCAAAAGATGTCTGGCATCATGGGGAGGGAGGAATCAGAAGTTAATAATGCAATCCTCTACATCTCTGTTCTAAAATAAGCTCATGAAATTGTTTTAATCATCAGTATGGATGGGGGTGTTTGTGTTTAGTCGTTTAGTCGTGTCCGACTCTTCGTGACCCCATGGACCAGAGCACGCCAGGCCCTCCTGTCTTCTACTGCCTCCCGGAGTTGTGTCAGGTTCATGTTGGTTGCTTCGCAGACACTGTCCAGCCATCTCATCCTCGGTCGTCCCCTTCTCCTCTTGCCATCACACCTTCCTAACATCAAGGTTTTTTCTAAGGACTCTTTTCTTCTCATGAGATGGCCAAAGTACTGGAGCCTCAGCTTCAGGATCTGTCCTTCAAGTGAGCATTCAAGGTTGATTTCCTTTAGAACTGATAGGTTTGTTCTCCTTGCAGTCCAGGGGATTCTCAAGAGCCTCCTCCAGCACCACAATTCAAAAGCATCAATTCTTCGGCGGTCTGCTTTCTTTATGGTCCAGCTCTCACTTCCATACATCACGACAGGAAAAACCATAGCTTTGACTATTCGGACTTTTGTTGGCAAGGTGATGTCTCTGCTTTTCAAGATGCTGTCAAGATTTGTCATCGCTTTCCTCCCAAGAAGAAGGCGTCTTTTAATTTCAGGGCTGCTGTCTCCATCTGCAGTGATCATGGAGCCCAGGAAGATAAAATTTGACACTGCCTCCATATCTTCCCCTTCTATTTCCCAGGAGGTGATGGGACCAGTGGCCATGATCTTAGTTTTTTTGATGTTGAGTTTCAGACCGTTTTTTGCACTTTCCTCTTTCACTCTCATTACAAGGTTCTTTAATTCCTCCTCACTTTCTGCCATCAGAGTGGTGTCATCTGCATATCGGAGGTTGTTGATATTTCTTCCGGCAATCTTAATTCCGGCTTGGGTTTCTTCCAGTCCAGCCTTCCGCATGATGTATTCTGCATATAAGTTAAATATACAGCCTTGCCGTACTCCTTTCCCAATTTTGAACCACTCAGTTGTTCCATGACCAGTTCTAACTGTTGCTTCCTGTCCCACATATAGGTTTCTCAGGAGATGGATAAGGTGGTCAGGCACTCCCATTTCTTTAAGAACTTGCCATAGTTTGCTGTGGTCCACACAGTCAAAGGCTTTCGCATAGTCAATGAAGCAGAAGTAGATATTTTTCTGGAACTCTCTGGCTTTCTCCATAATCCAGCGCATGTTGGCAATTTGGTCTCGAGTTCCTCTGCCTCTTCGGAATCCAGCTTGTACTTCTGGGAGATCTTGGTCCACATACTGCTGAAGCCTACCTTGTAGGATTTTGAGCATAACCTTGCTAGCGTGCGAAATGAGTGCAATTGTACGGTAGTTGGAGCATTCTTTGGCACTGCCTTTCTTTGGGATTGGGATGTAGACTGATCTTTTCCAATCCTCTGGCCACTGTTGAGTTTTCCAAACTTGCTGGCATATTGAATGTAGCACCTTAACAGCATCATCTTTCAAGATTTTAAATAGTTCAACTGGAATGCCATCACCTCCACTGGCCTTGTTGTTAGCCAGGCTTTCTAAGGCCCACTTGACTTCGCTCTCCAGGATGTCTGGCTCAAGGTCAGCAACTACATTGTCTGGGTTGTCCGGGATATCCAAATCTTTCTGATATAATTCCTCTGTGTATTCTTGCCACCTCTTCTTGACATCTTCTGCTTCTGTTAGGTCCCTCCCATTTTTGTCTTTTATCATGTTCATCTTTGCGCAGAATGTTCCTCTAATATGTCCAATTTTCCTGAACAGATCTCTGGTTTTTCCTCTTCTGTTATCTTCCTCTATTTCTTTGCATTGTTCATTTAAGAAGGCCCTCTTGTCTCTCCTTGCTATTCTTTGGAAGTCTGCATTCAAGTTTCTGTAACTTTCCCTATCTCCCTTGCATTTTGCTTCCCTTCTCCTCTCTGCTATTTCTAAGGCCTCGTTGGACAGCCACTTTGCTTTCTTGCATTTCCTTTTCTTTGGGATGGTTTTCGTTGCTGCCTCCTGGACAATGTTACGAGCCTCTATCCAAAGTTCTTCAGGCACTCTGTCCACCAAATCTAGTTCCTTAAATCTGTTCTTTACTTCCACTGTGTATTCATAAGGGATTTGGTTTAGATTATACCTGAGTGGCCCAGTGGTTTTTCCTAATCTCTTCAGTCTAAGCTTGAACTTTGCTATGAGAAGCTGATGATCAGAACCGCAGTCAGCTCCAGGTCTTGTTTTTGCTGACTGTATAGAACTTCTCCATCTTTGGCTGCAGAGAATATAATCAATTTGATTTCGATATTGCCCATCTGGTGATTTCCATGTATAGAGTCGCCTCTTGTGTTGTTGGAAAAGAGTGCTTGTGATGACCAGCTTATTCTCTTGACAAAACTCTATTAGCCTTTGTCC
Organism: Pogona vitticeps; assembly: GCF_051106095.1. Classification (NCBI taxonomy): domain Eukaryota; kingdom Metazoa; phylum Chordata; class Lepidosauria; order Squamata; family Agamidae; genus Pogona; species Pogona vitticeps. The sequence continues at coordinate 59,035,490 of NC_135783.1, read as the reverse complement.
TGCTTCGTTCTGAACTCCAAGGCCAAACTTCCCTGTTGTTCCTTTTATCTCTTGGCTCCCTACTTTAGCATTCCAGTCCCCTAGAATGAGAAGAACATCTTTCTTTGGTGTCAGTTCTAGAAGGTGTTGTAAATCTTCATAGAATTGTTCAATTTCAGTCTCCTCAGCAATGCTGGTTGGTGCATAAACTTGGATTATTGTGATGTTGAATGGTCTGCCTTGGATTCGTATTGACATCATTCTATCATTTTTGAGATTGTATCCCATTACAGCTTTTCCCACTCTTTTGTTGACTATGAGGGCTACTCCATTCCTTCTACGGGATTCTTGCCCACAATAGTAGATCTGATAATCATCTGAGCTGAATTCGCCCATTCCTGTCCATTTTAGTTCACCGATGCCCAGGATGTCGATGTTTATTCTTGCCATCTCCTGTTTGACCACCTCCAGCTTCCCAACATTCATAGATCTTACATTCCAGGTTCCTATGCAGTATTTTTCTTTGCAGCATTGGATTTTCCTTTCACTTCCAGGCACGTCCACAGCTGAGCGTCCTTTCGGCTTTGGCCCAGCCACTTCATTAGCTCTGGAGCTACTTGTACTTGTCCTCCACTCTTCCTCAGTAGCATGTTGGACGCCTTCCGACCTGAGGGGCCCATCTTCCAGCGTCATATCTTTTAGCCTTTTGTTTCTGATCATGGGGTGTTCTTGGCAAAGATACTGGAGTGGCTTGCCATTTCCTACTCCAGGTGGATTGCGTTTAGTCGGAACTCTCCACTATGTCCTGTCCGTCTTGGGTGTCCCTGCACGGCATAGCCCATAGCTTCTCTGAGTTACTCAAGCCCCTTCGCCACGACAAGGCAGCAATCCATGAAAGGGATGGATGGGGGACCTTTCATGAAATTATTTGCCAGAATTATTATTTGTTATGATTTATTTGAATAGTCTCCCCTGAAAGTATATTTAGTAAATGTATATTTTCATGTGATATCCATACAAACTAACTCCCCACATGAAAAAAATACTAATAACATCTCTGAAAGACAGTGAAGAAAGTGATAACATAATACACATTTATGATGGTAGTTGATTATTATAACAGTGGAAAACATAAACTTTTAGTATTGTTTTTAATTGAGAACATGCAGGTTGGGTTACCATTATGTTATCTTTGCTATATAAAATACGTATCTGGCAAAATTAGTTGGAGACTGATTACAATTCTCCCTCCAACCAAAGAATTCAAAGTATTTTAAAAGCTGGATCATTCTGTAGTGCATACATTTATTTTACTTTTGTAACTGGCAAATAAGTTTTGTAAGGTTTTAGATGCTGAAGATGTAACACCTGTTGAATTTGATTTTGGCACAGATAACAATTGGATAAAATAAAATCTGAGCATCCATCCAGAGTTTAGAAAAGTTACCGGGGGGGGGGGGCAACTCCCAGACCTTCCTTCCCATGCTGTCAGGAGGATTTTAGGATTTGTAGTCCATAAAAATCGTAACATTTCCAAATTCTGTGTACATCATGAACACAACACATGATATTGCAAAGCCGCCCTGCCCGCTTTTGAATCTTAGAACAACTTTTTAAAAAACTGTTTCTAGCTTCTGTGTGGTTATTGAGCCAAATTCCTTCCTATTCATCCCATTACAGTTCGGTGGACAGCAGGTAGAACCTCACACAATGGACCTGTAACTAGCTGTTGTCCACTGCATGAAATGTAAAATGCTGGTAACCTGTGCTTTTGAAGAGGCTGAATGACGGTTCTATTCTCACCAGATGGTGAGCATGGGATTAGCAGGAACAGTGCCTGCCTTTGCATGTGCATATGACTATTTCTTTGTGAGTGTGTGTAAATTAGAGTGTGTCACATGTACATTAGAAGTGTTAGTCTGCACAATATAGTACTAACGGTGGGCTTCCTTGCCTCTTCAGCCCTACTAAAAAATCAGGAAGTGGGTCTAACTCACTAGAATCGTATATGCATAAAGCAGATTCAATCTTCAGCATCTCTAGTTTAAAGGATCTAAGGTTGCAGGGCTGGGAAAGACACACAATCCTTTGATAATGCTGTGTATAGACCATTAGCTTCAAAGAGTTCAAAGCTGGTGCACTGAGAATACAGGCATTATTGGAAACCTGACTACAAGAAGCATAACTTTACAAGTGTTGAAATGCTGGAGAATCTTTCAACTTGTATCCGCTTATAGCTCATTGCAAATATATGTACATGTAGACATGTGGAACAGAGACAGAGACAGGAAGAGGCCCTTGTCTTCACTTACTCTGATTTGCCTGAGGAGAAGAAAAAGGACATATCTTATTAGCTCTGCAAAATAACATAATTGTCTGCCTTCTACAAATATACAGCTGTAGCAACAGCAAACTCACCTCTCATTCGGCTCCATAGTGTTGATCTCCAGTTTTTAAAAAATGCAAAAATTATATGTAACCAAGTGTTATAAATGGAACATTTTGTTTTAGGCCCTGCTATATGCAATATGGGATCCGTCCTATGTTGAGAAGGAATAAATGAAGATGTGAAGCCCAGGGATGAATCTGAAGGCCATAGTGTATCTGCCATTATTCTCATGGTTGGGCTGGCCATGAAAGGGTTTTAAAAAGTCAACATCTGGAGAAGGAAGGGAACAGTGAGCCAGCCAGGGACTGTATGGGAAGTGGGAGGAGAGTCTTTGTCCCCGGTCCAGCTGTTCTGCCCCAAGCTTACTATTGTGATTAACGGAAAGTTCCCATTGAATCTCCCCACATACCCAGCACCACCTATTTCTTTAACTCTCATACTAGTCCTGGTCAAAACAAAAACATATTGTGTATAGTCTGGCTCTAAAGTAATCTGCTCAGAGATACATACAGACCAAGTATAAGAATCATTGGCGTTATGGTTAGAGTGTTGGACTAGGATGCAGAATTCAAATCGCCACGTCACCATGAAACTCACCAGGTAACAGTGAGCTAGTCACTTACTCTCCGTAAACCTATCTCAGTGAGTTGTGAAGCTAAATTAGGTAAGAAGATTCCATGTTCACTGTCTTGAACTGTTAGAAGAAGGGTGTAAATGTACCTCCCTCTCTCATCCTATCTCTCTGCATATATATATATATATTTAAATGAAACTAGTCAAGAAATAAAAAGATTTCAGTGGGTTTCCTTTTCCTTAGCTTTATTCTCTTTATTTCTCAGTGAAAACCAGTGTGAAAGCAGTTCATTTGTACCAAAGTTTCTTTTATTCTAATCAGGTTCTAGTTATGGCATGGATCCACCTGTCCCGAAGTAAAACACTGGAAAAGCACTGATAAATGGCAACAGGCTCTAACATGAAGCTACTTCTAAGCTCTCGTGAACTGGATGCTTTATGAGAATTCCTTCTGAGAATCACAGTGGGAAACTTTAACCACCTCTAATGGGATTTCTTTCTCATCCTTCCAGCCATGGAATTGTTCAAAACTGCTCATTTTATGTTGTTAAGTGGGTGATTTAACAAGCTCCTGGTAATAAGTAAATATCCATGCCTGTTGGCCAGAGCAACAGGATCTACTGACCATGCTCTTTTGCACTGCAAACTGTAAAGTGATTCTCCCTCCAGTAAGAACTCTCCAGGAAAGATCTTCTGAAGTTCTGGTAATGTTTTGTGCAGAGTCTGAAAGGATTTTTTTCCCCTACAACTCCCAGAATTCCCCAGCCATCAAGGCGATATGGAAATAAAAAGATTGTGTTTCCAAGATGGCTCTGTGTACGCAAGGGTTCCTTTCATGTTACTGAAATACCTGCTAAGTTCCTTGTGACTTCAACATGAATTAGGGGGGAAATCATGTAGAACTTGTATGTGTAACCTCTATGGACTATTTGGTTCAGCCTAGTGTGTAAGGAAGTCTTAGGAAGGGATTGTGATTCAAAATTTCAGCAGAGAAAGAAAGTGAGAGCTGGAGAAGGTAGGAGCTGCTGTACCCCTGGAGGATAATATGACCCTTATCACCTTGGTTTCAGTAGCAGAATTTCAATATGTTGCACAATTTATTTTAGGCCTTAAAGACTTGGAGCTGTTCCTTTCTGTTGTGGATACCCTCCCTCTGTTGATAAATATTTTTGTGACTTTGTTCCTGTTTGGCTTTAAAGAGACATTTGCATCCTTCCGTATTCCCTCAAGCAACTCCTGCTCTGGTGTTGCTGAAAAGAATTTAGGAGTTTGCAAATTGTAACATCCAGTTTGGGACTGTATTTAAATCACCATTGTTTTTTAAAAAAACATAACATTTGGGTAAAGTCTGTGTTTGCAATACTGATTCTTTAAAAAGATATTCAGCCCTTCAGAACCAGAGAGCATTGCATACACACTTGGGCCCGCCATGCCATTTGGAGCAACACATATGGAAACACCTTCACACTGAGCCATTCCTACACCACTTGGGAATGGAGGGAGATCAGTGCCCATCCAGGCTTTAAAGTCACCTCCCTCTCACACACTTACTCTTCCTCCAATGCTATTCATTGTGAGATTCCCCCCCCCCCGGATGAATATTCTGAGGCTTCAGCTGGCATCCTTAGACTTGGCACCTGTAACTTTTAGTAGTTTGCCACTTTTAGGAACAGATGAAAGTGTTGCCAGTGTTGGAATAAGTTTCAGCTACTACTCCAGTTAATTTCTGTTGTGTGAAACAAGGAGGAATGCATCTTACCCTTTACTTCAAAGAGCAGAATGCTTGACTACATTAAGTTGCAAGGAACTAGAGCTTGGAAAAGTTACTTTTTTGGATTACAGTTACCAAAATGGCTATGCCCACTGATGTTGAGAGTTGGGGAAGGTTTAGTCCAAAAACCTAATGTTTCCAAGCTGTAATAGGATCTCTGTGGGACTGAGCAGTTCTACTGCATTATCAGGGTTTATGGCTTCCTTGTTTATCAAATGCAAATTTGTAGTTCATGCAGCTTTTATTATTGTAGACCATTTTGTTGCATTTTATGAAAAAGTATTATTTATGCCATATACATATGCCGGGGGGGGGATGAATAAATATTCATCTTTATCACTGTTTTGACTTAAGTATATTTTTGTTCTTTATTTTTAGAAAATCCTTCTCCAATGTTTATCTTACATTTCACCTGAGAAGAGGGAAGAAACAAGATTTAAACAATGGTCAGGAGATGATTCCAACTTGATGCAAGAATGCATATCCTTGATATCCACAGCTCACTTGTTCCTGATCTTAAAACTCTGTTATTGAGTGGAAGGACACACAAGCTGTGTCACTGACAGAGGTTAATAAGCACAAGTGTCACAGCAGCAGACACCCATTAAGGAACAAAGGAGCTGTTGACAGTTAATAGTGCATAGCTAATTCTGATTAGAAAGCTAGACTGTGCCTTTAAGTGTCCATCCCTACAGAGTCAGGAGATGAGAAGAGGGTCTTTTTCTTCTTTTCCTGCAATAACATTCAGGAAAGATCCAGACTGAGCTAAAAGAGAACATATCCCCCATACACATCCCCAATTTTTAATGGAATCTTACACTACAGTAGGATCCAGACAGCAGCATGCATTCCGTGATATCCAAGGCTAAGACTCACCCTTGGATTTTTCAGAATGATTTGATGCTCTAGCAAAGGATGGACAGATTTCAGGGTTTCCATGATACACTTTTGTTTAACTGGAAGCCACGCATCAGAATGTGACACAAATGATATATTTTTAAATGAAACAATTTTTAGCACAAGGATTTTCTTTTGGGGGGGCGGTTGCTAGGACCAGATGCAGCTTACAGTTGTTCCTAGCAATTTGATTTCCCCCCCCTCTTTCTTTCTGATCCCAGAATCCAAAAAATAACTTTTCCCATCTCCTTCTGGTTCCTACAGATCTTACAGGTTTGGATCTTTTGTTGTTGCTGTTTTGTTGTGGCTCCCATTGTTAAATAACTGGGAATATGAAAGACATGATAATCTATTGTATACTAACCCAAGATTCACTAGTAAAACCAGACTTCTCTTCTGTTTTCCTGTACTTTAGAGACTCAATGGCCGGAATTAGTGAAGATACACACTACAGTTACAGCTACAATTCCTCCCTTAAAAATAACAGAATACAGAGAAGCATATTAAAAAAGAAGTGGCTCTGTGCCACCATAGACAACCAGAATGAAGAAGGATGAGCAAGGGTGAGAGGGGTGTGCAGATGCCCTTCTACTTTCTGAGACCCCTTGATCAGCTCATGTAGGAGTTTCATAGAGGGGAGTGGAGCTAGAATTAAGTAAGGTGGCTTACTATGGTCAAAGTGCCTCTAAATTTTATGGAAGCTAATCATAAGCTGGCACAGAAAAGCACCAGAAGTCTATTGCGTGACAAAGCAGGGAAAGATTTAAAATGGACAGTAACATTTATGAAGAGGGCCAAGAAAAGTTCATGTCTCCACAGGACTTTGTAGGGAAAGAGAAATCAAAATAGTACATTTATTCACCAGGTTTGAACTCCTCCTCTTCCCAAGAGAAGTGATGCCTTAACGTTGCTTGAGCTGCCTGAGCGCTGTCTGCATGATGGAAAGGGCTGATGGAGTCCAGCATGTGCAATGCTGTTGAAATGTAATTTTAGTGCGACAATGGAAGCAATTACCTCAGGGGAGGGGGGCTCTCCAGCACTGGAAGCATTCAAAAGAAAGGCAGCCATCTGTCAGATACAATTTGATTTGGATTCCTGCATTGAGCAAGGGGTTGGACTATGGGCCTCACAACACTGTACCAGAATGTGAAAGCACCTACAGTGGGGTCTCGACTTACAAACTTAATCCGTATTGGAAGGCAGTTTGTAAGTCGAAAAGTTCGTAGGTCGAATCTGCATTTCCCATAGGAATGCATTGAAAACCATTTAATCCGTATCTGCTTGTTTCCGTCCATAGAAACTAATGGGAAGCTGCTATTCCGCTTTCTGCCACTAGAGGGGGATATATTTTTTGTTTTTTTCTTAGGTCAAGAAAAGTTCAGGAAAGGAGGGGGGAGGCAGGGAACAGTTTTAAAAGCACTTTTGAAATCTTTTTTTTTCAACGAAGCCAATTTTAAAGCATGTTTTAAAGCATGTTCTGTTAATTGACCCAGGCTTTGCAAGCCAGAATGCCTCTCTCACTTTTTCCCTCCCTTTTTGGTTTGTCCCGTGTGTTTTTTTCGGTTTGTAACTCGAATCTAAGTGTGCAAGTCGAGTCAATATTTTTCTTTCAGAGTGGTTTGTAAGTCGAAATGTTTGTAACTAGAGCCGTTTGTAAGTCGAGGGTTGACTGTATAACAGAACACTCTATATATGCCTCCAGAGTTGTGTAGAAGGTTTTGCAACAGGGATCAAGAGCTGACACTATACTCTCCAGAAAAACAGATTGAATGTACAGGAACGCCTGTCACAGTACAGAGTGCCAAACCCTAAGAAAGTTCAAAATGACACACAATCTTTTTTACAGATAGAAGGGATGTGGTGGTGCTGTGGGTTAAACTGCAGAAAGCCTCTGGGCTGCAAAGTCAGAAGACCAGCAGTCATAAGATCAAATCCACATGAGCTCCTGTCACTTGCCCCAGCTCTTGCCAATCTAGCAGTACGAAAGCATGTCAAAATGCGAGTAGATAGGTACCACTTTGGTGGGAAGGTAATGATGTTCCATGTCTAGTCGCGCTGGCCACATGACCACGGAAACTGTCTACAGACAAACACTGGCTCCATGGTCTGGAAATGGGGATGAGCACCAGCCCCTAGAGTCAGACACGACTGGACAATTGTCAAAGGGAACCTTTTTATAGATACACCACAGTTTCAGGTGATAACAGACTGTCCCTTTTTCCTGCCAGTTGTCTGCCCTCCCCTCCACCATCTCTCCTACTTGCCCCCCCTCACTGCTCTTTTGATTGCTGTTGTTTCCTTAATTTTTTTCTTTCTTCCACCTCTGTTCACATATGCAAATGTGTGATTCATTTATTTAAAATCTGTAATTAAAATCATGCTTGAAGATACACATAAACATGTTTTTTAAAAAATAAATAAAAGGGGTGGGAGTAGGGCATGACATTCCCATCATGTGACATTGCACCCAACCCCTGACACACCAGTGGCAGCAGTGTGTCAACCCCACCCACACCAGATTTAAGTTAAAAAAAAAGGCACTAGAAATTGGGCATGGGGTACAAGTACAGTTGCATCTATTCACATCTAACCTACAGCAAACACACTTTCCCTTGTTTATTGCAAAGGTGTATCAGCAAAGGAGCCCAGAACCATAGTTTCTGGCTACATAAAATACCATCTTTGTATATGAATGTTATTTTACATTGTCATTTATTGCACACAGAGGAACATTCAGTCATAAACATTCTCACCTGTAATCTAAAGCAGGTCAAGACACAGGTTTACCACCTCATCTGATCTTTGTGAGAACCAGAGAAATGTTCTGGAGAAGTAAAAGACATGGATACCATCTGTATCATAGAGGCATGAAAGCCAAGGAAGAAAAAGAAGAGGAGGAGCATAGGCTAAGGGGGGGGGGCTTTATTTACGGGTGTCTCATCTGCAAAGAAAAAGCTGGAAGAGAAAAAGGCATGAGGATACTTTGAGTTTAAAATATGTTAAGTGACTGGTCTACAAATGGAACCAACAGTTCTGCCATGTTAAGAAACTATAGGAGAAAATGGTGAGAACAAACTATAAAAGGCCTTGAAATGGAGGAGAAGCTGTTTGTAATTAATACAAGCCAAACTGATGAGTGCTATTAACAGAAGTAATTACTGAGGGGCAGGCACAACAAATGGGAACTCACTTCTTATGTAAGGTTCTTATGTAAGGCCCTTCTATGATTCACTGACACAAAAAGTGTCAAAACTGAATGCTTTTGATGGGAGAAAAATAGCAGCAATAAAAAGTCATCTGGAAGGAAAACATGTTTCATGCAGGAGGCCAGTTTAGTCAACCTCACTCTAGAAATCCAGTGATGGCTGCATATGAATGCTTCTCTTCTCATGAAGCCAACATTGCCAGGAAGGGTGTCGTTACTGCCAAGCGAATATGTTTCACAGAAGAATCTTACAACCTGGATTTATGGTAGTAACGCTGACTCATCCAAATAGCTGGAATGAAGTCAATGCAATATTACTAGGAGTTCCATGCTAAGCTAAGACCACAGATGAAGACAAATCTGCACTGTTCAATGTCTTTGATCTTTAATACTGCAAGTGAACAAGTACAGTATCTGAACTGAACCTTAGAAGGTCCAGGTTCAATTCTCTATTTAGCCTTGAAACTCATTGGATGAGCTTGGCCTAAAGTCCTTGGGACACTGTTTCATTCACTCTGATCATTCTCACATTCATATTTTGAGGATAAAGTGTATCTTGGGCTCATTGTGAGTAAAGTGAGATGATAACAAATAAAGAAAAAATAATAAATTGGTGGCTTCCTATTAATTATACAATTAGGATTGTGATACTCAAAATTTCTCTATGTAAAAAAATAAGATCTCAGTTTATCCACAAATTAGAGGTACACAAAAAGGGAACACAATCTTACAGAAAATAAATGCAAGCAGAAGTATGTAAAATTATGCACAGGAGGAAGGAAGTAGGTTCCTTCATCTCTCATTACACTGGAATCCATGATCATCTACCAAAGCTAAGTTGGGAGATTCGAGACAGAAAAGAACAAAGGGCTTCTTCCCACATACCTATGGGTTTTGCTATGGCAAGTTGGCAGGTTCTCAGTGTGCACAACTTTGAAAGGGGACTAGACAGAATCAACGCTTGGAGGTTTGACTAATGGCTGTATCTTGCCTCTAGTTTCAGAGACAGGATGCCTTTGCATGTAGCTGCTGTTCTCCTTATGGGCTTACAATAAACATCTGATTGGTCACATCTATCTATCTATCTATCTATCTATCTATCTATCTATCTATCTATCTATCTATCTATCTATCTATCTATCTATCTATCTATCTATCTATCTATCTATCTATCTATCTATCTATCTATCTATCTATCTGTGGACTTCTAGACCACCCATCTGGCCAATGGTCACTCTGGGTGTGTGTGTGTGTTTAGTCGTTTAGTCGTGTCCGACTCTTCGTGACCCCATGGACCAGAGCACGCCAGGCCCTCCTGTCTTCTACTGCCTCCCGGAGTTGTGTCAGGTTCATGTTGGTTGCTTCGCAGACACTGTCCAGCCATCTCATCCTCGGTCATCCCCTTTTCCTCTTGCCGTCACACCTTCCTAACATCAAGGTTTTTTCCAATGACTCTTTTCTTCTCATGAGATGGCCAAAGTACTGGAGCCTCAGCTTCAGGATCTGTCCTTCCAGTGAGCACTCAGGGTTGACACTCTGGGTGGTGTATATCAATAAAAGAAGCAATACAAAAACATCAGAAGAACAACACTAAAATTACTTGGGAGATTAATGTGGGAGGAGATGGGCCTTAGTTCTACTACAGCTGGGCTGTTTTTATATTCTTCCTCTCCAGCACTGCATGCATATAGAGAGAAAGTGACATAACAATAATGGGGATGAGAAATATCTTAGGTAATGCTGTATCTATGATATAATCCTTTGTCACTGGCATGGCAACACTGGCAGATTTATATTGGTAATGGTGTGTTCACAGTATCCCTATGTGGTTATCTGTCCTGTTTTGATGTCCAGTTTCTTCTTGAGCTTGGGCCACACACTGTTGGCAGCTACATAATCCTTTTGATCAGTTTATCTTAGCCACATCAATGTGAGGGATGGATAAGGTAATGTGAGGCTGCCTGAGGCTCACTGGACTGTTTTAAAATTCCCTAAACCTTAGATGTGCAGTGCTGGGGTTGATATTTATTCTAGTGTGCATTTTCTATGTTCCTATTGGACTACAATCACAGCATTTGCTTTGGGAAGCATTTAAAAACCCATTGTGAGCTGCAAATTTGTCTCCATATAGTTTGCAGATGAAACAGGGCCATTCATTCAGGTGATGGGTACAAGACTGGAGCTGTGGAGGGACACCGAGGAGGTACTATTCAAAAAGGCATTTGCAAAACGCAGCTGGAAATGTGCACATATTCATGCTCTGTACTGAACACTGACATATCTTCAGAATCAGAATATAGAAGTTGCTTTTTTGGGACTATAAATTCCAGGACCACTACAACAAGTGAGAAAGATCTAATTGCATGATGTTAAACTCCTCTCACATTGGTTGTTGTGGGGTTTTTGGGCTCTTTGGCCGTGTTCTGAAGGTTGTTCTTCCTAACATTTCACCAGTCTCTGTGGCCGGCATTTCAGAGGACAGTACTCTGTGCTCTGGTGTAGTTGGCTTGGGAGTGGAGTATTTATGGCTTTGAGATAGGCTTGTCCTTTTCTGGAGATGGGTGATTAATGTGTCTTGTTGTGGGTGTATTGTCACTGTGGTTAGATGGGTGTCATTAGCTGGTCTTTTATGTGTAGTGATCCCCGGTCCTTGTGGCTGGGTAGAGTTTGTTGACCTTTTGCACACTGTATTTTTGAGAGCTGGGAGCCATGTTTTGTTGAGTTTCAAACTTTCCTCTTTTTTGTTGAAGTTCTGCTGGTGTTTGTGGATTTCAATGGCTTCCCTGTGCACTTTGATGTAATGATTGCTGGTGTTGTCCAGTATTTCAGTATTTTGAAATAGAATTTCATATCCAGTTTGTTTTAGGGCATGTTCAGCTACTGCAGATTTTTCTGGTTGTTTTAGTCTGCAGTGTCTCTCATGTTCTTTGATTCTGGTGTGGATGCTTCATTTTGTGGTTCCAATATATACTTGGCCACAACTGCAAGGTATCCGGTATACCCCTGCAGTGGTGAGGGGGTCCCTTCTGTCCTTTGCTGACCGTAATATTTGTTGTACTTTTGTGTTGGGCTTGAATACTGTTTGTAGGTTGTGTTTTTTCAAAAGTTTCCCCATGCGGTCCGTGACCCCTTTGATGTATGGCAGAAATACTTTATTTGTGGGTGGCTGTTTTTCTTCAGTTCGGTGTTGTTTTCTTGGTTTGTTGGCTCTTGTGATTTCATTTTTGGAGTAGTCATTTGCCTGTAGGGCCCAATTCAGATGGTTGAGTTCAGTGCTGAGAAACTGAGCTTCACAGTTCCGATTTGCACGGTGTGGCAACCCCAGACCTACTGGAGTATCCCACCCTGCAGTTATGCTGCCACCAACCATTCCCTATAAGGAGTCACACAGACCAGGAATGGATTTTAATAAACAAAAGAACAAGGTTTATTGAAACAACAAACAGGGTAAATAAAAGGATCAGGTAAATAGGATACTGGAACGTGGCATAGTCCCCAATCATACACATACAACAGATTGGTTCCCACAGAACACTTTAAGGTAACGCACAGACCCTGAACCTATCAGCTCTGGCTACCTAGATAGAAACCTGAACCTATCAGGTATGCACTAACTGACAAACAGTTGTACCCAGTCTGACACACAGACTCCAACTTTACTTCTCCACACCAGCTCCAAATATATATACAGTACAGCTCCTCCCCCCTGATGTCCCGCCTTCCACTCCCCATAGGATGGAACTTTCCCTCCAAACCCATGACAGACAGGTACCATCAGTGCTGTATGTGACACCTCCCCTCTTTATAAGTTGTTTTGCGGGGGAAAAGCTAAAGTGCTTTTCTCCAAAAAAACAACCAGGATCAAAACACATAAACAGTTATACATTATAACACAATCCCATAACCCATACTTACTCACTCTAGGTCAAACATATCATTTATGCATTTAAACATTAATATTTGCAATACATCAAGTTACCTTTATTAATACAAACCAAGCCTGTTCAATAAACAGGTACATTTAACTTTTGGTCACCAAAATATACATAGTCCATGGTTTCTTCGCCGTCTTCACTCGTCGGGTCTTCTTGACAAGGCGTCAGCAACACAGTTCATTGACCCTCTGACCACCTTCACTTCAAAGTCAAAATCTTGCAGGTTTAAAGCCCACCTCATAAGTTTACTATTATGGGTTTTCATTGTCTTTAACCACTGCAGTGGTGAGTGGTCAGTGCACAGAACAAAATGTCTTCCCCAGATGTAAGGTTTGGCCTTCTGAATCGCGTATACTATGGCCAGGCACTCCTTTTCCACGGTTGCCAAATGTCTCTCACCTTTCTGGAGTTTCCTACTCAGGTAGGACACTGGATGCTGGTCACCATTTTCATCCTCCTGGCAAAGAACTGCTCCTACCCCGCTGTTAGACGCATCGGTGTAGATGATGAACTCCCGGTCGAAGTTGGGAGCACGCAGCACTGAATAATGGATGAGCGCCTGCTTCAACCTCTGGAACGCCTCCTCACAGTCGCTGGTCCACGGTATGCGGTCATCAGTCTTCTTCCGCGTCAGATCGGTCAGCGGAGTCGCCATCTCGCTAAACCTCGGGATGAACTTTCTGTAGTAGCCCACCAACCCAAGAAATGATTTGACTTTTTTCTTGGTGTTGGGTCTGGGCCAATCACGAACGGCTTCTATCTTGGCCTCTAGGGGTTTGATCACTCCTCCCCCTACTATGTGACCCAAGTATTTTATTTCTGGGCTACCCAGCTGACACTTGCTTGCCTTTACTGTTAGCCCTGCTGCACTTAACCTCTGCAGCACTATCTCCAGCTTATTTGAAAAAACCTTATGATATTTAGTGAGCAGCACCTTTAGTTCTTGCTGCTGGTCTTGGGTGAGTGCAGGACGGATCTTCACCTCATCTGGGTTGTATTTCACTTCCCCTCTACCCTCCCAGAAGGGTAATTCAGCTTCCTCACTCTCAGCTGCTTTTATGGCAAATAAAACCCTCTGTTCCCCTCTGTAGTAGGGTTTCAGGGCATTCACATGTACCACCCTCCGTGCTTGGTGTTCCTCCTGTTCTATAAGGTAGTTCAGATCCGACATCTTGGAAATGACCCTGTATGGTCCTGCCCATTTGAGCTGCAGTTTGTTCTCTTTGCAGGGCCTAAGCCAAAGCACTTCCTCCCCTGGGTTAAAGTGCCTCTCCCTGGCTTTCTGGTCATACCAGGTTTTCTGTCTGACTTTCTGAGCTTGCAGGTTTTCTGCTGCTAGCTCTAGGTTTCTCTTCAGGTCATTCATTAAAGTGTCTATATACGTCACAACATCTTGTGGGTCATCCTGGGTGATCTGCTCCCAATTTTGTTTGATTAAATCAAGTGGACCTCTTACTTTTCTCCCAAACAAAAGTTCAAACGGACTGAACCCAGTACTGGCTTGGGGCACTGATCGATAAGCAAACAAAAGGGATTGCAGCTTCTGGTCCCAATTGTTTGGATTCTCTGCCAAGTAAGCCCTAATCATGCGCATCAGAGTCCCATTGAACTTCTCCGTTAACCCATTACTTTCGGGGTGATAGGCAGTGGTTTCCTTGTGTTTAATTCCACAGATTTGCCATAACCGTTTCATGAGCTTTGATGTAAACGATGTGCCCAAATCTGTGATTATTTCTGAGGCAAATCCCATCCTGGACATATACCCCACCAAGGCATCTGCCACTGTGTTAGTTTTGATGTTAGTCAAGGGAATGGCTTCGGGGTACCTCGTGGCATGGTCCACAATGGTGAGAATGAACCGGTTCCCCCTCTTTGTGGCCTTGGGCAAAGGTCCCACAATATCCACTCCTATACATTTGAACGGGGTGTCAATCACAGGCAAAGGGCACAACTTCGCTTTGGTCCTGTCCCGGTTATTCCCCTGCCTTTGACACACATCACATTGTTTACAGAACTCCTTGATCTGCTTCCCTATTTCAGGCCAGTAAAAATTTTGTGTGATTCTCTGCTGTGTTTTGTTCACCCCTAAGTGCGCAGCAAACATGTCAGAGTGCCCCCTTTGTAAGATCATGGGGCGATACTTTTCAGGTACCACTAGCTGACTTCTGATCCCATCTCCCCCTTTTGAGATATTCATCAGGGTCTCTCTATATAAAATTCCCTTTTCCTCGCGAAATCTCGCTGGGGTTTCAGGTGTTAGCTGGGTGTCTGTCACCTTTTCAAAACACTTTCGGAGAGTGGCGTCTGCCTTTTGCTCTTGGCCAAATTTGCTGTCCGTGGTTAAGGTTTCTGCCACAGCTTCGGGACTACCCTCATCTGCTCCAGCCTCGGGCTGTTAGTACCCCCCTGAACTGTCCCCGTGGTAGCTTGTGAGCGTGTAATCACTAGCACCCGTTTCACATGTTCAGCCAGGTCATTTCCCACGAGCACGGTTGCTGGCAGAGTCGATGAAATCGCTAGCCGCCAAACTCCCCTCCAGCCTTGAAAGCTCACAGGTACCTCAGCTAC
Source organism: Pogona vitticeps (assembly GCF_051106095.1). Lineage (NCBI taxonomy): Eukaryota > Metazoa > Chordata > Lepidosauria > Squamata > Agamidae > Pogona > Pogona vitticeps. Next base: position 59,020,173 of record NC_135783.1, on the reverse strand, counting down.
TGGCAGTGAGATCACCTGCCCCTCAATCCCTGCCACCTTCAGGCTCTCATTTGGGATTATATACTTCCTAGGAATAATGTCTGGATGGCACAGGGTCACCTGGGAACAAGTATCCCTTAGCCCCTTATACTGATGGTCAAGTATTCCTACGTCCACCCCTGCGGTCTCAAACAATTGCGAATCTGTCCTAACTAGTAAGCAGCACTTGACCTCCACAAGAGGACCATTTTTCCCAGCCTGATCAGCAGATGTAACTGGTCCAGAGTGAGTAGCCATAGCAACAGGCTCCCTCAATGGCAAGGAGCTTTGCTCTGTCTGGACACAGAACACAGCTTTTGGCTTGGTTCCACTCAAATCATGAGGCAAATTTCCCTTTAGCTGCTTTAATTTCTCACACTCTGAGATTAGATGGCCCTTTCCTTGACAGAAATAACATTTTCTGCTGTACTTGGAGTCTTTCTCATCTGGTTTTGGTTTTCCCTCCAAAATCTGAGGTCTTGGTGGTTTCATATCCGAGGGCTTCCCTTCAACATGGGCCCCTCCCCCTTGCTGGTTTTTCCCTGGTCCCTGAGAGTACCTGCTGTAGGTTTCTTTGGGCTGACCCACAGTTTTCCCCTCAGCACCTAAGGGCTTCCTTATTTGGGAAATAAAATCTGCGATCTCTGCCGCTTCTGTCACCGATTTAGGTTTCCTCTCCCTCACATGGAACTTTAGTTCCCCATGCAGGACTGAATAAAATTGTTCCAGCGCTATCAGGTCTTTGAGCTGCTGGAAGGTCTCTGTCCCCTCCTGAGACAGCCATTTCTCTAGCAACCTCACCAGTTGGGCCCCCACTTGGGTAAAAGTCTGCTCTGGTTTTTTTGTGAGTGACCTGAATCTTTGCCTCAGCTGTTCAGCATTTATCCCATGCCGGGCAAACACCAGTTTTTTAAACTCAGCGAAGTCCTTCAGCAGTTCCACTGGCATCTCTGCATAGACTTCTGCCAGGCTGCCACTGATTAAAGATCGCATAATGGTCATCTTCTCAGTTTCCCTTACTGAGAAGTCCACAAACGCTCTTTCCACGAGGGAAAAGAACACCTCAGGGCAATCTCCCTTGTGGTACACAGGGAATTTCTTCAGGTCAGTTTTAGACAGGCTGCCTTCCCCATTCCCTGGGTTCCCCTCATTATTATTGTTATTCCCATTTCTACTCATTATCTCCAGCTTCTTCAGCTCAAACGCCATTTTTTCTCTCTCCAATCTTTCTTCTCTTTCCATTCTCTCTCTCTCTAATTCGAATTGTCTTTGTTTCTCTCTTTCCCTTTCCTGTTTCTCTTCCCTTTCCATTTCAAATTGTCTTTGTTTCTCTCTTTCCCTTTCCTCCATTTCTCTCACCCTCAGCTGATGCTGTTGGGCTAGGAGCATTCTTCTGAGTTCTGAGGTCAGTTCTCCCGTGCTCTCATCCTGCACTGAGCCAAATTCCTCCTCAGAACCTTGGTCTCCCTGTGGTTCTCTCACTTCCCCCATTTCTGCCATTTGGCTTCGAGTCAAGGGCATAATCCCCCCAGAATAGGCTGCCTTCAAAAGTCACGCCTCAAAATAAAACGACGACTTTTTTCCTTTTGCCTCAGAAACAGCCTTCTATAGACTGCTGCTGTCCCTCCAGCACCAACTTGCAACTGTTGCCAGGCAGAATCCACCCCCTCTGCTAGGCCTCTCAGCAGACAGGCTAGATCACTGTTACTTCACGCAGCTTTGCCTCAGCCCTTTCCCGCCAAAACGGGTTGCCTCAGAGCTCCCTAATCTAGTCCCCCAATCTGAGTTTGCACGTTCTTCCACTAGCCTACCTCCCCGTGAGGTAAGCCTAGAAGATTACCTACGCGCCCTCAGATTTTCCCTGACTAGACCCCCCTTGCTCTGGGCACACTTGCCAAGGCTTTGCTGGACCACTGGACAACTGGACCAGTCGTATCCCACACGCTGGACACCAATCAATGTGGCAACCCCAGACCTACTGGAGTATCCCACCCTGCAGTTATGCTGCCACCAACCATTCCCTATAAGGAGTCACACAGACCAGGAATGGATTTTAATAAACAAAAGAACAAGGTTTATTGAAACAACAAACAGGGTAAATAAAAGGATCAGGTAAATAGGATACTGGAACGTGGCATAGTCCCCAATCATACACATACAACAGATTGGTTCCCACAGAACACTTTAAGGTAACGCACAGACCCTGAACCTATCAGCTCTGGCTACCTAGATAGAAACCTGAACCTATCAGGTATGCACTAACTGACAAACAGTTGTACCCAGTCTGACACACAGACTCCAACTTTACTTCTCCACACCAGCTCCAAATATATATACAGTACAGCTCCTCCCCCCTGATGTCCCGCCTTCCACTCCCCATAGGATGGAACTTTCCCTCCAAACCCATGACAGACAGGTACCATCAGTGCTGTATGTGACACATGGTCTACCAGTGTTTTGATTATGCCTCTTTTTTGCTGCGGGTGGTGGTTTGAGTTTTTGTGTAGGTACTGGTCTGTGTCGGTGAATACATTCTTCTCATATTCCCTGTTTATGTCCTTGAAGGTTCAGAGGCTCTAGGCTTTGTACTCTAAATACTAGAAGGGAAATGCTTGGTTGGTTTATGGCAAGAGTCTCCAGACTATGGCCCGTGGGCCACAACCGGCCCACCTTTCCTTTTAAACGGCCCAGCGAATGCTGCAGGTACAGGTCCACAGGCTCAGGTCTCTTACCTTCAGCCTGTACATGTGTGTGTGTTCCTTTGGCCCTCAAAAATGTGTAAAATATATTATGTGGCCCTCATGCTGAAAAGTTCGGAGACCCCTCGTTTATGGTATAAAGTCATTCGTACCTTACCTTCTGGCTCTTTAACTGGCTTACATCATCAGTTAAAGGCATAAATTATTCAAAACAATGCACAAGGGCAGAAAGCTGATAACCAAAGCCAGCTATAGTTGCACAATAAGGCAAAAAAGAAAAAGAAAAAAGAGTATGGTAAGACATTCCAAATCTGTTTGCAAGAAACCAAAAAGTTAGTAAGGAGTTCATTCTCAGATAATGGATGGAATTTGCTTTAACACAAGTCATGCAGCTGATAGTGTCAAAATATTTAAGAACAGTTGTGTTGCATGAATGTTGTTTTGAGCCTTAAGTGTAAGGCAATCCTGGAATTTTGCTCAGGGAAAACAAAACAAACAGTTGGCTGTTGAGCAGGGGTAATACACTAAAATGTACCATAAATCAAGTGTTTTACAAAAGCATGAATGACTGATTTCATGATATGATTAAAATCATCAAGGGAAAAGCATTCTACTCAATGGTGCTTCAAAGTAATGCTTCATAGTACAGTAACTTTCATGCTACATCACTTTCCACAGTTTGAATGACCTTTTGACATAATGTACAACCATTGCTGCTTGCAACCAATGCTGTTGTCTGGGTGGTAAAGCAAAGTGTGCTGCTTATATACTACCCTATAGTGCTTAAAGCATTATTTGGGCAATTTACAATTTAATTATGGAGGCTACACATTGCTCCCCCCCCCGACGAGCTGGGTTCTCAATTTACAGACCTTGGAAGGATGGAAGGCTGAGTCAACCCTGAGCTGGCTATCTGAGCCGATCGGTGTGAATAGTCTTGACTTCAATATTGCAGTTTAACCACTATGCCCTTAAAGTTGGAGCTCGGGGCTAGAATATTTATCTAAGCATACGTGGTGAGTCCAATTAGATGCCTTGGAGCTGAAAAAAGGAGCCCACTTCTGCAATTTTTCCTTGCATTGTGTCACTCTGTGAATAGTAGTGGGCACAAGAAGATATCCTGTAGACTAGTGCTTCTAACCTCGGGTAATCCAGGTGTTCTTTGACTGGAAATCCCAGAAGCCTTCACCAACAGCTTTGCTGGCTGGGATTTTTAGGAGTTGCAGTCCAAGAACACCCAGATTACCCAAAGTTGGGAACCACTATTGTAGACTATCTTGACACCATAGATGTTCTCAACATTCAGGCTGCCCTTTGCTATGTAAAGTTTGGCATCCTGTTTCCTGCTGGCAACATGGGCAATATATTGTGTAGCAATATCAGACTATTTCCTGGCTTTTTGGATCGTGAGTACAGAAGCACAATATTCCACATTCATAAACCAGAGGGTTAAAAAAAAAGAGAACGGAATCACTTCTCTCTCTCTCTCTCTCTCTCTCTCTCTCTCTCTCTCTCATTCCAAGTGCACCCTACACCATACTGCAGGCCTTTGATATTTTGTTTTGTTTTTAACACATGGAAATTGGCACACATTACTTCTTAAGGCAGCTCATTTCTCAACTGCTCCATTTACCTTAAAGCCATTTTGATCTGAAATGCAGTATAGTACCCCATTTATTTTCCAATTCTTTTGTTATTTTCAAAGCTTCTTTAAAATTACAATTGCATAACTTCTGTAGTGACAGAATGAGCCAACCATATGCTAATACAACCACTGCAATACAGTGTACAATACATCAAAGTTTAATCGTACCTAGGAAGATAAACAAGATGGAATGTGATTAATCGCATGCAATAAAGAGAAATTTGCATAGACAAACATCACCTACATGCAAAAGAATATAACATCACCATGGAGTCAATGAAGTCTGAGAACACCTGCTGTGTTTGATTGAGGACTGCTACTATTCTGCCCGGTGATGCAATTTTTTCCCTTCAAATGTACATATCAGGTTCATTATTGAGCTATTTATTAAACATTCAGGACATTAAGCTTTTCCTATTGACTCTATGTAAATGTTAATAGGCTTCAAATATCTGCAATTTGGCCCTGTGCACTTTGCTTTAACTTAAGAGTGTGATCACATGGGGAAGTAGATCACAAATGAGAATGCTTGTGGAGCAGTCTGGTATGCTCTGTTTCCCAGCAATCACACTATGTACAAGGAATGTGCTCCTGCCTAATCGCAATCCATGCTTCTACCTTTGGGGTCTGGGCCAGAGTAATTCCCCAACAGGATTGGTTCAAGTGATATTGCTGCCATTAAAGTGACCCTTTCTGGTGTAACCAGACACATGCGTTGCAGCTGTATCTGATTATGCACTTAGTTTTGAGTCTGGAAGGAGCTAACTATCTTTCTTACTTGGGTACCTAAGGGACTGCTTTATTTTGATTTTTCCAGAAAGAAAACATAGCAGTATCATTATTACTACTCAACATACTTGGCATGTGCTGCAGATTCAGGGGTACTCCGACTCTCAGACCAAATTAGGTTAATTCAGGGCATAGTTACACTAATGAAATAAACTGGGAGATGGACTGGGGTTTTTAGATTTGGTTTAAAGTCATATGGTAGTCATGTGGTTTTTGTGTTGGTGTGTGTTTCCTCTTGGGAATAACTTTTAATTTATTTTTAAGATCTGTTATATATATCAGTTGAGGGAGCTGCATGGACTTTTAGAACTGTTGCATTTGAGGGTTTGGAGGTTTCCCTGAGGCTCCACACAGGCAAATGGTGCAAGGGCTGAAAATGACCAGAGGCATTATTGATGAGGCTTTCCAAGAAGAGGGACACTGAGCTAAGGCCAAAACTGGCCTGAGACATGACTAGGCTTGTGAAGAAGGAAGATGTGTATATACACACACAGGGAATGGAGCAAGGGAGTGGCAAACCCCACAGAAACAATTTATACTGACAGAAGTACAAAACAATCAGTGTTTCCATGTGTATAATGTGGACACCTTTTAAAAAATCAATTTAAAACATGCTAAACCCAATTCATATAACTTTTCCTAGTATAAATTGCTCACAGACAGGTTTAGGACAAGTCCTGACTAATGAAGGGATCCTACAAAGCAGACTGAACACTCCTGCATGATGGGAAACATCTACATGCCTGTACATGTCAGTATCTGCCACTGCAGCATTATAACTAATCCAAGAAATAGTAGAAAGTCTGCTAACCTGGCTTGTGGAGCTGCCTAGTGTATTCATATTTTGAGCATGATCATTCTTTTCCTGTATTCTTCTGAGTTGATGGCGAGGGGGAGGGCACCATTTGACCATGGTCATATGTTGGTCTATGCTTCCTTTACAAGAGTGAAGTGGCAGCCTTAGCAGGATGCACACTTTTGTTTTGTGGGTAGCTGTTGTATAAATTGCACCAAAGAGTAAGGAAAACCAATGAAGTCATTTTAGAAACGAATGGAGAAGGATAGAGGCAAAGAGCAGACAGGAGCAGCAATTAAATGTGAAAGGAAAGGCTACTGAGTGAGTAGATCCAAGCATAATTGAACTGAAGTACAGTGGGGTCTCTACTTAAGAACTTAATCCGTATTGGAAGGTGGTTCTCAAGTTGAAAAGTTCTTATGTTGAATCTGCATTTCCCATAGGAATGCATTGAAAACCATTTAATCCGTATCTGCTCTTTTCCGTCCATAGAAACTACAGTGGAACCTCTACTTAAGAACTTAATCCATTTTGGAATGGTGTTCTTAAGTTGAAACGTTCTTAAGTTGAAGCAAAATTTCCCATAGGAATGGACTGAAAACCAATTAATCCGTTCTGGCTGTTTTTTTTTGTTATGTAGAGGTGTGTTCGTACATTGAAGAATTAGTTCCCATAGGAACTAATGCAAAGCTGGTTAATAAGTACTCTACCACTAGGGGGAGAATTTTTTTTTAACCTAAGATGACCTAAGGTTAAAAAAAGAGCAGGAAAGGTTTTTTTTCCTGTTCTTATCTTGGATTTCTGTTCTCAAGTAGAAGCAAAATTTAGCAAATGGAGCTGTTCTTAAGTTGGATTGTTCTTAAGTAGAGACGTTCTTAAGTAGAGACCCCACTGTATAAAAAGATTAGGCCTGGTTACTGCTAACATTTTATTCATTTTATAAGGTTTTAAAGAATTAGAGGGGAGGAAGACTTACACAGTACAGTATAAAACAATTACATCATTCCTAGCATTTCCTAATCATTATAAAATAAGAGCAAGAAAGAAGTAAAATTTGGCCAAGTACAAGTTCACAAAAACATCTGTTAAATCCCTTTCCTTGAAAAAGCAGAGTTTTCGCTTGGACCTTTCTGTTTATGTACTCATAGAGTAAAAATTGTATTTTAATTGTATTTTAATCATTTTATCTTTTATTGTATTGAACTTTAATTGTTGTGAGCCGCCCAGAGACCTCTGGGTAGATTGGGCGGCATAGAAATTAAATTAAATTAAATTAAATTAAATTAAATTAAATTAATTAAATAAATAAATAAATAAATAAATAAATAAATAAATAAATAAATAAATAAATAAATAAATAAATAAATAAATAAATAAATAAATAAATAAGCAAACCCTAAAGGAATGAGAGTGAGATACTGCTACATAAACCAAATAAAAGAGGGGACAAAAAGGATGCAGGGCTTGAAAAGCCTACAGACGTTAGAGGAACAGGGAGCGATTCAAGGCCATTCTAGGCACTGGAACATGTAAGAGAATACAATTGTGTCCCAAGATTATCACAGGAACCATGGGTCAAGATAAGGAATTTGTGGTTCCCCAGATGCTATTGTATTTCAGTTCTCATCAATCCCACCAGCATGGCAAACTATCAAGGGTGGATTAGGGAAGGGGTGCAACATGTCTAATATATACTGTATAACAACAACAACAACAACAACAGTAATAGCAATAGGAACAGCATACATACTGTGTCAATATTTAACAGATACTTAGGTTTTTGGTTAAAACTTGTATCTGTTATATAATACCAGTCAATGTTGTTATAATTTTGACTGTGCCTGGAGTTTTTGCATAATAATAAATATTAATGAAAAGCATGATCATAATTCAAGATGGGCATGGCTAAAACTGGGGACCCTTAAGAAAGAAGCTGAAGGCTTGATTTTTGCTGCACAAGAACAAGCACTCCAAACCAATGTGATGAAAGGTAAGAGCCAAGGAAATAGTGCTAAGAGCAAGTCATTATACAATAATGCATTGGTCATTATACAAAAAAATATAACTTGCCAGCCTCTAAAAACCCATGGGAACATCAGGTAGACAAAGAGTCAGAAAATGAGGAAGTCAAGATCTTGTGGGATTTCCGGATCCAAACTGATAGACACCTTGAACATAACACACCAGACACAGTAGTAATAGAACGAAGGAATGTCCAGATCATTGACATTGCAATTCCAGGGGATGCTAGAGTTTAGAATAAAGAATTGGAAAAACTAACAAAGTACAGAGACCTGGCAATCAAAACATCTCGCCTCTGGAAGAGGATTTGGGGCTTTGGGAACAATATCAAGAAACTTCTCCAAGTACTATAAACAGTTGCAGATTTCAGAAATCACATCATCAGAGCTACAAAAATGGCCACATTAGGAACAGCATATATACTGCGCAAATATTTAACAGATATTTAGGTTTTTGGTTAAAAGTTGTATCAGTTATATAATACCAATAAAAGTTTTTATAATTTTGGCTGTGCCTGGTGTAGTAGTAATAGTAGTAGTAGTAGTAGTAGTAGTAGTAGTGGTGGTGGTGGTGGTGGTGGTGGTGGTGGTGGACGACACATTGATTCGAATTTCTGGCAATCCTTTGTAGAGTTTTTTAGGTGGTTTACCAGTCCCTTCTTCTGGTAGCATTCCAGGACTGTGTAGGTTGCCCAAGACCACACAGGTTGGCTCTTCTACAGGGAGCCCAGTGGGAAATTGAACTCCTGACTTCTTGCTTTGAGGCCAGTTGTTCCAGCTCACTGAGCTATCCAGCCAGCAAATGAAGGGGGAGGAGTTTCCAGTGTACTATTATTCACATGAGAAAAGGATGTCTCTAGGCTCACTTCCAGCTCTTGCATTGTATTGCAGCAGCAGCAGGGGGTATTTGTGAAGTCAATGAGTGCTACAAGATGCTGGCCCCTTTTACAAAGCCCACTCTCATCGCATTCATCTCAACACTCACAACAGAACATGAGTCAGCAGCATTGGTCAGCCCTGGAATCATGTGCTACTTCTCCATCAGTGAATCCACACCCACTTATCTGCCCCCATGGTAACCATTTTTCCTGTGAATTCTGTAAGTTACACAACAGGATTTTTCCCTATATTTCTATTTTTGCCTAATTATGAGTTTCTTGAGTACTTACCCTTGTTTAATTGCCACTAACTAGCATTGCCACTAGCTTCCTTCACTCTGCTAGTCTAAATATCAGATATTCTTATAGGTTTCCCAGTGTAAACCAAGATGAAATTTATCTTAAGGGCCTAACAAGAACCATGATAGAGCAGCAAAAGGCCTATTTGATCCAGCATTCTGAAGAATCAACCACACAGTATACCCATGCAAAGCCTACAGAAAGAACCGGAGTGCAGTAACACTCTTCCATTCATGTCCCCCAGCAACACGTATGCATGTATGAGAGACAATATCTATAGTTAGGGCCATTAGCCATTTATAGCCTTACTCTTCCCTAAATTTCATAATTTCCTTTCAAAACTGTCCACGTTGGTAGCCTTCACTACATTAGCTACCGCTAATTCTATTTTACTCAACTATATTAAGAAATACTTCCTTTTATCTGTTCTTAATTTTCTGCTATTCAGCTTCATTAGATAACTCAAGGCTCTAGCATTATGAGAGAGACTGAAGTCTTCCAGGCCATTCTCTCCACTCCATGTATTATTTTATACATCTTAATCATATCTTCCCTTGCTCACTTTTCTTCTAAGTGAAACACCACCAGTTGTCTAATAACTTTCAAATGCAATTTTCTATGGATCAACAGAAATAACGCAGTAGGAGGATTGTGTCAGAAAACTACAGTGGGGTCTTGACTTAAGAACGGCTTTAGTTAAGAACATTTTGACTTAAGAACCGCTCTCATAGGAAAATATTGATTTGACTTACATACTTAGATTTAAGAACTGAAAAAAAAAACCCACGTGGGAGGCAGGGAAAGTGCAAAATTTGAACTTTCAGTTAACTGTTGGCCAGTGAAAAGGGTGCCTGTCTGCTTCCTCACTCCTCCCAGCATTTAGAGAGTGGATTGGGAGACAGTCTTCGGACTGCCTGGTACTGTACTGCCTGGACTGTATTTTCCCTGCCTTCCCTGAACCTTTCTTGACCTAAGAAAAAAAAGAAACAAAATATCCCCCTCTAGTGGTCAAAGGCGGAATAGCAGCTTCCCATTAGTTTCTATGGACGGAAAAGAGCAGATACGGATCAAATGGTTTTCAATGCATTCCTATGGGAAATGCAGATTTGACTTGAGAACTTTTTGACTTGAGAACCGCCTTCCAATACGGATTAAGTTCTCAAGTCAAGACCCCACTGTACTTTCTTCCAAGCACTCCAGACGTAGATTAAGGGTATGTTTTGCTATTGAATGACATTTTAAATCAAATGTATTTAGTGGTTTTTAAAGGCAGCTTGTTTAATGACTGAAAAAGCAGGCAGGAACAATAAAAAATAAAAAGATGTGGGAATGATCTTCCTGCTGATATTTGTAGAAATCCATGCCAAGGGGAATTTGGACCTTTTGTCTTCAGACTCGGATGATACAGTTTTAATTCAGCCTGGAGAATCCATTTTGGTAATGTTAGTCATTAAAAGCTGTCCCAGTGTGATATTACCTCAGAGGCCCACTTTTTTGTTATTAGAATTTTTATTTTGTCACATATGCTGCCACACACAAACATTAAGTTTCACGGATGAAACTGAATAAATAGGTTTAGGTTTATTTTCTTGTTAATAACAGAAATTGGAATGTGTTAGATCCCTACCTATCATGTATTATTTACTAGGGTTAATTTAAATTAACCATATTTCCCCCCCACCCTGGCTGCCTTGCATTGGCTGCCCATTCGCTTCCACATTGATTTCAAAGTTTTAACAATGACATATAAAGCCCTAAACAGTTTAGGACCTTGATATTTGGTAGAGCGCCTTCTCCCACCCAGTTCTGCCAAAGTCACTTGTTCTAGCCAGGCTGGGCGACTGAGGGGCCTAATACTGAGGGAGGTCCAGAAGGACAGAATGAGGAACTGGGCCTTCTCGGCAGTGGCCCCTCACCTGTGGAACAACTTGCCCATGGAGATCCACCTGGCTCCCTCTCTGGCTGTTTCCAGGAGTAAAGTTAAAACCTGGCTATGTAGGTAGGCTTTCCTTCCTTCCTTATCTTAAATTTTGTCATTTTTGCCATCTTGGATTTATGGTATATATTGGGTTTACTGTTTTTAAAAATTGTAATGCCACCCAGAGTAGACCTTTGTTCTAGATGGGTGGGGTAAAAGGAGAGAGAGAGAGAGAGAGAGAGAGAGAGCTCACCCTTGGAGCCATAGAGTCCTTCATGCTAAATCTTAATGCCAGAGCCTGTGCTTGACATCTGGAAAAAAATAATGCAAGAAAAAAGGAGTGAATTTCCTTTACTAAGAGTTAATAACCACAGATTGACCTCACAAACATTTTGAATTAGGGGAGGGATTTACAAGTCCAGTGACATTTAACTGTTTTCAGGATACAGCAGAACAGGGGGGAAAGCATTCAGAGTCGTTATCAGGAAATTCTTGAGGCACCAGTAGTTGGGGTCTCATTCTGAGGTGCTGTGAAGACATTCTGGGGTTCAGTCTGCACTTGACAGAAGCCATCTGAGGTGCTGAAATCTGTGTCAAAAGCAGGTTCAGTATGGATAATTCATATAAATTACAAACTAACACCCCAAATGGCTCCATAGCACCCCTGGAGCTGCCATTCTCTTGGATAGCTCAGTGTTTTAGGTATTTGGCTGTGGATTCAGAGGCTGAGAGTTCAATTCCCCACTCTGCCCTTTTGACAGGGGCTGGATTTGATGATCCATAGGGTCCCTTCTAACTCTGCAGTTCTAGAATGATGACGACGATGATGATTTACTTATCTATTATCATATGTTTTACTAAGAAATCGCTTGGGATGTAGTCTTACAACATGCCTGTCTACTCAGCTGAAGAAAATAATAGTACAAACAGTTCATCTTCACTTTCAGAGCTGACAACACTGCTGTGCATACTTGGCACAGCATGAGTACACTTTTTTTTTGTAAGAACATTTATTATTTGTCATCTGTACAACAACGGACTTAGAGTTTTGTACATAGTCAGGCTTGCAACCAATGGCATCATGCAGAAAGCATTTGAAATACAGTGGAGAGGCAGAGTACATACTTAATCCTTAGGCAGTTGGGCAGAAGAAATAAGAAGAATTTAGCTCCAAGTTTCTACTCCCATGTTGAGGACATAATTGGTGCATCATACTATGCAAGGTGGTTGGGGTGAGTTATGGAAGTGATGACTGAATTTTGTGAATCAGTTCCCATTCAACAGTAAATTGCCAACTTATTGTATTACACGGATAAATCCTGCACTGCGAATTCTGAATCAAAATTATGAAGTGAAAGAAAAATGCAGTTAAAAAGAAGTCGTTATCTGAAGTTTAAGCTAACGGAGGTGAGTTACCAAAGGTGCTCCTCATTTGGGGTTGTATCTGACCTATGAATAGCCCTGTTTTTTCTCCCCATTATAATGTAGTAGTAAGCCTGCTGCAACAAGCAGAATTCCTCCAAGTATATATAAACAGCTGTGATCATATGTCCAGGAAAGCTGGACACATGATCACACCAGGCGAATGGTCCCTTGTTATTCGCCTGTTAGATTGTTGCATAAGTTTCCGGTCACATGACACACTGCCATTATCAAATCATTTTTCTAGCCAGCAGTATAACTGGAACATTTCCCACTCACTGGGAGTGTTGTTTTAATTTGTACCAATGATGTATTGAAACAATCTTTATTGATATTGCTTGTGTGAATATCCCTATCAGTTCATTTCCTCCTTTTATTTATTTATTTATTGTTTGTTTGTTTGTTTGTTTGTTTAATTTATATGCTGCCCACACTACCCAAAGGTCTCTTTCATCTCCACATCCTCCAGAGCAGTGGTTCTTAACCCTGGGTTACTCAGGTGTTTTTGGACTGCAACTCCCAGAAGCCTTCACCACCAGCTGTGCTGGCTGGGGTTTCTGGGAGTTGCAGTTCAAAAACACCTGAGTAACCCAAGGTTAAGAACCTCTGCTCCAGAGCTGTCACAGCTTGTCACAGCAAGCAGGGAAAGAAGGGAGAGGCTGACCCGGCTTCATTTCACCACCCCAGGCACAGCTTTTCCTCCCATGCCCACCCGGCAGTCCTCCGTCGATCTGTCCACCCACCTCCCTGTTTTCTCTTTTTAAACAGGGCTCAAGGTCTATAGCCCTTTCTGGGCTGGGCTCCTCAAGCACCTGAGATCGAGGCTCTAGCAGCAGCAATAATGCTTTGCCTGCAGTAGTGGCCAACCAGGTTGGTGACGGTCCAGGCTGGCACTGGTGGATCCAGGAGGCCATGAGGGGAGAACAAGAAAGGCAGTGCCCAGATGTGAAGAGAGGTGGCAGTGGGAGACGCTGGGAAGAAAGGAAGCCAGTATATAAACCAATGATAAAGATTCAGGATAACAAAAATATGAAAAGTATAGTTAGCAAACAGGGAACAGTTGCCTAGTGTTATCGTGGCCAAAGAAAGACACGGGTGGCAGGAGGTACAAGTTATTTTGTCTGGAGACAAATCAGTGATTAAAGCAGCCTTCCCCAAACTCGGCCACGTTGACCATCTTGGTTGTGGATGATGGAATGTATAGTCTCACATATCTGGATCACTGTGTTGGCTAGGAAGGGATGTTCTTAAAATACCAGAGTGGTTTTTAATGACACCCTGGTGACAACTGCATTTGTTTGAACTGAATGTACTTAGCAAATTCATCTGGTCTCAGAAAAATGTCCCAGACACACAGACACACCTGAGAATACGCTGAATTTATTTTTGTGGCTTTTCTATTCTACTTTGGGGAGATAATCAAGACAGCTTATCTGTGTGTGCTTGTCCCCCAGACAAACCCAGGAAGCTTGTTATAGCAGACAAGTAATTTAGCCAAGGCCACCCACTCAGGTTGATGGTCCAGCAGGAATGAATTTTTATCCCTAGAGATGGATTTCTGTCTATAAATAGACCGTGTGCACGTGCACGCAGGCCCAAATCCCAAGAAGCAGTTTTAATATAATGCCTGTAATCTTGTGTGCTCTGCGAGCTAGCCCAAGATTTTCATTTGCTTGATTGCCTAACAGATAGCTTCTTCCTTCTGGTATTACAACGGACAACAAAACCATGCTTTTTACCTTCTTTGGGCATAATCGCTTCTCAGAGCTACAGTTGCTTAGGGTACTATTATTTGTATATATTGGTCTATACCCAGCCCACAGTTGTCCAAGTCAGAAGTGTGAGTGACTGCTAGAAAAGGCATGAACTCACCAGTGACCCCACCCCAAGCCTCATGTTGATTAGACTTCAAATAATAGAGCAGCAGGCGGAGCTCTTTCCACCTGCTCTTTCCAACCAATGGAGCAATTCCCTAGCTTGGCAGATTTTAAGACAACTTTCCTCAGGGCAGTTGCCTAGAAGGTACTAAGGTAAAACAGGGATTCCCAAGTTCCTGTGGACAACTCAGCAAGCTTGGGCACATCTAGTTCCTTGCTAAAGTGTTCTGTGGGAGTGGAAATTGTGGAATTCGTGGGACCATAAAGGATTGGGTGAAATCAGTGTTAGCATCAGGTCAGGTTCAGCATTCATTCTGCTGAATAAGTGCATTTGAACTGGAAAATAGTATGTGGTGACAACCCTGTCTTGCTCAGCAACAGCCCTTGTCCTCACAAAAAATATATCAGTACACAGCCAAGTATTGGTATGTTTGGTGGTGAAGCAAAAATATGTTTTTGTAGACCACCAGAGAGGAGTTTGTCATCCATGGACCCATGTTTGAGAACCTCTGTTTTAGGCATTTGCAGACGTTGCAGTGATGAACCAGACATCTATAAGAAGCCCAGAAGCTGGATTTGAGTACAGTAGCTCATATTTGTGATCCCAGCAACTGGTGTTTAGAAGTGCCTCTGATATTGGAGGTAGTACATAGCTATCATGATTAGTAGTAACTACAGATAACTTTATCTTCCATGAGCCCCTAAAAACAACTGCTTGTTTTATTCAGAGAATTAAAGCTGAGAATAAAGGTATTCTTATGTTTGCTGTAAATGTACATTGTGGCAAGAAATGTTTTGGAAATGAAGCATCTTCTGCTTGCTCTTAGGTGGCCATGTTGATCGCCATTACTGACTAATTCCTTGGGGACCACCCTTCTGTACCTTTTAGGCCCAGTTTTATAGATTGTAGTCTCCTGAGGGTGCAGAGACACAAACACAGGGAACTGCAGTTTCCTTCCCCAAGAGTGAATAGTTGTTAAACAAAGTGTTCCTCTTTACTTTGATTTTAGAATAGTACTTAACATGTTCTCTGGACCTCTGAAATAAATAAAATTTCACGTATTGACATGCTGAAATTACTACTGAATGGTTCAGTAGTCTGGGGGTCATTTTTCTGCCCTGGGACATACATGTGGCACCAAAAATAACACACAGCCTTCACACCACTAGGGCTAGGTGGATAGCTAGACAGATAGACAGGACTGAGATTCCAAACAGAACCGTAGCTGAATGTTCCACAAATTGAAGAATGGTGATACTGGATTTATTTATTTTGGTTTGACAAGTGTAGCTAATGACATTTAACATCATTTGGTGTGAGGACATCATGCCAGTGTCCCACATTCTGTCTGCATGGATGCCCCTAAGTCACGGATCCAAATACAGCATCTTTTTCACAACCCCCTGTCAGGACTTTCAAATAGGCCACGAACTGCCTCCCAGTTATTCCACTTCTGCACTTTGTATACAATGAAGCGACACCAGCTGTTTTCCTCATAGGATGTTTATGATATGATTTCCCCTTGCCCCAGAGTCCATGTATCAGAGCATAACTTCAAAACTTGAGTGAATCATTCCCTCTGTTAAACATCAGCAACCCTGTTGTCTGGCTGATTTGAGCAAGCTGTAATTCAAAAAAGTAATTTTTATACGTCCTGCGAAGAACCAACAGTAAAAGCATCATCATGTCCGACTTCCCATAATATTTTCACAGAAGGCTAACATGCCACCATTTAGTCATCAAAATAGTTAATAAACAGGACATGCTTGTCAGTTATTCTGCTTGCTGAAAAATGAAAGTGCAATTAATGGCTCAATTGTTACCTAGTACTTTTAGTTCAGAGGTACCTTTAGTTCCTTATTGACTATGATGAAACCTCCTGACCTCCAGTGAAGTTCCTATCAGCCTAAACAATGGTAAGGCATGATGGGAGTTGTAGTCAAACAACTTTTGGAAGTCCATATCTTCTATAGGCTGCCAATGGGATAATGAGAGTTGTATTCCAGCATATATGGAGAGTACTAGGTAAAAGGAGCTGCAACACACCTTTTAGTCTTTTTAAGAAAACGCATTCTTTCATTTATTTGTTTCACTGTGGCTTTACATTGTTTTAGCCACATTGTAGTGCAATTATACCTTTTAACTCCATTCATATTATCAGATTTTCTAGAAGCAGATTAATTATGAAGTTAAAGAAAGATGGATGCAAGGGATATCTTTGACTATGAAATAATGTAGCGCACACAAGTTTGATTACATTTTAGAGCTACAAGTGAGCTTTATTTATGTGAAATGAGATCAGCAAACACAATGAGTTTTAACTGATGATGTACAATAAAATCATTATAAAACTAAAGATGGGACAGAAATTTAAGCTGAGAACTGAGCAATATAAAACCTGAGGAAATCTGAAGATAATGCAGCTAACTATGCCACATTTATCCAACCAATGCTGATTGTATATTTTTAAAAATCAAGTATAGATCTGATTGGAATCTTAGTTTTATATATTGAAAACTCTGTTACTGAGTGGTAAGTTCATCAGTAAAGTCAGGGCTATAACTAGGGCAAGATACCCGGGGCTTAGCGCCAGGGCACCAAAGTTTACAAGCCAACAAAATCTAGAGGTAAACAAGCAAGGAGTGTTGGGAAAATAAATGGCAGAATTTTCCAGCATTAATCTCTTTCTCTCTCCTTTTTTTAAGCCTAAATTTTCTCTTTCTTGTGTGGGGAACACCATATTCTTTTTTCTTTGGTAGGGTGGTAATGAACTCATGGTCATGCCTCAAGACAGAGTAGGTGGGCGACGGTGCCAAAATTTCCAGTTATGGCTCTGGGTGAAGCGCATATCTACATAGAAGTCTTGCAACAGGTCTGATCCACATAGGTGACATCTTTGGACAACTGCTAGCCCTCTGTATGAAGAACTGCCAGTTTAAAGCTAAAATGCCATTGGATGGGAGAACAGGGCCTTGAAAGTGTCCAGCAGGGAGCACCTGACAGTAGACTAAACAGGCACACATGTCACCTGATGATATTCCTACTAGTATGAGATAGGATCTGTTTCAGTTGTACCTATTGGTTTGTAAATTGCATTTATGCATACATTATGATATACAGATTTTAGGTAAATCATTGCATTATCTTTCTGTTGATGTATTACCTCTGTTTTTGTGATGTGTAACTGGCCATTCTAATCTCAAAATATTCCTGTTCTTACATGGGCCAACATAGTCTACCCATTTCAAGATGCAAACCCCACAAATCCTGAAATAAAATACAAAAATGGGCAACTTGATGGCAAGTGTCCACAGGCCACATCAGTAATATCTTGCCAAAACACCACCACTAGTCCATAGTAAGACCAGCCTTCACCATCTGAGGTTCACAACTCCAGTCTTGCCACTTTTCCACACACACCTTGCCTGCTCAAATCCTATCACCAATACTGCTCCTCAACTGCCTCCTCCTGCCCTCCACAAGCCTGGGTTGCTTGCAGCTTATACCTCCTTTCACATGCTACTGCTAGACCCCCCAAACCACCCTACCAATTTCAGCCAACCCAATTTTCTGTGCAAGGAATTTTTTTATGACAGTGGAGAAGCTACTTAGTCATCTGCCAGCGTAATCTGCACACAGAATGTTCACCAGCACAACTCAGTCCATCTGTCTGTGTGTAGTAAAATTATACACCAGATAAGGATGGGGGGGGGGGCAAACAGACTCCTATAAATTGGAGCTTCCTTTTCCATTGACCCAAGGTCACTCTGCTCACTCCGGAGTCACCTCCTTGCTGAAAAGGTGAAAGGTGTGTCAAAGAAGCTGCATATTAAGGCCACTGTAGTGTATGTTGACAGGCTAGCCCCATTACAGTGCTTACAGCCTCATCTCTGAGCCTTGGGTAGGATCCCCATGTCTTTCTCTTTCACGCCTCTTTCCATTTGAAAGGCTGCCGTTCTTCCTTAGGAAGGTGACCTCCATTTCAAAGGTTGGACAATTTATGTTTGGTTTAAAGATAAAGAGCCACCAGAAGGAAGACCAGGGACCTTGAAGTTGCACATTCACAGTGAGCACATGGGCAGCATACACAGGAGGCACACTGGTTTCAATCTTCCCCAATCACGGATGGGGAACATGTGACTCTCCAGATGTTATTGGATTGCATTCCCATCAACCCTAGCCAGGGGTGATGATGAGAGCTGCAGTTCAGCCATGTCTGGTTCCCCACCACTACCAGGGCCATCCCTGAAACATTTTGCTGTCTGGGACAAAGGACAAGATGGCACTTCGTTCTCCCATTCTCTACATATAAACGCCAACAAGAATGGCTGCTCAACCTGATTTTTACAGTGATAGAAAACACAACACTGTCTGTACCTGAATTCAGCAGGATATGGTCTGTGGCACAGTCACATGGCATGTGCAGCTCTGTCCATTCCACACCCCTCATACCTTGCAGTTCAAGGAGGCCACTTCACTCTGCCTATTGGTAGAGTCAGCCATATGTGATCCCTGCTGATCTTCACTGTAAACCCAGCTATTTTTATGCCTTTAGTTCCCTTACTATAAATGCATTTTTCAGTTTGGGACCATATTACTGCGGTCACATTTCCACATGTGTTATATTATGCAACAATTGCAGCTTTTCCTCAGTTGCTACACAGAACATGCATGCAATTAAGAAGGTACCAGTAGTTGTATGCAGGGTGAGACCACTGATTAACCTCTACTACAGTATTTGGCAGAGGCCCATCAGATTTTCATACATAATCTTTCCTAATTTACCTGGAGATATCAAGGATTGAGTTTGGCTCCTTCTGCATACAGAGCAGCTGCTCACTCACTAAAGCACAATCGTTCATTCCCTCTAAAGGTCAAACTATATATGGAATATGTATTCCTTACAATCAACCTCTTTTGTCTCCCACAATGGGATTTCCTCAGAGATTTGTGCCTCTGCAATCTGCCAGATTAAGCCCATGTTTGCCTCCCAGTGACCAATCAGAAAACAGAGAAAATATATGCAAGAAGGTAAGGAAAATCACATGCTGTAATCCCAGTTATCAAAAAAAAAAAAAAAAAACCCAACTAAAACTATTTAACGATCCTTAAAACTCATTAAAACATACATAAAAATAGTGTCCAGCACACAAGATCAACAAGTGCCCAATTAATTAAAAGACTGTCTAAACATGACGATCTTTACCTGTCACAGGAAGGACAAGAGAGAGGGGAGGACAACCAAGCCTCCCAAGGCAGGCCATTCCACAACCTGGAAGCAGCCACACCTTCTCTCATGTTGCTAACAAGTGTAACTGAGAAGCCTGAGGAACTGATAGAAGGGCCTCTCCTGAAGATCTTAAGAGCTAAGAAGGCTCATAAAGGGAGATATGGTCCTTCAGATAACTTGGACCCAAACTGTATAGGCCTTTACAAGTCATGGTCAACACTTTGAATTGTGCCTGGAAACAGACAAGCAATTATAAGCTAAAATAATATAGACTGTTTTGTTAAATGACAGAAACAGGGAAGTGGTCAGTCTCATTTCTCTTTGACGAGGTCAAAGAGTCTGTGAAACTCCAGGAGTAGCGTTCTTCTTAACAGTCCAAACAAAAATGGCCCCGGTAACAGGATATCTAATTGTATTTTCCCAGGAAAAAAAATATTTTATATTTGGCAAGATGGGAAACTGCAGTACCACCACAACTAAACTGCCACCTAAAAAAAGATGTCCGATTTAGATTTGCCAGTTGACTTGTTTTGTTTTTGTTATAATCTGATCTTCTGGAATGTCTACTCATTTCCCAGGTGGCTTTGGACATTTAAAAAATCAGCAATATCAGACATTGTCATATGTTTGCTCTCCTTCAAGTTGTCCTTGAACTATGACAAATATTTCAAGTTTTAGGTCAGCTCTTAGGTGTCTGTGTTTGGCTTTTGTTTTCATCCGTCTCTTGCTCTTCCATGTCCACATTTTCCCAACTCTCAATAGACTCAGTGATAGTGTTTTCTTTCCTTACTTAAATTACATGACACTGATAAAGTTTAAATAAGACGAAAATTTATCATCCATATCTGCTATGGATAGTCATCAATTATGTAAAATGAGTGAATATTTAAGGAGTCTTTGAAGCATCTCTATGGATTCTGCTCTGTCTCCTTCATGCTTTGTTAAGAAACAATTTTATATAAAAAAGAAATAGGGAGGATGGAGTTCCCAGACATCTGTAGCCACAAGTCAGCCAGCCTTGTAGAGAAGTTCTGCTTTTTCAATAGAACACACTAGACACAGAACTAGGTTTGTGTCGAGCAATGGTAAGATCTAAAGCTTCATAAACAGGCACTCAAAGGGAAGGCATGGAGGGTATGTGGTCTTGGCTGACAGGCACTTTGGTGGTTCTCTTGCCTGATTTTTCATCACCCCTTCCATTCCCCATGTACTGTACTGCCATGGGTGGAACTTGTTGCATGATTACTGGCAACACTTACTGAAAGCAGTACAGATTGGCTGATTGAGAAAGTATAGTCAAATTGAGAAAGTTTAGTTGGGGCCAGTCCTACCACTGGGCTGAGGTGTCTGGTGGGGATAGCTAGCAGGGTTAGCACTGGAAATCTCCTGTTTATTCCCCCTATATTCCAGATATTCCTTTCTAGGAAACATCTAGGAACGCACCAGAGTTATGGTCCTTAGAGAGACACTTGTAGTCTGGTGGGGGAGACATTTTCCGTTTTCAATAAAACAGCTGCCTAGAGGATTCTGGGAGTTGTAAGCCAACAATGTACCCCACCCACCAGTATCAATCCAAGTATAAATCTCCAACAATCTATTCCACCACAAGTGGCCTACTACATAGTCATACAAGTGTCAAATGGAGCATACTGTTTTCAGCATCTGATCACACCATTTGATTTTTTAACATTGGAGTATAATGGGGGCAGTAAGCGAAAACACACAATTCAGTCTCTTAAATATCTATGTTGTTGAATTTCTGTCTTCAGGATGCTTATAAAAATAGATACAGTAATACAGAAAGATTTGTATAATGTTAAAAAAAACCTAACAACCTTGACATAACAGAAATTAACATACAAGGTAACACAACTTTCTTCTTCATGGTCTCTGTGAATGTACACAAATGGGTTAATCTGCAGCTGTGCAGGACCTCTCAGAAGTTTCTAGAGCTTAAAGACATGTGATTAGTGGGACGTTCCCCAGCAGAGGCTCTGCCCACTTGGAAGTCCCCTCAGTTCCTTTTAGCTGCTGCTTAGGTCAGACCTTCTCGACAACTAGAACAACTATTTTTCAATCGTGATTGTCTATCTTCCTATTTGCCTTTGTAGGCTTTCATAATACTCCTTATTGACATTTCCTAATGAGTTTTTCTTTTCTTACATGGTCTTTCCCATTATTTTCATTACTTTCGTTTCCCTCCTTCCCCCCCTACTTCTGCCTTTTTATGGCCCCTCCGGGTCCGTTTAAGCAGTGTGTGTGGTGTTCAAGTAAGATTCCTCTATCCAATGGTCACGACAGCTGCCTTTTTTGTTTGGGAGAACAACATCAGACCCAGTCACTGTCGCCACCTCAACACCAACATCGATCTCGCTAGCCAAAGCCTCCCATGCCAACGACCTCGGTTCCCTCTAAATCGGCTCTCAAACATCACTCTTCTCGGCCAACTGACCAACCGCTACCGAAACATTTCCACACATCCTCCATACCAACCTCCACTTCTGCCTCCCAACCTAGCACCAGCCTTTCCAGGTTCATCCCTCATCTCTAGAGGTCACCACCATGTATAGAGGACCTCCCCTCCACTAGATAAATCTGATAGAGGCCCATCTACTCATTCTATTACTACACCTCTGACTAACTTCTCAAAACCTCAACATCGGTCTCCTTCTTCCGATTCAGCAGCTTCTGATATTCATCAACCTCTTTCCGAAACTTCTCAAGAGTCCCCATCAAACTTGCCTACACCTGATTCCGATGTGGCAGATAATCATCCACCTTTTCCATCAGAAGACTTCATTTCGTACTCCCAACTTGTTCTTTGCGTGGCAAAATCTCTTGAGGTTGAGCAACCTCCACCACCAAAACAAGACCTCATGTTTGATGATATAAATCAGGACAAGTCTCCACCTCTCAGCCTAGCCTTCATACCTGCCATGCTTGACCTCATAAAAGAATCCTGGGACAAACCGCCACCCTCCCTTCAGGTTTCAAGATGAGTAGAGAACCACTACAAGACTCATGGTTCTGACACATTGTTCCTCACGAAACATCCACCACCTAACTCATTAATGAATGAATGCCATTAGCTTCCCACCGTGGTGGTACCTATTTATCTACTCGCATTTACATGCTTTCAAACTGCTAGGTTGGCAGGAGCTGCGACAAGCATGGATTCGATCTTACGACTGCTGGTCTTCTGACCTTGCACAGCACAGAGGCTTCTGCGGTTTAACCCGCAGCGCCACCATGTCCCGCTATACATTGGCTGAAATCCAGTAGTTAAGTTGCAATTAAAGTTGGCCTCTTGAATCAGTGGAACTTATGGAGGAGATTTGCCAAATCCCCACTCAATCAATAGTCCTACTCTAGTTGTAACTTACTACTGGATCTCAGCAATTATATAGTAAATTTTCTAATATTTGTATTTCATATTCGGAGAAATAATTAATAGTGCATAATGTATTCGCGAAGGCTTTCACGGCCGGGATCTAATGGTTGTTGTGGGTTTTTCGGGCTTCTTGGCCGTGTTCTGAAAGTGGTTCTTCCTAACGTTTCGCCAGTCTCTGTGGCTGGCATCTTCAGAGGACAATTTGCTGTCCTCTGAAGATGCCAGCCACAGAGACTGGCGAAACGTTAGGAAGAAAGACTTTCAGAACATGGCCAAGAAGCCCGAAAAACCCACAATAACTAATAGTGCATACTTCCATAGAGGAAAACATTACTTGTAGCAAGTTGGCCCACTATTTAACTCAGAGCTCCATCCCTCCTTCACTTTTCAAACTTTTGCTTGTTTATTCCTCTTTCCAGCTTAATGGCTGGAAGGAAATGGGATTCCCTTGGGACACAAACCAGTCATCTCATCCCAGTCCACTTCCTTTGTTTCTAACAAGTAAGTTTTGAATATTATCATGCATAGGAAACAGGAATCAAGTTTCCTTTTCAGAACCTCCTTCAAGATTCTGAAATATAAAGAAACAGAGCCTGCAGCTGCATTTGAACATCACAATGTATTTATTATACCACCTATGCAGGGCTGTATATAAACAGAGTTTCCATATATACATTTGAGCTGGTGGGGACTTATTTTTGCAGCTTATTTTATCCAAATATAGGACATTTGCTCATTTTGTCATTCTCCTTAGTCGTAAAAAAAGAAGTAAGACAGTGCAAAATCGTTACCCTCCAACCTGTAGACATTTTATGTATTTATTCAATTATACATATTCCATCTTCTACCCATCCTGTTGGTTTTTGTGTTAAATTACATGTTAACTTCCAAATTAACAAAAGCAGTCTGTGAAAGACTGTGAATTTTAGAAGGAAAGTAAGTGGGAGGGATACTTAATGTTTTACCCAAAGGATGTTCCCTCCCCTTAACTTCCTGCTTGCTGCTGCTTTTCTCCATTGAGGGCTCCCTGTGGCCATTTTGAAAGAGTGACTCCAAATGTAGAACCCCAAAGCACGAAAAGCAGCTTAGATCGGGTCATTCAACATAGGGAAATTATGAGTTTTTGCACAAATTTCTCAGCAATTTTCTGAGTTTTTCCATGTTGACAGTCCTTACTGAGAATTCTCCTTGCACCTGTGAGACACCCTAGCTTCCCATGAAATCAAGATCCTAATCTCATTTTTCCCCTTCAACCCACTCCAGTTTTTCACCTTTCCTTTTTCGTGCAGGGAACTGACCCAATTTGTACAGCTTAATGCCCTTTCCAGTGAACCCTGTCCAGGACGAATGTCATTGTGCACAGGAATTGTAACAATCCTGCACAGCTTGGTGTTTCTTCTGACTTCTCCTGGTGAATCCTGTGGAGGAATTATAATAATTGTGGGCCACTTTGCATTTCTTCCAGGAAAAAAAATTGTCAGGAAATTTCCAAGAAATCCTATGAACTTTCCTCTGAGGTTTCTTATAAAAAAGAATATCATGCAGAGAAATCACACTGTGAGGAAAAAGAGGCCTCTTTCTTCTTGTTTTCTTTTTGAAACCAAGAGAGATTCACATACTTAATTTGGAAGCAAAAAAAAAAAAAAAAAAAGCCAGCAGGAAATTGACAACTTCTCCAGTGCCATTTAGAATCACAGAATCATAGAACTATAAAGTTGTAAGGGACCCAACAGGTCATCTGATGTAACCCCTGGGTTATGCAGCAAATTCACAGCTAAACAATCCATAACGGATGGCCATGCAACCTCTGTTTAGAAACCTTATATGAAGCAGTGTCTACCACTTCTTAAGATTGGACTTTGCTTACTTTTCTTTTTTGTTTGATATTGTCTGTTTTAATTCTTGTTTTATATAGCTCAGACTGTAAGCTGCCCAGAGTAGATTCGTTTGAATCGAGATGGGTGGGGTAAAAGCCAAATAAATAAATAGTTCATTCCAAATAGGTCTGATAAAACTGAACAAGAGTAATTACCTCATTTAATCTGGACATTGCACTTCTGCTGATTGTAGCCAATTTATGTTTGTTGATGCTGCCTGTTGGTTAAAATCTGTAGTCCTAAGGACCACCACCACAGTCACATTTTACTGGGACATTCTTTATCATAATAGTTTGCATCGTGTATTTTGGTTCTTCCAAAATTGCAAAAGAAAAAAAGCTATGCAAAGAAACACAAGTAATAAAGGAACAAACTAGAATAAAATTAGCACTTCCCACCTAGAATCAGCTTCTGGGAAAAGGGAATCTAAAACTCTGTTCAGTGAATTTATCTCCTTTGTTCCTAAGAAATTCAAGGTCAAATTAAACAATGCAGATAGCATTTTATTAGAAGGTGAAAGCACATTCACATTCCTATGGGGAAATTCCTTCCAAGCTTTGCACCTGAGCAGTTAGACTTGCAGACAAAGCCTGAGGGCTTGATTCTACTGACAATAAGAACCGCTGTTGTATCACATTCTACTTTTTTTTAAAATGGTATAAAATAAGGTTTCTCCCTGACAGAAACAGAAGAGTGGACTATTTTGCCAGGTAAGCATGTTTTCTTATTGGACAGTGATGTAAAATACTCTTCTACCAGAGGGTCATTTATTTTAGCACACCTGTGAAACCTGATTCGTTTCAATTGCTTTCGGATATGTAAACCCTTCTGTTACTGCAAATTGCACCTTTGAGTAACCAGTAGATGCAGTGGGAGCAGCATTTGGGGCAAGGAAAGAGGGATGGGTGGGCACAGGGACAATGCGGCCAGTTCTTCTCTCACAGCCAGGCCCTGCTCCTGCTGTAGCTGTGCTGTTGTTTCCTGGGAGGCAGAGAAAAGCAGCATTTAGGAAAAGAGGCATAGAGAGAGAGAGAGAGAAATGCTAGCGATTTGGAGGAGCTCTTCACTCTTCCAATCCTGCATCTCAGGCTTTCTCATTTGCCTCACTTCAACTCGGCCTGTCTCACATATACAGTACAGTGGTGCATCACTAGACAATGATAATCCGTTCCACTGAAATCGCTGTTTAGCGAAATCATTGTCTAGCGAAAAGCATTTCCCTATTGGAATGCATTGAAATCTATTTAATGCGTTCCAATAGGGAAGAATCGTCGTTGTCTAGCGAAGATCGGCCATAGGAAAGCCGCTTTGTGAACCACCAATCAGCAGTTTAAATAGCTGTCTTGCGAAGCTTAGGTCCCGAAAACACCCGTTTTGCGAGCGCGGAGGGAGCTGTCAAAATCATTGTCTAGCGAAAATTGGTTTGCGAAGCAGGGGCCAAACATTGTCCAGTCAAATTCCCCCATAGGAATCACCGTTTTGCGAATCGCTATAGCGATAGCAATAAGTCAATGTCTAGCGAAAAAACTGTCATGCGGGGTAACTGTCTAGCGAGGCACCACTGTACTACTGCTCTCTGCCTCCCAGGAAACAGCAGGAGCATTCTTAAAAGAACAGAAGCAGCCAAGCTTTCTAAAGGGACAAACAGCTTTGCCAGTAGACCCTCCCTCTCTCACACCACAGTAGCAGGGCCGAGAGGGTGACGTGAGGGAAGGGTGGGCAGAGGCAGGACAAATCCTCAAATGCAACGATTCTAAAAGCTAATGTAGCCCCTCAGCCAAGATACAACACAATACAATCCACAAAATGGATTAAAAGTGCACACACCGACCCAAATACCATGTGTCTACCATGTTATTTCTAAATTGATTCCATTTAGAATGGTGCTTATTGAGAGCCAAATATAAAGGTAAACAAGGCATGAGTTTACCTCCCAAACAAACCACAAAACGAAACAACTTAATTTGTAAGCTACAGGAAATAAGAAAAAACTTTTGCTATGGTAAGGAATGTATTTCAGTGTTTAAGATATTCCTACTTTAAAAAAAAATGATATCTGCATCCAGTATGACCCTCAGCCATGCTGTTGATCCCCTCAAGGAGTCTTAAGGGAAAACTTGTGACTCTGTGAGAGTAAGTAGTAGACTGTCACAAACTTTTAGCTTTAAGCTCTTCCTGAGGCCAAGCTTAGAGGAAAGTCATTTTGCTAAAATTTAATGAGGTCCTGCATCAGGTACATCCAACACTTGGCTGGTTTCCTTCTCAAGTCCCTTGCAATTTCACAGTTCTGTGATTCTGTGATTCCTTCCTTTTCCCAGCTCTGCTGCTCCTTTTATACTGTATACTACAACCACATTCTTGTTCTGTGTGAATTTCCTAAAAATGGCTTAACCTGTTGCCAGTTCTCTTTCATTACCTAAAATATGATGGGTTGGCTTATGATAATATGGTGCATCTTATTATCACCTTAATAGGGTAGTTCTCCTCTCAAAAGTCCGTGATAGGAAGGCTCTAGAAGCAAAAGTAATGAGTGCCATTGGTGAATGTCTGAGTTGGTGTAAACAACCAGGAAGGGAAGTCCTCTGGTTTCACCTTCTCTGTCCTAGGTTTCTTCATTTACATTGCTTGGAAGAGTAGTATTTTTGGAGAGCTGATCCCAGAATTCCCCCACCAAAATGAACAATAGCCATGCTACTGCAGAGGTGTAACAAAAAAAGTAAATTTTCCAGGTTCTGATTCTTCAAATTTAAACTTTGCTAATGTTCTCAAGTGACCTGATCCTTCTTTTTTTTTTTCAGAATTGCCTCATGCTCTCTACACCTCTGCCAAGATCTTGTTATTTTGAGGCGAGGTGAGTTCAAGGTTACAGCTGCATGTTTCCATATATGTGTGACTAAACTGAGGGTTACACCTTAGTTTCTGGGATTTTCACTAAAGATCACCAACACACATTCAAAACACTCTTCATAGCCTTAAGGGATAGAAACTTTACTTTAAAAGAAGACTGTGTGCCGAATGTTATGCCCAGTATCAAATTCCACTCGAATGTGCTGCAATTTGGAATGTGCAACGCCCTGCCCAGAGGAAAGTACCTTCATGTTAATTCTTACCACCTTCTTTTCCTATATTTATTTAGCTGTAATTAATAATTTAACTATCCTAAAATGGCCATTTAATTATTCACGAGAAAATGCTATCTGCAGTAAACAACTATAGGTTGGCAGATCCCGTTGTATCAGCCATTTTTAAACAAAGGATTTGGAGCACACATCCTTAACTAGTCATGAGCAATTCATAAAATTCCACTTCCCCTGCTTAACCAACTTCTGCGTGTTGTTAGAAAATCCTACTCTACCATTCTGTTATGAAATGAAGGTTTTGATGTGCTGCCAATTTTTCACATGGTGCTCTGGAAACAGATCCATGGCTGCACTGTAAAAACTGAGCCTCTTGTTACATAAACCTTCCCTAGCAACTCCAATTTATCTCTCTCTCTCTCTCTCTCTCTCTCTCTCTCTCTCTCTCTCTCTCTCTCACACACACACACACACACACACACACACACACACACACACACACACACACACACACACACGGCAATGGTGGAAAAATTAAAAGACCCAGCTCTACAACCTTCACCTTCTTGTTTTCTAAGGAATGCAGGACAAATCTGGGACAGCTCTCTCTCTCTCTCTCTCTCTCTCTCTCTCAGCCCAAAATGAGAACAAGGGAAAAGCTTCATCATATACATTCAGATATAGATATATAAATATATTGATATACACCACACAGTGTTGTGTACAGCAGCAAAGCTAGAAACAGATTCCTCTCGCATAGACAAATATGGATGTTGATGCACACATTACACAGAGAGGCGTTTTAAATATCCCTGACCAGCAATTTCTTCCTAGCCCATAAAATATCCCCCTCTCCTGGCCTCTCTTTCCCTCTGCCTCTTGGAGTGCAGTGATAAAAGGAAGTAAACATTGCAGCAGGCAATGCGTGCCAAATGAAACAAACATGAAATGGCAAAAAATAAGTAAATAAATAAATAAACCACCAAAAACCCAGCCTAGCTGGATGCTGCAATAAAAGCAAAATTGATAAAATATGTATGTACACACACACACACACACACACACACTATATATATATATACATAATCTGCATTCAATTTATATCTATAGACAGAAGTGAAGATGTTTTCTCTAGAAGAGGAAGGAATGAATATTTATTGCCAGAAGAAAGCGTTCTGGCAGCCAGAGAAAAGCCTTGTTTTTCTCCTCCCACTGAGACCCACCATGCCTTGCACAGAGTGAATAAAAAATCCTCCTAAATAAAACTGTTTGATCAATAGGCTGCTTAAGGTCTAGATGACTTGAAACATTTTTATCTGTGCAGCCAAGTCTAGTCAGAGCCAGAGTCTCTGACTGAGCCACCTTTTTTTTTTTGCAACAAAAAATGACACTCAATCATTTCTTCTCAATTAACGCCCTTTCAAAACAGGAGTGGAAGCAAGTCCCCTGTCTGTAAATTGTTCATTAGATGAGGATTCCCTCATAGTGAGCAAATGGGTGAGGTTGGTGTGTATGATTAGTCAGAAGTCCTTCAACATGTTTGTACCTGCGTTCTGTGGCTGATTTCCATCATTGTAAAACTGATGGAATCAAAATCAAAACCTCATCAATGAATTTACACGAGGCAAAATGAGGATATGATTGTGTTCAACAGAAGTTAAGAGTCTAATGAGGCCAAAGAAGGACATTTTGAGTCATTATAGTAGCAGCAGTGTGTGAGTTTGTAAAATACTGCCACTGCTTTGTATTCTCTTTTAAATTTGCAGTGTCATCATAACTCTATAAATCGAAAATAACTAAATCAATAAGGAAGAAGACCTGCAATCTTCTGAAGCATACAGCTAATTAACTCCAGCTGACATTGAACCAGGCCCCAAATGAAATGAAACAAAGAAAAGTGTACACAGAGAAAAAGAAAAATTATCTGCTGAACACACCAGGAAGGTTGTCTGCCTTGCTTCAGGCAAGGAGCAATGGCTAATGGTGCTTGGCAAGGTAGCACTCGGACTCCATGGAGATGCCCAGCAATGGAGAAATTACTGTGTAAGGTGCTGTGTGTTTACTTTTACAGAGGACAGTCCTTTTTGAAGAGACCTCCATTTGAAAAGTCCATTCCAGATCAGGTTTAAAGATAAAAGATAAAGAACCATGAAGAGGGAGATTGGGGACCCTCAAATTGCCCATCCGTAGTTAGTGGCTGGACAAAAAGGTCAGGATGAAATGATACTTCAATGTTTCAGACCCTGGTTCAGGCAGATCTTGCTGCCCCGGACTTGGAAGCAAAGCCAAGACTACAGTACTTTCCAAACATCAACCACAGAGCACAGCAAGATAATTTGCAAAACAGGGAGACAAGAAAGCCTCCTGCTGTGACAACAATTATACACTGTATGCAGTTAAGAAATTCCCTTTTTCAGTAACAGATTATCTGTAACATACATGTTGGTCCTTAGCAGCTAAAGAGGGTGCCTGGTTACAGTCTCCCACTCATTTGAGATATATTGTCATTCTCTTTAAATTATAAAAATAATGTTTAATTTTGCAGGGTTACTGTTGACAAACCAGGCAGGAGTCCTCCTTCTTTAGCCTGCTGATTATGTAGGCAGTCCTGCTAAGCTCTCTGAAAGCGCAGATTTCTACTAAAAATTAGATCACTACCAAGCTCCTTCCTTTCCCACTCCCATTCCCAAGTGGAAAGTGATTCATGAATCTTGGAACTTATTCATGAATCTGAAAGGGGTAGAGAAAGGAGGCAGAGAGTGAAGAAGGTACTGTAGAATAACTACACTCAGCAAATATCAGCCCTCTTTCAAAAACTCAGGCTTAGTTTATATGCCATTTGTGTCTCCTGGCTTAGCTAGAAGTGGCCACCTATCAAAGGGCTGCCCTTAACACTTCTACTTTTTCTAGTCAGAGCCTGGAAGTAATGAGTCATGAACAGTGTAGTTACCTATCACCAATTCACTCTCCTTTTTAAAATAAGGGTCTAACAAAAGAAAAGAGAAGGAACGGGTAAGAAACAATGCTTTCCATTTATTTTTAAGAGTACTTTTAAAGGGCATTTTAAGAGCCATTCTGAGTAGAAATTTTCAAGTTTTAGATCATTTTCATAAGAACCCTATGAGTTTTGTTGCTGCTGTTGTTCTTTATTTCTCTAACAGAAAAGCAATGGTAACAAGTAATATGAGCAATAAGTTATATGTAGAGGGATAATTTCTATGACATTTCACATTTTCTCTGCAACCTACATTTGAACCCATAAGCAAGTTTAAACTTGTTTATAAATAATCTGGTCTTTCTCACCAGATTACTCATAAACTTGTTCAAACTCACCCATATGCTCAAACATAGGTTGCAGAAAAAAATATGGCATGTCATAGAAATCCTCCCCTAAATATAAAATAGCAGGTTAAAATTTTAAAACCGCAAGTCAACAGTGAACATTTAATTCAGGGAAGATTGCAGCAAATCAGGTAACAAAATACTTTCAAAAAGCAACTTTTCAAACTCTAGTTTTAGGTTTGAAACTGCTTTCAAGTGGGATAGTGTCTGCCT
Source organism: Pogona vitticeps (assembly GCF_051106095.1). Taxonomy (NCBI): domain Eukaryota; kingdom Metazoa; phylum Chordata; class Lepidosauria; order Squamata; family Agamidae; genus Pogona; species Pogona vitticeps. The sequence goes on along the minus strand of NC_135783.1, from coordinate 58,988,679 downwards.
GTTTCTCGTTTCATACAGAGATTCAGATACAGGGGAAAAAACCACAAAGTCCATGTAGCAGCCACATGTGAGCATATGTGGGATGTATCGCAAGGGCAGCACATGATGGAGCTGTGGACATTCGTACGGACAGTAAAGGAAGGCAGTGAAAGCACTATGAAACACCCAGTTGGATGCCATAAATTTTGTTGGCCTGCAGAAATCATATGACAGTGTTTGATGGATAAGCATAGCAGCTGTTCCGTGTAACTGATCTGGGGCACAGGCACGAAGTATGGATAGAAATCAAAGCGATGTTATATAGCACCATGTGTTTGCCTCAGACCAGAAGAGGTCATGGCATATGGGCCCTTTAAATCTGTAGCAAAGCCAAGTTCATTTCTCTGTGGAGTTTCGAAAGGAAGCACATGATGAGAGCAGTTGGAAACCACAGCTCTGCTGGTGCTGATTGTGGACTGCTAAGGAAAACGAGCTTCCTTTCTGTGTGTGTATGTGTGTGTGTGTTTATACACAAACACCCCCCTAGTTCCTCGTGTATACCCAGAGAAACACAGACACTAGTTGTTCCCTTCTTTATTTGGCTAAAGGTATTGCGCCATAGTGTGTTCTAATTTATCAAAAACCTGAGGGGAAATAACCTGGAACACAGAGAGAGTTAGAGGAGGAGGAGGAGGAGGAGGATGTGAGGGAGAGGGAGAGACGCAAAGGAGAGTAAGGAAAAGGGGAAAAAGTCACCCTGCTGGCAAATGAATGCAGCAGGGATGATGTCATTGGAACAGTTGGTGGAGAAAAGAGAAAAACAAGTCTGTGTGTGCTAATCCTGTTTGCTGCCCTAAAGGGAATGGAAAGCAGCCAAGGCAAGGAGTTCTGGGAAACCATATAAGGGTGCCAAACAAGCTTTGCCGCCAACATTAGGAACTGACATCTTTGTTCTTTGTAACTTGGAAGGCTGCCAAAGGCCTCATTTCAGCTCTGCAGCATGATTACACTGGACGCCTGCCAGCTGAGCGCTCTCTGAGCTTCTTTTCTTCTCTGGAAGCTTTTTGCCAAACATGCTGCAGTTACCATGGTAGTAGGTGGAAAGGAAAGTTTAAAATTATACATACATACATAGTTATATATATGAATGTGTGTGCATGTGCGTGCACAGACACACATATGTTTTTGAAAACAACAACTGAGTTGTGCCCTGCTTGCTTGTATCCAGATGTTCAGTGCTTTTGCAAGCTAGCCTATTTAATCAAGGATTTATCAAAAATGCACCCATAGCATTAAAAGAGAAAGGTGACTGGTGGAGAGACGTGTACATACATATCCCGTTTCCATCACCAAAAGGCAGAAGTGTTTTCCTGCTTGGCTATATTCCTTTGAAATAATTAGACTTGTGATTAAAAGGAGACGTCCAGATTTTCTAAAACAGTTGGAAGGTGAAAAGGGGCTGGGCCTGTTATTTTTGAATTATTGTCCTACAGTCAGCTCAGCAAAGGCAAGCTAATCATTGGTGGTGATACAATTAACAGAAGGGATGTTTATGTGCCAGGGAACTTGTGTGAAGAAATAGTGCTGTTTCATGATGTACTCTGGTTCCCACATTTACAACAGATATTTTGATAAAGTCAAAGCATGCTGCCAGAACCTGATGGATGGATTTAATTGTGCATATAATGGGAGTGGCATGGCCCATATTTTGTTTCCTTTGCCTTCTCCTACCCAGAGAAGAATCCAGCCGTTTCAGTTTACAAATAGGAAAGTTCTTTGCTCAGGGATTTCAAGTTCAGCCTGCTGCTATTTTTAACCAGCTTCATTTTTCACCAGGTTAGAAAGTAGATCATCTCCTGGGAGGTGGCAAGAATCTATCAAAAGTTAAAAGCATCTTTCAAAGCACATCCAGCCAGCGTGTTTCTGCAGTCAAGGTTACAGAGAAGCAGGGATAGGATTGCCAGAGTCCTCTTTCCCTGTCGCAGAATCTGAGAGATGACCTCGCAGTGATCTCAAGAGTATCTTTCCCCGAAACTCACTAACAATGCAATGGGATCCCCCTTCTGTTTTGCCTTGAATTATTAGTGTTACATACACCTCATCAAATATATATATATGAGAGAGGGAGATTTCAGTCCAAGATATGCAAAGGACACATTGCTAAGGAAGAGAGAAATTAAAAAACAGTAGACAAAAATGGCCACGAGAGAGTTAAGCGAGAATGAATTCTCCTCCTTGAAATCAATAAGATGCATACAGTTCAGTTCTTGCTAAAATCACAAGGAGCTGCTCCATGTGACTTTTGAATAAGTGTGCATAGGAGCATTATCTTAGAAGCATTATATTTTAACTGCATCATTTTTGTGCCCAAATCATTCCTCAGAATTCATGGTTGCCATTTAATATATTGTTTGGGGAGTGAGGAGTCACTTGAGAAGGTAGGAGCAGTTGATAAAAGCACAGGCTCCCTAATTACTTAGTAGATGTGTCTTGATGGGGCTGGAAGGCCAATGGCTGGGGTTTGAACTGTTGAGTTTAGTCTTTTTCCCAACCACAGCAGTGTAGGTGAGTGCGTTAGTTTGTGCCAGAAAAGTACCGTAATTCATAATCCCTAACCAATATTACTATATGGTTGCAAAAAGGCTCATTTTATAATGGTATTTCTGCATGGTAGAAATGAATAAAATGAGGAGTGTTTGCATTCTTGAAAATGCTAAGAACAAACTCTTTTTAAAAAGGTACAGCTCACTTTTAGTATGGTACAGCCATCCCCCATTATTAATATGAGTGCCAAGAAATTGGTAGTATGTGAATACTTACAAATCAATTTTTATATGTATAGGGTGTCCCCGTGGAAAAAAGAGGACATGGCCAATTATACCTGCTGAAATATTTTCTCCCCCACAAATGCTATAGGTGCTACAGTCCTCTCCCAATCTAGATAAGCTCACCAAGCAGTTTCCAGTTGAAACCCCCTCTCCAACTATTTGTTTCCAGTTGTGCTGAGGCAGTAACTTTTACCAACTGGCAGATATGAGGAACCAAAACAATGCACTCAGATGAAGACAGCATTCATGGAAAGGCTCCAACACATTTTGTTGTTGCTTTGCAAAAGGAAAGAAGTGAGAAAGCATCAAGATAAAGAAGTAAGCCAGTGAGGTGACCTGCAAAATCAGTTCTTTTCATGTATCAAAAGATCATGAAAAACAAGTTCTGAGGGGGGGAGGTAGGTGGTCTGGTAGGAGGAGAGAGCAACATGAAAGAAAAACAGAAGATGAGAAAGAGTCAGAAAATGGAAATCAAATGAATATTTTCTGCATGTTCAATCCCACTGCACACAGAATGTTTGAGTATAACAGGAAAATTTTGTGTGTGTGTGTGTGTGTGTGTGTGTGTGTGTGTGTGTGTGTGTGTGTGTGTGTGTGTGTGTGTGTGTGCGCGCACAGAAGAAACTGCAAAGTACTATTTGTGCCCAGCAGTTTCATAAATGCCATGTACTATTTGTCATGTCATAGTGCTACAGGGGTAAGAAAAGCTGCACCTGCCGCTGTACCCTGATGTAGGGAACTAGTAAATACAGCTTATTGCATCAAATCACCCCTTCAAATATTTCAGGGAAGGACCTACTAAAAGATTTTATAACTCAACTTCCCGTTTGGTAAATTGGGAGAAATTATGTAATTTCTCTCTTTACCCACAAAAAGACCTTGGTGAAATAACAAAAGCCATCTTCCTGGTTCTTGGACATTCCTTTATAAAGGATTGTGATGCACATCGACCTACTAAACTACAGTCTCACTTGTCTTGCCCCAGGCAACATCCATACTTTTTTGGGGGTGGGTTGGTGGGTTTCCAAGCAGTGTCCTGGATGAGAAACAACCAACTCCAGGCCTGTTTACTTCCAACAGGGAGATTTCCCTGTGTGTCCTTGGATTATGCCCAGCTCTCTCTTGTGCTATACAAAACGTTTCTGACTGATTCTTTCAGAAAATGTCAGAGATAACGAAAATGGAACAGGCCAGGTTGTTGTAAACATTTTATGGCCAGATAGCAACTTTAGACAGACAACACTGGAACTAAAACAAATACAATGTATATTTTACTGAATCAGTAATCGAGGTCCATCATACTTGTACTCTGTGTTGCTGGAATGAACTTATGTTTGCTCCAAAATAAATCCTACGGTATTCAATGAGGCATATTTCCAGGTAAGAGAAGGTACTGTACATGATTGTAGCCTAACTCTCCACTGTTGAATTTGCCTTCCTGTATCTACGAAGATGTTACTTTGACCAAAACAAGAAGTAACACAAACGAGATTTTCCCAGTCTTTTCCAGATAAAGCCAGGGTTATATTCCCAGTTCTTCATTCCTGGAACTGAAATTCCACAGCCTAATTTAATTGATGTATTCACCACAATGGTAAAACCTAATTATATGCAGACACGAAACTGGCATCAAGAATCGGTGTACAGGCATGTACCTGTTTGTAGGCTTAGTCATCATAAGACTCCAGGGTTAAAATGTGAAGCACAACACTTCTTGCTTTTTAGGGCGCTTCTATTTTCTGTATGTGTTTTATTGCAACTAGTCACAAGAGAAGGTGGGAAGGTTTGTTTTGCATTTCTGGATCAATAAGGAGATCAGACATCTTACCCTGAAGATCTTCCTTCCTTGCCTCTTCACCATAAAACACACATTTTTTTTATTTAAGTCCTTTTAGATTTACTTACAGGTCATAGAATAACTCCAAGAAATTTTAAAAAAATAGTACCAACAGGAAGATTCCCAGGTATTGTTCACCCATTTGTCTATTGTGAATTGGTGACCCAACAAAGCCCTGTAGTTGCAACATGGTAACACAAAACAAAAACAAAAAAGAAAATAATTTTTTTTCCCATTAACAAAGTTCTCTCTCTCTACCTTTGGTAACTGATTTTTTTCTCCTTTTTTACTAGCTGTATTGTGTCAACCATTCACCATTTTGGATTGATGGATGCAAAACAGAATAGGGCTCCTGCACCTCAAACAGTGGGATTTCCTATTCCATGCAGCTAAAAATGGTATAGAAACCCTGCTATATGTTATATCCAATCACTTTACACAGATACATTATGATTTTTTTTACTAATGATTGCTGTTGGTTTTTATTGTGCAATTCTTTATATTGCTATTGTTGTGTCATGCTGCTCATTTGTTTGCTTGCTATATTTTACCCACAGAATTTTAGCTATTCGGTAAAATAAAAATGTGATCAGTCAATAAATCAACCGTGAACATTTCATTATCCGACCAGTAGGAACCATCTCTTTTACCTCCCCACCACCACCCTTTTTTTCTTTTTCTTTTTCTTTTCCATTTTCTTTCCTTCATTTTGTCACACAGCAGTTTGGTGATACAATCTGAGGTTTCATGGCTTTGACTACAGAAACTCAATGTTATTTGAATCCACATTTGTTGAAGTATGGTGCACATAGGAATGGGAAATGTGTGCAAATTAAGTATGGAATTAAAGACACGCACACAAAAGGAAAAACAAGAAGACCACTGACCTGGGTATTTCTTTAAGGTACTTTGACACTTGAGGCTTCAAGTAAGAAGTACACTGGACTAAATCCAGTTACATAGTTGTGCCAACCAGGGTAGACCTGTTGAATCGGTTGCTGCATGGTGAATCAAAAATTGCATAAATTCCATTTATTAAGTTAGCCTACTCTAGTTGGGACTACCAATTGGATTAAAGCCATTATCTGCAATGCCTGTTATGTCACGATTTGTTTTCCAGATTTTCTCCTGTATTAAAGGTAAAGGTAAAGGTTCCCCTTGACAATTTTTTGTCCAGTCGTGTTCGACTCTAGGGGGCGGTGCTCATCCCCGTTTCCAAGCCATAGAGCCAGCGTTTTGTCCGAAGACAATCTTCCATGGTCACATGGCCAGTGTGACTTAGACACGGAACGCTGTTACCTTCCCACCGAAGTGGTCCCTATTTATCTACTCGCATTTGCATACTTTCGAACCGCTAGGTTGGCGGGATCCTGTATTAAGCACAAGGAAAAGCAGCACAGAAAGATACGAAGTCATCCATGAGTCTCCCTCTGTGTGTTTTCAAGACATTCTTGAAGCCCTCTTCAAATTCCTCCTAAAAAGCTGGGAGGCTAGACTAAGAGATGTGGGATATTGGGAGGGCAGCAGACAGTGCAATATCCCCCTTCAACTATTCTTTTATTTGATCTAGGGAAGTATTGTGGACAATGTGGGCAACAGCAACTGCCCTAATTGAAAACAGTCTCCATGGGCTTTTAAATGTAGCAGGCAGGGATGCGAAGAATACACACTAAACTCTGTATTCCCATTGATGGAGGCTGTCTTGGAACAAAGGGATGTTCAAGGCCTGTGAGATTCATCAGCTCTAGTGCGAGGACGAGATTATGCCTCAGAGTTGAGCTTTACTGCTAACGCCTGCACATCGTGCTGCGGTTTAAGGTACATGCTTGAAGGCCAGTAAAGCAAACTGGCAACCTAGCCACTCCCTAGTCTTCTGGAGGCAGCTGCAATCAGTGACACTGACACAATATTTCAAATGTACAACGCATATTGTGCAATACTCTGTTATCAGGTGCATTCTGGCATTTGTACTATTTGATTAGATCCAGTTTTAAAATAATTTTGGTGAAGAAATAGGTGTGTGTCATTGTGCCAGTGAAAGGTGGGCTTCATGTTCTGCACACACGGCACGTTTTCATTATTTCTAAGCGATAGAGACAATTTAGTACCAGAGAAAGGAATATTCTTACATCATATTAACAAAAGCTATTAAAGCAGAAGGTTTCCTAACTTCAGACAAGGTATCCAAGTAAGCCCCATTACCACTTGAATACTATATAAAAATTATCCCTCATTATAAATCTTGCTATACTCAAAATGAATATAAATAGAACTGTGGTGCTGCATTGGCAGGCCTCATATTTCTCTTGGTTCCTATTAAATGAGCTACTAAATTACAGCGTCCTTCTTTATAATAACCTTCTCAGAAGCTAAGCATCTCATGTGTTATGAAGGGCTGTACAGCATGGGAAATTAGTATGGGTGGTTTATTATGGAGTAAGCACTTAGCTGCACATTAGTGTTACAGGAGAGTGTGTTACAACAGAGGGAAAGTGGGCTATTTCATTATCCTTTCAACAATCTGTCATGGGGACCTGGAAGCCCAGACAGAATTGGATATTTTGCTGATGCAAGACTTATAAGAAGGAAGGGCGGGGGAAATACAAAAGCCTCTTGGGACAAGACGCCCAGCGCTGCCAACCTCCAGTGATTTAACAATCGTAAATCAGGTCCACTCAGAAAACCCATGAGTGGGTGGAATAATGATTTAGCATTTTTTATAATATTATCCACTGTACAACAAGACTTACAACTCTCACAGAATGACCATTTTCAGAGGCTGATTAGGCCAAAACATAGGCTCTTGGGATGCTATCCTAAATAATAATCTTCCATGTAGGCTCCTTTTCAAGTAAGGTTGTCTGGTCTCAGGGCAACAGCCGAGGTCTCGGGGGGGGGCTGTTATGCTTCCTTGGTTATCCAGCAAGGAGGCAAATTACGAAGTGAGCATCCCTAGAGGACAACGTTTGACTCTTGTGCATGAGGTAGCTTGAAAGCCATAGCATCCATCTCTACCCCTTGCTGGCTGATGGCAGGGTTCACTAGTTCAGTCAAAGGATGTCTGTACGCGTGTTGCTCTTGTGCAAAAAGCCAAGAGTAAGGGGAGAGCTGAGAAGAGAACCAGTGAGCCTATCATGCAATTAGGAGCAAGGCCCTCCACCATCCTGCTTAGCTGGTCCAAAATGTGGCATCTGGCCTGTTGATGAGAACCACTTTTTGGGAGCATGTGGCTCTTTTATTACAACACTTGTATTGGCTTCATGGTTGTTTTCAGGCACAACTCAATGTATTGGTGATGGGTGCTGAAGCTAAGGAATGGAATAGATACCGTAAGGACCACGAGATAAGAGATGGGAAATTTTTCTATGGTGGTTTTCAGAATCCCAGAGCCAGTCCAATTCTGAGAGCTGTAGTCCCAAATCCAAATGTTTCCAATCTCTGCCGGGAAGACAGCTAAAGAATTAACTCCTTCCATTTCTCTGTAAGCGGTGGGTCTTGGGAAATCTCCCAGTGGCCCTGGAAACTGCTGTCAACCACAGCAAATAGCACTGGAAGAGAGGGACAGAATCTGACTTCAATATAAAGCAGCTTTCTTGTTTGAATTGGTACCTTCCTCGTGCAAAACCAGTGCTCTGCCTCTTACATTTTTTAAAAAAATGTGAATTTGGGTCAAGTAATTGCATTTATGTTGGTGGATTATTTTATTTTTATTTTTCAAAGGAATTGCTATTTTAAAGAAGCAAAACAGACAATTTCCTTCTTATCTTACAAAAACGTTGTCATTGTGCAGAATGGAAAGGCAAAGGATGTAGTGGTGATGAAGACAGGATAAATTATTATATTACAGATTCCCTTCTCCTGAAACCCTAAAATATAAATACTAGCTTTAGAGAGAGGACTTTTTATCAATAGGGTAGGCTTTTATAAGCTGGTGCCTGACTGAGCTTTTAGCCATGGAGATGATGTGATGTAGTCAAACAGGTGTGGCAAATACTGCAGTGTGGGTCTCCCCCTTTGCTATTTTCATAATGAAAAATTGAGATATTAGTTGCATGTACAAATGGCGGTGTCAGTGGCATTAGTACTGCATCTACTGTAGTTTGGCCTCAATTACTGCTCTGTAGCAGTTTTTTTCCCCTTTTTCTCTGATGAAGATCTGGAAGTTCAGCTACACGTAGTGCGTCTGCTTTTCCTGGTGTTAACTGCAGTAAATTAATTTTATTCAATTTTAGTTAAGGCAATGAATTATTTTATTAGCTGGGGGGTATCCAGCAACAAGAGAAGGCTTTACGACAGTCCATAATTGATCAGTCAACCACCAATATACTAGCAGGAGGCTATCTGACTGAAGTATTGAACAGGTGTACAGCACATTGCAACATTGAAACATTTTGGTGCAGGGACCACCTGTTCTTTGAAAAAGACCAAATCTTTCTTTAAATATGCTGGGAGACTTTCTCTGTGTGGCCTCTAAGAATGCCGAAATGCCATGAATAATCAATGAAACTAAAGACTTTTATTACCTCCCGCGCTTTGAAGCACTGAAAGACGATGTAAAACTGCAAGCCAAGCAGCCTCAAGTAAATGGAATAAACCTCCTACAGTCCAGTGCTTGGCATCCTCTTCTTCCTCCTCTTGGCCTAGTAAAAACCTTAAACAAATTAGGGATGTACAAGCTGTGAGGTACCCAGACTTAGCAGCGAAGGGAAGCGGCTGCTGGGGTTATGTTGTGTAACTGCCAAATGCGTGCAGCTCATCTTGGCAGACAAAGCAGGCAGGTTATAAATTTCCTGAGGTTTAATGTACAGAATCTTCTAGTGAGCAAAGGCAGCCATAAAGAACAAAAGAAAATGAAAGTCACAAAACCTAAGTTGCCTACCAGGAATTGCCTGAGAAGGTGGATGCTTGCCAGCTGCATGGCTGGAAATCCAAATAATCCATCTAATGAGAGAATCTATGGCAGCAGATCCTGGCATACATTCGAAAGCCACCATGTTTTGCTCTCTGCATTCAGCTTGCAGCTCAAATATGCACAAAAGATTTGCCCATATTTGACAAAATTAATCCTTGTTTTCACACATGGAAAAATTTATTGCTTTGGAAATAAGTATTTGTTGATTGCTACAGATGGAAATCTTTAAAATGCTGTCATAAAGCTGATCCCTTTATGTCCCATCAACCCTGAATGGAGAAATGTCCAACTGTATCAAGGATGGGTTGCAAGACACCCCTCTCCACCTTCTTTTCACTGCCTCCTTGATCACTCCTGGTGCTCAATAGATTTCCACTAGAGACGAGCCAAACAAGCATTTGGCAGTTCAAAGTCCCACCTCCTCCAACAAGTGTTCACTCAGCGGCAGTGGCCTGGCCTCCCTGCCCCACCTCCTCCAAGAGCTGTCTCTGAGTGGGTGCCTATTGGAGGAGGAGGGGCTTTGAACAGCCAAACATCTGTTCAACTGATAAACAAACCAGCACAAACCACCGAACCAGCGGTTTTTGCCCATGTTTAGCTCCCATCATTTCACAAAGATGTCCATACAGTACGTGGTTCTCTGTGTTGTGAAAATCACACCGTTTTTCTCTGTGTTCCCTAAACCCTGTGCAGAATTTAAACTGTGCCCCCAAGTCTCAAAGGGCTCTGTGGGGCAGGAGTTTCAGGGAATTGTTGTTTTCAATTGTCGTTTTGTCTGGGTTTCCAAGTAAGAGACAACTCTCAGAAGAAGTAACACAGGAGGAGGAGAACGTTTGTTCTTTGTTTTGAAGCAGGTGCAAATGACATATGGCTTGTAGGCTACAACCCCAAAGCTATCCTGGACCCTCATGAAAAGGTTAAAATAAACCATAGGAGGGTTAATAGTTCCGTGTTTCCAAGAGTAGTGGCATTGACATCAAGGGCTTAGGGTAAATGAGTCCCCTAAGCTTCCCTTACATCCCGAAAGTGAGAAAAACAAAATAAAAAATGCCTATCATGGCACTTCCTGTTACAGCTTTTTTAAAAATCACCCAAAATTGTTTTATCTTTTTATTGTATTTTTATTGTTGTAAGCCGCCGAGAGACTTTGGGTAGAGTGGGTGGCATATAAGTTAAATAAATAAATAAATAAATAAATAAATAAATAAATAAATAAATAAATAAATAAATAAATAAATAAATAAATGGCTCTTCCCAAGCCTTGTGCAACTGTTACAAAAATCTGACCCCGAGCTTCTTAAAAATAATCTATCCCTAGTTTAAGACCTGGGTATCCGTCATCCCCCATTTCCATCTGGTGCCAGGACTCACCAGCTCAGACTGAAGGTGTTTGTGAAACCTCCGCATGCACACAACTGGCGCACCAAGAACCAGAAGCTGGAGAGAGAAGGCGGTCGGCCCATTGTGCAGTCTGGATCAAGGCAGGGAGTCAAGTGTCATCATGAGCCTTCTTGGTACATAGGTGAGAGCAGCCTGCATCTGGAAACATTCTGTGTGAACTGGTAGTGAACCTTCTGCACATCCCATACAGTATTGCCTACAAACGTACACTTATTTGTAGTCTAGGCCTATTTCTGGGATTCCCTTCATGCACTCATTTCCACAATTAGCTGGTCGGGAGACAATCCTGTTTTCCCTCCCAATCTTCCCCTCCCTGCCTCTGTGATATCATACATGCCCACCCCCTGGTTTCAGGTTTTGCCCCTGAAATCTCAGTGAACCTGATGCAGCTGAGCTGACAAATGTATGGACCAGGATAGTCTGGTATCTTCTCCGACACAGTTCCCACTAAATTCACAGTTGCTACTAAATTTATTGGCTGCAGCAATACATTTTTCAGTGGGACCTATATAATGTTCCACATCTATCCTCCTTCGTGCCTGTAGGAGAGGTAGCATAAGGAAGCTCAAGGAGAAGTAAAGGGAAGGGGCTATGGGCTTGGTCCCTTCTGGGAGCTACAAACTCTGATAAATCCTCACAACTATAGCTGTTCCCTCCAGGAAAACTGTTCAGTGACTGGCTGGTATTCAGGCTTCTGTGCCTTTGAGACATCACCAGACCTTCTCACTTCTCACAGCTATTTGTATCATTCCATCTCCCAGCAGGGACAAGCTTTCCTCTGCAGCTTAATCGCAAAGTTGCCTAGCAACCGACAGGAACTACTTACATCTACTGAGAGAGAAGACATTTGAGGGAAATCAAAATTCTTTCAGAAGTTCACAGGGGAAGCAGAATCACATTATTAGTCCCTCTTCTAGTCAGCAAAGTGAAGGAAGGAAGATAGAGCCTGTGTGGCCAGTCAGGCTGTCTTGCCACCTTGTGCTTCCACCTTTTTATACCCATGTACTTGCACAGTGTCATCGAAGCGACCAACATGAATTTGACCCAACTCTGGGAGGCAGTGGAAGTCAGGAGGGCCTGGCGTGCTCTGGTCCATGGGGTCACGACGAGTCGGACACGACTTAACGACTAAACAACTTGCACTCAGTGTGCCTTTGCCTTCCTAACTTGCTGAGGAAAAAAGGGCCCCCATGGTTGTTCTGGACATCAGCTCAGATTCTTGATTAAGATTCAGCATCACCAACAACAAGTGGGAGAAGAAAGAATCACACAAGTGTGTGCATCATGACAGTTTACCTAGCCATGCCTCTGAGACAGTCTAAAAATGCAGGGAGCCATTTTGTTCTATGAGGGGGTGCGGATAAGTATTGAGCTTTTCCCAGAAAAAACTGAGCTGCCTTGGAAGCTATAAATTGCAGGGTGTATTGGCCAATCTGTCTGTATTCAATGGTGCAAAAACCAACTACCTAGGATTTTAACTTAACTTTCATTTTCCGGTCCAAAGTGAACATGGCAGCACCTCCAGAAAAGTTCAGTGTGGAAGAGCATAGGACCATAATCAAGTTCCTGTTTCTCCAAGGGAAAGGTGCAAAGCAGATCCATGATGAAATGTCACAAACTATGGGCAACAGGGGCCCTTCCTATGCAACAGTTAAACGTTGGGTTGTCAATTTTTAAACTGGCCATTTCGGTGTTAAAAGTGAGAAACCCAGTGGAAGGCTTGTTTCTGTCTCTGTGCCTGCAAATGTGAAAGCCATCCATAACATGATCATGGAGGACGGCCGAATATCAGCCAAAAGTATTGCTATATATCTGAGAGTATCATGTGAGAGGGTTGGTGCCATTATCTGCAACGACTTGGAAATGAGAAAGCTGCCAGCAAAGTGGATCCCCAAACTTTTGACAACCGAACAAAAGGGGAACGTGTGGAGTCATCGGTGGCTGTTTTGGAACATTTTGCAAGAAATGAGTCAGATTTCCTGGGCAAACTGGTAACTGGTGATGAGACATGGATCTACTGTTATGATCCTGAGACAAAGGAACAGTCTAAGAAATGAAGGCACAGTGGTTCCCCTAGGCCAAAGAAGTTCCGAGTGCAAAGGTTGGTGCAGAAGCAAATGGCAACAGTTTTTGGGATAAGAAGGGAGTTCTGCTGGTGGACTTCATCCAAGAGGGTTCAACCATCAATGATAAATATTACTGTGCTTTATTGATGAAGTTGAGGCAAAACATCAAGGAAAAATGTTGAGGAAAGCCCTCCAAAGGTGTCATCCTGTTGCATGACAACGCCTCGTCACACACTGCGGGTGAAACAATGGCAAAACTGACCTCCTTAGGCTTTCAAGTGATGCCCCATCCACCCTATTCTCCCAACCTGGCTCCTTCTGACTATTATCTGTTCCCCAAACTAAAAAAACACCTAAAGGGACAATGATTTGGGAGTGTTCTGGAGGCAACTAATGCTGCAAATGAGTGGTTACACCAGCAGTCGGAAGATTTTTATTTACAGGGACTTAAGAAGCTGCAGGACAGATGTTGCAAGTGCATTGACTTCCTGGGGGAATATGTAGAATACTGTGGCAGTTACAGCTTCCTAGCTCATTTTTTTTCTGGGAAAGGCTCAATACTTATCAGCACCCCCTCGTATATCCATTAAGAAGTCACAGAGTTTTTTGTTTCCACAGGGAGCAGAATGGTGTTGTTGTTTTTTGTAAAAGTGAGTGGGACACAAGTCACAAATAAGAAACACCTCCAAAAATCTTTGCACTGTGAAAAGCAGGGTTCAAAACAATTTATTGTTTTGGGGCAAATGTTTGTTTCCCTCCAGCTACCATGAGAGAACTACAACTCAACCTTGCACCATCAGATCTTGTACCTCGGAATTTGCTTCATTTATAAAACAAGTGAATTTTAAGGTTTTGCTTGCTTGCTTGCTTGCTTGCTTGTTTGTTTGTTTGTTTGCTGCCTGCATGATGCAATTGCTGATTCGAACCCATTTGGCACTTTTTTCTCTCCCATCTGGGGCTTTCTACTTTTTCTTGCTGGAAGTAAACAAAACAGGTTTTTTACTGTGCATATAGACAGGGGGGGCATGTCTGTAGAGGAGGAAGAGAGAGAAGAGCAGAAGAAAAAAAAGAGGACCCTCAAGAGAGGAGTGCAATGAAAGAGAACAGGAGTGGTGTGTGTGTGTGCATGGGGGGCAAGAAGCAAAAATGGGAGAGAGAGAAAAGAGGCCACCAAAAAACTCATTGCTTTTTGCCACCTCTATTACATGTGGAGGGGCTGCAGAAAGGCACCTGACTGACCTCTTGTTTGCCTGTGCATGTATATGTATGCATAGATAGCATGCATCCATGCATGTGCTTGTATCTGAGGGAGTGGTGTGAAAGGGAGCAGAGCTGGGTACACTAAGCACAGGACAGGATTTGCAGGAAGAAGAGGAAAAGGGAAAGAGGGAGGTATGAAACACTGGTATAAAAGGTGAGGGGGCACTAGGTATGGAGGCCAACTAAGGTGGGGGGAAGCAGCAGCAGAAAGAGAGAAATAGGGGGCAGTTTACCCCAGGCAGAGAACTCTTGACTCAATTCTGGATCACCTCTTGAAGGGTGGGAGTTCAAAAGTGCTTGGAGTTGGTGATTTGCTGACTTATTGGTGTGGAAGATGAATTCCCAATTTAATACTCAAGCCCAGTGTGAGCACTGATTATGATTTCATACATAATGAGGGCTGCGAATCAAATCACAGCTCCGTTTCCCAATGTAACTGCACTCTGAGAACGAACAGGGAAGTTGTGTATGTGTAGGTGATGTCATATTGAGCATGCCAGCATTTTGGCCCTGTGGGCCCCAGCTTTACTGCAGCCCTGATCTGTAATTAAAAGGTCAGGAGAGAGACTTCCCATTAGAATAGGTAATATGTTGAACTATGATGGAATAGACAATTTTTTGATCTGCTGTCAGACAATGACTGTTGCTGTTAGATTAGAGCACCAATGCATGTTATACATGATGTGAACCAGTGGGTGGCAGTACAGAAAATAGGTAGAGTACGTCTTCCTCCTCTTGTCTTTTCCAGATCTACATGCGGATTGGCACTCATAGGCTTCCTTTCTTTTCCCCTCTAAAGTCCATTCTTGTTTCTTTTTGTTTTCATTTAGACACAGCCAGCAGCACATGGGATCTTCATCACAGCTCATCAGACCTGCATGAATGGATGCCAGGGCTAACGTAAATAGGTTTACGAGTCTTTTTGTCTTGCACTGTCACTAAATGGATTGCCTCAGGCAATAGACAGACATTTTGATTTTTGTACTAGTTAAAGACAAATGTTAAATTACTAAGGCCGTGGTCACACCAGCAAAATGTCCCCATTGTTTTCTCGTGTCTTTTACTCCCTGAGTGTTTGCAGTCACGGGACATATTTTCTGAGGTGTGCATTCTTATGTGTTTTTTAATTGCAGCAATATTTCTCTAAATTCAATGTGATACTACTGGCTAAACTTTGGTTCTGGAATATTTCCCTCTGGGTTGTTTATGTCTCTGGAGGCCCTTCCCCCCTTTTAATAAAAAATAATTTTGTTACATTGATGTTTTGGCAACATTTCTGTGATGGATATGGGTTTTTCTGCTGCGTTTGTGCTTCTTGCAGCAGAGAAACTAGTACAGTAGTCAGGCTTTGTTTTCAAGGCAGCTCAACCACAAGAGGAAAACATGAAAGGGCTCAGCCAGGGGAAGCAGCATCACCTAGTGGAAGGATCCACAGATAAGTGAAGTGTGGAGGCCAATGGCACAGTTTTCCAACGCACCAACACCCCGCTTGCTAAAAATTTTTTTTTTGCAAAAATTAAAGGAACATACAGGCAGACAACATAACTGGTGGAAGCAACACAAGGTGGTTTTCCAGAAAAAATATTGGTACAGCCATGCAGACAGAACACCACTGTAATTGTTGCATGATGATTCCTGCAACAACAAAAAAGTAGAAGCCTCCTGGTGGGTGGGATTTCATGTGGAGACAGCAGAAGGGGAGCAAAAGATTCGATGATGGCCACGCATCTTCTGAACACAAAAAAGTAACTTGAAAATCAAGAGAAGTAACTAGGAAACATTTTGCAGGTGTGACCGCAGCCTGAATTAGCCTGATTCAATTCTGGACTGAAGTAGAGCAGATTTACACATTTATCCAGTGTTCAGAGCACAAATCCAATGTGATTGGCCATAAATCACTTGAGCTATGTTCTCTCTTCCTCCTCCTATTCTCTGTTGGTTGAAAACCAAATATAAATGTAACTTATGAGATTTCCTCTCCTTGTCATGTCAACAAATTTCGTGTACATCAATGGAAAAGCAAAGAAATAACAGCTGTTTTAGTTTTCCATTACAAGTCAATGGGAAGTTTACCTATAGATTTGGATTCAGAGCACAAACCAAACAGGACGGAGCAGAAATTGCTCCCCACCTAATTCCAAAGCCCCAAATTGGCCTCTTGATCAGATTGAGGGAGTCACGCATTGCCCTACTTGCCTAATGATTACTCCAAGTTCTGTGCAAGACAGCCATACTCTGCCAATAAAATAACAAGCAAGTTGCTGGTTTCCAGCAGGAATCATGCAATGGCTGACAGATAGCCCTTTTCTAAAATGGAGCATAACAGCCTTTGTTGAGTAAAGGGAAGGTTTCCTTCCATTCTACTAGAATCAGCCCTTTTATTCTAGAGTGTAGCTCCACTGTATTGCACAAGAAGCAGAGGTGTGTGTAAAGGACAGCAGAAGGTGGTATTAATGAACCTATACCCAAGCATTTGTGAAGCCAAATAAGGACAACAACACCCTGACAAAACATTTGCAGACTGCAGCTGCTTCATAGCAATGAGCTGCAGAGACAGAGACTGATGGAACAGATATTTTTAAAAAGGGTTCCCATTGAGCATGAATGATTCTGTTGCCATGGGAATGTTCGCTGGCTGTGCAAGGGTATGAGGAGGGAAGGGATTCCGGAAAAACATTGGCCGGGGGTGGGGAGGGGAGAGAGGCTGGCATTTCAGTTTCAAACGAATCAGTCCTGGGAGAGGAAAATCCCAAGAAGCTGAGATTTATTGCATGGGATCTGGCACTGAGTAGTTTTGTCCTGCTTTTTCTTCCCTCTCAGTCATGCCTCTTGGGTATTACATTCTAAATGTAACAAAATGGGTAATAAATTGCTGAAGGACGAGCCATTTCTCCTTTATGCAACCTTTGCAATTGCTTTCCAACAAGTTATGGCTCCCATGTTGTATCACACAGACAGACAGACAGACAGACAGACAGACAGACAGACAGACACACACACACACACACACACACACACACACACAGAGAGGGATTCTGGGAAATGTAATCCACAATATAACTTTGTCAAGCTCGAGTCCTTGACTACTGTAAATTGTGAAAGCATATCAAACAACCTACCAATACATTTACTTGATGAAGACACACACTCTGTTGTCAGGGGACCCCTTTCGCCCAGCCAGGAGAGGCAGTTTGCGCATGCCAGCAGCTTCCATGTGAGGTCCCCAGGGGATGGGATCTGAAGCAAAGGGCTGGCTGCTAACTAGGCAGCATTCACGTGGAAACCCCATCAATGTGAAGAGGTAGCACTTCCAATGTGCCTACTGTGTGTACAGGACTGGCCCAAGACTGAGGCAGAGCAATAATTAGCTGTATCTGCATAATATCGAAAGCCAGTAAAGACTTGAACTTAGTGGAGGAAACATCTGGCGGGGGGGCAAGGAGGCGAATCTGCATCATTACCAGCTGTGGTCTCAGGATACCAGCTAAGTCTGAGGGAACTGTTACACTTCCAGGATGTCTCAGAGGGGAGGGAAATCTCAAGGCAATCCATGATGGAGGATGGGACAGTTCTGTTTTATTGTCTGTGGCCCATTTGGCAGTTGAGTGCTCTTCTTTTTCCCCACTGCCAAGTGGCATCAGGGCTCACCTTTTCAGTTTGCAGCTATTGATATGTGTGGTGGTAGTGCAGGAATGTTGCCTGCCTGCCTTGCTCTCAATCCCAAATACGTATGATTTTGCAACCATTACACAAGAGCCCACCCCTTGTGATGTTCACAAGAACCTGCTCACAGTCTCAGGTTTTGTCCCTAGAATCTCAGAGAACGCACATTACTGGCCTGGTAATTCTAACGGCCACTCCACAGTGTTTCTCTTTGTCAGCTGTTCCTTTCAGGAAGAGAAATAAAGGAGGTAATTGGGAAGTACCTAGCATGATGAGAGGACTCTACCCTGGAACTGTGTCTGAGCCAGTCTTCTGTGGCCCTTGGGGTGCAGCAAGACTACTCCTAACAATGAGGATTAGTGGTGTGTTATTCCACTTCTTCAATTGGATTTTGCTCTTTTTTTATGCATTAAGATTCCGTTATCACAACGTAATATACTGTATTTAATTTATCCCATGTTGCTTACACTGTTTTTGTTGTATGTTGAGCTTACTAATGTTTCGTGAAATGCTTTTTTCCTCCCCTCAAATATCATATACGTATTTGTATAAACTGTTGTTTAAAATGAGCTGCTTCAGCACAGTCTGCTAATGGAAGGCCAGGCATTTGAACTCACAATTGTAGCACACAAGGCAGAAAACTCTGCATGTTCCTGTTCCCATCTTGGGCAGGAAAATACAATAATACAATAAAAGAATAACAGGAAAATAACCAACTAACCAATATCCAGCATGGTGTAGCGGATAGAGTGAGTGAGAAACTGGCAAAATTATCCCTTAAATATCTCACTTACCATAAAAGCCATATTAGGGTTGCTATATGTTAATTTCAACTTGACATCACATGACAACAAATAACTAACCATTTGCTTTCTCCTTACATACAACTCTGTCGCCTGAGAGCAGCTGCATCACCCTGCCTGGTTTTAGGGCCACTCATGACTGTGTGGCCACGTGAGCATCAGCATACTAAACTCTTACATCAGGTTGGTCAACTCCAATTGTTCACGAGGCCAACTGTGTCCCCCAGGATCTGCTACAAGTTGCACCTTCTGCCACTGACACACCATCATATTTCAATTTCAGATTGGATCAATCTCTTAAAATAATTCTTTCTGTGCCTGTTTTGCCTCTGGGTTTCAGCAACAAACCAGGTAAAACCCTTTAAAGCTGGCATTTTCTGCTCATTTGAAGGATAAAGATGACCTTTCTATTTGTTTTGCTTTTTAAGTGGACTGTCAGTGAATTTTTGTCACAATATTTTGAGACCTGGATGCCCCCTTCATGCATTCATTCATTCATTCATTCATTCATTCATTCATTCATTCATTCATTCATTCATTCATTCATTCATTCAACTTATATGCCGCCCACTCTACCCAAAGGTCTCTGGGCAGCTCACAATTGAAAAACAATTAAAATACAATAAAAGATAAAAATACAATCTAAAAATTGCCATCAGGACCCACAGTTGATGTTATTTTAATTAAAAGCCTTCTGGAACAGGAAGGTTTTGTCCCGGGACCAAAATGTCATCAGCGTCGGTGCCAGATGAATCTCACTCGGGAGGGTGTTCCATAGTCTGGGGGCAGCTGCCGAAAAGGCCCTTTGTCTGCAAGCCGTCCCTCTTACCTCCTTAAGGGATGGCTCTTTCAAAAGGGCCCCCTGGCTAGATCTTAACTGCCGGGTAGGCTCATATGGAAGGAGGCAGTCCTTCAGGTACCCAGAGCCCAAGCCGTTTAGGCCTTTAATGTTGGGAGCCACATTTGCACCTGCAGGAATGTGACTTGCAGAGTGCTGTCTTCAGCGCTGAAAACACCTTCTTGAAGTTGCACTTCTCAGGACAGGAAGTTTAGCATTTGTATCATGCACAGCTTAAAAATGTGCATACTTACGTAAGCATGGGTAGCCATGTCCAGTAATAACAATTTTTTTGCCCATTAGAGTGTCAAGACCCCATCTAGACCACAATAAAAGTGAGAAGCAGAGCAAACACAAGATGGGACACATTTATCAAATTGTGTGAGTGGGTTGTAAGATTTAGACGTTTCTTCATTAAATTTAATGTTCATTAACATTAAAATAAACAAATCCCATGTGTTCTTATTCAGACATGGCTATAAAGTTGGACTCACGTAACCTTACCTGTTTTTACACAAATTCATATACATGCAAGTACTTCTTACTTTAATTATATGTCCAAGTGAAAACCTATTTGTGTTTCCAAAACCTGAAAAAAGTGTAAACAGCTAGAGGTGGTTTATAAACAGTATCTACCTGCCATACTGTTTTGAAGGAAGAAGATGCAGCTTGGTGGAACAACCCTATGCATTGCTTTGCATATATAACATCTAACTTTAAGCTCTGGCAAAGACTGTAAAAAGACATCAAAGTGCTGCTAGATGAAGGAAAAAACTCTCTTGGCAGTCACAGAGAGTTATTGGCGTGTTAGATAACAAGTATACAGCAGTTTCATAGGCTGAAATCCCATTGCTTAGCATAGTAAGATTCACTAAATTAGGCCCATTATATCAGTGGGAATTAGGTGAGTCAACTCCTCTGTATGTTCCACTGATTCATACAAGTCTCCTCTATTTGTGATTTATTACACTAAAGTAAGTTGCAATTAGAGTAGGCCCATTTCAATCAATGGAATTTATGGAGGAGTTGTTTCACCAAATGTCTACTATTCAGTGGGCCTATTCTACTACAATTTACTGTGCTAACAACAGAATTTCAGCCATACAATGAGACTATGAAATTACACCAATGGTGGTTTAAGTGGTTAGAAGAGCAGTATATCATTGTGGTTACAGTGTTGGATTAGAATTGGGGGAAGCGAGTTCAAATTTTTACTCAGCCAGGAAGTTCACGGATGCTTTGCTCAGCAACATTTGTACAATGATGGCCTCTCAGTCTCAAGTACCTCTCAGGGCTATGATACCCTGTTCTTTCGTTAGTATTGATTAATATGATTGTCTCTAGAATATGTCTTATTTTCTGTTAGACATAATTTGTCTAAAAAGTTCCAACTGAAAAAAGGACCAAACATTATAATAAGAAAAATATCAGATTCAAATGGAAACAAACAAATCCTGCTTTTTGGGGGGAATTCTCCCATATAAAAGTACACACAGGGGCCCAAACTGCAGAGCACAGTAGGCCAATCATCTGCCATTTGGGAAGGGAGCAGTTGGTAAGAGAAAAAAATGGTAGAGTCACAGGACATGTAATCCTTTCTTCAACATTTTCCTCCTCTGAGTCTTCATTCAGTGGTCTTTTTGTCCACAAGGTCTCAAATGACTAAACTGAGACAAAGGCCACAGAGTTAGGAACAGAAAAATGAAAACTGCTCTTCCCGTAATTGCCTCTCAGCTTTGAATGACGTCTACCTGAAGGAACTTTTGTTGCCAAAGAGACAGAAGGAGGGGGAAAGCTGTTGGGCTACCTTCTTGCATTACTTGTGACATCAACCTGATGTTTCAAGGCAGTGCCTTTCCCCAAATTGGCATCAGTCTTTCTTTGTCATGTCCAAAATGCAGTGAGGTTTTGCATTAAACCATTACACAAATCCCATAACATGATAAACACACAGATTGCCTGGATTAAATATATAATCAGCTAGCAGATTTAGAAAATACTGCAGCAATGGCTTCATTTGCTTTCACGTTGAAAAGCATGTTTCGCCCTTAAAAGTATGACAGAATGAAGAATTGCATTAAGGAGTTGCAGAATATGAACTTCAGAGTGCCTGACAAACGCACACTTCCTCCACCAACCACTTAGTGTTGATCCATCAAAGAAAAACATTCTTCATGTAACATCTGGATCCTGTAATAATACATGCATTTGTTATTAATTCATAAAAGCAGGAAAGTGCAAGCTATGTCATTCGAAGATACAGCCATAATCTAGGCTCTATCTGAGATCCAGGTCAAGAGGAAGGCCTTTTCCCAGAGTTCACTTGTGCATTCCTTTGTTTAATTTGGCTTTTAGCTCAGCTGGTTTTGTGTTTTTATGTATGACTTTATCTGTGCTACTTGATTTTTGAAATACTGACTTTATGTTTATAATTGTAATGCATCCTGGAATCTAACAAAGAAAGAAGACAGTTACAATACCCAGTAGATACTATATCAAAACTGCTCTGAAATCACTAAAGGTGCTTATATTCTAAAGTGCCACTGAACTCATTGAGACTTACTCACAAGCAGAAGTGCAAAGAACTGCACTGCCACTCAGGGACATAGCACTTTTACAGCCTGATCTTACGCATCTTTACTCCAGAATAAATTCCACTAGGATGAACTGAATGTTCCATAAAATTGCAGCCTAGTGTTTTAAATGCTTAATTGTACTAATTTTTATTCTTCACAAAGTCTTTTAGAGTGGATGACAAGCATTCTCATTTTACAAGAGAAAAACGAGAACAGCAAGATAGCAGCTTATCCAACGCTGGTAGGAAATTTTATTTATTTATTTATTTATTTATTTATTTATTTATTTATTTATTTATTTATTTATTTATTTATTTACTATCCCGCTTATCTGGTCGGTTAAGACCACTCTAGGCGGCATGAACTGGAAATCATAGGCATGAACTGAATTTAAACCCAGGGTTTTCTGATGTGTAACTACAGCTTGCTTTCCACTAGCAGTGATGTTACCAGACTTAATTTTATTATTTATTTAAAATATTTTTTTACACCACCTTTCTCCTTAAAAAGACCCAAGGTGGCTTCCATAATTAAAAGACAATATTAAAGCTAACAACAGTAAGTATGCAAATACTGAAAGGGATCAAACAAATACCATACTAAAAAAAACATATGCAACATCAAAACAGTAAGGTACAGCAATCCATTAAAAAACCCCACTCAGGCAGCCAGTTGCTAAGGAAAAGCTTGCCTGAAGAGAAGGATCTTCCCCTGTTTACAACAGTAAACATGGTGATAGCCTAGCCTTCTGTGGGAGCAAGTTCCAAAGTCTGGGAGCAGCAACAGAGAAGTGATGAGTACCAAGAGAAAGGCCTCTCCTGATGACCTTAACACTCAAGCAGGCTCATAAAGGGAGATGTGGGCCCAAGCTGTTTAGGGTTTTATAGGTTGGAACCAACACTTTGAATTCTGCCTGGAAATAGATTGGCAGCCCAAAACAAGATTCTGAAAGATGGACCTCTGTTTTTGTCAATATGGGATTCTGGGAAAGAAATTTCCAGTACAGGAACTCTTATACCTTAAAATGATCCCGGAAACTGCTGAGCAATAGCCAGGCAACATTTGTGGTGTATTTTTGTCACTGCCCCCAGTATCTCATTCATGCCTGCTGCATGGCAATTGAAGGCTACATCTAGCTGTGTAGATGAATCTTGCATTGGAGATCTAGGATGGTGGAAGATTTGCACCATTTTAAAAACTTCCTTCTACCAGCCAACTAGAGATTATTTTCTTCACCTAGTTTTCAGCTTAACTGATGACTAGGGCCCATGTTTTCAGCTTTTAAAATGTACTTTAAGTTGCGCTAATTAAATTACATCACAGAAGGAATAGTTGGGCTTGACAGTCCATGCTTTCCATATCCATTAGGAATTTGTGCAGAAAAACTTGCATAACTGTAATCAAGAGGCCATTGTTGTAGAAGATCATGTAAAAATGTGCATAAATGCACATACACACACTCTCGCTCTTTCTCTCTCACACTCACTCTCACACAGACACACAGACACACACATACACAGAGAGAGAGGGTCTCTTCTTTGCAGTCCTTGAATAAGTTTCTTATAACTTATTCTGTCAGAATCCCCCATTAAACTCAGCCACTGGGGAAGTTACAAAAAAGTAACTATTCCAAACTGTAGTCTTTGAGGATGAGGTCTCATTATAAATTAGTTTTTACTTTCATTAATTACGTCTATATGGCTATGGTTGTTTATGGCCCAAGGAGTGGTCAGCTGCACAGGGAGGTGGGGAAGAGCTATCCAGGCTCCTTCCACTATTGATGCAATGATAACGGAGCTGATCATTGAACAGCAAACAGTGAGTGGACCGGCCAGTTCTGGGAGAAGGAATGGACCTCTGTGGCACCTGTGATGCTGCTATTCGTATTCGTATCCCTGGGGATACGAATATGAATAACCCATCTCTACTTTCACAGTGTTTAAAAAAACTTGTGAAAGAAAGTTGCTCATGAGAGGGGGCGGGGACTTGAGAATTCTTAACAGTGACATTTCTCCATAGTTAGTGGAGTCATGTAACTATGCATCTGCGATCATCACCTAAACTCAGTTTTGGTCTTTGTTCTGGTTAAACTACCCAGTATTAATCCAGGTCCAATATGATGACATACACTCCTTGGTTGAGGCTAGTTTATCTTTATAAAGGCAGCAGTGAGACATTGGTTCCCTTCTGTTCCCCTAAGCAGTTTTCAAGTCTTTGCAAGAATTAGCAGTCTGATGCAACTCCACAGTCCTTCTTGCCAAGCAGGCAAAACTACAAGGGCTGGCTTTTTGTTTGTGTTTTCTTTCAGCACGTCCAGTTCCAGCTCAATTCACAGCCCTGAAGGTGAAACATGCAAGCAGAACCAAAGAGTTTTGCCCAGTAGTCAAGAGATAGTCTTCTATTAGCCAAGTTGTTCATTTTGAGATATGGTGGCCGCTAAAATAGATTTGCCTCATCATGGTGGATACCCTGCTCAAAATGCTATGGGGAAAATGCTTGGCTTTGAAAACAAACTTTTTTCAACTTGTGTGTAATACAAGGGGTTCCCCAAAGAGGAGCTTCTGGCCTCAAATCCTTAAATGCAATGATTCTGAAAGCCCATGGAGCTCCCTCGACCAATATACAAGACAGCTGGAAAAAAGATTAAAATGTTTCCCAAGAGGACTTTCACACCAGCTCAGAAACCATGTGACCATCACTTGCCATTAAACCAAATTCAAAAACCCTGATCCATCACCCAATTTATTTCATTAATGTAACCTTGCCCTGAGACTTGATCCACTCTCTGGTCACAGGATTGGTTACATATTCAGTGGGTTTGCTAAATTTGGTCACTACTGGCTCTGACATGGTAGTTTAAGTCATTTTGCTTGTTCATGTTTTTTAATCAATAAGTGTGTGTGTGTGTGTGTGTGTGTGTGTGTGTGTGTGTGTGTGTGTGTGTGTGTGTGTGTGTGTGTGTGTGTGTGTGTGTGTGTGAGAGAGAGAGAGAGAGAGAGAGAGAGAGAGAGAGAGATTGTCATATTTTTATAAATAATATTTTACACTTCTATAAAAATCTTGTAAATCTAACTGATGGTTGTTTTTAAATTAGGAGTTCACGAAGAATCTTCTTTCTGTGAAATCTCACATTTGAAACCAAAGGAGGTAGAATTAATCTTGACCAAGCCTGTCCAATATAGCAGCTGCTTTCAGATTAGGTACTGGGAAACTCTGGAGCTCCTTGAAAGCTTATCAGATATTTCTCACTGATACTGGTAAAAAAAAAAAAAAAAAAAAAAAGACAGCTTGCCTAGAACAACTGCCCTGGCTCTGCTTTGAGCTAAAAAGGACTGGGTATGCTCAGGATCCCAAAATGTCAGGGAGAGGCATTCTGTCACATCAGTCATGAGCTGTCCTCATGTATAACTGACACAGGTTTTCTGTAGGGGCACCCCAGCTTTGAAACACCTCCCCCAGTTGTCACCAACACTGCAGTGGTTTCAGGTTTTCACTTGCCTGGACATTTCAACGTGTTTATATTGCCTCTGCCTCTTTCTACATTTGGTTGTCCAACTCCTGTCTTGTTTGTAGGATGGTTGCTGTTTTTATAGTCCTGTGCTATCAGAATTTTTAAGTCTTTGTAGGAATAGACTCCAGATTCTACCTAGACAATGAGGGATGAGTGGCACTGTAGTCTCACTGGGTCTGAAGGGTACCAGTTTGGAGAAGGCTTAATTCTGTTATGTCACTTTCTTTCTCAGTGCTCTAGGATCTTGTAAACTGAAGAGTTAAAAGTAAAGCTATACTGCAGGGTAAGAGGTTTGAACTTACAGATGGGTAATGAACAAAGACAACATTTTTAGGTCGCCCTTCTTATTAAAGCCTTTCAAAATCATTATTTTAAGCCATCCTTGCCATAGAAAACTTGCAAGAGAGTAATCAGAATGGAGGTAAAACTTTTCTTGCTTGCTAACCTTTTGTTCACCAAAAAAGTATTTATGTTTGCTTTGGCATCTTCAGTTTACTGAGGACAGCATTCATTTAGACATATTTAAAACATGTTTTCCTTAATCTCATTACAAAGAGGCAGTCTTTGTAATACTTTCCAGGACTCCCTACTGCTGAGCTATTTCCTCTTGGAACCATCTCCTTGTAGTGATTTGGTGGAATTACTGGGCCCAATTAAGGTCTCATTTATGTCTCTGTAAATCTGGAATAAATATTGCAGGCTTTCCATGGTTCGTCCAGAATTTTATGTCAGATACAGAGTTGTTTCCACAGGGCTAGGTTTTCTCAAACCTATTTCAGGTTGGAAAACATGAGTCCATTTAAACATCTTTAGAACATTTTCATTCATTTTCATTCATTTCAAAAGATTACGAATGGCATGAGAAAAAGCATAGTACTATTGCCCAGCTAGCCATAAATTTACTATCAACTATGACAAACACATTTCCAGTAAATTTAAGGGGAATCTGGGGAAATTGTGTTTTCTGCTTCAACTCCCAGAATCCCCCACCATCCTCAAGGGCTGTCCTGGCTGGCACATTCTGAGAGTAACAGTCCAAAAATGTAAATTTCCCACTCTGATTTAACAATGCAAAAAATGTTTAGGATTGACTATTCTCTAATATTTTCTTGATGTTTCTTATATTTAATATGCAAAAAAACCCAACCCTTTACACTAAAGTGATCCGATACCAAAAACATTTGTGGTTGGGAAAACACAGCCCAATCCATTCAGAGGCAAAAAACAAAACTTGGATTGTCATTATGTTCTTGAGCATCATTACAGCCTTGGATTTTTGTGCTTCTCCTCCTCGCATGCATGGCTGGACAGCTGCTAACCTTCCAGCATGAATTGCTACAATCTATTTCCTGTTTTGTCCAAATATGAAAAACTGTGGCCGTGCAAACCTTTACATCATCTCAAGCTAAGCTATCCAGCCAGGATCTGTGAAGGCGAAGAAAGAAGAAGTTGACCACTCAGTCCCTGAACTCATCACAGTTCAATGTCTATAACAACAAACCATGGTTTCTTGTTATATCTGAGCCAAGCCTCTGTGTAGCTTTGTCAGATGTAATGAAACAGTGTGTGACTTCAGTTTTCTCTTATGTCTGTTCCCAAACATATTCAGCGTTGTGCATCAATCCCATAATTGAAGATAGCCTTCTTCTGCCATGCCGCTCTTCTAATATTGGGGGGGGGGGGGAGGTCACTTTTTTAAAAAAGTCTGGCAAAGGACATTTCACTACTTGAAGCGAAGTACAAGATGGCACCCTCTCTGTTCCATGTACTGAAGCCAGCTGGGCCTATTTCCCCAATTCTCAAGGGTAGCAGGATACTCACATTATGCCAGCAGGACATGTACCACACACAGCTGTGTCCCTTAAGACGGGAACGGCTGGAGGATTTTGTTGGAACATCCAAAGAGGAGCTGCAGCTGCAACTGTTGGAACTGGTCCCCAGTATTTGGTGTCAAAGATACTTGTATCACTTTACTTAATGGTAGGGCTGGCTCTGCTTTTTGCTTCATTGCCATTAGGTATCTCTAGGACTAGACCAATAGGCAAAGGTAATTATATATAATCAAGACTATGGAATGCCCTTGTAGAAGAGCTCTGTCCAGCTCCATTCTGGTTTGTGTTCTGCAAGATAGTATGAAATCTATACCAACAGTTTGTTGATCAAATTAGTGGTGCCTCGCTAGATGATGATAATCCGTTCCACTGAAATCGCTGTTTAGTGAAATCATTGTCTAGCGAAAAGCATTTCCCCATTGGAATGTATTGAAACCTGTTTAATGTGTTCCAATAGGGAAGAATCGTCGTTGTCTAGCGAAGATCGGCCATAGGAAAGCTGCTTTACGAACCGCTGATCAGCTGTTTAAATCGCTGTCTTGCGAAGCTTTGGTCCTGAAAACACCAGTTTGCGACTGCGGGGGGAGCTGTCAAAATCGTCATCTAGCGAAAATCGGTTTGCAAAGCAGGTACCAAACATTGTCCAGCGAAATTCTCCCATAGGAATCACTGTTTTGTGAATCGCTATAGCGATTGCAAAAAGCCAATGTCTAGTGAAAAAACTGTCATGCAGGGTAACTGTTTAGTGAGGCACCACTGTAATTAGATTGCTTCTGAGCAAATTCCATGCTGCTATTTTTAATGCTGCTGATTGTTTATGTATGATGACTTATAACACCATTAATACCAATCCACTAAAAAGCAAGATTTTACCTGGAGATAAATTGCTTGTCAGAAGGAGGTTTGGCTGCAACATCATGGTCAATGTACTGGACACGCTGATTCCAATTCTTAATTTAGAAGAAGACAATACCATGTTACTTAGTCTTTGATTTTGGTCTTAAGTATGAATAGCAAATCTTGATGTAGACTATGAATGCATCATGTTTTAAAGGTCTCACTTATTCCCTGGCCTTCAGTGTGAATGCTGAGAAATAACCAAGGGCCACAAGAATTCACCTAGACCTCCCAGTGTTTGTTGTCATTGAATGGCCCAGATCTGCAAACACTAATTCTGTTGTTGCCAGCTAGTCTTGGTTTAGGATGCCTAGGTCATGGCCTACTTCTGGTCCCGCTTCTCATGGTGGGCGGATGTCCTTTCAAAACAGAAGACCCTTGAGTGCCCTCTGCTGCTCAGCAAAAGAATTTGAGTGACAGCTTCTGCAGATCAGGCACATGTCATGTAGTGATGGTGCAGGTGTTTAAACAAGTTAAGGAAAATAGCTCTTTAATTTCAGCTATTTTTGAAAAGTTTGGGGGAATGGGAAAAGTCACTTGGGAGACACAAGTCAGTAGGGAAATAAATGCTGTTTTCAGCTTTTTGAAAGGGCATTGCTAACACAAAGAGACAGAAGGAGAGAAAAAGCCTCACTCCAGAATTGTTCCTGATTGAGCCCTTTTGAGACGAGATAACGGTGTTTTTCTCTTGCTGTTATGTGAATTTTCACTTCACCTTTGTCCAGCTGGGTTTAGAGATTGAGGTCTGGGTACGCAATTGTATGTTTGTTTCACCAGATATTGAAGTGTTTACTCCGAACAATGTGACTTTGTTCCTTTATTTAAAGAAATTGAGAGAGATTGAGAGAGGGAGAGAGAGAGGCAGAATGCTTGTAGTGTAGTAGCTGGTTGCTTAAGGGTAAAAAATAGAACCAACCTCATTAGGAAATTAATAAAAGTGAAAACCAGTTCTCTTTCACAGAGTGAGAAACATAAAGAGGAAGACAACATGTGTGGCTTGCCTAACATCATTTTAAGAAGAAGCTTAACAACAGAGAGGCACACCAAGTGCAAAAATTCAAGATTACAAACTGCCTGTTTATTTTGTTACAAGCCCACTGTGCCAAAGACAAACTTCATTGTATTACTAAGTGTGCTGTTGCAGTGAAGCTGCACAAGAAGTCTATTTCTGAAAACTTAACCTGGCACAAATATGGTCTAGTGCCATTTTAGACTTTCTTCAGACTACTAATAAACAGTATGTCTGCACAGGCCACGTTTGTGGGATCACATGCAATTCTTTAGCACAACCAGTTCCCATAAGCTACACCAATCATCACTGCATGCTGTTTTTCTGTCCTACTTTCCCAGGTACTTGTGTGCATGTGTCACATGGGGTGCAATCTGTATGTCCAACAGGCAGAACCTAGATACAAATTCTGCCATTATTTACAGAGACCATAATAGGTCTGTCAAGGTAAGTGAGATACAGTGGTGCCTCGACTTACAAACTTAATTGGTTCTAGAACTCCGGTCATAACTCAAAATGGTCGTAAGTTGAAGCACCATTTTCCACAGGAATGCATTGAAATGCAATTAATCTGTTCTGGCCGAAGAACAAAATCACAAAGAAAGAAAGAAAGAAAGAAAGAAAGAAAGAAAGAAAGAAAGAAAGAAAGAAAGAAAGAAAGAAAGAAAGAAAGAAAGAAAGAAAGAAAGAAAAACTACTGCAAGATCCATTGGAAACGTAATTAATCCATTTTGGCTGAAGGGGGGGGGGGAAGCAAACAAACTGTGCAAGACCATTCATAAATGCAAAAAAACCCAAAGCAGAAAGCAAACAAACCATGCAAGACGCATCGGAAATGCAAAAAAGCAAAGCAAAAAGCAAACAAACCTTGCAAGACCCATCAGAAATGGGGGGGGAACCCCCAAAAGCAAACAAAACCCACAAGACCCATTGGAAATGGGGGGGAACCAATAAACAAACCCTGCAAGACCCATCACAGCATAGAAACATAATCCCACCACCCAGCCCAAAACCACACTGCAAAACCCACCCAGAACTGTAAAAAGCAGCACCTTACCTTACCAGGCAGTCCAAAGCCTCATCTGATCGCACTCACTCTAATCGTTGGGACAAAAGAATTACAAAGAAGCAGCCTCTTCACCACCAACGGTTAGCAATTTGAATTCCCCACCTTTTCCCCTGCCTTTTTCTAATCGTAACTGGAAGCTCCAGCCGCAAGTTGAAGCAAAATTTTGCAGCCGGAGCTGGTCGTAACTCAAAATGGTCGTATGTCGGGGCATTCGTACGTCGAGGCACCACTTTATTTAAGGAGTGGTTTTATCAGTGCCAAATCCCCAGTGAATTAACATGGCTGAATGGGACTCTGATAGACATCGGATATTTGTATCCCTTTGGATACGGATTTGAATATCAGCATTACAGGTACCTGAGGAAGTCGGACCCTCTCCCCCAGAACCAGTTGGTCCACTATGCGGCACACATAGCCGTTGGCAGCCACATAGTGCCAATCGTGGAATTAGCCCAGCCAGCACTTCCCCACCTCTCCACATAGCTGACCTCTCAGGTGAGGAGGCCGGTTGAGCAATCTCCCTGCTCAGTTGCTGAGAGGTCAGCTGTGTGGAGAGGTGAGGAAGTGCTGGCCGGGCTAATTCCATGATTGGCACTATGTGGCTGCCAATGGCTGTGTGTGCTGTGTGAAGAGCTGTAAGTGCACCAGCTGGTTCTGGGGGGAGGGTCCGGTTTCCACAGGCACCTGTGGTGCCAATATTCATATTCATATCCTGAGGGATATGAATACAAATATCCCATGTCTCATTAGAAATATTTCAAATAATTAAGTAAATATATAAGTACCTGATCTAATATTCTGCCAACAAAAAAAAATGTTCACACATTACATTCAGACAAATGCAAGTTGTTTTTTTTTGGGGGGGGCAGATATAAACCATGTCTAATACCACACAATTCTGCCTTTCAGAGCAATCATTCTTTGGGATATTCTACATTTGTCCATATCTGTGATTTTGCAGCTGTGGTATCAGAGACCCCATGCACACCTTCTTATGGGACCCCTGCCTGTCCACACAAAAATCAGGGTTGCTCCATTCATCTCTCTGACAGATGCAGTCCTGCATAGTCATTCCTTTGCTGTGTGCTGATTTTTGCCATTCTTTCGAATTTGAAGGGAAGCTTTTGGGCTCCACATTAGAAAGCACAGAGGGCCTTGTGTCAGAAGAACCCCTTTTTTTAAGAGGGAAGAGAGTGCAAAACTTCTGAAAAATTCATTTTTCTCAATGAACTTCACAATCGAAAGTATACAAAAGTAAATCTGTTTGCAAATAAAGCAGGCAGGCTTTTAGAAAGAGGCTATAGGCACGAATCAAAAATACCTGAGGGCTGATGAAGGGAAAGTTTCAAAGATCTCTCTTTCCAAGGTCACTGGATGGTATCACTTTCTACCAGTTCATGGAGTTTGCTCAGTGCCTGTTAAACAGCATTTTTACCCGCACAAGAGATGTTATTGCTGATTTGGCCTCTCCTTCTCTGCAGCTTGCAGGTGGCGTTATCTGTGCTGCTCTGCAAAAGCCTGTGGGCCCGTCTTGCCCTTCAGATATGTGGGAGTCAGGAGGAGCTTCATATAATTATTCAAGGACAGACTCTGGCCCAGTGCCCAGACCCTGAGGCATTTTGTATCCTCTCAGAATGATAACACTCTGGCAAGACACGAAAATACATTCTCAAGGTAACATTGACAACCCTTATTCCCAAGGCTTTGGTTGTCTAGAATGATAACTCTAAGGTCCTTGGAGAGGCTTTCTCTGTTATGCTGACCAGAGCCTAGGTTTATCTGAGACTTGCCCCTCACACAAACATTTCAAGCATTCAGGCAAATCCCCAGGCACCCTGGGACAGGACAGGAAGGCTTGACGGTTTTTCAGCACCCCAGAGAAGGATCAGCTTATAGGCAATGAAGAGAAACAAGATAATGTACATGCCAGGTTTGGAAGGCTTAAAATGTTGACAGTGTCTGATGTGAACCTTTTGTCTGCATTCATCACACACTGCCATTAATCTTCAAGGCCTCAGCAAACCAGTGGAAGCCCTCGTAGTAAAGGCGGCTTTAAAATGTCATGATAGGAAACTGGATCCCATTAAACGATCTGGCTTAGATCCCATACAGGCTCTTGATGGAGGAAGGAGGGGTGCAGTTTGGGCGTGTGGTGGAGCCTGGGGTTGCATTGGGAAGGGGAAATGGTTCAATAAATCCAAAGCACTTCTTTTCCTTCCCTTTTCCATCAGCAGACATGTTATGTGAGTAAACTCCACTTAACAGGACCTCAGGATCTCATCTTCTATATATATTTCAGTAAGAACTGTTCAGGAAAGTTGAAAGCCACCTCAGAAATGCATATTTTAGTTTAAAAGCACTGTTGATCCATAGTCTAAACAGGGAACGTTGCTCATGCTGCAGTGGCAATATCACAAAGCGGTGCCATGCCATTTGGACCCTGGACTATTGGTTGTCAAAAGGTGAACCAGAAGATTTAAAATGAATAACAGAAGAGATTAATAAAACACACACCCTTAAATATGTTTATATGGAAGGAAGTCCAAATGATTTCTGTTAAACTTCTGGGTACATGTGTTCAGGACTATAGACTTTGTTACTGTTCTATTGAAAACATAAAAATCATACATCCACCAGATCACATGGCTGTATGATGAGAGTTTTTTTGTCTATATTAATGTGGAATATTTTTTTATATTTTTTTTATTTTTTATTTTTTGCAAATCTCTGAGCTACCAAACAAGAACAAACCATGAGGGACAACACTACTTGAAGTTGTGCTTTGACACAGACAAAGAACAAAGAAAGCTCTCCCAATTATCTGTATGTGCTGAAAAAGGAAGCTTCTATATATTCTATAGAAGTCTTCAAGTTCATTGCCTGGTATCTAGTTATGGAGTACCAGAACAGAAAATACCTGTCTACCTGTATGAAGAGTTTGACTCAGTGGAAGGTAGTCAGTTTCATTACGTTTAACATAGAACTTGAAAGAGACCAGTTACAAAGAACTTTTGTTACTTGTTGAAAGCTTTCCCCCAGTTATGACACATAAGGCACATTTCGAAAGTAACTCAATAGGTGGAGATAAATTTACTTTATTGTCTTGATGAGTAGCCGTTTGTAGATTTGTGCAAATGTTACTTTTTGTGGACATTTTTAGAGGGATTTCAGAATTTCTTTAAGGTTTTATGCCCTTTTATTAATTGTAATGATTTTTGGTTTTGCAAAACAAAAGCAACAAGTTATGTTTTTTTAAACATTTTAGGAGTAAACAACAAATTACTTTTGAACACTATAGTAAGTAATGGGAATGAATTGTTTTGTAAATTATTTTGCCAAACTCTGACTGAATATTTATTTATTTATTTATAAATAAAATACGTATGTGTGTCCCATGTGGAGAGGGGGGTGCTAAATTAAAGTTAGTCTTGTCATGAATCAATCAAGACTTAGAGATTAATCCAGAAGTGTTCTCTGTCCTTTCTCACTAAATCTCATAACTCTTATTTTTAATCAGCTAGACTTTACTCATCTTCCATATGCACCAAAATCTACTGTATAAATTTTAAAACTTTGACTCAACAAGTGTGTGTGTGTGTGGGGAACCCAACACTACTGGGATTTTTTGAGTAGACAGGCTGTTTGAAAACTTTGGAAAATAAAGCGTTAGCACTTAATTCATCCTCTGCCCTTCAAGAGGTTTTTGTAAAATCTTAGGCCAATATTTCCTTTGCCAGTTTCACATGAGATGCTTTGGACACATTTCAGTTCAGACTGAGAGAACACAGCGACTGGCTAAACCTTTCAGCTTGGTTGCTTCTGAATTTGGGCACAGAACAGAAGTCATGGAAAAAGGCTAGAGCTCTGTGTGCAGTCACAGATGGTGAGAAAGCCGTGATAGTGCCAGAAAGGTGCTTATCCTCATGTTCCCTTTAAGTCCATCAGCACTGTTGCAATAAGCAAGACCCGGAAGCATGCTGTCTGCCATTTTGTATCATGCTGAGAGGTGGTGTACAGAGGGAAAAAAGTGACTGGCTCCACTTTACAGGGCTCGTTATTATAATTAACAATAAAAGTAATTAGTAACATCTCCTGGAAGTTCTTGGCAACACAAGAGTTCTTGGCACTTAAAAATAACATAATGATTTACAAAAGCAGGAACACCACGGCTCCCAAAAGACAAAGAAAAGACCAGCAATTAGGCAAAAGAGTGAAGTCAAGGAATGAAGCATCTGTGACCCTGATCCCCAACCTTGCCAGCAACCACATGAAGAGAAAGTGCTTCCCAGAGAAAAGGCCCAGCAATCCTGAGAGATGGGGTGGATGACCAGTCACTCACTCCAAGGAACCTCAGTCTGCCTAGTCATAGAATAATCTTCACTGGGCAATTCAGTAGAATGGAGTGGGTTGTACAGTGGAAGATTAGATACAAGTACCTCCATGTAGCCCCAATTATGAAGGCTGACATATTCAGTCTTCTGAAATGTCTTTAAAGATGAAAAGACTACACGCCTGTTTCTCCCAAATGTATCATCTAGTTACAATGTCTATTTTACACAATGTGAAACACTACTGTAGACGCCAGATTGACATTGCTCATGTCTCCATCCCAAGAAATCAACTCTTACTCTTTTATTTCACAGATTTTTACACTGTGGTTTTGCAAAGCAATCAAACAAAAACTACTTGCACCTTAAGTCTTAAGCTGATTGCCCAATACTAACTGCAGTTCTTTGTGATAAAACACCCCGGATTTTAAGGCTTGCAATTAATCCTTGTGGAATATTATCTGCTGTGTTTCAAATGTACAATAATGAAATGTACAAGCAGATTGATATCAATCTTCAGGCTCTTGGCCTCTAGTCCCATCTGAAATATGGGAACAATATTACTGCTATATCTTAAAGGTGTAATGTAAAGTGCCAGTCTTAATGTTCATACATGGTTTGATACCTATCTCTGTGGCGTTCTGCTATTTTAACATTTTATTATTAACAACAGGCAATTTTAAGTTATTGCTTATAGTTGTTAGCCATTCTGGAAACCATATACTGGGATATAGTTGTATTTCT
Source organism: Pogona vitticeps (assembly GCF_051106095.1). Classification (NCBI taxonomy): domain Eukaryota; kingdom Metazoa; phylum Chordata; class Lepidosauria; order Squamata; family Agamidae; genus Pogona; species Pogona vitticeps. Next base: position 58,953,126 of record NC_135783.1, on the reverse strand, counting down.
GACACAGAAGTGAGCAAAACATGGCCATAAGTTCTCCTTAGTTGGCCACTGCATAAAAAAACCCTTCAAAGCAGAAATTAGATGTACACAAGATGCAAAACCTAATTTTAAAGTAGATAATTGTTCATAGAAGCTTCTGAAAGTGCAAACTTAAAAGCTTCCAGGGACATGATTCAACTTATAAACAAAGTATACATCCTCCTGCGCACCTCAAATAAAAGAACTAGTTTTGATGGCCATGTGGCAGATTTTGTATCAAAGGCAAGGCAGAATGCAACCTTCAGAATGTTCCAATATGGCTCATCAATCCCTTCTCTAAATAAATACAGAAAAAACAAATTACATGGGCTGAATTAAGCTAGAATTATAACATATACCTATTCTACTTTATAGAACAAATTGTTACTTGTGGAAGTATAAAGGGGATATTAAACGACTTCCAGAGAGTGGACTATCACAATTAAACTTCTGGTGTTATTTTAAACATGAAGCAGCTGAGAGTTTTTCTTTCTCTTTCTGCTCTATTTTTAAACAGACAATTAAAAGTGTGCTGCTTATATATCAACCCATAGCGCTTAAAGCACTCTCTGGGTGGTTTATAATTTAATTATGCAGGGTACACATTGCTCCTCCCCAGGCAAACTGGCTATTCAGTTTCCTCACCTCGGAAGGATGGAAGACTGACTGAACCTCAAGCCAGTTACCTGGGATTGAACCAGAGTTTGGGCTGCAGGACTGCACTTTAACCACTGCACCATGAGGCTCCTTTAAGGCTCCACTTAGGAGACCAACAGCCAGCTTTACCTTCACTTCCCATCATCCTTTTGATTCCAGGAAATGAAAGGAAACAATTTGATTTATTTCAAGGAAGAAACTTGTTGCCTGAAACTATGACAAGGCTTTTGTTCATTTGTTCAAGTGAAGGGAAGGAAGAGAAAAATCCAATACATCCCCATATTTAAGCTAACGCCAACATTTCAATTACACTCACTTGATACCTAGAATTAATGCTCCAAAGGATAGAGTTTGATTTTGTCCCACTCCAAAGCCTATGAAACAGGGTTGTTGGCAAGTCTTTGGGTCCAAGTCCCAAGTCCGAGTCTTTGGTACCAAGTCATAAGCCACAAGTCCCAGCCCTTATTAAAAACAAGCTTTTTTTCTCCAGAAAGAGGGAGGGGTGGGTAGATTCCAAGTCGTGAGCTGAGTCCCAGTCATTGGGGGAAAAAACCCTGAATCAAGTCCAAGTCGAATCACCGGTGCAATTTTAGTTTGACTTGACAACGGGTCTTGCAACTTGAGTCCTCATCCCTGCTATGGAATATGGCTGCCAAAACTATGGAGGAGCACTTTGTAAAATGCCTTGAATATTTTTAGTGTGGTGTATAAACAATGAACAAGTCTATCAAGTTTGTTGGAAGGGGAGGAGTTTGAGAATTCCAAATCCAAGCCAGAATATTGTCCTCTATTTACTTATCCCCTCAAACACTTGGATGCCACACTAGCTACTCTTGCTAAGGTGATCAATAAATGTGCAAACTATACCATCAAGGCATCAGGTTGCATAGAATCTTTGAATGCAACATCAAACAACAAATTTTCAAGTACAGTGGTGCCCCGCATAGCGACAATAATCCGTTCCGGATAAATCGTTGCTATCTGGAATTGTCGCTATACGGGGCAAAAAACCCCATAAGAATGCACTGAAACCCCTTCAATGCATTCCTATGGGGGATAAACTCACCGCTATGCGGAAATCCTCCATATGGCTGCCATTTTCGCCACCTCGGTAAGCAAGGAACCCATGTGAAAACGCTGCGGGAGGCCATTTTTTCTTCCGGCGGCCATTTTGGAACAGCTGAGCAGCTGTTTTAAAACATCGCAATGCGAAGATCGGTAAACGAAACACTTACCAATCATCACAATGCCATGTTTACCCATTAAAAACATCGCAATGCGATCACTTTTGAGATCGCAAAATCCGCATCGCTATATGGATTCATCATTAAACAGGGTGCTCATTATGCGAGGCACCACTGTAGTAGATAACATGATGGGGATGCTTAAACAGAGGCCCCAGCCTCTGGTCCTGCTCTAACTCCTAGGTTTGCCATATTCTAGTGTTCTCAATGGTTTAGATATCTGACTGCAGAACTAGAGCTTGGCAGTTCACTTGCTCACGGTTCTTCCTTGTTTGTCCATGGCTATAGCCTGTGTAGCCATGGGCAAACTGCGCAATCCCAGGATGTCCCCAGAAGAAGAGAATAGTAAACCACTACTGACTATTATCTGCCTAGAAAACCCTGGAAAGCATCACTATAAGTGAGAATGTCTTAATGGTGTCCAATTATTACCTGTTTTCCCAAAAATAAGACCTAACCTGAAAATAAGCCCTAGTATGATTTTTCAGGATCCTCATAATATAAGACTTATCCCCAAAATAATCCCTATTTGAGTGAAACCCCGCCCTCCACCATTGTGCAGCAACAAGAAGATGGCATGACTGTATCTGAATAAATATAGATTGTTGTAGTTGAAAAAAATAAAACATTCCCTGAAAATAAGCCCTAATGCGTTTTTTGGAGCAAAAATTAATATAAGACCCTATCTTATTTTTGGGGAAACACAGTATTAATGTGCCCATTATGGAAACTAGCATATTGTACAAATCAGATGTGTTTTTTGTTTTTGTTTGTTTGTTTGTTTGTTTGTTTGTTTGCTGGTCAATGACCATAATAAAGCATTTATTTTTTTATTTTGATTTTGTAATTTTTCCCCTTAAACTACAGCATAAACATAAACATAAAACACATAAACCAAAATATAAATCGACTGTATTTGTATGTTCCCCACCACCATAACTGCGACCTCTTGCAGTAATCATTTTCTTCTTCTATTATCTTTATTCTTTTTCTTCCTTTATTGTCCTTTTCTCCAGAACTGCATTGATTCCTGGTTTGGAGCTCTCCCTTTTCCTCTTGCTAGCACATATTCAAGAAATTTGCCCCATATATCATAGAAATTATTCTTTTTCATCTCTCCTTTCTTAACCTTTAAGTTACAAGTTAACTTATCATTTATAGCAATGTTCCATATTTCATTATTCCATTCGAAATTCAGACTTTGATTTCTAATTCCTAGCTATTATTAATCTGGCTGCTGTTAATAAATTGGTAATCAATTCTCTAGTCATCTTATCATATTCCACATTCTCAAATATTGATAACAGAGCTATCTCAGGATTACATTTTATATCTTTTTCAAATATGTCATTTAGTTCTTTAAAGTTTAATTTCCAAAATCTTTGTACTTTTTCACATTCCCACCACTTATGAAAGTATGTACCAATTTCCTTCTCACATTTCCAACAGACATTCAGATAACCAGCATTAATTTTATTCAATTTTGTCGGTGTCAAATACCATCTTAAACCCAATTCAATTTTTTTCCCTTATTCTCACCAACGTAAATCATAAAACCCTCATCTTCCACATCTTCCTCCATTCTTCACCATTTATTCTTTTTTCCTAAGCCTTGTTCCCACACTAAGTTCAATCCTTCTTTCTCAGTCTCTTCTTCTTCTGGATCAAGCAGGAATCTATAAATTTTACTCGCTGCACCCTTTACTGAATCCGTTATCTGAATATCTTCATATGATAATAGAAATTGTTCACACTTTGTATATTCTCTACCTTTATTATACAGTGGTGCCCCACATAGCGACGATAATCCGTACAGCGAAAATCGTCGCTATACGGATTCATCGCTATGCGAAATAAAAAAGCCCATAGGGATGCATTAAAACCCATTTAATGCGTTCCTATGGGCAAAAAACTCACCTTAATGCGAAAATCCTCCATACTGCTGCCATTTTCACTGCCCAGTAAGTGAGGAATGGGCGTGAAAACATAGCGGGTGGCCATTTTTTTTACCCGGCGGCCATTTTGGAACCGCCGATCAGCTGTTGGGAAAACATCATTATGTGAAAATCGGTAAGCGAAACAGCTTACCTGTTACGCTTCTGGCGCAGAGTAAATGAAGACACTTTACCAGCTCTTCTTTGATGGTTATATTTACATATATGTACACTTATATACAGGCAGGTCTCTACAGCACATCTAGAAGTCTTCACACAGTCCGACAGCATGCGTGGCAGAAAATCACATCAGAAGAAGAGAACATATCACAGACACAGTCCATATTTATACATAATCTTGTCTCTGTCCAGTCCAGTCGGGTTCCAGGTGACCTCATCTCTGCACCTGGGCTCTTTCTGGTTTCACCTCATTGCATCAGCTTAGGATGATTCAGCTTTTCTCTCATCTGCACATAATGGCAGCTCGTTAATGAAACATATATGGGTTCAGGCCTATAAAATTCTATACCCTGACATTACCGATCATCGCAATGCAATATTTTCCCATTAGAAACATCATTATGTGATCGCAAAAACGATTGCAAAAAATCCGTCGCTATGCAGATTCGTTGTTAAACGAGGCGCCCGTTAAGCGAAGTACCACTGTACTTCTTTACACAATCATTAGTGCATTCATTAGATTATTTGTACATTTGGAATTGTTTTTCTACAAATATGTTTTGTCCTTCACACTGTGTCTCTAGTAATCATTAATCTGAGAGAACCAGGATGTTGCAAGTGAAAGATCCAACTGATTTCTGCTCATTTACAAAGGTTACATGGTTTTCTTAGGCAAGTCTGTATATTTTAGCCAAACCTACCTTACAGGGTTGTTGTGGGGATAAATGTGGGAGGTGACCCATGTAAAATTCCTTTATATATTGCTGGTGCATATAAATAACTAAATAAAGGCATTTATTCTGTATGTGTAGACGCTTCTGGTGATATTTTTGTCAGATCATTGTCATTCTTTGCCATCAGTTTCTACTGGAAAATATTATAGTTTAACTTTATTTATTTGAGTAGACTTTTCATTGCAAATGTATTGATCATGCACGCTAGGGTGCCTGTACTAGCAAACAACTACTATGTTTAAAGGTAATGATGGAAGTTTGTATTTTTTGCATTACTGTGCCTTATTACCCCATTGAATTCCTACTCACAGGCAAACATGTATCTAATAAATGAGTCAATGCTCCATACAACCTAACGGAAGTGGGCTGCAGTTCAGTGACACTTTTGACCAAAAAAACCTTGACGGTCTTTAAGGTGCAACAAAATTCTCTGTTGTTTTTTATACAACAGACTTCCTCACTAATTGCCTGACTACAGTGACATTTGTCCCACTGTTTCATCTGCTCAAGGACTGGCTGGTTCATTCCTTTTGCTGGCAACAACATTCCCCTCCAAAAGAGAGTGGCAAGGAAAATGTAAAGTGAAAACTTCCCATTTCGCAAGATTATTGGGAAGCTTTCCCTTAACATCTTTTTTACCTTTGGAGGGAAATGGAGACAAAAGTTTTGCAAATTTTTTAAATGGTTGATAAGTGACACAGTGAATCAGTGATGTATTGATAGGACTTTTAAAAAAACCCTTTCAAATCATCCCTCATATGTTAGCAACAATGTAAAAAGAAATGCAAGACTTCTCTCCTACAGTTTCCAATTTATCGGCTTCTCAAAGAAGGACAGCTTTAATAATCTTGAGAAATCTTCCCCAAAGAATCTTGATTGGTCTAAACAAGATCACTTGAGGTACAGTGTGGTTTTCTGACCCCAAACAACTCAATCTTTGCATGTGAATGCAAGGATCGCACCATGTACCTCTGTCTGACCATACAAAGCCCTATTTAGCCCAATCCTGCCTGGTCCACTTTTACCATCTAAACAGGACCAAAATCGCATAACGACGAAGTTTTTGTGATCGCAAAAGCGATCGCAAAATGATGTTTCCTATGGGTTTTTTTCACTTTGCGATGATCACTTCCCTGCTTTGCTAATTGATTATCACAAAACGACGATTTCCGCACAGCTGATCAGCTGTTTCAAAATGGCCGCCGGGTAAAAAAATGGCTGCCCGCTGTTTTCTTGTATGGATTCCTCGCTGCACGGGCAGTGAAAATGGCCGTGCTATGGACGATCTTCGCTGGACAGTGAGTTTCAAGCCCATAGGAACGCATTAATCGAGTTTTAATGCGTTTCTATGGGCTTTTAAAAATCGCTTTACAATGTTTTTGTTCTACACGATTTCACTGGAACGAATTAGCATCGTAATGCGAGGCACCACTGTATCTGGTTAAGCACTTAAAAGGCCCATATCATACTCCCCAAACAAGTGAAATTCTAAAAGAACGTTATTATTTTCTCGTTATGATCTGAAACCTTTCTCCAGAAAGCTAAGATTCACAGCAGGCATAAGTTCAATATGTTTCTGGCTGGAATCCTATTATTGTTTGTATAAAGTTTACATTACTTGCTGCTGTTAATTGAGGCTAGCTGATCTGACACTGAGATGCATCTCAGTTCCACAGTTGGGTTCATGGCCAGGTGTACAGCTTGGATGGAGAGTTTGCTGCGGGTGCTCGATTGTGTAGTGAACAAAGAAATGATTCAAGGGCACCCTGAAGACAACTGAAGATATGTTGACCATGTCCATTGGAAAGCTCTCACTTAAGACTGAAATGTCTGGCAAAAGGTTGTCACACAAGGGGCTGAAATATTTGAAATAGAAAGAATCAAGAAAGCACAAAGGAAGAGAAAAATGAGAAAGCAAGGATGTGACACCCTGACTGTCCAATAAATTCAGGAATAGCTAATCTGCCCCCCTTGCTCCAGTATCTCCTGAGCTCTTGTTGAGCTAGTTAGTCACCTACATATTTAGCAGTGTTCAACTGTTGACCTTCTTTCCCCCCAGAAGTCTGCTATGATACATAATATCCAAGCTCAAAAGCTTTCCTTGTTTAGACCACATCTCCCAGCTTCTGAGAAACAAGGTATAATGAGACTTTCCCCCAAATTGCAACCCTTGCCCAGAAATTAAGAGATTACTTTAAAACCCGCACCAAGAAATGCTTCATTTGTCAAGAATGGCTGGGCAGAACAGTAGCTGGATATTTTACATTCTCTCTGGTTTTGTAAAAGCTAGAGACTAGTATTTGGGGTTTTTTTTTTAAATGAAAGCTAAGAATCTAGGCCAAGGGTCAATCCAAAAACTCCAGTTAGGATGGCTAGAACATGGGCACAATCCAGCCCACCAGGTAATGTGGCAACCTACTCACGCCCAAGTGGAGATGTAGGCTTCTCCTTTATGATGACAGTCAGTCATTGATGAGGCCTTTGCTGGGGGGCAGAGTAAAGGCTGACAATGGTAATTTTCACCCGTTTTTCCTTTTGCTGTGCCTTGATCACATCCTCTAGGCCTTGAGAAGAAGGTAAGGTATATTTTGCTCTCATCTCCTTAGCACCTTGTCATCCAACCATTGTGGTGTATTCCACAGAGTGACCGCCTAGGACTCAAGAGATCTGGGTTCAAATCCCCACTCGGCCCTGGAAACTCATAGGGAGATGGCAGTGATAAAACCACTCCTTAATTGTCTCACATATCTTGAAAGCTCTATTAGGGTCTCCACAAGTGAGATGTTCAATTGACATAGCATAAGAAACAAACATCCAGGTCTAGGGTTTGGGATAACATGAAGCTTTCAATTCTTGCTCTTTTAGTGTAGATCTTCTTTTCACCATTACCTGCCTCCCAGCACCATTTACTCTTCTGGCTTTCGTCTTATTCTACCAGAAATGCTGGGAGTGTAAACGGATTCAGAAATTTTGGAAACTGATTTTTAAGGAAATGTGTGATATATTTGGAATAGATATTGAATTCAATTCTAAAATTGCTTTGTTGTCAATTTTTGATAAGATAGAACTTGACTATTGTTCGAAGGAATTGATTTCCAATTTTATGACAAGTGCTAGAATATTAATAGCTAGATTTTGGAAAGACAAAAGTGACATTAAATTAGAAGATTGGTTTAATGAAGTATGGGGCATTGTATTAAATGATGAATTAACTACTGAACTTAAGATCAAAAGAGGGAAAATAAGTTCAAATATTTTTATGCTATTTGGGGTAGATTTGTTGAATTTGTACTAGTGAAAGGAAAGGGGAAAGCCTCTAAACAACAATCAATACATTTTTGGAAAGGAAGATCATATTAAAAGTATTTTCTAAGGGGTCCCATGGGTATGTGGTGCACAGTAGTTTAGATTGTGTAGTAAGGTTGTTGTTTTTTTGCACTTTTGTATTTGTTTTTGTTCTGAATTTTTTTAAAAAAAATATTCTACCAGAAATGCAGGGATTTTTGGTCCAACAACTAATTTTTCCACTGGTTCTTCATGCTCTGGTCTCTCTAAGGATCAATTCATAGTTTAGTAGCATGGACATCTCTCCAGAATTTTGAAATGAGGTGCCACCCAGCCAGGGCCCTGCACTGCTCATTAATTCCCCTGCAAGCCCTTTCAGTGACTGAATATTTTTTAAAATCAGACATTTGGCTCTCAAGTATAACTAGTAAGAACTTAGAAGATGTTTGCATACACTATAAAGACCAAAAAGACATACAAGTAGATTCTGGATTAAAGTGTGGCTGAACTCTCTCTGCAAGCAAAAAAAAAAAAAACAACACTGAAAAAAGGTCATCATATATTTGGTGGCACATTGTGAGAAAACAAAACTTCTGGAAAGAACAACAATGATGGACAAAGTTGAAGGCAGCAAAAAAAAAGAGGAAGACCAAATACAGTGGGGTCTCTACTTAAGAACTTAATCCGTATTGGAAGGTGGTTCTCAAGTTGAAAAGTTCTTATGTTGAATCTGCATTTCCCATAGGAATGCATTGAAAACCATTTAATCCGTATCTGCTCTTTTCCGTCCATAGAAACTACAGTGGAACCTCTACTTAAGAACTTAATCCGTTTTGGAATGGTGTTCTTAAGTTGAAACGTTCTTAAGTTGAAGCAAAATTTCCCATAGGAATGGACTGAAAACCAATTAATCCGTTCTGGCTGTTTTTTTGTTATGTAGAGGTGCGTTCGTACATTGAAGCATTAGTTCCCATAGGAACTAATGCAAAGCTGGTTAATACGTACTCTACCACTAGGGGGAGAATTTTTTTTAACCTAAGGTGACCTAAGGTTAAAAAAAGAGCAGGAAAGGTTTTATTTTCCTGTTCTTATCTTGGATTTCTGTTCTCAAGTAGAAGCAAAATTTAGCAAATGGAGCTGTTCTTAAGTTGGATTGTTCTTAAGTAGGGACGTTCTTAAGTAGAGACCCCACTGTATGAGATGGATTGACTAAATAAAGGCAACCATGGGCTTGAGTTTGCAGGAGCTGAGCAGGGCTGTGGAGGACAGGATATTTTGGAGATTACATATACATGGCGTCACCATGACTCAGAAACTATTTGATGGCACATAACCACAATAATTAAGAATGCTGCATGCAAAATACAGTGTCGCAACCTTTTCTCCAGAGCTGAGATGTATCATCCAAGTAGCAAAGCTACCTGTAATACTTCACTTTTAAGGGAAGAGGCTGTAGCATTGTTTCTTTTGCAAAACAACCATAATAACTGGTAACATTGTTATTCCTTTCAACAGTCTCTTCATTAATATGTTGATAATGCTTGAAGGCAATTTAATGAGGCTTTTTAATTGAGCCTTTTTCTAGATGCATTTTTCTTTCTTTCAAAAAGTAACAAAAAGTAATAGAAAGCAATGGTTAATGTAGCTAATGATGGGGACAATTGGGTGACTAGCAACATCATGAGTAACAAGAGAAAAATGTGTTTTAACACTGAAGATTCCTTTTAAAAGGTAATTTTTAAAGCTCTGCTTTTGTCACCTGGACAGAGTTGTTATGCTTAATTTATAACACATTGTCCAAGAAGTTGGAATCTGCAAGGATACTATATTAAAAATATGACGACCATATTTGCTTCTGACATATTCTGTATTTCTTTTGTGGTTTGCCTGCATTACATTCTCAGAAAGAGGAAGAACGGGTTATAAAAGGAGTGGCTCGTTCACATCTGTTTCTGTGTCATGAACACAGAGTTCTCTGAGGGCATGGGAGCAAAACTCAAGTCGTTTTAAAGATAACTTTTGTATTAACCCCAGGGAAGTATTTCAGTTACAATTTTAATTCAGTAAGGTCTGGGGGAAAAATGCTGTTAAACTCCTTTTTCCTCTCTGTGTCCTGTAAGAGGCACTTTTCTCTCTTTCAAACTGGTACCACATTGTGTGGCTCTGAGGGTGAGATAAAAACATGGGAAGAGGCAAAAGTTAAGAATTTGGAAGTGGCTGTTTAAGGCTTTCCCCCACCCCTCTTGTTCCCCCTTTCCCCTTTAACACACAGAACTTCCAGCCACTCCAGAGTCTAGGGGGGGAAATCCTAAATTTTTTCAGGAGCTGCCCCATTGGCACTAGAGCTCATTCCTGGGGTTATTGTGTCCCAAACATTGAGCAGCCAAACCATGGCTTGGAGGACATGGCAAGGTAATTATTCAAGTTTTGTTTCCTTGCTGCTGTCTTAGCTTTTTGTGAAAGAAAAGGGGGGATTTGGCCATTTTGTTTTTAAAGGGGGCAGGACTACAGTTTTCTACAGAGGAATGGTCCCATGAATCAGTGTGGGTTATTTGATCCAATCTTTTTTAAAAAAAACAAAACCTCCAGTTCTGTTCAGTTTCCCTTCTTTCTTTCTCCATTTCATAATACCTTCTTCTTCTTCTCTCTCCCACAATAGATTTGCTTTTTCTCCCTGCTCCCCATATCTACATCTTCCATTTGCTCTAGAGTTCCTGTTTCCCCAGCCCCTTTGTATAGCAGGATAGCGCAGGAAGTTGGAGTGCCTGGCTGCAGAGCTAAGGATGGGGAGTTTGGTCCCAATGTGACTCCCAGGAGAAGAGTCAGGCTATGTAGTTTTGGACAGGCTACACTGTCTAAGATTGCTACCAGAAGAAAGGAATGATATATCACATCTGAGTACTTTATTCCTAGGATACACCTGTAAGGATTGCTAGAGGTTGGAATCCACTGAAACATTACTGAAAATTACTGAAATAGTGACATCTGTGCTGGCTTGGGCATGTTGTGAGAATGGCTGACGGGTGGATTCCAAAAGATCTCCTGTATGGAGAATTAGTGCAGGGAAAGAGCCCCAGAGGGTGACCACAGCTGCAATACAAGGACATCTGCAAGTGGGATCTGAAGGCCTTAGGAATCGACCTCAATAGATGGGAAACCTTGACATCTGAGGGTTCAGCCTGGAGGCAGGTGGTGCAGCATCTCCCATTTTGAAGAGACCCTTGTCCAGCAAGCCGAGGCAAAGAGGCACTCCCGAAACCAGCAAAATCAGGGAGCTGAACAGGGGACAGATTGTGTTTGTCTTCAGTGTGGAAGGGATTGTCACTCTCGAATTGGCCTCCTCAGCCACACTAGACGCTGTTCCAAAACTTCTATTCAGAGCAGGTTACCATAGTCTCTCGAGACTGAAGGATGCCTACATTGACATTGGAATCCACTTGATAGTACTTATTTATTATTATAGAATAATGAAGTTGGAAGGGGCCTACAAGGCCATCAAGTCCAACCCCCTGCTCAATGCAGGAATACAAATCAAAGGATACCTTTATAGCCACAGTTTTCAGCCTCTCCTTTTTCCATCTGCACTCAACTACCAGTCCCATATTCACCCTGCTTTCTCAGTTTTACTGTCTGACACTCGCCCCATGGCAGCACTGCCTTTCTTTTGCCATTGTTTCTTTTGCTATCCCCTCTTTCTGTCTTCATCCCATTTCTTGTTTCTCCCCTTTCATCCATCAGTACCTATTTTTGTTTGTTTTTTCCCCCACCCAACTTGTCTCTCTGTGTATCCATTGCCTAGTTTAGCAGCAGCAATAGGGCTGTGCTCCTCCAGCAATCAGCTGAGCTTAGAAGTAACTTTTCACAAATAACATAATTACCAGCCATTATTTACTTTGGGCTAACAAGTAATTCAACTACTAGTTACAATGTTAGTTTTATGTGTAGTGAGTAACATCCATGTTGCTCAAATATAAGAAACAATGCCTCGTTACTTTCAAAAGTTATTTTAAAGCCGTTTTAAGACATTCTTAGGGGGATTTTCAAAGGGATTTTTCATATTTTGCCCAGATATCTTGCCAGTCCTGACAAGGAAAATAGTATTTAGTCTTGTCTTACATATTTTTTTAAAAAAATATTTTTGAGGTGTGATATCAGAATTAACTGCTAGAGCAAACCAGACAGTATTTCTCTTTATGTTTGGCCTGTCAGTGCAATAAAGAGTAATGTGACTAATTATTTCTGCAGCTTGGTTGCTGAGAAAAATGAAAGTCATGAAGAAGTCTTTCACAGTATGTTTCTAGAAAATATTTTTTGAGATATCTGGTGTTTTTTTTTAATGATATCGTTTTTATAAGGAAGCTAAAATAAAGATAATGAAACAGAATAGAAGAAGGAATGAGAGTAACAACAAGAGAAACCACTATACCACACTGGATTTCTACATACTTAAATATTTTCAGTAACTGATAAAATGTATTTTGAAGACTCACCCTGAAATAAATCTGTTGGTCTTTAAACTACCACAGCATTTTGTTTTTCCCACATACATCTTTATATTTGCCAGCATCAAAAAGTTATGTTCTTACTCGTATGATATGGCTACACATTACAACTGTATTTGTTTTAGCAGTTAATACTTATGGCTGCCCCAAGGAAGCCTGATAAATATCATCTGGTGAGGGAGCTAACGTTTGTGGTTCACAGATGCTAAACAATTCCGTTCCCCGGGTTGCCTGAAAAGCAAGGATCCTGACTCTTGCACCATTACAAGACAGTAGTGCTGATTCACCCTTACTCGTCTCCATCCTCAGCCGTTAGTTGCTGCTCTAAAAATAAACTGCAGTGGACCTGAGGTCAGTTCTTCTTCCAGACCCCATCTTAGGCAACCATTAGAGTATTTCAGTAAGAAAAGTAGTTGCAGGAGATGAAAACAGATCTTGCTAGCCAGCGCTTTGGCACTAATTGCTGGAATACAGCCTAAGGATATTGACTATCCTGGCAGCGCACAATCTTGCTTGGAAGATGTGTATAATAGTACTGTTTATTTCCTAACCCTCTTCTGTGTCAGACTGCACGTAGAAGAGCTTCACCTCTGTAGAATGTGTGGAATCAGGTTTTCTCTTTCTGAAATGTCACCTTGATTTTGAACATTTGGAAATGGCCAGTCACACGACCTTGTTGGTTCCAGTAAGACAGAAAAGGACTGAGCTGTGCCTTGAAACAACGTGGCCTGCCATCGCTCCAGGGCTACAGTGGAGGCAGCACAGATCAGTTTGTGCATAGCTTTTAATACAGCGAAGTAATATTTAGGTGAAAAATACTGTGAGGAACATTATGCAACAATGTCCTTCAATGGAATTCAGAATTACTAGAGTTGCATTTGTAAATCTGATTTTCAGATAAAAACCACAACATTATCTGTGGATCAATAAGCTGAAGTCTAGATAAACTTGTTGAGGTGGTTTTAAGGACCAGTTTTGCACCCAAATGCTTTATTATGATCATTTACTAGGAAAGGACAGTGTACGCTATCTAATATCAAAACATAGACAACCACTAGGTACAATTCTTATATTTTAAAGAAAAAAATGTAAAAAGACTTTCAATGAAAATGTCACATCCTCAGGCCTTCTAAAACAGTGCACCAAATAGACTGTCAAAAATAAGAGGTCTCCCTCCTCACTGCAATCTGAAGATAATAGTAGTGCTCCTACCCAAGAAAGGTACATACACAGAAAACACAGTCCTTTTGGTGGCCACTTCAAATGGACTCTCACAACCCTCTCTGCACATTTTTTTAAGAACCAAGATTTCTTTAGCTCTTGGTAATGTCCAAATATAAGGTAGGTTTTAACATTGCTGTCCTGTTCCACAAAAGCCTGGCTTCCAAAGGTGAGGTACAAGCAGGCAGAAATACCAAATAAGCCCAGGCAGGGAAACCAAAATTCGGGATTAAAGCAGTGCAAGCATTGGCAAGTAGACGTCTACCCCAAATCCAAAGGTAATGCCAACAGACAGTCCAGGGTCAAGGCAGTCCAGGTGCGTTGTAGGCAAGCAAGGAGACTCCATGAGACATAGTCCAGCAGTCCAATGGTTGTACATGGTGAGAAGTCAGCAAGAGCGCGGTCAGGTATAAGGCAACCCAAGTACAGAGCAAAGCAAACTGTTGTTTCTAAATGAGGGTTCTTATAGCTATGATGTTGGGGCACTACCTAGCACTCAACTGCACGCCCTTGGCTTACTGAAGGAGGGGTTCAGAGTGTGGCCCGTCAATCTCCTCAGGAGGCACAGATTTTCTCCTAGAAGATTCTGAGGAGGCTCTTTTTCCTAAAAAGTCTTTCCCCGCAGCCTGACAATTTGCCTGGTAGCTTCCCTCAAGGCTTGTATCTCCAGCCTTCTCTGTTTTCATGGGCAGGGTGACAGTCCTCCTGAGATTCAGACCCTGTGCCTGGTCAGCCTTCTGGTTCCCCAATATCCAATTCTGGCACCTCTGGCTCATTCTAACTAGCAGAGTCCTTGCAGGTGGGCATGTACACTGGCGTCTTTGGTTTGGTCAAACTAGGGTTGTCCCCATAACTGCCTTGACAATTCTGGGAGTTGCAGTCCAAAAACACAAATCTGAACATGTCTAACACAGACTGTAAGGCAACTCAGAATCTTGGATTGTGGATTCCATCAGCTTTTCACTGATTGAACAGAGTATATAACAAAATCAACTGCACAGAAAGGGGAAAGGTTCAGACTGAAGAGGAATTTGTCCTGGAGACCCATATAATAGATAGTTCCAGGTATGCAGCCTGAGTAAACAGAGCCATGCAGAATTGGGTTGAGCTGCCCTTCTCAACCAGGCACTAGTTGGAGACAAGATGGTGAGATCCAGACAACAGAGATGTGGAAAGTGCCTTGAGTAGAGATAGGAGGTGAAATAATTCCACCCCACATGATTTTTCAAGATGCTCATAATATAAGCCCTACCCCAAAAATAAGCCCTAGTTAAAGCACGTCCTCCACCACTGTGCAGCAACCTGAAGATGACATGACTGTAAAATAAAACATCCCTTGAAAATAAGCCCTAATGTGTTTTTTTGGAGCAAAAATTAATATAAGACCCTGTCTTATTTTCAGGGAAATGTGGTAGATTACACTCTTTAACCTTACATGTCTGTGGACTCTCAACAGCTTGTGCTGGGAGACCTGTCCTGGTCAGATAAGCAAAAATTTGAACCCAGATCTCCCCACAAGCCAAACACTGTATTGATTATGCCACGGTGGCTTTTCCATGATGCCTCTGTTACGTCACTTTGGATGATACCACAAAGGATTACTTAGAAGGAGCTGGTCAACCACAGCTCTTTGAAGGACACAGCAAATTAGCAGCACCATCGGAGCCTGAGTCAAAGTATTCACAGGCCTCTCCACTCTATTAACCAACTCTTTTGTTGGAAGTAATTAAATCCTGGTGAACAGACTGTCCAGATTTATTTTCCTTTTTTTTTTTATTTGTCTCTCCCCCCCCCCTGCAAATCCACACACTGTGTCATTGTTCTGTGTCTTGTTAGAATTCTAGGGCACGGAGGGGTTCTCGCTCTCTGAGCTTGGAATAATATTTCCCACCCCCTGCCTGGAGAGCCTAAAAATAGATCAGCGAATCCAATGAATGGCTGGAGTGAAAAGCCTTATTAAGAAAGAAGTTTTTCAGTGAGGAGGTCTAGCTCAGGCCAAAAAAGCACATGCACGCACGCACGCACACACACACACACACACACACAGAGAGAGAGAGAGAGAGATGCACAGAGAGAGAGAGATGCACACACACACACACACACACACACACACACACACACACACACACACACACACACACACACACACACACACACACACACACACACACACACACACACACACACACACCTCCAACGCTGGGCAAGTTTCTATGTAGCTTCCTGCCAATGTGCCTCTAGCGTAACCCCAGAGGGACCATCCTGGAGTGAGTTCATCTTCCATATTCATTCATGTTGTTGGCAGTCTGTTGAAACTGCCAGGAGAAGTGCCAATCAGGTGGTAGGGTGGCGGCGGGAAAGGATTCTTCTTCTCCTTTTTTTTTTTAAAGAAGTGTGGTGAGGAAGCAGTTGCATCACTGAAGAACTCAGTGACAGATGTAACTAAACAGCGTGAACCGATTTTAAGAAGGAGATGAGCTGTTTATGAATCATAATCTTCTGAGAACAGTTTCAAGGCCCTGTCCTGTAAAACAGCTCCAAGTGCACGTGGGTGGAGTTTGAAGCTTTTCATCACTGAAGCCCCAAGTTCCTGTTTACTAAGACTGTTTGCTTTTTATATATTCACAAATAAATAGAGCACTAGATAGAAGGGCAGGTGGGGCGGTTCCAAATGCCAGCCTTTGCATTTTGAAACAAAAATTCCTTGCTTCGCTTTTTCTGCATGCATAAAACTGACAAACTCTTCTCAGTCAAAGAGACCAAACAGACCCAGGAAGAGGGAGGATGTCTCTGAGCTTTTAGGGAGGGAGGAAGAAAGGCTCTAAATCTGAGTGGCACATTGTCATTGTGTTTCACATCTCTCCACTCAGTCAAAAGTTAGCCTTGGACACTTTTGTGTGACAGCTTACCGCATCTCCATGTTTCAGTATTGTGTGTAGTAATGGAACAACTGTTGTACAGAATGCAAGGCCCTAAGCTACTGTTCCATTACAGGCTTAGGTTACCACTAGCCATCACACCCCTGCCAGCTTCCTTACTAGAGGCCGAATATCTCTGTATTTGTGAATGCTTTTGTGTGATGATTACTGTTCTCTCTCTGTGGTGTGTGTGTGTGTTTGTGTGTCTGTGTGTTTGTCTGAGTGTCTTTAGATTGTATGTATGTATGTATGTATGTGTGTATGTATGTATGTATGTATGTATGTATGTATGTATGTATGTATGTATGTATGTATGTATGTATGTATGTATGTATGTATGTATGTATGAGAGAGAGAGAGAGAGAGGGTTGGAGGGGTTTCCCATTCAGAGTGCTGCATGCATCCACTTGCTAAGGGCTATGAACACTAAAATGTGTGGTACTTCAACATGCTTTAGCACTGCACACTACAGAATTGGCAGCCTCAAGGTCTAGTCTTTTCTAGACAATAAAAACTCACTTTCACTTCTATCCAACACCGGGAGTTTATAGTTCATTTTTGGTTAACTTCTACACCTTGGAGGTGTGTTGCTAGATGGATAGAAAGCCCAGGATCCTGTATACCACTTCATATATATAAGCTGTCACACAAAAGTGTCCAAGGCACAGTACCCCATATATATGGGGTACTGTGGTTCACTACTAGTCAGAGTAGGTACAAGGTGTTGATATATATATATAGAACTTCCCTTTAAAGCAAAAGCGAAAGCAAAGTGTGCTGCTTATATACCGCCCCATAGTGCTTCAAGCACTCTCTGGGCGGTTTACAAGTTAATTATGCAGGCTACACATTGCCCCACCCCAAAGCAAGCTGGGTACTCATTTTACCCACCTCGGAAGGATAGAAGGCTGATATATATATGCATTAAGGGAACTGAACAACCCGTGATAATAAGTCTTGCTTTTTATATCTCACACATTTATATATATAAACACATAAACATTTTTAAAGGGAAGTTCTATAAGGTGGTGCACTCCTGTGATTGGAATGAAGCATGCACTGTTCAATAACATCCAAGAATCACAGAATCTAGCACTTGGGGGACTACAGTTCCCCAAATTCCAGCACATGCACCAGCCACACTGGCTGAGGGTTCTGGAAACTGTAGTCACAAAAAGTAGCTTTTTCAAGCACTGCAGTTGCAGCCCTCTGCCACAAAGCATGCTGCTTATATACCACCCCATATCACTTCAAGCACAAGGTACACTTTGCACCACCCCCACCCCCACCCCCACCAGTGAGCTGGGTTCTCATTTTTTTGACCTCAGAAGGATAGAAGGCTGAGTCAACCTTGAGCCGGCTACCTGGCATTGAATCCCGGGTCGTGAGCACAGTTTTGCCTGCAGTACAGCAGTTTAACTATTGCACCATGAGGCTCTTGCCACAGATCATTTTTGCCATTAAAATGGATGTGCTAGCCAGATTAGGGGCATTGATGAGGGAGAGGATTGGTACAAAATGATCAAAGATATCAAGAATCTCTTGCATACGTTATAATTACTGCATAATAAAATAAACATAAGCCATGGTTAATAAGCAGTAAAAGGAGAACAGGATGTAAGAAAGCCTGACTATCAAGGACATTGTGTGTCTTAGCATGCTGGATTGCATCCCACAAAATCATACTCCATTATGTGTTCAGTGTTGTGGTTTCTCTTTCTTGAGAGTGGTTTTATATAGGCGCCACATCTGATTTTTAAACCTGATTAGCTTTGCTCTTCTTTCGTGTAAGAAAGTAATACCTCCTAATGTTTGATTTGATAGCAGGTCATTGTGTGGCTGACTTTCTGCAAGCAGAAAAGCAAGCCATCTTGTTTTCTCTACTGCGACAAAGTACTTGCTTTGCTACGTGATGCCATGAAACACATCTCCAGAGGGGGACATTTTGGAGCTGTGCAGCTAAGAGAGGCTGTTTACGCAAGTTTCTCACAAGCCACATGAGCAGCGGGAGAAGGAGAGTTACTAAGGCAGCCAGCTGTTTCATCTCCAGTGGTTCCCATTCCTCAAAGCTCAAATTCCTATTTTTAAAACACCCTTTTTATGTTGTTAAAAGTATCTTAACTCTTTCTTGCTCTGTTTGGAGTCTAGATCTTCCCCCCAAGCCAGAAACAATGTTTATGTTAAATTTCTGGAGTTCTGTGCAAATTTTATGCAGAAGCAAATGTGGTATAGTGCAACATTGCTTAGAGACCTCGGTTCAAAGCCATTTTCAGACATGAAGTTGGAAAATATAACCTGTAACCATCACACTTTATGGTCTTGATTATCCTTTTTAGATGGTAAAGTGATGAGGAGAACCAGATATGCCAGGTTGCGTTCATAGGAGGAACAGCAGGACATAAATGTGACAGACAGATGGATAGACAGACACATGAAAAGTAATTTTCAGGCATCAGAAGCTTTGAATGTGTGGGGAATATATGGCTGGATGGCAATTCTTCTTAGCCCTAGCTAACAATGCTATAGCTAGCAATGTTTTCATTGTTTTAGCAGGACTTTGATCAATAACAAATTGTTATGCTACCATTTATGTGATGAAGCTTTATGTGGTAATGTATATTGGACAAAATTGGTGGATATTAGGTTGCTAAGTTTTATTTGAAATTTTACTATTTATGCAAAGTGCTTTTAATACTTGCACGCTGTTTGTTACATGTGTAATGGCTGTCTGTAGTGTGGGTGTGCACCACTCCGAGTGTCTCCAGACAGAAGAATGGTATATACATGAATCTGAGAAATGAATAAATAAAACAGCCAGCATAACCAATAGTGAGGCATCATGGGAACTGTAGTCCAGCTCTGTCAGGTAAGCCTCACATTCTCCATCACTGTTATAGAAAAACAGCTAGTCATGTGCTAATAAAACTATTTCTGGACAAAAGATAAGCATGCCTGTTATTTTGCCTTGTCTCTGGACAATTCCTTTCCTATGTATGACAGTGTACTTCATGAAGGAGTGAGTGTTCACCTGTGCACCATCCCCACCTGCCAGGTGAATTATAGCGGGAATAGCTTTGCTGCCTTATGAATTTTCTTGTTTAGAGAGCCTGAGGAGAAAAGAAAGGTGCAGAGGCATGGTGTGTAGATGCTTGTGCAGAAACTATAAAACAAGTCATTAACCAGCAGTAATTCATGCTTCTCAAGGCACAAGGTAAAGCTGCGTTTAATCTGAGTGATGCCTCAAAATGGTTTTGGTACAAGATAGCTACAGAGAAAATGTGGCGGATGCAGCAGGAACATTACTCTTTTAACCTGAACTGTTTATGAAGCATATCTCAACCACAATTCTAGGGAAACTCTTCTCAGAATGAGAAGTGGGTCTCCCTATGGGGGGGGTGGGGGGCAAAAGCATTTGGCAGGGAAGCACACACACACCCCTGAGGATCGTGAAGGACAGAAACAAGGACTAGCAAAGCTAAGGAATGGAGGAACTAAATAGGGATAACATGAAGTGAAAAGTAATAACAAGGGCACTTGTTTAAGAGTTAGGGTTTTTTTTTAAAGAAAAACATTAGAACCCTTGGGACTTACATAGATTTCACTTTGGACAGTTGAATAAAAATCTAAAGAAAATGATTTGTGAAAGAGATATTCAGACAAAGGAATCTATGTGTGAGGTCTAATTCTGGATCAAACTAAAATGACACATGTGGGTTTCTAAATAAATAAATAAATAAATAAATAAATAAATAAATAAATAAATAAATAAATAAATAAATAAATAAATAAATAAATAAATAAATAAATAAAAGGGGGTAAAGGTAAAGGTTCCCCTTGATAAGTAAGTCCAGTCATGTTCGACTCTAGGGGCCCAGTGCTCATCCCCATTTGTAAGTCAAAAAGCTGGGGTTTGTCCATAGATGCTTTCCGTGGTCACGTGGCCGGAATGAGTAGAACAGAACACCATTACCTTCCCCCTATTCGCCTACTTGTATTTGCATGCTTTCAAACTGCTAGGTTGGCAGGACGTGGGTCCAGCAACGGGAGCTCACCCTATTGTACAGATTCAGATTTCTGACCTTTTGATCAACAGCCCAGTGGCTCAGTGGTTTAACCCACAGCGCCACCCACATCCTTCATAAAAGGGGGTAGCAGGTGGCAATTGCAGTAAAAGGAAATATAAACCTTTCTCCTTGTTCTGTGGTCTTGAGGAAAATTCCTCCTCCAATATTTGACCTGGGAACAAAGTTCTCTTGGTGGTAATGGGGGATTTTGCACCAGAGCACTTACTCTGAAAGAACTAAAGAACAAGATGCCTGGCATTGGGGCACTTGGTGAGTTCCTACATGGAGTGCCTCATGCATGGTTGTGAAGACACCAATTTTCCAGAGGTGTTTGGTCCCTCGGATACAAGTGAAGATGTTTGTGGAGGATTCCACCTCCACCTTGGCAGACTTTGATTTGGATCAGGAACATGTTCCAGCAATTGAGCCAGCAGTTCAACAAGTTCTTCCTTCTCCTCCTGGATGTTTGAGGCCTGGGAAATAACAAAGAGCAACAGTACAAGAGTGGTTTTCAACAAAACCTGGAAATGTTGGTGGTCAACTCTCCCAAACCAGTCACAATATCAGGTAAGCTAATTTGAAAGACAGAGGAGATGAGAAGAGCGCCAGCTGTGACTATCATATACCTTCTAATGATGGGTGGTTATCTGTAATGTATATTTCAGCCCTTACCCATAGAAGAACTTAAATAGCAGGGCTGATGTTTTTTTTAAAAAATGTAAGGGACATAACCTTTATTCTTCTAAAATTATTTCAAGGCCAAACTTAGAGGACTTCTCCAAGGCACTGATGTAAAAGCCACTGTTCCTGGACATCTCAATAGGGACCAACTATTGTAAATATAAACTGCAGTTATCATAGTCAACTCTTGGACATTAAATCTAACATTACCACACTGCTTAATATAAGATTCCAGGGTGCAAGAAACATTTCCACTAAACTCCTGAGAAAACTATTTAATTTTTCTCTCAGGCAAGGGTGAAGAAGAGGAGCCTTAAGCCAGCCCTGGCCCATCATCTGTTTTTTTGTGCTCCTGTGTGACAACACTTCCCTCTCCCCATACCCGGCACCCTGTGGGACCTGAACCCACTTATTGTATGTATGTATGTATGTATGTATGTATGTATGTATGTATGTATGTATGTATGTATGTATGTATGTATGTATGTATGTATGTATGTATGTATGTATGTATGTATGTATGTATGTATGAAGCACGTTTGTTTTGTCTGGAATAAGTTTCAATTTATTCACCCTCATCCAGTCCATTACTGAGACCAAACACTGATCTAGAGCTAGGAAGTAGCTTCCTCAGATTTAGGTAGCAAGGAGAGGTAGAGTTGGGTATCATCTGCATATTGGTGACACCGAACCCCAAAATTCCGGATAATCTCTCCCAGTGGTTTCATGTAGATGTTAAATAACATAGCAGACAAAACAGAACCCCAGAGGGACCCCACAGCTCAGCGGCCAGGGCAGCGGTGAAGAAAATACACAAAGGCATCGCCAAGCCACTGCATGGCAAAACTGACAGTGGGCAGAACAAAGGCAGTTTTTGGCTTGGCATGCATTCATAGCTATTTAATCAAAGCCACTACAAACACTCCCGTTCTTTGTCTCCTTTTAATTATGGCTGAAGTGCAGAGTACACAAGGATGTAACAGATCTGGCTAATCCCAGAAGCAGGTGAGGGAGCATTGTGTAATCATTGCTACTCCTACATGGGGGCAGGGTAGGGGGGGTGGGAGGAAGGAAGGAAGGAAGATGCATGGCTTTGTCCCACTACTCTGTTGAAGCATGTTTGCTTTAAGCCCATTCCAGGATAGGAAATGTGCGGGTTTTACAGGCAAAAACCTGGCTGTCTAAGGAGCAAATGAGTTCTGCAGAGGCTCGGACCTTTTTCTCTTGATGTGAAATATTCACAGATATTCCCTCCTCCTCCTCCGCCCCTTGCCATCTAGTATGCTGCACATCCACCGTGACACTGCAAAGCGAGACGTCTCAGGAGGCCCTTGATGCCTGCTGCAGAGAGAGAAAGAGGGAGAGAGAAAGAGAAGAGTTATTAGCATTTCGTGCAGATCTGACTTGCTGTGACAAATGCCAGAATATCTTGCAACCTGTAAATTATGAAAACGGGTTTCTGGAAATCATGAATATTTCTTGCCTGCCTAAACTTACTTTGGTCAAAATTTAATATTAAAATTCTGTTCTAGCATTTTTACCTTTAGAGGCCAAGGCAGGGTTTAGCACAGAGGCACTCTATTTTATCTCTTTTTATTACCCCTGGGCAAAGGATTTCCATTCTGTGACCTCCCCTTCAGGTTTCTGTTTTAACTCTTTAGTGATGCATACTGTATATATGTATCTATGGCTAGAAATTCTGAAGCCTGTCATTTCAGAATGTGTTTCACAGCACTATTTTTAAAAATTCAAAATCTCTTGGAAGTCGTGGAACACTTCTGCTTTTTCATACTAGCATCTCCTAAATCTCATTTGAAGTTTCACATTTGTAGCCATTGTGAGAACAGAAATGAGTATTAAAAATAATAGCTCATGTGCTGGGAAATGACACTGGGAAATAAGCAAGTCATTTTTTATTTCTTGAAATGTATAATTTAAAATTTGTGTATTTAAAGTATTGATTTGTCACTTTTATTCCTTTCAGGGCTCCACAAGTGATATACATCAAAATAGGCAAAAACATTCCCTAAACAAGAGGGATAGCTGCGTTGGCCCTTTGCCTCAAAATTTACATCAGGCTGAGCATGACTATACAACATAAAACTGGACATTGGGAAGTCCACTTTTGTATTGGGTTTTTGGGGGAACAGAGAATTGTCCTCTTTCTTTTTCTTTTTTCGGTTCAGCCAGCAGGGGTGGTTTAAATTTGTTGCAGTTGGTTTTGACCAATAAAATGTTGCAGAGTTTTGGATTTCTGGTCAAACTCTCTTTTGCTATGCAGTAGAAGTACAGTGACCCACAGAGAAGAATAGCTACAAGCTCCCTAGAGTCCACCCCTTTCTCATTAACTGGCACTTAAAGTATCAGTAGCTTACTGTGAGACATTTGAAGGAGAAATAATTTAAAAATATTTTCTTTATTATTTATTATTTTTGGAATGTTTCGTTATCGATGCTGCTAATGGATTTATATTATTTTAACTGTATATATGTTTGTTGGTAGCCGCCCAGAGTGGTAGAATATACCAGATGGGCGGGATATAAAAAATAAATAAATCATCATAGGCATCCTTCAGTCTCGAGAGACTATGGAAACATGCTCTGAATTGAGGCGTGTCCTCTCCAGAGCATGAAGCCTACTTACAGTTGCTTGAAATTACAGACTTGCATATACTGCTTTGTTTACTGCACACATATTAGCAACCAGCTAAACAGATCAACAGCAGTAAAACAACTACCACTAACCAATGAAAGAGAAGAATAGAACACTCAGCAGAGAGGCAGGGTTCTCTTTGAATTTAAAGGCTGAAAGGAACAATTGTTTAGTGCTGAATAGACAGACAATCATGCCAGCCCAGAACATTCCCTCCCAGTCACTCAAACTACAGATAGCAGGTAAAGGTGTAAATAAAACTCCAACATAAAAGAAAGGGGAGGGGTTAGAAATTTCCAATCAGCATTTGTTAGCAGCTTGTTAAGGCAACTTCTGATCTTAGGGCTCAGTGTAAATTGAGTTCTCTGCTGACTTCTGCAAATCTGGATGTCTACAGCAAATTCACTTGGGGAAATCTGATTTCACAGGGGCAAATCACAGTGGATCAACTCATATTCCCCCCCCCCCACTGTAGAGTTGCACCCTAAAAGCATCCTTTTAAAAGCCAACATTCTTTGGAAGCTGATATTGGGAAAGCAGGTGGGAGATGAGCTTATAAAATAACTTACATATAGACATATGTACATATATAGAGAGAGGCAAAAGCATGAGTAGTTTGCCTTGAACAATAATTTACTAGAGAAAATAATGAGAGGCAAAGGGAGTAGAGCAACGCTCACCAGGCTCGTGAACCAAATTCTAACCACACTGTTGCAAGAACAAACAGCAAAAGCTCTGGGTGGGATCTCTTGTCTTTGGGTGGGACCTCCCTGAGTCTTGACCTGGAATACAACACCCCCCTTCCTTCTTCTCCAGAAGTGCTGAAGGGAACTTATGTAGAGGTGTAACTTAGCGGGATGCCAAAGCTTGCCTATGGTCCCAGTTCTCGACGCCTAGAAAATAAGGCCAGGAAGAACCATGCACATACCTGAGAAAGGTGTGAAAACTGTGTAAACCCATCAGAACAACAGGCAGAGCGATTTCCTTGTAATCCTGTCCCACTCAGCAGACATGACTCTTGGAAGGTTCCCCTTGACAATTTATCCAGTTGTGTCCAACTCTAGGGGGCGGTGCTCATCTCCGTTTCCAACCCACAGAGCTAGCGTTTGTCCAAAGACAATCTTCCGTGGTCACGTGGCCAGCGCGACTAGACATGGAACGGCGTTACCTTCCCACTGTGGTGGTACCTATTTATCTACTCGCATTTTACATTTTGCATGCTTTCAAACTGCTAGGTCGGCGGGAGCTGGGACAAGTGATGGCGGCCCACTCCGTCACGTGGATTCGATCTTACAACTGCTGGTCTTTTGACCTTGCAGCACAGAGGCTTCCACGTGCTCTTGGAAATGGTGTGAAGATTTTATAGGGCTGGACCTGCCATGACGCAAAGTGATACCACTATTAACATTCCCTTTCCTCCTCCACACTACAATATAGTACAGAGTTCAAGGGGAGTTATTTGTGTATGTGAAGTAATAGTACAAGCATATAGTAAAGTAGTTCCCACCAGACCCCTTTGGAAAGTATGAGTAAGGTTAAATGTCTTTTTCTACTAAACTGAAGCTACATTCACTTTAATATATGGAAGAAGCAGATGGAAGCAACATAAACTGCAACATAAACATAAATTGCAAAATGCAGATTATATAAATATATGATAGATAAATATGATTTACAAAAGAGGGTGTCACTAATACTACCATCGTTTAGTCATTTAGTCATGTCCGACTCTTCGTGACCCCATGGACCAGAGCATGCCAGGCCCTCCTATCTTCCACTGCCTCCCGTAGTTGTGTCAATTTCATGTTGGTTGCTTCGCAGACACTGTCCAGCCATCTCATCCTCAGTTGTCCCCTTCTCCTCTTGCCGTCACACCAAGGAGTCTTCTCTTCCATGAGATGGCCAAAGTACTGGAGCTTCAGCTTCAGGATCTCTCCTTCCAGTGAGCACTCAGGGTTGATTTTCTTAAGAATTGATAGGTTTGTTCTCCTTGCAGTCCAGGGAACTCTCAAGAGCCTCCTCCAGCACCACAGTTCAAAGGCATCAATTCTTTGGCGGTCTGCTTTCTTTATGGTCCAGCTCTCACATCCATACATCACGAAAGGAAAAACCATAGCTTTGACTATTCGGACTTTTGTTGGCAAGGTGATGTCTCTGCTTTTTAAGATGCTGTCAAGTTTTGTCATCGCTTTCCTCCCAAGAAGCAGGTGTCTTTTAATTTCGGGGCTGCTGTCTCCATCTGCAGTGACCATGGAGCCCAAGAAAGCAAAATCTGTCACTGCCTCCATATCTTCCCCTTCAATTTCCCAGGAGGTGATGGGACCAGTGGCCATGATCTTAGTTTTTTTTAAAATTTATTTATTTATTTTAAAATTTGACAAGAAAGCAAAAAGAGAGAGAGAAAAGAAAAAAAAGAGACTAACCCCTAAAACTAACCCCACCCCCCTTTGGAGTCTGGGACTCCAGCTTCGTTAACCTATCTGCTCCCCCAATTTCATTTCCAGTATGTGCTAAGTGAGTATCTATACATCATAAACTTTACCCTACACTCCTATCTTCTTTTGGGCCCAAGAATATATTAGTTGCCATGATCTTAGTTTTTTTGATGTTGAGTTTTAGGCTGTTTTTTTTTTTTTTTTTTTTTTTTTTGCACTCTCCTCTTTTACCCTCATTACAAGGTTCTTTAATTCCTCCTCACTTTCTGCCATCAGAGTGGTATCATCTGCATATCGGAGGTTGTTGATATTTCTTCCAGCAATCTTAATTCCGGTTTGGGATTCCTCCAGTCCAGCCTTCCGCATGATGTATTCTGCTTATAAGTTAAATAAGCCGGGGGACAATATACAGCCTTGTCGTACTTCTTTCCCAATTTTGAACCAATCAGTTGTTCCATATCCAGTTCTAACTGTTGCTTCCTGTCCCACGTATGGGTTTCTCAGGAGATAGACAAGGTGGTCAGGCACTCCCATTTCTTTAAGGACTTGCCATAGTTTGCTGTGGTCCACACAGTTCAAGGCTTTTGCGTAGTCAATGAAGCAGAAGTAGATATTTTTCTGGAACTCTCTGTCTTTCTCCATAATCCAGCACATGTTAGCAATTTGGTCTCTAGTTCCTCTGCCCCTTTGAAATCCAGCTTGTACTTCTGGGAGTTCTCGGTCCACATACCGCTGAAGCCTACCTTGGAGGATTTTGAGCATAACCTTGCTAGCGTGTGAAATGAGTGCAATTGTACAGTAGTTGGAGCATTCTTTGGCACTGCCTTTCTTTGGGATTGGGATGTAGACTGATCTTTTCCAATCCTCTGGCCACTGTTGAGTTTTCCAAACTTGCTGGCATATTGAATGTAGCACCTTAACAGCATCATCTTTTAAGATTTTAAATAGTTCCACTGGGATGCCATCACCTCCACTGGCCTTGTTGTTAACCTGGCTTTCTAAAGCCCACTTGACTTCACTCTCCAGGATGTCTGGCTCAGGGTCAGCAACTACATTGTCTGGGTTGCCCAGGATATCCAAATCTTTCTGATATAATTCCTCTGTGTATTCTTGCCACCTCTTCTTGATGTCTTCTGCTTCTGTTAGGTCCCTCGCATTTTTGTCCTTTATCATGTCCATCTTTGCACAAAATGTTCCTCTAATATCTCCAATTTTCCTGAACAGATCTCTAGTTTTTCCTTTTCTGTTATTTTCCTCTATTTCTTTGCATTGTTCATTTAAGAAGGCCCTCTTGTCTCCCCTTGCTATTCTTTGGAAGTCTGCATTCAATTTTCTGTAGCTTTCCCTATCTCCCTCGCATTTTGTTTCCCTTTTTCTCTCTGCTATTTCTAAGGCCTTGTTGGACATCCACTTTGCTTTCTTGCATTTCCTTTTCTTTGGGATGGTTTTTGTTGCTGCCTCCTGTACAATGTTACGAGCCTCTATCCAAAGTTCTTCAGGCACTCTGTCCACCAAATCGAGTTCCTTAAATCTGTTCTTTACTTCCACTGTGTATTCATAAGGAATTTGGTTTAGATTATACCTGACTAGCCCAGTGGTTTTTCCTACTCTCTTCAGTTTAAGCTTGAATTTTGCTATGAGATGCTGATGATCAAGGGCCGCAGTCAGCTCCAGGTCTTGTTTTTGCTGACTGTATAGAGTTACTCCATCTTTGGCTGCAGAGAATATAATCAATCTGATTTCCATATTGCTCATCCTCTTGTGTTGTTGGAAAAGAGTGTTTGTGATGACCAGCTTGTTCTCTTGACAAAACTCTATTAGCCTTTGCCCTGCTTCGTTCTGAACTCCAAGGCCAAACTTCCCTGTTGTTCCTTTTATCACTTGGCTCCCTACTTTAGCATTCCAGTCCCCTAGAATGAGAAGAACATCTTTCTTTGGTGTCAGTTCTAGAAGGTGTTGTAAGTCTTCATAAAATTGTTCAATTTCAGTCTCCTCAGCAATGCTGGTTGGTGCATAAACTTGGATTATTATGATGTTGAAAGGTCTGACTTGGAATCATATTGACAGCATTCTGTCATTTTTGAGATGGTATCCCATTACAGCTTTTCCCACTCTTTTGTTGACTATGAAGGCTACTCCATTCCTTCTATGGGATTCTTGCCCACAATAGTAGATATGATAATCATCTGAACTCAATTCACCAATTCCTGTCCATTTTAGTTCACTGACGCCCAGGATGTCATTTATTCTTGCCATCTCCTGTTTGACCACCTCTACCTTCCCCAGGTCCATAGATCTTACATTCCAGGTTCCTATGCAGTATTTTTCTTTGCAGCATTGGATTTTCCTTTCACTTCCAGGCACGTCCACAGCTGAGCGTCCTTTCGGCTTTGGCCCAACCACTTCATTAGCTCTGGAGCTACTTGTACTTGTCCTCCACTCTTCCTCAGTAGCATGTTGGACGCCTTCCGACCTGAGGGTCCCATCTTCCAGCGTCATATCTTTTAGCCTTTTGTTTCTGATCATGAGGCGTTCTTGGCAAAGATACTGGAGTGGCATTGCCATTTCCTACTCCAGGTGGATTGCGTTTAGTCGGAACTCTCCACTATGTCCTGTCCGTCTTGGGTGTCCCTGCACGGCATAGCCCATAGCTTCTCTGAGTTACTCAAGCCCCTTCGCCACAACAAGGCAGCAATCCATGAAGGGGACTAATACACCAGTTTCCTCCAAATCTGTTTGAGGCCATTTCGTTGAATCTAAAATGTCTCTGACTGTATTACAATTTTAGAAAGTACCTTCTGTATCAAACACATAAAAGGACTGACTCTTCTGACTGGGTTTACACATAAATTCAGAGCCAAACTAGCCATAACACTGATTGCAGCATTGCTTCACATATGTCTGAATGTAAAATCACATGGAAAACACAAGTGCGGCATGTTTTGGAACTGAAAAAAAACTGGCTTTCTTTTGGCTCAGATTGCTGAGATGCACATCACAAAAGCAACAGCATCACTGCAGAGAAGACACTGTAGGAAGAGAAAATGCTCATTCCCAGAACATTTGTCTTAATCCTCAGACTGTAAAAAGCAGCAGTAGCAGCCTATTATTTTATTTTATTCCTATCTTGCTCCTCATAGCAAGTGATCGCAAAGTGGGTCAAAACAAGAGCAACAATTACAATTTTTTTAAAAAAAGCAGAAATGTATTATTATTACTGTCAAATAACATATTCTTAACATTCTAAAAGTTGCACATACTTTTGATGAATGGAGCATTTCCCAAACACTACATCCAGGTGGCTAGGAAAATGCAGTCTCCCTGAGAGTGTAGCTGACTGCTCCCCTATTGTCAAGGTTTCCTGAGCACCCTTCTGTCTGTTTCATTTGTCATACCAGTTTCTTTTGGTGACAGATGAAGAAAGAAGGGGAATGAGGAAGCAAGGTAAAAAGTAAAATCAATTTGTTTTGCAATGATTTTTGGCTTCATGCCTAGCCACTTGGAATTATAACTGGATGTATACTCAACATTGTTTTTAAAGCTACTAAATTATTATTTATTTGTCTTTATTTCAATTTCACCTACCCACACAAAAGCCATCCAGGGAGACAAATAAGTAATAGTGGGGTCTAAATATTCCTATGGTGTTTACACTATCCAGGAATTGTAATACAACAGTGAGATATGATCCAATGTTACTTTTGGCCTCATAAAATGTTTTTATGAGCTATAAAATGCTAATAAAAATTGAAATCAAATACAAATAAAGAAAAATATTTATAATACAATATAGGCACTGGCATTGTCACAACTGCCAATATATAGTTCTGATTCTTTGGTTGCAGATTATTTAAAAAAAAACTCACTGATCCTATGGAAACACATTATGACATCCTGAGTAACCAGTTCTTAGAATAATTGTGCTTATTCAAATAGAGTATAATACTAGTGCACTCCTATGCATGCCTACTCAGACATCCCACTGTGTTCAGTCAGACATACAGTACTCCCAACTGAGTATGCATTGAAATACAGGACAAGATATAAATCCTTGCTTGTTTCTTTCCCACATTTGCTGGAATGTTGTTGCACAAACAGTGCACTCTGTACGAAGCTACATTGGCTATTCCTTTGCTACATGAACTTCTAAAATGAGATGTGTCTGATGGGTTGTCACTATGGTTTGATTAACCAGCTTATCCTTCTGTGCTTTGCCCATGTCAGTGCATGTGCATACGTGTTTGCGCATTTTGCTCCAGACACAAAAGACAGTACAGTAGTTTTGCACAGAGTCGTTTTATTGAAATTTCAAAAAATCCAAACGAACCCCTCCCAGCAGCTTCTTGTCTTGTTCTAACACTGGAATTGAGAACTTTTTTGATGTGTCAACAAGACTCACAATTTCAACAAGGACATATAATTTTGAAAATATTCTTCATATGGCCACATTGCAGCCTGAAAGAGGAAGAAAAACAACCGCATAGAAGTCATCCTTAACAACCATATGGAAGAAAAACACAGAAGTAAAAAAGATTTATGAGAAAGGTTGGTCTAGAGAGCTTGGTCAAATCACTTCCCTGCAACCAACACCTTCATTCTACGTACATGTTTTGTGCTGGCCTCAAGTATGATTAGCTGGCTGGATAGCTTAGTAGATTAGGACAGTCCCAGGGTCCTCCCAGATGGGAATGGTAAACCATTTCTGAATACTCTTTACCTGGAAAACCCTGAAAATGGTCACCATAAGTTAGAATTGATTTGACAGCACTTTATGATTAAGTGTGACTAAGGCTTAGCTTTTGTGAAATAGCTTTTTGTCTCCAAGGTGAACCACTGAGCTGTCCAGCCAGGTAAAGTGAACTACAAAGCCTTACAAGAACATATTTTTTTAAAAAAAATCTGAATGATTTCTACAGTGAGAAGGATGAAAAACTTGATGGGGGGCAGTGAGTTGTCAAAATCCAAGTCAAGCTTTTGCTTAGTCAAGATGGAACCAGGCCAGGCTCCATAATCTGCAATGAGTTATAATGTTTTTAAAAATACATTAGTAAATATTGCATAAATAACTCATTTAAACAAGGAAGATGCCTAAATCCTGTTTTCTGAAGAAGTCTTCCTGTGCTGTACAGCTTTTATTGCACCTTCCACCCATCTTTTTCATTTTTAAGACACTTGCAGACAGACAGGTTTCTGTTTATCGGTTGTGTTGAGCTACCATATCTTATACGTACAGTCAGCTGTGAGACCTGTATGGGTGGTTCCTGCAAGCCAATTGAGCAGAATACAGTAACAACAAAGAAGGAAAAACAACAAAGTGAAACAAAATAATATAGCAGCAAAGCACACACACACACACACACACACACACACACACACAAACACACACACTCTCTCTCTGTCTCTCTCCTAAACAGTAAGAGAAACATTTTCTTTGGTAATAGCTCCATAATTTTTCTGAATGTTTTTAATTGGTGTTGCATTATTTAAATCTATCTTTAATTCTTATGATTTTTTAAATCATGACTTTTTTTAAGTCTGTATCCTGAAGCACCTTTAAGGGAAGTCCGTAAGGGAAGGCTTGTAGTCTAGTGAAGCATTTTGACTACAGAATGAAGAGACAGTTTTTGACCATGTTTTGGTGAGGAAACAAGAAAAGAGACAATCTTTAGGAGAAACCAGGCAGGAGTTGGATCTCTCTGTGCAGTACTGTAATCACAAACTGTTTTCAGAGTACTTTCGATCATGCACAGCTTCTTCTGGTTTTTCCCTGCTACTTCCTGTGTTTCTCAGAGTTTTTTCATGTTGCATAAAATGCACCAAACCAATCTTTGTCCAGATGTTTCTGCCAGCATTCACTTATGCATATGAACCTGCTACCTTATTTCGCTGCATGTGATGTAATGACACGACTGAAGATGTAACCCTCCTTGCTGACCCACTCCCATTTCTTCTCTTTCCCCAATCTTTCCCTATTCCTTATAGCTGGATTCCCTATGGCCATCACATTGTGTATTTTTTTAGAGAGGGAATGAAGTTCACAAATATGATTTATACAGTCTGTAAACAACACCCATCCCTTGTGTATACCAAGCTATGTTGCCCCTTTTCATTTGCCTTTTTCCCATCCCATAATCCTCCAAGAAAATCATTGTAGGATGACATTCACCTCAAAAATGGTATGTTATGTTTCTCTCTCTCTCCTCAGAATCCCAGGGCCTGCAGAGTCCACAATTCTCTGCAGTGTGAAGAAGTCTCTGTTATATCATACAGAGATGGAAAAACTTAAAAATCCCAGAACCCTACTCCTACCAAAATAGGTGGCCACGTTGGGTGGAGTATTCTGTGGGTTGCAGTAGAAAAGAGCTACATTTCCAATCTCTTCATTATTGACAAAAGACCACAAACATATTAAAGTGTAGAAAAATGTTTTGTTTTGTTTTTTATCATTGGTCAAAATCCTGCTGGGTGGATCCTGCCTCTGCAGTGGGAATGAGGTCATTGTCAGTGGCAGCTGGCCATGATTTAAGACTTTTGTTTTCAGTTGTTATGTGGACAGAGTTTCATCTCATTACATGCAAGGAATGCACAGCCTGAAACACGTCCTTATGGCCTCTGAATTAAATCACTATAAAACATTGTTGCATACTAAATGTGTATCTGTCAGTCTTAAGCCAAAGAATTTAGGAAGCAATATAATTTAGAGACTTTTTTGTCATGAACTAAAGTCTCTTGCCACCTCAGGCAAATAGTTTGTTTGCATAAATCAGGCTGTGCTGGGAGACAGCATACTGTCATTATCTTTACCTTTCTAGCTTTTAACTGACCTCAGCCTCTCCACAGATGAACGGGTATGTTTGTTTTCTCACAGGTGCAGTCCCCACAGCTAATGAAAGAAATTTGTTCACGGTGGAATCACTGGTTCTTCTAGAAGTGAACTCTATCCACTAGACAGTATTTGCATATGAAGTCCAAGAATGCTCTCCTGGTACATTTTCATTCGGATCTGGTATCAGTCAACAAAATGAAATCTGACATAGGTTTCGGCTTACAAAATTCCATTTGATACCAGGCCAGGAAGTTTAGAAAATTTAAAAAGAAGTATTTGGTATACAAATAAAAATAAATAATTGCTTTTTAAAAATATGCTGTCATCTTGTTCTCCAGTTATGGTGATTCTGATAGTTTCAAGGTACATGAGACATTCAAAAATTGGTTCACCATGGCATAGACACACCCTTAGTGAGCTTCTGTGATTGAGGAGGGATTAGAACCCTGGCCTCCTGAATTCAAGTCTAACACTCTTATCAACTATACCATACTGGCTCTAAATAAAGAATACAAAATATTTTGTTGATGCAGGACTAACTGGCTTTTTATGAACAAAACAAGGAGAAGAATCTTAGGTCATGTAGAATTAGGAATATGCTGTATTAATTGTTGGAATTAAACCTAATCCTCTCTGCCCCATCCACTGTGACACATTGGGTGTCTACGAGAAAGGGTCTTTAGCAGTGCATTCCTTCCCCATAGAGGTGGACATTTTATTTTCTCTGGGATACCAGGTAAATGCCTTGTATTTTCCCAGGCCCTTTTGGAGATTAGATTATATTGTGCTTTAGTATGGTGACATAGCCCAGTGATTTTTTTTTCTTTCTCTTTACTGTAGAGTGAGCTGTCTTGTCCTGCCCTTCGTCACTGTCAAAACACCCAGATGTGTGTAGCTTGCTAGGACAAGTCTGAAACTCCCCAATCTATTCTTCCAGCTTCTGTCTCCTGATCACATTGGGCCCATAAGCTCATTTCCTTCAAGAAAAAAACCAAGGCTGCTAGCAGGTCATTGCCAGTCTTAAAAGTGTATTGCTCCTTGCTATGACTCTCTAGTGATCAAGCAAACCCACTCGTTATATCATGATCAAACACAAGGATTCCTAGACTTGGATCTCCAAATGTGATTGAAGTACAGTTCTCACTATTCCTAACAAGATAGGTCTTCTGGGAGTTCAAGTTCACAATATCTGGCTATCCAATGTACTAATCCCAAGAACTAAAAGAAAAACTAATTTTGCAGAGAGGTAGTTGTGTTAGTATGTTCCATCATGTATACTAAAAGGAGAACACAAATAAAATAAATACAAAAATGTTGTAACACTTCCCACAATATTTCCACAATACCTTTGGTTTAGTGGGACGTGGTGGCACTGCAAGTTAAACCGTAGAAGCCTCTGTGCTGCAGGGTCAGAAGACCAGCACTCATAAGATCAAATCCATGTGAATGTAGCTTCAGTTTAGTAGAAAAAGACATTTAACCTTACTCATACTTTCCAAATGGGTCTGGTGGGAACTACTTTACTATATGCTTGTACTATTACTTCACATACACAAATAACTCCCCTTGAACTCTGTACTATATTGTAGTGTGGAGGAGGAAAGGGAATGTTAATAGTGGTATCACTTTGCGTCATGGCAGGTCCAGCCCTATAAAATCTTCACACCATTTCCAAGAGCACGTGGAAGCCTCTGTGCTGCAAGGTCAGAAGACCTGCAGTTGTAAGATCAAATCCACGTGACGGAGTAAGCTCCCGTCACTTGTCACAGTTCCTGCCAACCTAGCAGTTCAAAAGCATGTAAATGCAGGTAGATAAATAGGTACCACTTCACTGGGAAGGTAATGGCGTTCTGTGTCTAGTCACGCTGGCCATGTGACCACGGAAACTGTCTTCAGACAAACGCTGGCTCTATGGCTTGGAAACAGGGATGAGCACCGTGCCCTAGAATCGGACACGACTGGACTAAATGTCAAGGGGGGCCTTTACTTTTACCTTACCTTTGGTTTTATTTTTGTATTCTTTTTCATTCTTCTGCAGTTTGTTTGTTTTACTACAGTGGCTAAAGTCCTGTTACTGAATGCCATACACGTAAGGGGAATAAACTCAAGCAGTTTTGATATTTTCTGGCCATTTGTTGCATGCCTTGGCACAAGACTAAAAGCATAGCCAAGTGTGTGACTGGGTATATCCGAGCAGATCACAGCCAACACTATTGTGCACACTAGTTACACACATATGTGTGTGTGTGTAAGTTGTGTGCGTTTATATACATATTGGTTTGCACTGCATAATTGCAATAGGATACTGGCCAATGATATTTTCTTTTGCTATGTTAACAGATTAACTTACTGTACAATTGCACGTCAGTTTATGCAGAATTAAGTCCCACTGTGCACAGGGAGTCTTCCTCCCCAGCACACATGCTTAGGACTTCAGTTCCAGATAAGTGAATTTACCAGTCCTAATTGAAGAAATTCTATTGTCTGTACTTTATTCTATGCTAATTACATTGTCTTCCCAATCAGTTTCCATAGCCAAACCCAAGCTTTCTGAGTCTTAGTTTTGTACTCCACCTGGTAAACCACATTAGCCCTCAAGATACTTCAGTTGTCCCCAAATAATCCAGGTAAGACATTACAATATAGGTTTCAAGTGAAAAGGAGAGGAAAGCTATATAACAAGTGAATCAACCATGCACAAAGTAGTAAAATGAAAACTCTCAGCATCCTTTTAATGCTAGCTTGCACAAAACTGTTGAATTTTTCTGGTTCTCTACAGGTTGTATAGATACAAGCTGCTGCTTGCTACTGGAAGTCCCCTTTTTCTTGGTCTGACTGAAGCATGTGAAGAATCAAGGGAACTTTTGCAATCCAAAATTTGTCTCACTGAAACCTGGTCTGCTTTGTGCTGGAAAGTAGGCTTCTGTGATCAGAGACACATCATGCCACAAGCTTCAAGCATTTGATGCAGAAACGACCCCTTATCATACTTTTTCTAATCATTCGGTGTATCTTGTCTATGTAGTTAGATTTCTAGTTACAACTTTGGAATCCACCACGTTGATTCTAATGCTATGGATTCCATTGTGTTATAAGAATGATTTACATTCACAAGCTCTTTGGTGAGAGATCTGGGATGTCTCTCTTCACCCTGTATGAAATGGTTCCAACTGAGAGCAGTTCTCCAATATTTCAATTAGAATTTCTTCTGTACCACTGCCAACTGAGATACTTGTTAACACAAGGGCCTGGACCTGTGAGTTTACCTGAACCTTCTAAATTATGGCTGTTTTAACTATCTTCATTCAGGACACATTAAACTGGTTTTGGTGAGGTCAAAATTACACTCGTTACTGCTTCACTACTGATAAAGCTTAATAATAAAGCTCTCATTGCGGTGTCCACACTTTACTTTCTCTCCCCCCACCCCCAGCTTCCGTTACCTCAGTTCAGAAGTCTGAACATAAGGATTTGGTTTGTTTTCCTTTTTGGCAACAAAACACAGCCTTGTTCTCTGTTTTCAATGCCGTAATTTCATTTCCAATCTCAATTACCGGCTTTTATATAAGAAAGGTAAGGCATTCTCCACAGGAATGGTTGGCTACCATGTTTTGACAGTTTGGCTGCAGTTAAAGTATAATTAAACTTCTCAAAAACACAGGTTTGGAAACTCAATCACATTGTTTGCACTTGGGAAAGAAACCCTTCTCTTTGTACTCTCAGAAGGAGAATTAATTTGTCCTTCACTTTCTGTAGTGAAAGCAAACAGTTGGATTAAGAATTCTACTATTATAAGCAATGCATAGCTAACAGTGGGGGGAAAAATAACATCTGAAACAGGATAAGCTTTGATCATACTTCTGTGTGATAGACAGGATTTCTTTTTAAGAAACACCCTGAGTGAGTCACTTGAATTCTGCACATACCTCCCCTCCCCTACATACAACAGCAGGAAGTGTGGGCATGTGTTGTATATATAAAACCCTCAGGCATAAAGTTTTAAAGTACATTCAAATGGCACTCCTCCCCTCCCCCATACCACATCCCATTCTAATTATGGTGCAGAATGCAGCATCTGTGCCTAAGAGCTGTTTGTCTGGCTTACATCAAAAGCATTGTTTTGAACGGGGGGGGGGGGTTTCATAGTAACTTTGGGCTTCGTTGCACCCAGAGAAGCATGCATCTTGAAAACATAAGAATGATCAAACACAATGTAATCCAAAGAATGGGCACAATGTGGCTTGGTATCTATCAAGCTAGTCCAGAGCAGCAGTAGCTCATGTCTCCAGAGGAGCAAGATGGATCCTGCAAGGTTTTCTGTGTTAAAGGTAATGAGTAATCAACTGTTATTTAGAATGAAGAAAGATAGTAGCAGAGCTTTTGATGGGTGTGAGCAAGAGAGACTCGAAAATTCAATGAGTTTACAATGTGACAAGAAACAAAGGACATTTCGTGAAACAAACCTGCTAACACGAGCCAAGGAGGGTATAAAATCTTCCTAACCTTGTTTGGTTATAATCTGAAGAAGGAATGCTCTGTTGTAGTCATTAAGTCTGAGGTGGATGCCAATGAACAAAAATAGGGGCAGGAATCTGTTGTAGTAAATGAAAGACACAAAGCTACAACATGAATGAGAGTGATGTGGAAGAATTTGACCAGGTCATCTCTGCTTTATGCTTTAGTAAGCATATGGGGAACAGATTACCTCTCCTCTGTCAAAATAATGCTACCACTACATTATGAACATTGTGCCTTTCCCCATAGAAAACAATTTCTGCTCTTGGTTCTTTCAACTCTCCATCCCTTTCTCGTGTCACGATTCAACTTTTTAATATTGTTTAATTTTGTCCTCCTTAGGGAAAATAGACAAGTGCAGGCTTGTTGTGGCATCTACAGCCACATCACCACTGATAAAATAAATCATCATATGATGAAGTCATCTCACAGTGTACAAAACCAACGAAGTGGTGCAGGATGACTCCAGGTCAGTGGTTCATGATATAATATATGGTTGCTGCTCCCAGACTCTGGAACTCCCTCCCACAGGAAATCAGGCTGGCCCCATCATTGGTGTCCTTCTGCAAGCAGGCAAAGACCTTTGAAAAGCTGTAATTTCTTTAGTCCAGGAAGTCCCTTCATTAGTCCAGATTGCAACTTTTTGCAACCATTGTTGCAGCTGTAGTGAGAAATTCATCATCTGGTGGCCAGACTTCTGGTGATACCTTCTGTACTTAGGTGTTAGATTACAAATATGCAGTCCACCACTGACTCCTTAGTGGAGATCATACCAGCTTTGTAGAATTTACTTAATCCAGACAAGACAGAGGTGCTCCTGGTCAGTCAAAAGACATATC
This sequence comes from Pogona vitticeps, assembly GCF_051106095.1. NCBI lineage: Eukaryota > Metazoa > Chordata > Lepidosauria > Squamata > Agamidae > Pogona > Pogona vitticeps. The sequence continues at coordinate 58,914,421 of NC_135783.1, read as the reverse complement.
AAGGAACAGGGATGCAGCCTGTGCTAGATGGAGTTATGCTTCCTCTGAAAACACAGGTGTGCAGCTTGGGGGTGCTCCTGGATTCATCTCCAAGCCTGGATGCCAAGGTTTTGGTGGTGGCCAGGAGTGCATTTCCACAATTAAAACTAGAGTGCCAGCTGTGTCCATTCTGGGAGAGGTCTGATCTGCCCATGGTGACACATGCCTTAGTTACATCTTAGCTGGATTAATATGTTCTAGGTGGGTTTGCCTCTGAAAAGGGTTTGTAAACTTCAGCAGCAGCCAGATTCCTAACTGGGGCTGGTTACAGGGATCCCATAACCCCCGCTGTCACAGTAGTTCCTTAGGCTGCTGATCCATTTCCAGGCACAGTTCAAAGTGCTGTTCCTAATTTGTAAAGCTCTAAACAGCTGGGGTCCAAGCTACAGTATCTCTTGCATTGTGAGCATGCTTGAGTGTTAAGATTATCAGGAGATGCCTTTCTCTTGATCCCGCCACCTTCATAAGTATATTCAGCGGGGATATGGGAGAGGGCTTGCTCTGTTGCTGCCCGCAGAACTCCTGTGGGAACCCCTACCTACAGGAGGCCATGCTCGCCCTATCTTTACTGTCCTTCCACAAGCAAGCAAAGACCTTTCTCATCAGGCAAGCTTTCCCTTAAGGATTGACTGAATCAGTGGGTCTGCTCTAGTTGCAACTTCCCACACTAAGCAAACGGTTTTCAGCCACAATGTCCTAGTGAGATGTCCCTAAATTGCTTCAAAACAATGTTGCTTAAGCCCATTTCCTGTCAAACTTCTGCAAGTATGTCTCTGAACTTTATCCATTTTGAATGCCTCCCTGGCAGTATATAATGGACAGTTACTTTAAATGTTCCCTTTGTTTACCTAGATCATAAAACAAAGACTTAATATGGATTGCCATTTTGCTTCATCTCTGAACACTGAAACCACTTACAGCACAGTGGTAATGAAAAAGATGGACAGATTGCCACGCACTGACGGAGCCTTCATGGATTTTTCTAGGGGTTGTTGCCATTGGCATCAATGTTGCAAGACTGTCTCTGCAGATAATGATTGTCTTCTAGCCCAGCCAAGTGACCCAGACGGCACTTAGAGACTCTCAGATAATACTGCAGTAGAAATCACAGCATAGACACATAGAAGAAAGGTAAACAAGGGATGCTTGAGAAATCTTTACTGCTGAAAGACATTTATCCTATTTGCAAATTCTCTAACATCAACTCATGCAAAAGGCTGAACTGGAGGACTCCCAAGCCAGAATTAAGATTGCTGGAAGGAATACCAACAACCTCCGATATGCAGATGATACCACTCTGATGGCAAAAAGTGGGGAGGAATTAAAGAACCTCTTAATGAGGGTGAAAGAGGAGAGTGCAAAAAATGGTCTGAAGCTCAACATAAAAAAAAAACTGAGATCATGGCCACTGGTCCCATCACCTCCTGACAAATACAAGGGGTAAATATGGAGGCGGTGACAGATTTTACTTTCTTGGGCTCCATGATCACTGCAGATGATGACAGCAGCCATGAAATTCAAAGATGCCTGCTTCTTGGGAGGAAAGCAATGACAAACCTCAACAGCATCTTAAGAAGCAGAGACATCACCTTGCCAACAAAGGTCTGCATAGTCAAAGCTATGGTTTTTCCAGTAGCAATGTGTGGAAGTGAGAGCTGGAACATAAAGAAGGCTGACCACCGAAGAATTGATACTTTTGAACTGTGGTGCTGGAGGAGGCTCTTGAGAGTCCCCTGGACTGCAAGGAGAACATACCTATCCATTTTGAAAGAAATCAACCCTGAGTGCTCACTGGAATGACAGATCCTGAAGCTGAGGCTCCAATCTCATGAGAAGACTCCCTGGAACAGCCCCTGATGTTGGGAAAGTGTGAAGGGAAGAGGAGAAGAGGATGACAGAGGACAAGATGGTGGACAGTGTCATGAAAGCTACCAACATGACTTTGACCAAACTCTGGGAGGCAGTGGAAGACAGGAGGGCCTGGCGTGCTTTGGTCCATGGTTTAATAACTAAACAACAACAACAACAACTGACATCAACTAAATATACAGAGATAGAGAATGAGAGAGTGAGAGAAGAAAAATAGGGATGGATAAGGTTTTCTTGCTTTTTTAAAAAAGACCTTGTATAAAAAAATGGACCCAAAGAATATTCCCCATAAGATACTGTAACTTACACACTTCTCTTATGAAACATAGTCATGTCTGGCTAATAATTCAGTTAAGTATGTTTCCTAGACTAGAATCTAGTCCAAATCTGGACTAGAACTCACAATGGTCCACACATTAAACCTTTTCCAAAATCCTCTCACCCATCCCGGTTTGTAGCTGGCCTTTGGAAGCTACCTTTAAGCTCTTAGCTGAGGGTCAGTTTCAGTGCTGTCTTTATTTTTGATTATAATTGTTTTGATTTGATTTGTTTTCATTAGCTGCTATAAAGTTTAGGTTAGATTATGCTACAAAGGGCTACAAACTTAATCCTCAAGTACAACCAGCACACTTGTAAAAGCTGCATGACTAGGAGAAATTCAGCAGGTTGAGTTGTCCGTACATGCCAAACAGTAGTGCTGGCAGAGAAAGGAAGTCTCAGGACCAAACTACGCAATACAGGTAACAAATAATTAAACTGTAATCCTTAAATTTATGTGGTTACTCTAACATGAGTTTTGCCCTTGGTGAATTAACTTGCTTTTGCTTCATAATGTGTCAGTTAGGACGCCTGACGTTTTCATGCCTGATGTCACAAGTAGGGATGTGCACTAGCACCAAAATTTAGGTTCAGAATTTGGAACTACAACCCTTTGGATGTGGAATTTGAAAATTCAGAATTTCTGGATAGCTCAACCTCTGTCCTCTGATCTCAGCCCCGCTGATCATACGGGTGTTATAAACACAAGAGCCCTCCTACAAGGAAAAGTTGGGTAGAAGTCCAAGTAAATAGATAAAACACTAAAACCAATCCGATAACCAGGGATTAAGCACATGCTGGGGGGTAGGAATCATAGCCAGGGAAAACACCAGGTCGCTTCTAGTTCTTAAAGAAGACTTACAATTAAATATTTAATTCTGCTTGAGAATCATGAAGCACAATATTGTAAATAAGCAGACAGTGGGGTTTATGTGTGCCCCATTATATTTCTACTTATTTCAGCTTCATGACAAATGCAAACATTGTATCAAGTATGGCTTTGCCATCGTGTATTGCATAGAATCACTCTCACTAAGTTCATTGGAGGTTGGCAATGTCTTTGAGGCCCACTGAACTCCTTAAGTGGCTCTAGTTTAAAGTGTACTTTAGCCATGATATTGCAAAATGTGTTGAGGGGCTGTGGTGGGGAAATGGGAATAAGAGATGGTTTTAGGCCAGCCACTGTATTTCAGCTTTAATCCCGACCCCATCTTTAAGGCCAAAACAATAACAATATAGATTTATCTTACAGGATAGATGTATTACTCAAATAATGGCAATTTTTTCAGGTGGTTTTAATCTGTGCTTTGAGCCCTCAGAGAAAATCGATTATAAGTGGTAACAATAAGTGGTAGCAAGTGGTCCAATGCAGTCAGATCAGAGAGGGGACACATTGAACTCCCAAAGTGGCTCTAGTTTAAAGATCAGGAAAGTTTAGTCCCATAGGACTGCCCCCTATGTATTATTTATGAAAGGAAACATGGTACAGAAATATTATTTATCTGGCTAATTCTGAGAGAGTGCTTTGAAGATGGGTGCTGAAGGGAGAGAAAGACACAGAGAGAGAGAGTGTCCTGAATAAATGTCCTTACCAGCTGTTTTTGTGAGGTTTTATTATTTACAAACCCATAGGCCACACAAAAAAAGCACTGCTTCTCAGAATGACCCATTTACTTCATGCCTGTATTTTTCTTGTTTAGTGGATCATCCTTTGCTCTTGCCAAACAGAGTCAAAGTCACCACTGTACGTCCAGGTTTTTTCCGCCCTTGTTTCTTGGAAAGCACCACTTAATACCATGTCAAGAAAAACAAACGGAGCAGGTTTGCTTGCGTTCTATTTAAGGCAAAGCACCAGTGGCAGTTCCAATAACAAACCCACATGAATATTGATGCCTACTGGGGCTACTGTGGGGAGGGGAGGAGGGGAGACGGAATATAGCACTCTTTTCATTCCTTTGGGCATTGCTTCCTGCCCCATATGAAATAAAGATAGGGAATGAGAACCTAAGACTATGCAAGCAATTCTCAAGCAGTGTTCCTCGGGAACAATAGTATAGGGCGGGGGAGCATGTTAAAATTCAGCATGGAACAACGCGTGGAATATTGTAGCTGCATGTGATGATTTCCACTGGACATCTGTTTAAAATAAAGGGCAGAATCCTACTATCTATGTATGCTGGAAGGACAGATCCTGGAAGGACAGATCGCTGGAAGGACAGATCCTGAAGCTGAGGCTCCAGTACTTTGGCCATCTCATGAGAAGAAAAGACTCCTTGGAAAAGACCTTGATGTTAGGAAAGTGTGACGGCAAGAAGAGAAGGGGACGACCGAGGCTGAGATGGCTGGACAGTGTCTGCGAAGTAACCAACATCAATTTGACACAACTCCGGGAGGCAGTGGAAGATAGGAGGGCCTGGCGTGCTCTGGTCCATGGGGTCATGAAGAGTCAGACATGACTAAACGACTAAACGAAACGAAACAAATGTATGCTGGTATAAGTCAAGCAGTTTATGGCAGCATATTGGAGGAGAAGGAGGATTCTGGCCCTTCAGGCTTTTATACTATCTTGAAAGAGCCTGGTCAGCTATAGAGCACATGGTTTGTATAAAATGCCCCAGCTTCAGCTGACTTGGATAGGCCATGCCTGGTATTGTGGGAAATTGTTGACACTCACTGAAGAAAGTACAGGGATAGACACAGCACCAGCTCCTGGTTTGAGGGGACCACTGGCAAACAGCCCTTCTCTTCTTTAATTTGAATTTTTTTTATTTTAAAAGTAGCTTGTCCTTCCTTAGTATTTAACTATGGAATTTAGCATGCTATGTGATGTTCCCAACTGATAATTATTAAGTCATCAATGGCAGCATTATTTTTTAAAAATGAAAGTGGCAAAAAAAACCACAGCTCTAACAGCCCATTCTCCCCAGAAGTAACAGTCTTGCAATAATGAGTAAATGGTTACATATATTTACAAATTTTATATTTGCCTCATTTTCATTGTAACACTGAAAGATAACAATGTTAGCTCTCATTATTCAGTTCTGTTATCAGTTCGTTATTCAATACTTCAGGAGCTGCGTCACATACAGTATAGTGGAGCTGATACCATTAACCATAAGGATGACATCATCATTATCATCTTAGAACTTCACTGGCTTCTTCTCTCTTGCCGCTGCTCCCACCACCATCACCCACAAGGAAGACTTTGTTGGTTTCACTGGTCAGGGTACTTCTTAGAAATCTAATACCATGAGCCATCAGCTTTTCTACAGCTCATGTGAGGATAGCTTTGCCAGTTATACTACTACTGAGATAGTCTCCCAGAGGGAGTTGTCGAGGAATCCACCAAGGAGTAACCTTATTTACCTACCTCACTCTACTGCTGCTAGTACAAAAAAGAAAGCAACATCATCACTAATTCTCCCCAAGCCAGGAAGAAAAAAAAAGTGATAAAGCAAAATGTGCATGTGCATTGTGGGGGTGCCATTCCCAAGATTGCTAAACTGCTGGCTTCATCTACAGTAGAAGGCAAACCCTCCTCCTGGATGACATCACAGCTGCTTCTGAGAGGCATGACTGCCCACCATTCTTCTTCTTTCTCATAGATGCTAGAGGGCTTGCATAGAGCCTTTCCTTAGGCCAGTCCTAAAGGCATGATGTAACCATTGTCCTATCTGAACTCTGTAACCTATCTGTATACTGTCCACTATCTGTGAGCTTGTAAAGTTAATAAAAGCACAGTCCTCCTGGGGAACAAGGCAGAATTCATTGGGAACCAATTCGGTGTTCTTCTGCCTCTTCTACTAGTCGCCCACCAGAAGCACTGCTGACAGACATCCCTGTGTGTGTGGCTCACTTCTTTAACTTCTATCTCTAAGAGACTATTTGCTATCCTAATTATCTGGTGATCATCACAAAGCCCATCAGCCTTCTCATTTCGTGACTCCAACAGTGCATGTCTAGGTAGATATGATTTTTATGATATATGTACAGCTGTCATTCTAATATTGGTCTGAGCTGTACAGAACAATTTTTCTGCATTGGCTTTTGGAAGTCCATGCAAATAGACAGAAGAGGTAGACTCTCCTCCCATTTCTGAGGATTTCCGGAGAGTGCCCTGAAGGCATGTGGCCCAAGTTATGATCCACAAGTCCAGGACTTTCACTAAGGCGGGATGACAAGGGCACCTGCCTCAGTCAAGCATAACCTGGATGGGACTGCATAAAGAGTTTCAAAAGTCATACTCAGAGAAGGCTAAATGCAATTGACAGAATGCTCTTGGTTACTTACAACTGGTGTAAGGGCAATGGTCGAAAGTAAGGTGATGATGTGCCCCTAGGTAACAAGTAGCTGCTTGTATCACTTCTTGCATACTAGTCACATGGGATCCTGCCAACAACTAGTTGTGTGTGTTTAGTCGTTTAGTCGTGTCCGACTCTTCGTGACCCCATGGACCAGAGCACGCCAGGCCCTCCTGTCTTCTACTGCCTCCCGGAGTTGTGTCAGGTTCATGTTGGTTGCTTCGCAGACACTGTCCAGCCATCTCATCCTCGGTCGTCCCCTTCTCCTCTTGCCATCACACCTTCCTAACATCAAGGTTTTTTCCAAGGACTCTTTTCTTCTCATGAGATGGCCAAAGTACTGGAGCCTCAGCTTCAGGATCTGTCCTTCAAGTGAGCATTCAGGTTTGATTTCCTTTAGAACTGATAGGTTTGTTCTTCTTGCAGTCCAGGGGATTCTCAAGAGCCTCCTCCAGCACCACAATTCAAAGGCATCAATTCTTCGGCGGTCTGCTTTCTTTATGGTCCAGCTCTCACTTCCATACATCATGACAGGAAAAACCATAGCTTTGACTATTCGGACTTTTGTTGGCAAGGTGATGTCTCTGCTTTTCAAGATGCTGTCAAGATTTGTCATCGCTTTCCTCCCAAGAAGAAGGCGCCTTTTAATTTCAGGGCTGCTGTCTCCATCTGCAGTGATCATGGAGCCCAGGAAGATAAAATTTGACACTGCCTCCATATCTTCCCCTTCTATTTCCCAGGAGGTGATGGGACCAGTGGCCATGATCTTAGTTTTTTTGATGTTGAGTTTCAGACCGTTTTTTGCACTCTCCTCTTTCACTCTCATTACAAGGTTCTTTAATTCCTCCTCACTTTCTGCCATCAGAGTGGTATCATCTGCATATCGGAGGTTGTTGATATTTCTTCCGGCAATCTTAATTCCGGCTTGGGTTTCTTCCAGTCCAGCCTTCCGCATGATGTATTCTGCATATAAGTTAAATAAGCTGGGGGACAATATACAGCCTTGCCGTACTCCTTTCCCAATTTTGAACCACTCAGTTGTTCCATGACCAGTTCTAACTGTTGCTTCCTGTCCCACATATAGGTTTCTCAGGAGACAGATAAAGTGGTCAGGCACTCCCATTTCTTTAAGAACTTGCCATAGTTTGCTGTGGTCCACACAGTCAAAGGCTTTCGCATAGTCAATGAAGCAGAAGTAGATATTTTTCTGGAACTCTCTGGCTTTCTCCATAATCCAGCGCAAGTTAGCAATTTGGTCTCGAGTTCCTCTGCCTCTTCGGAATCCAGCTTGTACTTCTGGGAGTTCTCGGTCCACATACTGCTGAAGCCTACCTTGTAGGATTTTGAGCATAACCTTGCTAGCGTGTGAAATGAGTGCAATTGTACGGTAGTTGGAGCATTCTTTGGCACTGCCTTTCTTTGGGATTGGGATGTAGACTGATCTTTTCCAATCCTCTGGCCACTGTTGAGTTTTCCAAACTTGCTGGCATATTGAATGTAGCACCTTAACAGCATCATCTTTCAAGATTTTAAATAGTTCAACTGGAATGCCATCACCTCCACTGGCCTTGTTGTTAGCCAGGCTTTCTAAGGCCCACTTGACTTCGCTCTCCAGGATGTCTGGCTCAAGGTCAGCAACTACATTGTCTGGGTTGACCGGGATATCCAAATCTTTCTGATATAATTCCTCTGTGTATTCTTGCCACCTCTTCTTGACGTCTTCTGCTTCTGTTAGGTCCCTCCCATTTTTGTCTTTTATCATGTTCATCTTTGCGCAAAATGTTCCTCTAATATGTCCAATTTTCCTGAACAGATCTCTGGTCTTTCCTTTTCTGTTATCTTCCTCTATTTCTTTGCATTGTTCATTTAAGAAGGCCCTCTTGTCTCTCCTTGCTATTCTTTGGAAGTCTGCATTCAAGTTTCTGTAACTTTCCCTATCTCCCTTGCATTTTGCTTCCCTTCTCCTCTCTGCTATTTCTAAGGCCTTGTTGGACAGCCACTTTGCTTTCTTGCATTTCCTTTTCTTTGGGATGGTTTTCGTTGCTGCCTCCTGGACAATGTTACGAGCCTCTATCCAAAGTTCTTCAGGCACTCTGTCCACCAAATCTAGTTCCTTAAATCTGTTCTTTACTTCCACTGTGTATTCATAAGGGATTTGGTTTAGATTATACCTGAGTGGCCCAGTGGTTTTTCCTAATCTCTTCAGTTTAAGCTTGAATTTTGCTATGAGAAGCTGATGATCAGAACCGCAGTCAGCTCCAGGTCTTGTTTTTGCTGACTGTATAGAGCTTCTCCATCTTTGGCTGCAGAGAATATAATCAATCTGATTTCGATATTGCCCATCTGGTGATTTCCATGTATAGAGTCGCCTCTTGTGTTGTTGGAAAAGAGTGTTTGTGATGACCAGCTTATTCTCTTGACAAAACTCTATTAGCCTTTGTCCTGCTTCGTTCTGAACTCCAAGGCCAAACTTCCCTGTTGTTCCTTTTATCTCTTGTTAACTACGTTAACTAAGTTAACTAGTTAACTACGTGAAATTCGCTACTGTAGTTTATGTCACTGCATTTCTACTGGCATAACTAATCCATCGGGTTCTGACCAGTGTTTTCAATAAATACTTTAATGTGCTTTCCAATTGGTAGATGAAAAGCCAGATATGATCTTCATCAGAAACATATCAGATGTCAGAAAGCCTTGCTTCTGGACTACGCTTTCTCACCTGCTCTGTGTTGACTATTAAGACAGCACAGGACATTCAGATACTATATATTATCACTAAGGAGTTGGGATTGCAGGGGAGATGAAAATCAGAATCCTCAACAATGGAAATATTTTTGCACCTCTGTTTTTGAGTTGCTCTCCAGATAGATCTCTGCCGTGCTTCTACAATAATCTGCATTTCTTAAGAAGCTGAAGAATAGTAACACTTCGTTCACTAACTGGCCAAATGCTTCAGATGATGAATGATCCTTCCATATAGGTGAAGGCACTATACAACCAGCAGCCATATTATTCTTGTTGGAAAAATTTTCTAGAATGTCACCTCTTTGTTGCTTCTCTACCCATGGGTGCCATTCTGGAAGTAAGACTGGGCTATAACTATTCTTTTAATTGGCTTTATATTGTCCTTCTGGAAGAGCTAAACATTCACCACTTCTATCTCCTCCTCTGATACCGGCGTGGTGGTGCTGTGGGCTAAACCGCAGAAGCCTGTGCTGCAAGGTCAGAAGACCAAGCAGTCGTAAGATCGAATCCACACGACGGAGTGAGCGCCCGTCGCTTGTCCCAGCTCCCACCAACCTAGTGGTTCGAAAGCATGCAAATGCGAGTAGATCAATAGGGACCACCTTGGTGGGAAGGTAACAGCGTTCCGTGTCTAAGTTGCACTGGCCATGTGACCACGGAAGATTGTCTTCGGACAAAACGTTGGCTCTATGGCTTGGAAACGGGGATGAGCACCGCCCCCTAGAGTCGAACACGACTGGACAAAAATTGTCAAGGGGAACCTTTACCTTTACCTTTTTATCTCCTCCTCTAATCCTTTCAAACCCTCCAAGTGTTAACATCTTAATTGAGAGTGAGTGGGCTAAATCTCTCTTCACTGGGCCATATGTTGATGCCTTGAGACACAGTCTTCCGTCTAGTTTAAGACAGGCTTCTCTGTCAAATGCTTCTAAATAAACCTAGTAACCTTTGTTTAAGTGTAACTTTCTGCCTGGCTTATTGCTCCAGAGAATAGAAAAATAAGGTGAACACTTTTGCTGTTTACTTTGCTAATGAAGAGATCTCCTAAAAGAGCTTCTCACAGCCTGAATCAAAATTTGCAGCAATTCTGACAATAGAGTTGTGAGTCTGGTAACAGCAAATAGTTAAAAAAAAAAAAAAGTTCCAGACAGGTCTTCTTAGTCCAGGATTTTTTTTAACTTCCTCTCCAGTGCTAGCCCTTTTTCATCTGGGGAAAAAACATGGCTTTTACATAGAAGCCTCAGAACTCTTATTATTTCCAAAATTCTTCTCAGCTGTCAAGTAGCTTTGGAAGTTGGCTGTACAACTAGCCAGCTAATCCAGCCTGAAATCTGCCAACATGTAAAATCAGGTCATTGAGTTTTGTTTCTCTTTTCAGTAGCAACAGCAGCAAAAATCAGGCCTGGAGACCAGCAGGTTGGAGTGGAAAGCTTACACAAACAGATCATCACATAATTCACTGGGATACATTTTGCAGGTCTCCATATTTGCCTCTCTGGTGGTACCTTGAATTTTCAAATCAAGGATGGATTTTTGCCACAAACCTCCTTTTGACAGAGCAAATAGACTTATATGAAATGTTGTTGTGGAACAGTTGGTTCTTGCATTAGGAAAGGCAGCAATGCCACTGCCATGACCACATGCTATATACTCCTTAGGGACATGTACTGATTGTACACTGGGTCCATGCCAAGTTGGGGATGGACTGTAGAGTTTTCCTAGAGGGCACAGTTGCCATCTGTTCAAAACCAAAGAGCCTTTGAAGGTGGTCTTCAAAAAATGCCTTCCACAATACCAGATTCATGTGTCAGAATTTGAGACACACTGACACAGGGCTGCAGATATTTATATGTACTAATACATAACATTGGAGCACTAGTGCTATTGACGTTAAATTAATGTTGACTGGAATTTTTAGGATGGCTTATTTGTACAGAATATTTTGGGGGGGAACAATGTCACCTTTATTGCCTTGGGACTTATTCCAGTTTCTAGTCCATTGCATCAAGCAATGTTTCTTAGCTCCACTTTTGGTAAAATGTGCCAGCTGACCATAAACTAGACTGGCCAGCTCACTCCACATTGACCACAAACCCAGTTTTTAGAGAAATCCTCACTGTGGTTAGCATGCCTAATACATGGCTCATACATTTGTGCTATTCCTCCCTCAACACTGTTATTTCAAGGAAGAATTCCACCTGCAGACACTCTTGAAAGCTTCCTGAGATCAGGGGCAGAAGGACTTTGCTGAGTTTGTTAATGAATGCCTGATGGAAACATGTTTTTATTTGGGACTATGTTTGACTTCTATGAGGGATTGCTAGTTGCAAGGATTGTTTATTGTGACATTGAATCTTAAAGCTATTAACTCAACACTTGACAGTGACCAGATTCCCTAAGAAACATCTGCCAAGGCTCAACAATACATTTCCTAATAAGTCGCGCTTGGGCTGCAATCCTAATGCACACTTACCTAGGTAAACATGTACAGAGTTTTGCAGCGCTAAATTTAAAAAAAGAAAAAGATGTATGAAGCATATTTTGAAGACATATTTTCCTTCCGTAGATAATATTGCAACTAGAGAGTGGTTTGTTATTTAGTCACCAAGCATAATGTAACATAAAGCACTGCCAGGCTTATGAATTTAAATAATAATTTAAAAATATTTCCCATTATAGAATCTCTTAGGAAGCAATTCCCTTTTACAACTGACAGCTAGTTTCTAATGAAGTCAGGAAGATTGCCATTGTACTAAGTGTGAATATAGCTTGGTTGTATACATGGCAATCTGCGTACATGTCCTGGCTATTTCAACAGTTATTTTCACAGCGTAGCTGGATTTTGGATTGCAGCTTGATTAAAAGCATGTCCTCTTTGCAAGAGGACCAATCTTCCGCAAAATTAATGTGAACTTATTCAGCTACACAGAAGTCCAGTTAAGAAATATGTCCAGTCCCATGTGTGTCCATCACATGATCCAATTTGAGAATCCAGGTTGTCCACATGGAGTCATCGTCCCCCCCCCCGCCTCCAGCTTATGCAAAGGAAATATAATCTTGCAGTTAGAATGCAGTACATAGAAACTTTGTTCACAACACATTTCAGGCAAGGGCTGGAAGCAGAACAAGCTGTGCCACCACATTATGTTTCCCAGCAACACGGAATACACCATAGATTAGCTTTAACTCACAAAGCTTGGGGTGGGGGAACAGGGACACATGCCTATTAGTCATGTTCCTAAAGGTCCAGAGAACCATATCTTTGTTGGAAAAGGCATTAGATGCTGGAACAACACCAGCCCTCTGAAACATAAGACACTCTCCCTCTTGTTCACATCGTTTATGACCTTGGATAGCTGATAAGCCAAGGGGATATGATTTCAAGCTTGGTGTTTTGCAAACCTCAGGTACCAGGTGTTATTGAAGGTCACTGTTATGGAAAAATCGTCTCTCCCACAATTAGGAGACAGCTACAGAGAATAGTTTTCATGCAGCACAGCTTGTTGATGATTAACAGTTTTAAACGAATGAAGTTAATAGTTATTCAGAGCACCCAAATACAATAAGAGTGGAGGTTGGGAAAACTGTTTATTCAATGTTAATTGCAAACGGTGTACAAAAAAATTCAAATGCACAGGATATGCAAATACAGTGAGCTATGTTTCTGAACAAAAACAAGAAAGAAGCAGAGATAATGAATGCATTGAGAGCGGAGAGGTTATTTTTGTATAATAGGTTTACCTGGCTGCTTCCTTAGTTTCCACACTTGCAACGTGTATTTTTGGACAACAAGCTGCTGTCAAGATATGTACTTGTGATTTGGACACTTCAGTCGTGTTGGTGTGTATGGTTTTGTAGACTTTGTTGTGTTTTATTTTTAAGGTTAGCTGGGCAATCAGAAACCTGCTTCCACTATAAGGCCTCCTAATGTCCTAAGAACATAAGAAGGGCCATGTTGGATCAAACTGGAACAGATTCAGAGGAGGGCAACAAGGATGGCCAGGGGACTGGAAACCATGAAATAGAAGGAAAGACTGAAGGATCTGGGTAGGCTTAGACTTCAGAAAAGAAGACTGAGGGGAGATAGGATAGCACTCTTCATATACCTGAAAGGCATTTGAAGAGTACAGAAGAGGGTCAGGATCTTTTCTCAGTCATTCCAGATTGCAGGACATTCCGTAATGGGCTCAAGTTATAGGAAGCCAGTTTTTGGCTGGGTAGCAGGAAAAACCTCCTAACTGTTAGAGCAGCATGATAATGGAACCAATTGTACCTTGTGTGGCGGTGAGCTCTCCAGCACTTGAGTCATTCAAGTGGAAGATGGACAGCCACCTTGGATTTTTGCATTCAGCAGGAGGCTGGACTCAGTGACTTACAGGCCCCTTCCAATTCCATTTTTCCATGATTCTAAGGCATTTTTCTATTTCAGCTTTTTGTGCCAACAATCAGATGTCTCTGGGAAGTCCATAAGCAGAACATAACCTCTGCAGTAGCCTTGCAGTCACGATTCTCAGAAACTGGTATTGAAAACCATATTGCTTCTGATCAGAGCTGTATCTAACTATTTTGGCACTTTTGGCAAGCAGCACGAAATGAGTCTATATATCAACCACATCTCCACTCCCCCACATGGGATAAAGGGCCCGGTCAAGTGCATACAAACAAATCAGAATTGTGTGTAATACACATGTACAGTGTGTAGATTGAAACTAAGTAGTAAGCTGCAACTGGAGTAGGCCCCACTGCATCAGTGGGGATTTGGTGAGTCATCTCCTCTGTTAAGTTCCATTGATTCAGTGAGCCTACTCTAGTTGTAATACATTCCTGGATTTCAGTCAATGCAACTGTATGTGGTTAGAGGAGGGCACAAAGCCCAAAGTGAACCAGGACATGTGGGAAATTGCAGTTCGTTGCTTCGGATCAGTTTGGGTTTGTCCAAATCAGAGAACCCAAACTTTCCAAAAGCAATTAATTTTGAGGCTCATTGGTTCATTGCCTCTGCCTGCTGCCTTCTTACTGTCTCCACCCCTTCCCACTGCCACGCCACCTCCCTACCTTCTCCTCCACCTCCTCCACTGCCACTGCCGCCATCTTTGCAAACAGCGGCCTTTTGGCAGCCTAGCTTGCCCTGTCTGCCTATGGCCCACCAATTAGCTGATCAGCGGTCCATAGGCAGGCAGGGCAGGCTAGATTGCCAAAAGGAAAGATGTCCACTGCTTCAAAAGATGGAGTAGGAGAAGGCAGCAGAGGCCGTGGTGGTGGCGGCAGTGGATGAGGACAAGATAGAGAGGCAATGGGGCAGTGGAAAGGGGCAGGGGCAGGCTGTGGGCATGGGGGGGTGTCAGCTTCTTTTTTGTCAGTTAACCAACTGGAAATTCATGGTTCATGGTTTGTCAACGTTGATGAACTACAAACCAAGATGAACCACCATTTTGGTGGTTTGTGCCCATCTCTATATATGATATATGTACTCAAGAGAGAGCTGACTTTCTATCTGTCCAGTATGGAAGTCTCATCTATTGAGCCTTGGGTAGACAGTCCTCCAAAAGGGAAGATGCTGTCTATCCACAATCCAGATAGGTTTCCCCTCTATCTGAATGCTACCATTCGTTTCTGTATTGACTTCAAAGTTTTAATGCTCACTTATAAGGCCCTAAACGGTTTGGGACCTCGATACTTGGCGGAACGTCTTCACCCACCAAGTTCTACCCGGACCACCCGCGCGACCCAGGAGGTGAGGCTGAGGAGCCTGACGCCGAGGGAGGCCCGGAGGGAGAAGACACGAAACCGGGCCTTCTCGGCGGTGGCTCCTCGCCTTTGGAACAATCTCCCTCCTGAGATTCGTGCGGCCCCTACGCTGGGTACATTCAAAACTCAACTAAAAACATGGCTCTATGTCAAGGCCTTTCCTCCTGCCAGCACCTAATTTAACTTAATTTATTTTTCTCTTCTTTATCTATTTATTATTTGCGATTATTTATGATTTTTGTCATTTTCTGTTAATTGATTTTTAATTTATTTTATTGTAATTGTATATATGTTCCTGTTAGCCGCTCAGAGTGGTATAGATTTACCAGATGAGCGGGATATAAATCAAATAAATAAATAAATAAATAAATAAATAAATAAATAAATACCACCTCCTGACCTGGACTATTGACCCTTGGCTAGACCTGCCCTCTTGTGGGGAAGGCCTCACGTCTCTATGGCCTGGTTAAACCATCTCCCCCTCTGGATGCTGCCTCCCACAGCCTGTCAGCCTGGTCTACTGAGGCTTTCTTAGGCCTGCCCTCTGATGGAGAAGGCTTTGTCTACAATATAAACAGCCCCGCCCTCCGTGTGAACTGCTGCAGCACTATCCAGATCAGAGGCTGGGTCTACTGTGCTTAAGGTTGATGTTCCCTATTGACTATCCACAAACAATAGGTCTAAAATCTGCCACAGCAGCCTGGTTTTCTTTTCCTATAGTGGTAGAAAGGACCACAGGTCCACTTCCAGATGCTTTCACTGTGGGTAGCTGGGGAAAGGGCATGCCTGCTATATTTGGTGTCCTGGGCAAAGCCCTGGATGCTCCACCTTAGTTACAGCCTTGTCTCTGATCCTGGGAGTAATGTACAATCAGGGAGAATACTCACCATTGATTGTAGCCATGTCGATACAGTACTGATGAGAAATACCCAACCAACCTACACTGTCCCCAGGGAAATTTTTGCATGATTTATGGCCCCCTGCATGACAGTGCTGGGAAACATACATAGAAATGAACCTCCTTCTTTGCTGTCATTGATGTGAACTAGTTTAACTGTTCTGTCCTTGTGTTTGCTCTGCTTTGCCTTTTAGTGTTTCCCCCCTCCCTTCTTCACCTGAATAAAACGAGGAGTTATGTACCAAGCAAGCGCTGTTATACTTCATTTGTTTCTGCAGAAGGAAGGAGAAGGGATTAGGCAACAGAGGACAAGACCCATATAAAACAGACCACAATTTTCCACTGGGCAGTTTCCAAGAATTGGCAAATCATGGAGAGGAGCAGTGGCGCCCATCCTAGGTTGATCAGCTGATCAGTTGCTTAGAAAAGGACATTTCAGCCTGTGAAGCTTTTAATGCAAGCTATTCCTGCTGATATTCCTTCTGCCACATAAATATTAAAGGTACAGGAACTCTATGCTCTTTTTCAGCTAGTCGCCCTATACCCTGCCTGTTCAAAATGGTCTGCCTCTCTGCTGGGCCAAATTGTAAAACAGTGACTAAACCTGTACAATAGCATAGACCTTCTGTACCCTTCTGTGATCATCAATCAGAAATGAGCTCCACAGGAGCACATGTCTCCTAAATAGGATTGCCCAGTCTCAGGGTGTGAGCTAGAAATAGAGGGCATTCCTAAGTTTTTCCAGGTGTTCAAACAGAGAGGCAAATCTCCGGATGATTGGATCTGGAGGAGGAGAACATTTTATTTGATCATGTATGGTGGCATTAATAAACAAGCACAGCCACTGGCTCAACACAAAGCTATTTATATGCATGTTGTGCACATGAAATTTGTTGGTACATAATACAAGAAATCCATGTTGTCTGACATATCGCAGTTGGTATGGCTGCTGGCCACACTGGTTGGTCAACTGTATCCCCCAAGTAAAATTTCCAAGCTAGACTGGGCAGGGACCATATTCTGGAGGCACACAAAAGTGATCTCCTTGTGCACAACCAGGGAGGCCTCCCCAATGGACCCTGGGAAAAGGTTTCCAAGTCAGCGGCTTCCTATTAGTTGAGACTAGGATTGGGCCCTCCTGAAGTCAGAAGAAGTAGATCCTTGTGTAATTATTGCAAAATAATATGTATACCTATGGATGTGCCCATAATATAGTAAGAAAGAGTTGTGCCCCCTCCATAGTAAAAATTTGAGGCTCTGTGTTCCTGCCAATAACCAAGCTAATTATGACAATGTAAAGCAAAAGAACATGGCAACACAGAACACTAAGCCAGTTGTAGCAACAAAGAATGAGTGTCAGAGCACAAAGAAGAAAAATCCCCAAGCAACTGTTTGCTGTGGAGAGGGTTTACAAGGAAACAAAAGCATTCCCAGACTTGCTAAACAGTGAGCCAGGCAGAATCCCTTCCTTTCAACATCATGAAAGTCAACAAAAAACTACAGCAGACCAGAAAGCAGTAAGCAGAGGTAGCCCAAAATAAAACTATTAGAACAGATGGGGAAGGGACCGATCCCTATCCAAGGAGTCTGCTCTGGATTATCTGGAGAGAATAAATGGCATAGATGAGAAATTTGCACTAGATGAGCAAACAGGATGCTGAAAATGTGGCACCCCATCCACCTTCACGGCCTCACCCCATCCATGCCAGATGCAAAGACACTCCAGGCAAATGGCAGGGAGCCCAGTTTATTGTAGTGAAGTTTCACTGACATTGTGGTGTTGATACTATTGCTGATTCTGTGTGATGCCGTGTTTCTGGGCAGAAATATTTTATGAAAAAACAAAAGATAAATATCTGCTAGATTTCCAGAAAATAATGTTTTTGAAAAAATGATCATTATTTGGAAATGGAAGAAGATTAAAGAAAACATTGACAATGGCCTGGGGCAGGGTTTTTGTTTGTCTGATTTTGGCACACAATAATCCATTGTTGCATAAATATAATGTTTACTTACAGTTAAATCACATGATCCTTTTACTGGGACAAGGTGTGACTGAACAAATACTAAATGAGCTGTTGATTTACATCTCCCAGGCCTAGATATAAGAAGCTAATTAGGACGAACCAATCAAATATCAGTCTTGTCCACCGTAGGACATAAAAGAAGTCAATGTATGACCATTCCTATGGATTAATGCTAACATGAAAGCATCTAACTGGCAGGAGGCTTTTAAATACAAGTCCCATAACTTTAACTTGTGGAAAACATATGTCTCTGAACCATATTTTTAGTCAATATATTTTCACATTGTGCTATTTTTTCACAGAGCTTGGAGAAGTTTTTTTATTAGAGTACAACTCCCAAACTCTACACACTAGCATTGTATGCTGAGTGAGAGATTGTGAGAGTTGTAATTACAAAAGGATCTTTTCTAAGCTTTGTTATTTCATAATATTTGTGTGTGTGTGCATGGATCTTTTAATGTTGAACAAAAGTATACAAAAGTCTTTTAAAAAATAAATTAACAATGCACATTTTATTGCTATTTCACAACAAAATCAAGAAATATCCAAAGCAATTTTAACATAATTTATCAAAATACCTTGGTATCCAGTACAGTGTGGTGGACAGAGTAATGGGCTAGGACTCAGGCAGGATACCTGAGTTTGATTTCCCCCCCCCCCCAGCTCTGCCATGGAAACTCACTGTGGGGTAGAACTGATAAAACCCCTCCTTCACTTACCTTGAAAACCCCATTATGGTCCCTATAATTGAGTTCTGACTTGATGGCATGTAACAACAAATGAAAATACATTAAATAATTGTACTGCAAAGCAAAAGACCATGCCAAGTCCTGGAGGACACACAGACAATATAAGAAAAATGTCCAGCAAATGTACTAAAAGATACCACTCAGCTAGTGACTATGCATAAACAAGTAGCAAGCTTTCTCTCAGTTATCATTACATACTTCATCATCAATGACTTGCCTCCATTACATGTCAAGTTCCAGTATTAGCCCCAAAAGATTAAAGCATGGGTAGCTAAAGGGCATCACACATCACAGTATAATGTGGCTATACCATTTCCAACTCTGACAAAGGAGCAAAAGCAGAAATCGAGCCATCACCAATCTTGAAGACAACAGCTTTATTCCCCTTAAAAGCTGACCATCAAAGGGAACATTATATTAAAAAATTAGATCACAGCAGATGCATACAAAAAGAGCACAGCAGCTTTACCCTTTCAAATTAAAAACTATGGTCATTTTTACGAGACTTCCCATGTTTTTCTTTGATAATCTAAACTCTCATGTAGCCTTAATAGTGCCTTCATTGAAATCAAGCCACATTTTAAATATAAGACCCCTCAGGACATGGTTGTAAAATCAGCAGCATCTCATTCCTCAGATTTCGGCGGCCAAAGTGCTTTGTGATGTCATAGGGAGGATCCTTGTGATGTCAAGGGAGAAGTCCATGTGAGGTCACAGTGGTCAAGCAGGCACATTTTGAGAAGCAAGCAACAAGCACAACACAACGTAGACACCTTTGCCCTGTCCCACTGAGCTCTGGTGCCTGCTGAGAATTGACTGAGCTGAGTACCCAGGCATGAGAGAAATCTCATGTTCAAAAAAATAAACCATTTCCTCATCCACCACTGCTCACCCTTAGACCCATTTCCATACCTGGAGACCCCAGAAAGCAAAGCAATTTCCTGAGATTTCAACCAGCATCCTCGGATCTGGCAACTCTACCTATGGAATGTAGTTTGTAACCGGAATTTCTGAATAATTAAAAATAGCCATGGCTATTGTAATTGGTTATTAGCAATTATGTCTCTGTAATATATCCAATATGCCTGTATGTGTGAGTTGATGAGAAAGAAAAAACACACAAGGAGGGGGCTATTGCACCCATGTCCCGCTATAAACATCTGGCTGGTCACTATGGAAATGGAACATTAGACTAGACAGGCTTTTAGCTTGTCATCTTTTGATCTTACCATGAGTTTGAAAAATGAGTACACACATATATATTCCTTCTTTCTCTTTAAGTAGACATACAGTATATCAATAAAACCCTGCATTGGCTTTCAATCTGCATAAATGAGAGACATACTGTGCACATGAAATCTGCAGGTGTGTGGCAGTGGCATTATTTATTTCTTCATGAATTCATGCCCCATTCAGTCTTTCTAGTGCTGCTATCCTATATTTTTGAACTTTAAAATTGTTCCAAAGCAGCTACATCGGTTTAAAAGCCAGATCTACCTACTCATCCCCAAAGATCACAACCAAATTTTCCAGTTCAGAATACAGCATTCTTCCAACCAGAATCATAGAACAGCAGAATGTAGAAATGAACCAAATGAATCATGTTTTGTCCTTAAGGGAAATGCTGCTGCATCACGACAAGTAGCTTCTAACAAACTGCTAGTCAAAAGAATATGTGCAACTATTCTGCTTTTCCCTCTTTCATGGGTTTTTTAAGACTGGTGAAAAGATGGTGCAAGTAGTAGGCAAAGAGAGGTGACTTCCACAAAGCGGAAACCAATGACATCTGGAGCCCCAGAAAATTCCAAGTATGAGGAAGACAAATGCACAAGAAAAGCCTCCTCTAGATACAAATAAAAGTCAAGCATCAGTTGTATTTGACCCTCAACACAACCATTAAACATTTGCATTCATGAAGTCTCCAGGAGGACAATACATACTCAAGAGAAAAAGAGAGCAAAGGTAACCAGCTGCTGTCTTTGGTGGCATGGTGAGTACTACTGGGCATGCAAACAAACAACCTGTACTTGTCAGTAAGCTGGCAAATAAGAAATCAAATCCTTTTTAAAAACACCTGCTAATCCAGGTGCAAAACACTGCATGAGCCCTTTGTGGGCCCATTAGAGAGGAAAATGCAAAATCACAATTGAGAAATATGTTTTTCTCCCCTCTTTGTTCTCCCTTTTTCACAGAGGTCTGACATCTCTCTGTCATCTGTACTGCAGTAGTGTGCTCCCCAACTCCTGCTATATATATAAAATAAATACAAACCTCAAATTGTCCAATAAATTGAAAGTACATGTAAGTTGTTTTATATAATGTATGCAATATATATACTGTATGAAACAACTTACATGGACTTTCAATTTCTTGGACAATATATATATATTTATTTTTATATCTATTACACACACACACACACACACACACACACACATAATTTCCTGGAAAACTTGAGATTTATATTTATTTTTTAAATACACAAGAGTGGTTTCTGTTCTGAAAAAAATTTTCCTAGGACAAGAGACAGAAAACACATATGTATTTCATCTCCTCCTGAAAACGTTAAGGGGGGTGGTTTAATTAGTTGTCTTAAATGCCCCTTGTGGAAAAGAGATTTCTGATAGCAGATGGCTCTTCGATTTAGCTGACAAATATGTAACTAGATGCAGTGGACAGGAGCCAAAATAAACAAATGCATACTTGGTGCATGGTGTCTAACAATTAACTGTCAGGGTAATAACCTACCAAGGGATACGACAGATCTTTCCTATGTTCAAACACACTAAAAATTGATATTGAAGGGACAAACTATTCAGCTCAATTAAACTTCCTGTCTCAGCAAAGAAGTACAGTAGCTGTTATGAGAAATTACGGGTACAGTGTAACGGATTTGAGAATATACCTCCACCATGCTGCCTCTCAATGACCTCCAGTCCTTCAGGCTGAGTACCCCAACATAAACAAAGAAGAAAAACTCAAAACCTTGTCAAGAGTCATTGATCCTCAATGAAAGGCATGTGGGCAGCATATGCTGTGACAATCATCAGATTAAAGAAGAGAGTACCATTGTAAATAGTAGCTTCTCATCATGGGTGAGGAATCTGTTCTAGCAGCAAGATGCATCCATGTAACTAAGCATGGCCCCACCCAGAAGGTGTAGCTATTTATTATATTCTTAGTTTCTCTTTCTTCCAAGAGTGTGAGGCAACTTAGGTAGTTCATTGCTGCTACTTTTATCCTTACCACACCATCTGAGGAAGGTTAGGTTATGGCCGAGAATATTTAGGCCAAAGTCAGTGCGCTTCACGGTGAAGCTGAGATTTGATGTTTTTCTCCTCAACAAATACTCCACTGCACTGAACTGGCTCAAGGGGAAATCTTTAGAATTTAAGATATCTTGACTTCATTGGCCATGATCCACCCATCCAGAAGGCACTGAAGTGAACTCTCCCGTGCATGAGAATTTGGTCATGCTTCCAGAGTCGCTAGTGCAGTGGTTCTTAACCTGGGCGATAATGCCCCCCAGGGGGCGATTTCATTTTTCAGGGGGGCGGTAGAACGAAAAGGGGCGGCGTGGGGGCGCTGGAGCAGAAGGGGGGCGGTAGGGGGTCGCTGGAGCAAGCCAAACCTGTGAAGATGGCTGCAGCCTTTTTACAATGTGCATGAATATATATTTTCCTCCAATTTTAATTTAGTTTCAGAGTTTTCGTCTTGAAATTTTTAGTTCCTGCATTTTATGCCCTTTTTATATTTCTTTTTGAGTCTTAAAATTCGCTTGCAACTAAATCATTAAATGTTACTTTTGGGGGGCATTTCATTTTCTTGGAATTGAATTTTGTTTTCAGGGGTCATTGGATTTAAGTGTCTTAAACAAACAAACAAACAAACAAACAAATAAGATATAATAAGAAATAAGAGGGGGGCGATGATAACTTCCTCAGTGGATCAAGGGGGCGTTTCTTTCAAAAAGGTTAAGAACCACTGCGCTAGTGGACACTGGAGGAAGAAGCATAATAATGTCAATTCTGACTTAATGATGAACCTTTTCAGGGTTTTCCAGGCAGAGAAAACTCAGAAGTGGTTTCCCAGTCCCTTCTCCTGGGGGCACCCTGGGACTCTGCAGCTTGCCCAAGGCCACACAGGCTGACTCTACTCACAGGCACAATGGGAATCAGACCCCCATCCACTGGCTCCACAGAGGTGACTTTCAGACCTTTCGACTGAGCTACCCCAATGTAAAAAGAAAAGAAAAGAAAGAAGCTCCCCCAAAAACCTTGTAAGCAGCCATTAATCTTTAATGAAAGACATGCTGACAGTATATGCTGTGACAATCATCAGATTAAAGAAGAGAGTACGTTTGTAAATAGTAGCATCTTATGGTGGGTGAGGAACATTTAGCACCACAGCCAGAGACCTAAACCACTGAGCCAGTAGAACCCCTAGTCCATTAAAAGATGTGGTCTGATTATAGAGTTTACATAGAAGGAGTGCACCAGGTGCAAATTGCCCCAGATGCCCACAAAGCAATTATTTAGCCCTTTCTCTTCTTCTCCTTTCCTTCTCCTTCTACTCTAGTGCCAATTAATTCAGATTCAAGCTAAAGGAAAGAGTGATTGATCTAGGCCAGTGACGGTGAACCTTTTCGAGCCCAAGTGCCCAAACTGCAAGACAAAGCCAATTTATTTCAAAGTGCCAAAACTGCAATTAAACCTGAATACTGAGGTTTTAGTTTAGAAAAAACAACTGCCCTGCACCTCAAGGGTTAAATGCTTGGTTTCCCCCCCCCCCCAGGGCGGTATTAACAGAGAAATATTTACTGGTCCTCCAATCCACCATCAGGCTAGATCGGTAATGGATGCCATTTTACCCCCTCCTCTGGACGACTGCACCAGCGGAGGGGAGTGCGGAAACCCAGGATTGGAGGACAGGTAAGTATTTCTCAATGGCAACTTCTGGCTTATGGGCCCACAGAGAGGGCGGTGTGTGACAGCTGTGGCACACATGCCATAGGTTTGCCATCGCTGATCTAGGCTGACCATAATGGCTTTCAGACAAGAAGGTGTTGGGAAACTGTTAAGAAAAACACCTTCCCCCATCACCCTGGAAATGCTGTCAAGTAAAATGGTTGGGATAAGATGAAGCAACCAACCACCTGGCTATCAAAAGTGCATAGCACTCTTTCTTTCTTTAATCATTGGAGAGCAGTCACAAGGGTCTCAGCAGCTCCAGTGCAGATGCCTGTTTTAACAGGACAATGTTATTTTGTTGTTGTCCAGAATGGTCATGTGAAAAAAGGAGATATCTTGGGATTATTCTACTCCCTTTTTCTCTAGGCATAATCATTCAAAAGCCAAACCCCACCAAGGACAAGATCATCTCTCTCTCTCTCTCTCTCTTAAGTCGGATAATTGTTAACAAAATGTAACTGAAGCTCATACTTTAGAGCAACTATCTCTTTTCCAAGCAGTTCCAGTAGGATCCAAGTTGATGGCATTGATTACTGTACTGAGCTAGTCTGGATTTTAAATCCAGAAATTCTCTGCATGGCCCAGCCCTCAAAAATGACAGGTTAAGAAAGTAAAGAGAGTAGATTTCACACAACAAATGACAATGGCTTTTTGGGCTCTAACTCCCTGTCTTTCTACAGAATAGAGTTTGTGTTTACAAAATGGGACTTTCCCACCTCCTGCTTCCTTTTGCAAAACCTTGAAAATCTGGAGTAAGTAACAGAACTGTAGAATAGAGAAGGGAACTGGTGGAAATCCACCTCTCACCTTACTTTACAGGATATGCAGGTTAGGATCCAAACCATTTTCCCCCAAAAGTTTGAGAAAAGGGGAAGCAAAAAGAATGTGAAACATCTTATACCTATTTGTAAACACAGAGCCAAGTCCAGCCGTAACAGAATCCCAAAAAGCAAATGAAATTGTCTTGCTTCAATTAGAATCAACTGACTGTTGAACAGGGGGGCTGTTCTGGGAGGTATAGTCAAAAAAGGAACTTTTCCAAGCTCTGATTATAATAAACACATCTCTTGGGACACAGAGTCCTTCAAGGAAGCATCAAGTAAAAGGAGGAGCAGAGATGGATGAAAAAAATTGTTTCAATTAATTTCTCATTAAGAATTTACCAAAATTCCCAAAATTCATTCTATTCAAGATGAACAAAATTTGAATACTTAAAAAACCTCATATGTGGGTGTGAAGGGTTACATCTGCTCAGAGGGGATAGGGATCAGGAAGGACATGTTTATGTCACTCATCACTTATCAGAACAGAGTCAGTATCCAAACAAGAAACATAACATTTATTAGGAACTATTTACAACATTTCTCCTTCAAAATACAGTAACAGAGAATCAGCTACTGTCCAATGCACAACATGGCTACGGCTTATCCACTCTCAGCCATCTTTTTTTTAATGTCCTGCAGTAAGCAGTGCAGCTGCTGGAATTGTCTATCCTGGAGCAGCCAATGACACTAGTTAGGGGTCAAGTCCTCTCAACTTTCCCAGCACTGCTTTAACCCAGTGGTTCTTAACCTTGGGTTATTCAGGTGTTTTTGAACTGCAACTCCCAGAAACCCCAGCCAGCACAGCTGGTGGTGAAGGCTTCTGGGAGTTGCAGTCCAAAAACACCTGAGTAACCCAAGGTTAAGAACCACTGCTTTAACCCTTGTTGGCCATCCCACAGCTTACCTTCAGTCTTTGGGGGTTCCTTCAGCTCTTCCAGTCTGAGCTTTGTCAGGTAGTCTAAAACATAATCTGCCAGAGGTGGGTTGTGTCCGGAAGCCACACTACTAGCATCTGCCTCAGCATCTGCTTCTTCATATTCCCTAGAGGTGCTTTCTCCCAATCCTAGATCTCACTTTCTTCCTTGTTTTGTCCACTGACTGCCCCAAGCGATTCCTCCTTCTTCCACTTCCTTGATGGGCCCTTTCCTACCTTCCTCCTCTTTCTGCATTTCCACATTCCTTGAGCCTCCGGCACCTATTGGAACATTTACTCCAGAAGAAGTGATTAATTTGCTAATATCCTGTAGCGGCTCGCTTATTAAGCTAGTTCACAAGAATGGCAAATTCAAACCAGAAGGCTTGCTTTGGATCAGTTCCAGTGATCACATGCACTAGAACCAATCCAAACCAGAGCAATCTTACCCACACAAAAAAGTAGAACCCCTGACCGGGGTTCAGAAAGGTACAGATTAAATCACTCTGGGGGCAGTTTGGTTCAATCCAATAAATCTGACTTTCAGACTTTACCAGCTTGTTCCTGCAGCAGACTAAAGAGTGGGCTAAATAGCCATTTAGTCAACCTCAATGTTAGGTAAAGAAGTTCTATATATGTAGAAGTAAAAGTACTGAGGCCTGATCTGGGCAGTATATTTTTTTTTAATTTGTACTGTGTGTGGGCTGACTTTTCTGTAATGTATATAACATATTCCAGACTGAACTCAAATCTACAACATAGTTAAAAATTACTTCCCCTTAGCGCTCACAGAGGTTTGTGGTAATTCTGTCAGCAGAGTATGAAGAAGGGTAGTAAGGAAAGCTTATGGCTGTGAACTACAAAAAAAAAAAATCACTTGGGATGCTCATGGAAAGAGGAAAGGAGAAACTTACATTTATAACCCAAGGAAATCCCATTCAGGATAAAACCTAGCCCTGACTAGAGGTCAGTAGGGGCCACAGGGCTGGGATCCAATGTAGACAATGGGGGGAGATTAAGTGTTTATTTTGAGAATGGGAAAGTGACCTAAGGAGGAAGTGATCAATGGGCTGTTATCCACAAAGGTCAAGAGTGGACAATATACTCCAACCCACCTGACTACTTATTGGTCTCTCGCCACCACTGTCATCCAATTACTTTAAATAACTGGCATATGGATACAAGGGATTTATGTCTAGAGATCTTATTAGTTTGAGTTTCTGTCACTTTTCTTTCAGGCAAAAGCCACTGAGATATGTTGCTTTCCTTAAGAACTTATAATGAGCAGTTCCATAACCTCACTTGCGCCCACCTTAGCCAGTGATATGGAATGAGCAGGTGTTGTAAGACATGGAGCATATAGAGTCACTAGATCACAGGGTGCACAGAAGTCAGGCCTGGTTCTACTATTATGGAAAGTGAGAATACCCACTCCAGGTAACAGATGGCGTAAGTGCAAGAAAGAACAGCAAGGAGTTGGAGAAGTTTATTAGTTTCCCAAAGCTAGCCTGCACCTGTGGGTTACGGTCAGGGAAACTGATCTGTTGCTAGTGCTGAAGTTAACACACAACATTGTAAGAGTCCAGTCAGACGTTACAGAGAAGAAAGAAAAATTGGTGGTGGTGGTGGTCTGTGTGTGTGTCTGTGTGTGTGTGTGTGCGTGCGTGCACGCGCGTGTGTGCGCATTTGCATGCATTTGTGTGTGCATGCATGTGCGTGTCTGTGTGTGGCATATTCAGTGGTCATTCCTTGTTGTGTCCTGTGGTTCCTTTAAGAGTAACATTTTTACATAGCATGAATTTTCATGGACACATAACACACTTCTTCAGGTACTTGGGATGTAATCTGGAAGATTCAGATGGTTGGTATGGGATGTGAATTTTACATACACCTTAACTAACAGTGAAATTACATTAATAGAAACATTCTAAGTGGTAGGTAGTGTAATAAGAATTTCTTTATCTGTATATATATTTTATCCAGCAAATATATAATCTAAAATTCCAAAGCAGGAAGATTATTATCGTTGCTGTTTCATCTTGTTTACCAAGTGCTCCTTCTTTCAGGCCACCAGAACTAGCTATCTGCACCACAGACCTGCTGATGACTAATGAATACAAAGTATTCAGGCAAACTTTAACTTCAGAGTTCAGCTGAAAAGATGAAGATAGCAGACCAGACCTAAACAATATCACTCCGGGAAAAGGAGGGGGGAAATGCCATTTTACCTCAGTGTGGAGTTCCATATGTCACTATGATTGCTGAGGTCGTGCACTGATTCATGTCATCAATATTTCTTCTGAGGGCAAGGCACTGAACCATAAAAGAAATGCAATCGGCTCTCAGCCAATGTTGTTAACTCACCATTTGGGTCCAAAGTTTAGGACAAACCACTGAATGAATAAATAAGTTGCCAGAGAAAGCCAGTGTAGTGTAGTAGATAGAGTGTCAGACTAGGGCTGAAGAAACCTGGTCTCAAAACTCAGCTGGGCCATGGAAATTTACTGGAAAATGGCAACAGTAAAACCATTCATTAACTATTTTACACACCTTGGAAAACCTACGAAGGTGGCCACAAGTCAGAACTGGCTTGAGGGCGCATAAGATGCACACAACATAGTAATAATAATCAAGATGCACACAAAAGCGGGTGGAACTATTGATTAATTCAATGGACAGGGGTTGTAATTCAATGTGAAAACATTAGCCAACTAATTTTATATTTGGTCTCAAAAATGGTGTCCTGTGAGAATTCCAGTTCCCTTTGGGGCCACGATGTAAGGAGGAACACACCTTTTTTGAAGCAGACCGTGCTTTTTAATTTCCTGTTTGCAGTCTCTTGTACCATTTCAGACTTTCTTTTTCACATTGTTTCACTGCATGTTTTTAATTAATGCACCCTGTTGAATTGTCCTGTATAATTGCACCCACTAGGATCTTGTTAGCAAGAGGACTTGAGGTAGCAATTAATCATGTTTGGAAGACTACAGCTGTTGCAGTTAAAGTTCTGTGACTCTGGCAGGTCCCATTTTTTTCCACCATTGGAGGTGTTTTTACCACCAAGATATATTTTGAATGACTGAGCTGAAGGAAAGAGAATAAAATCTCCAGCACTGGAGTCTTTAGTGCGGCTGAGGCAAATTGAAGGAAATGCGTACATATTGCCACAGTTGAAACATCAGAGGGGAAGGGGCTCTGGGCTGGGGGAGGCTGAAAGGCAAAGAGAAACCAGACTCGTCCACACATCCTGTTAAAGAGGTGGTTCCATCGCCCATTGACGGTAGGTCTACATGATGTCACTAAAGACTGGAATCATCCCTTTCTACTTCAAGTTCATGTCCTTCACTTGAGAACTGCTGCTTTTCTTTGATTGACTGCCTGCCTAAATGGGTTTTTTTTTGGTGGATGGTTGTGCCTTAATGCTTTGAATGTGTTTTTGGTGTTGCTTTTGTTTACTGTTTTTTTTAAATGTGGCATTTGCTTGATCATTTTTAATATTTGTATACTTACCATTTTAGCTTTAAATATTGTCTTTTAATGATGTAAGGCACCTTGGGTCCTTTTTAAGGAGAAAGGGCAGACTAAAAATATTTTAAATAAATAAATGTCTTTTTTTTTTTAATAAGCCAGTACATTCCTGATGTGCCAGGCTCATCTTTTTCTTTTCCCCAAAAAGCCTGCATCCTGCAGAGCATGCACAGATTGAACTCCCTTGACATCAACTGTGATGTCATCAGTGTGAGCACCCTTACCTCTACCGAGGAGGAAAAGGAGGAAGAGAGGGGGTTTCTTGTGGTGTGGAAATTCAGATCTGAGGAACCTATCTTGTACTCACAGAAAAATTAAAACATGTTTAGGAACTTGGAGTGTATGATTCTGGATTTCAACTTGCCTCAATCTGAGCCATATATCCAGTGTTGATCAGCGCTATGCTGTAGAACACGCTTAAGGATATTTACGCAAACTCAATTTTCCTGCATCTAGACTAGCATGCACAGGAAGAGACACAGCTTCTGCCAGATGCCATAAACATTAGAATTTGTAGCTCATACTTTGTACTTCAATATTAGATCTGCTTCTTCAGGAAAATTGGTCTCAAAACTCTTTACATCCTGCAGTTATTTCCCAGGTATAGGCAAAATAAACCAACAGGGTGGGGCTCGCAGCTGACTGCAGAGTGCAAGCATCATTTTGTGGGACTGGCACAAATTTGTTTCATGGCTCACTCCACCACCACCCTCCCAAAGGCTGTGCATGTTTTGAAAAACCAGATAACTTATATCTATACAGGACACCTGCATATCTTCAAAGAAAGAAAAATACTTCATCCAAAAAAAAGGGAGGGAGAGAGATTTGCACATGAATTTGAGCGTGCTAATTCCTAACGTATTAACATAAAATTAGAAAATGACTGTCATTTAAATAGAAAAAGAACAATTTCACTAAATAGAAGACTGCTGGAGGCAGTTTGAGACCATGTTAAGGTTCAAACTAGATATTACATTTAGCACATAATTAGATGTTGTATTTCCTTAAGTGGTGGGAAATGGCTGTCTGATTTCATCTGATTTCCCTCAACTATATAAATTACATTTAGTGTGTTTTGTTTTGTGCATGGTCACTGGAAGGTAAGAATAATAATATTAATAATGATGATGATGTGCCATTGAGTCAATTCTGAGTTATGATGATCTTTCCAGTGTTTTCTAATTATAAAGTACAGTACTCTGAAGTTGTTTACCATCCTTTCTTCTGATGGTGTTCTGAGACCATACAGCTTGCACAAGACCATATATGTGGCAGGGCGCATAACCCTATCAGCCACACATACTTTGGGTGATCTCAGCTGGCCCCTCTCCTGGAAGGCACAGTAGAGATTCAAAGTCCAAAAAAATTGCTCTGCTCCAGCCCACTAAGCTTTACCTGCTAGAACATAAGCACAGGTTTAGTTTTGCAAGTCAGATTGCTGAAGCATTAGTTCTGAGGCAATGCTGTGGTCAGAGGGGAAATGGGTTTATTCACACCATCTGCAATGTCTAATCTGACACTCAATTTGCTGTCCAGGTGTGCCCGGTTGATGGGCAACTCCCTTCTGATGGCGCTTTGTCAATAAACTGGTCTCGAACAAACATCCAACCAACTAGAAGACTGCCCTCAATAAACTAGGATACACGGCCACTCTCTAGGTGTCCTTTACTTTCTTTAGACTCCCTTTTTAAAGTTTCTAGCTTATTGGATAGCTCAGTGAGCAGGGTATCTGGGTTGGAATTCTGATTTCCCGCTGTGCCTTCTGGGAGAAGAGCCAGCCTGTGTGACCTTGGGTAAGTAAACGACTACTCTATACCTTTAAAAAAAACCTCTCTGGAAAAGGTCAACATAAGTTGGGACTGACTTGATGGCACATACTTATTAATTATTAATGTTCCTTACATTCTTGCTGCCTGGCATATTAAATTAGATTTATGCATCCTTCAGTCTCCACAGGCTATGGTAACATGCTCTGTATGGAGGACTTGGAACAGCTTCTAGTGTGGCTGAGAAGGCTAATTCGAGAGTGACAATTCCTTCCACACTGAAGACAAATAGAATCTGTCCCCTTTCCAGCTCCCTGATTTTGCTGCTCTCGTGACTGCCTGTTTGCCTTGGCCTGCTGGACAAGGGTCTCTTCAAATTGGGAGAGGTTGTGATGCACCGCCCTGCCTCCAGGCTGAACACTCAGATGTCAGGGTTTCCCATCTGTTGAGGTCCATTCCTAGGACCTTCAGATCCCGCTTGCAGATATCCTTGCATCGCAGCTGTGGTCACCCTCTGGGGTGCTTTCCCTGCAGTAATTCTCCATACAGGAGATCTTTGGGAATCTGACCATCAGCCATTCTCACACCATGTCCAAGCCAACATAGAAATCGCTGTTTCAGTACTGTATACATGCTAAAAATTCCAGCTCAATCTAGGACTACTCTATTTGGAACTTTGTCCTGCCAGGTGATACCAAAAATGCATCGGAGACAACGCATATAGAATGTGTTCAACTTCCTCTCCTGCCATGCACAAGGGGTCCAGGAGTCATTGTAGTGCAGGAGTGTGCTCAGGACACAGCTCTACAGACCTGAATCTTGGTATATGCTGCCAGCTTCTTACTGAGCCATGCTCTCTTTGTGAGTCTAGAAAATATGGTAGCTGCTTTGCCAATGTGTTTATCCAGCTTGACATCTAGGAGTGAGTGTCAGAGATCGTTGAGCCAAGGTACACAAAGTCATGAACAACTTCCAATTCTTGCATGGAGATGGCAATAGAGGGAGGTGAGTCCACGCCCTGGCCCATGACGTGTCTTCTTCAGGCTGATTGTTAGTCCAAAGTCTTGGCAGGCCTTGCTAAAACGATTCATGAGTTGTTGGAAGTCTTCAGCAGAATGGGCAACCATGGAGAAGTTGCCCACTCAGTTACAAAACCTGTGACAGATTTTGTAAAAATGGAGATATGGAGAAGGGTTAAAGCAGGGAGGGTATAAGAAAAATATAAGACATATTGTTACATCAGATACTAAATACCTATATGCCTGACATATAGGTATTTAGTATCTGATGTAACAATATGTCTTATATTTTTCTTATACCCTCCCTGCTTTAACCCTTCTCCATAACCCTGGGATCAAGTATGAGATCATCTACATTCTAACCATAGGCCTAATTTATTTATTATTTTTATTTATTTATTTGTTTAATTTATACCCCGCCTGTCTGGCCCACCGGACCACTCTAGGCGGCTTTACTCACATATGTTCTGGGACCTATAAATCCTATCAACCGTATGAACTCCTGCAACTCCTGGTTATTTTAATACTTGAGTTGTTCCTACCTCTTGCTACTAGTCCTTACGGCTTCTCAGGCTTACATAGAAATTGCCTGCAGTGAGTAAGACCACCATGTCTCTCAGATTAAAAGCCCAAACGTTTCCTGCATAAATTCTTTCCCACACCACTCCCATTTCCTCCTTCATGAGTTTTCTCCACGGTTATGCTCTCAAAGAGGCCTCATGTGTGGAAAGGGGCAGAGTAGGAAATAAAACATGAAAGTAGGGCAGAGTTTGTAAAAGTTACTTTTTTTTTTACTGTGGTGGCCTTTCTGTTTGGGGGTTTCTGGGAGTTGTAGTTCAGAAGAAAGATTTCTGATCCTTGGACTAGGGTGAGGGCACCTCAAAAACTTGTTGTTGGCCTCAAAAATATGAATGTTATTTGAACAAATTTTGCACTCTGATTTGTTCAGCTTTTCTCTTTAGGCCACCCTGTCTAGTTCATTAAGATTCATTAAGATCATCTGCCAGGTTTTGTAAAAAAAAAAAAAAAAAGTAAAAAACAGGATTGAAAGAAAAATTCTTCCACCACATGCATGAACTGCTCAAGCAAGGTTTATAAGCACATACCTATAGCAGAAAACAACATCTGAGGACACCAAATGGCTTGGGTTCTGCCATGCTCACGCTGCACGCTGGCTCTTAGCCTTTTTCTGCTTCAGGGCATGTCCAGACAGGAATGTGTCCCTCTTTTGGGTGTGTTGCTGGGGCAAATTGGTCCACTCTTTTTTCTGGCATCCATGTGGCAAGTGGTCCAATTTGCCCCAATATGCCCCTAGGGCACCCCAACCCACACCTTTTTAAGCCCTGTCATGGGCTTCTACTTTTTTTGGTGCAGGTTGGAGCACTCTAGTCAATTCCCAGTGCATGCGGTCCCTGGAAATAGACTGAAATTGAGTTTTGCAGCTGCCAAAGCTCCTTCTGGTTTGTATTTCCAGTATAATGAAGTGGCTCAATAAAGGAAATGCTTCAGGATTATGGCAAGTTGAACACTTAGAAAAGAAAGACACATTTTGTATTCTTTCCCCCACTCCTCTTTTGTCATGGGGGAGGGGGTCTGTCTGTTGCATGCAGAAGAGAGGTGAGAAAGACAAGCATGTCTGGAAGGCAAAGTGTGAACGGAAAGGTGTGCATGGCCCCACCACAGAGTGTTGAGAGACTCTTTTGTTTTTACATGGACACAGAGATCCTGTTGGGGAGGTCTCTTGTTCAGATGCACACAAACACCTTTCCTTTTGAAAACTGCTTTATGCCCTCTTCTGTGTGTATGTGTGTGTGTCCAATACAAGGTGCAAGAGGAAGGCATCCCCTTTTTCCCCCTTTTTGCTTTTTGTAATTACTGGTGAAATGGGGGGTGGCAGTGGGAGATTGCACATATCCCTTCTGTGCACGCCCGGCTCCTTTCTCTCTGCCTCCCCACCCTCTTACACCCTCTGCAAACTCAGAACAGCCAAAGGGGAATCCAAAAAGACAGATGGGTTGGCTTTTCTCCCTTGCACTCCCTCCCACCTGTAGCATGCCTCTCTGTCTTTCTCTGTCTCTGCTGCCTGCCATCCCCAACCATACTTGAACCCACCCGCCTTTCTTTTCTCCCAAACTCTGCCTTTGCACAGACTTCCCGTTTCAGGATACTGGAAATAGGGTCATTTGAGGTCGATATGCCATTTAGAGGTGAGGGTCACATCACACAGTATATTTCTCCCCTCCCCAACCTCAACCAAACCTATTTAGACCACACCAGCATGTGCCAAAAGGGCCAGTCTGGGCATGCCCTTATTTCTTCTTCATGCCAACCCAGTTCCTTTTCCCAGACCTCCTTGAGGGCCTGCATTCCAGTTTATTTTGTCTGGTGAGTTTTTATTTCTTTTAGACAGACTGTGGGTTGGCATTGAGGAGAGCCCCAGAAAATGACAGAGATGGACAGGTCTGGCATATGTCAACAACAACAAAAAAGTAAGAACTCTCTAGAAGTGGAACATCCCGTGCAAATCTTTAAAGAAAACCCTGACATTTTCTGTCCTTAATTTGTTTATTCTCTAAGATTTACAGAATAAATTATTCGATGTTTCATAGCAGTGGCCACAGGAAATCATTCCCTCAGTCTTCTACTGCACCCTTCAAGGGAGAATAAAACTGGTAAAGGAAGAAAAGTCTGTTTCTTTCCAAAAGATCTAGTTTCCTAACATCTTTAATAGGCTCTCAGAGGAAAGAATGTTTTTGGTTTGGTATCTCTCCAGTTCTGGTGGTTTAGCAGAGGATTTTGGAAAATGCATTCACTCCATTACTGACGGCTAAAGCAGATTTATCCTGCAGTCCTTCTTTGCCTTGTGTTAAATAATTACTCAGGCCTTCAGGGAATATGAACACATAAATATTTACCTCATAAAAGATATTCTGCAGACAGGGGACCAGAGACACATTAACTCTGGAAAAACACTTACATTTCCTTGTGCGTATTTTTTTAGCAATAATAACAACTAGAACGAAAGGCAAGTGTCAGCTACAGGGTGGGTCCACAGGTGGTGGATAACAGAACTGCCTGGAGATATGTAGTCTAAAAGCAATGATACATAGAACTCTTCAGTTGTCCCAGACCCAGCTGGCATTTCTAGGAGGATACAGTAGTGCAGTCCATGGCAGGACTGTACCCATTTAAAAATTAATAGTCTTAATACTGGCACTGTGACATGGTGAGGAATACTGCCATAAACTAAGTGCTGCCCCCATTGCCTAGTGTGCAGTCCAAGACCAAGTTACTTGCATTAGATATCATCAAGGTGTAAGTGCTCTATGTAGGGCCTGTCACAAATCCAAACAAATAAGTCTTCATATCATAACTGGATACTCTGAGCTTGTACCAATGGACTATGTGTGCAGGAATAACCAAGTTGCAAAGATAGTTTTTCAGCAGCTGGCAAAATCTTGCGGATTACTCACATATTTTCCTCCATATTATAAATTCCAGCCACCACCAATTTTAGAAAATGAAATCATTCTACTATACTGGGCGAAGTATGTTATTGCAGATAAAACTGTTGGTTTCAATAAGCTGGATATTATACTTCTGGATACACAACAAAGAAAAGCACACCTTTTAAAAGTTGGAGTCCCGTCAACAAGCAACCTCAAAAGTACAGGAAATATAAAAATTGCAGGTAAGGAGTTAAAAGAATGTGAAAGCAAGATCTGGTCATTATTCTCCCCATTCTACCTACAGTTGTTCCAAAATCTTTGGCTACCAGTTTAAAACAGTTGCAAATAGCTGTTAATTTGCTTCCTGAAATTAAAAAATCAGTGATTTTGCAAACATGTCATCTCACTCAGAAATGTTTATGACTTGACACTTTGGTCTGCCCTCATGCACTACTTATGTTGAGAAATCAGAAGTGCAAAATCATCCTCCTCATTGTCATCATCAAGAGTTCCTCAAGAAAAACACTGAAAAATGGAGAACTGCTTTAATGGCTTATGGTGAAAAAAATGGGGAAGTTAACATTAAACAAAAATATTTCAAGGGCATTCTTTGTCACAATTACTGTTCAACATCTCATGAATCCCTTTGTCCATAAATCTAAATAAAACTAGATTGGGCTACCACACTGTAGATCAAGAAGGAAATATCCATCATTTGTTATACATGGATGCTCTAAAATTAGAGTATATGCAAAGATATTCAAGTGGGCTTGACAAATGTGCAGTTCTCTGTGTATAATGTGGTAAGATCCAAAAACTAGATGGAATAAAGCTAAAAAAAATAGTGATATCATAAAATCATCATCAGTTGATGACAATTAAGATCTAGCCAGGGGGCCCTTTTGAAAGAGCCATCCCTCAAGGAGGTAAGAGGGATGGCTTGTAGACAAAGGGCCTTTGCGGCAGCTGCCCCCAGACTATGGAACGCCCTCCCAACTGAAATTTGCCTGGCGCCGACACTGATGATATTTCGGCGCCAGGTCAAAACCTTCCTGTTCCAGAAGGCTTTTAATTGAAATAACATTACCTGTGGGTCTTGATGATGGCAATTTGAATTTTAATTTGTATTTTAATCGTATTTTAATCATTTTATATTTTATTGTGTTGCATTTTAATTGTTGTAAGCCGCCCAGAGACCTTTGGGTAGAGTGGGCGGCATATAAATTAAATAAATAAAATAAAATAAAATAAATAAAATTATAAATACCCTGGAACATTAAAAAGTATGTGGAAAAGGTTAAAAACAAAGTTAAATGGTGGAAAAGCAATCAAAGCCATAAATACATGGGCAGTTGCCACCCAGAATCTACCGCTGAGGCTTCCACCACACTCTGCTTAATGAAAGGATTGACTCCATCCAGATGCTGGCGTTTCAGGTTGCTGGTCACATAGCAATACCATGCATACTTCAGTGGCTCCATCAGTCATGTGCTTTGAGTTTTTCTCCTATTAACAATGTGGAGAGTGGGGAGATCACTGTCTTTTTTCATAATTTATTATCTGAATTTTTTAAAAACACAAATACCTAATGCTGAGATATGTGAACCAAAAGCAGGGTCCAAATTTAGGTTTGCAAGCTTCATGTTGTCACACCAACAGATGTGCAACATTATAGATTAGGTTATTCCCTAGGAGAACTATTGGAAAGGATATGAGTACATTGTAGAGTCTGTTCCATAGGAGATGACATAATATGTTAAAATGCAGATAGAATTGTCATTTTGGTCCAGTGCAGAGCGCTAATAACACTTTAACATTCAACAGCAATACTGAGATCTAAATACAGAATAAGAGCCTTGTTAATTGAACTATGTATGAACCTCCCAAATCTGATGCTCATTTGAGGGGACTGCAAACTTTATTAACCACATTAATAAAAAACTTAGAGTAAGGACAAGGGTCTTCGAAGAGGGTTTTCTGCGAAGCTCATAAGAACAAATTATTAATTTATAGCTACATCTGTGTACAATGTACACAGACACATTCACGCCATGCCATAGATGAAGGATTCCTCTTGCTCCAAACCATGGAACTCTGCCTATGGCGTTAATTAAACATCACTCATTGTGTGTCTTTTTTCCCATCCATAGAAAAAACGGGAACATCAGTACCGTGCTTGCTTTCAATATGCCGATGGCTTCCTCATCCCTACTCCCATTGGAGAGGAGGCTAAAAGATTCCACATTTAGTGAGAGGCTGTTTCTTCATTCTTACAGTCTTACATGGTTCCTGCCATGCTAGCAGTTACAAGACTTCACTGAAGTTACAAGACTTCACTGAATATTGGCCTTAATTCTGCTGAGTGGTCTACAATCTAATGTACTCCCAACATCAGAACAGAAGGCAAGATAATATTGGTAAGAAACACAACACTTCCAAGCATCCATAGCAGCCACCCACACCTTACACCCTTGTGCATTAAGCATACGCTACTTACTGCCTGTGGGCAGAAGGCACTGATCAACAGTGTTGGCCTCAAACTCCCATTATGTCACAATGCTCAGAGTGCACGTCCTTCACATGCACACAATATACAAACAAATACTCAAGGAGACATCACAGAATATCCTCTACACAAGCCCCAGCATACCATGTGAGTAATATTAGCAATAGATACAAACCTCTTGTAAGTCCTGATTGTTTGTGATTTTTGTAAAGTGTTCCCCTCTGTGCACAGTGTTTTTTTTTTCATTTGAGTTCTCCTCAGAAAATGGTTCCATTGGTCTCCTCTAGGTCCCACTACCTTTCAAGGGTTCTTCTGGGGCCCCTTAAACAAACAAACAAACAACAAACAAACAAACAAAAACATTTTCTGAAAAGAGCATTGCTGTGTTTACAAGCCTTTTTTTCTTAGATTTCATATTTATGGCAAGCAGTAATATTGTTGCAAAACACACAAACTGTTTCTTTTCTATCTGAAAATTATAATGATTCTGTTTAGTAAAAATTTTACTTCTGTTGTAAGTGTAAAACAAGGCCATGCTATGCCACCTTGCAAGAGAACAGAGGGATTATTATTATGAATATCTTGTGTCACAGCTAGGCTACTTTTCTATTCCATTGATGGCTGTGCCATTGCTTGGAAATCACAAATGTAGACATAAGGGCTGAGCAGTGTACTCCCACGTAGTGTAGTTTGACACAAAATGTGAAGCGCTGCTGCTGGAGCTTTCATACTGCTACAAAATACTTCCACACTTGTAGCTGAAGATTTCTCATAGCAGTATTTCAGCCTCATTCAGTGGCCAGAATCCAACAGGAAAATTCACCAGTGTAAGACCAACAGGGTAAGTCTGAAGCATGACTTGCCACATATTAAGAAGTCGGCACATGCGTTTGCTGTCACACGCTGTGTCACATGGCTGCTGTGCAACAGCAAATGTGAATGCCAGCTTCTTAACTTGCAGCACTATATAGCTGAGATTTATGCCAATTGACTTATGCTGGCAGGCATTAAATAATAAGTATATATCATATATATTGCTGCTACTGTAATGCCACTAGTAGCTCTAATACAGGATTTCGGGGGAGTGGGTTTCTAAGCTGTTTCATATATTTTTGACAAAAGACTGAAATAAAGATATGTTAAAATAAAACTATTTTCAAACAATAATAATTCAGATAACTCCATCCTAAATCGTGCTGCAAATAACTGAAGGGGCTGCTCTTCCTACCCCCCCATCATTGGCATCAACAGAGGGAGCTTGCCCCGTGAGGCTTCTGTGGTGCCCTTGCCCAGCCTTCTTTTCAAGGTGGCCTGGGGGCCCAGGCATTGTCATCTTTGCTTTGCATCTCCCCCATGTTTTACCACCACTTCTTTCTCACCGCAAAAAAAATTTTTGAGGAGGTTGCTGGCATTAAGAGCTATCTGTCTGAAAGCATCCAGGCAGAGTCAAGTTTTCATTTTATTTCCATCTAGAAGCATCTTCAGGCTCAGCACTGAAACCTGTTTTGAATGCCAGAACTGAGCTCTGGAACATGTTAAGTGCAAATAAAGCAGAGGCGTTCACCTTATGTTGAAATTTGCTCTTTTGAGGCCAGAAGAGTATTTATTCCTGGAAATGTGGCAATTATGCAAGATTTCAGGATCAGTGCCACTGCCTCGCTTGACATCAGAAGACAAGTAAACAGTGGGGGGGGGATGTACATTTTTATTCTTGTCCTGTAATGAATGATAAGACACTCTCCCCTATGATTCAGTTTCAAGCTGCTGTAGCAACGCTTGAGTAACAGATCCAGACATTGTACATGAATTATATCACACACTCCCACATCAACAACTTACTTTTGGGCGAAAGACTTCATAGGCAGGGAACTTCACTCATCTCATGTCATTCTGCTATTCCCATATTACTTGAGCTGCACAAGATCAAGCCATAAGAGATCAACTTCCATACCACTGTTATGTGAGATGAACTGTATGTGAAAGGTAACCAATAATTAGAATCTGAAATTGAAGTTCCAAAGACATGAAGATCTGCCAATATCAATGGCAGAATCATGATTCTGCTAGACTTTCATGTCTGAACAATCATACTTAAATACACCTGCGTTTACCTCCTAATGACCAACTGCAAAACAAAGTAGACGAATTTGAAAACTACAGATGATATGAAAAGTGCATGTTGTGACAGTCAGATACTTTCATTATTTAAGGGAAATCCTCCTTCTAACAGTGTGATATCTACTTCATATAATTTGACCCAGAATTTTACAGAGGTTCAAGAACTTCATAACAAAGCCTACCTACTCCAGTTTCTCTGAAAGAAATGACACCTTTCCATTTACTCCAATATCCAAGTATTTTGTCAAGATAGAAATTTGTTTGCTTGTGCTCAAAGCTTTCAAACTAGGAAGCAGGTCATTCTCTTCCTCATCTTTAGTGGCTTCCCCCACCCCCACTTGTTATACTAAGATAATTATACCCAGCTGTATAATAAAATAAACCAAAGAAGTTAGATGCTACTGATTGCTACTGAGCATTCTGTCATCTTTGCTCCTTCACTGAAAACAAAACACTGTCTTCAATTTACATTAGTATAGGAACTTGCAAAGAAATAGTCATTAGGGGCATCAATTGATTAACACAATTGTAGCCAGTTCAAAAGCCCTGCCAACCTTGCATATGCATGCCTAGTTCGAAAGCATGCATATGCGAGTAGATAAATAGATACCCCCATGGTAGGAAGGTAACGGTGTTCCGTGTCTAGTTGCGCTGGCCACGTGACTGCAGAAACTCTCTACGGACAAACGCTGGCTCTATGGCTTGGAAACAGGGATAAGCACCATGCCCTAGAGTCAGACAAAACTGGAGTAAATGTCAAGGGGAACCTTTACCTTAAGTCAGTTAATCATTATGAGTTTTGATCAAATTATAGAAAAAATAAATTTGCATTTCGGTATGAGATCCAGGAGATTCTGTTCTTGTTTCGAGATCAGGCATGGAAGATGTTGGCCTTCCAAATGTTTTTGGACTACAGCTTCCATGATGCTTCACCAATGAGCTAGCCACTGCAGAAGGCAATTGCAGCCCAAGGACATCCTGAGTTACATTTCCCTCACTCCTTGTTTAGGTGATACACATTTGCCACTGTGCCACCCTCTTTCTTCTGTAGGTTAGCATCTTACAAGATGGCACTTTCCTCCCTTCAGGTACTTCTGTTCTGTATAACTTTTTCATGACATCACTTCCTGATTAATCAGTGGCATCATTTCATCAAAGTTTTTTAAAAAATGATGTCATCAAAAAACTAACTAAATATAATTAGCATTTATATAGGAATTTGCAGTGTCCTAGACACCCCACAATGGTTGACCTTGTAAGCCAGTATCCTGTTTATTGTTGGAGTTTTATTTGCAACCTCACATGTACCTGTAGTTAGTTTGACTGGGTGGGATTTTTCTGGCCTAGGGTGATTGTCTGTCTCTCCAGTACTAACCAATCATTGCTTCCAGCCTTTGATTTCAAAGAGAGCCCCGCCTCTCTGCTGAGTGCTTCTTTCCCTCTCTTTCCTTGGTTGGAAGCAGTTGTTTGTTTGCTGTTGATCTGTTCAGATTCATGCAGTAAAGAAAGCAGCATACCAAATCTGTAACGTCAAGTTACAGTAAATAAAGATTTTTAAAAAAATCTTTAAGATACTTTTTTAAAAAGTATCTTACAAATGTCTCTTGAGATTTTAAGTGCCAATTAATGAGAAAGGGGTGGACTCTGGGAAACTTGTGGCTGTCCTCTGTGGATCTCTGTACTTCTAGTATGTAGCAAAATGGAATTTTACCATAAATTCAAAACTCTGCAACACTTATTAGGTTGAAAGCTGGTCCTCAGATTTGCCCCCCACCCAACTCAGTGAACAGAAGGCTTTTCTGAAAACTAAAAGGTAGCATGCAGGCCAAATAGTGGGTGGATGCAAGAAATATCTAAGACATGTGTGTTAGAGATGTGTTGAAAAATTCCCCAAGTCACCAAGTTCAAATTCAGCTTAAAACTGTCAAAGTTCGTGACTTTTGGAGGTCTGGATAGAATTTTTATAAACAACAAAAATAAACTGAATTTTCAGTTTTTCTCAAAAAAAAAATTGTCGTGATCTCTTGAGCACCACAAATCAGTGATCCTTCAGTTTGAATGAATGACAAAAATGCCACATTAAAGAAGAACATCAGAGTTCTTCTCAGCTGCATCAACATGATCTGTAAAAAATAACATGACACTGGTTGAAGCTTTGGCAATGAAACCCAACTCCCAGAGTTAGCCAAGGTCTGGAATTGGGCCATTTCCGAATTCTCATGTAAAATGATGCTGCCATTTTGTTTGCTTTCCACTGAGGTTTTCCACAAATTAACAGCTGTAGCAGACTCTTGGAAAACATGAGTGCTTTCCAAGTCTTGTTTCTTTCAAGTGTGTTTTTGATTCGTAATTTCACTACACTCCATATGGAGAGGAAGATTTAAAAAATAAAATTAATTCACAAATAAAAAGTAGAATCTGGGGGAGGAAATTGCTTTTGTTTTTCTCAGAGTGAGACAAGGGAAAATTGTTCCCATCCTTCAGGTGAATTTGCATCAGCCAAGCCTGGAAGGGTTTCCTCAAGTGCTTTGGCAAATTCCTCCACTTTTCTTTGATTGTGAGTCTTGTTGATGTCAATACGTGGTCTTCCGCCCTTTTTCATGTGATACAATCTCTTTGTTCGCAGTTTTACTCTACTACACACCAGGGAATGATCAGTATCGCAATCAGCACCCTGATAACTGTGTGTGATCATAATACTAGGAAGGCTAGACCGTCTAGTGAGGAGCAAATCGAGCTGATGCCAATGCTTCGATCTCGGATGTCTCCAAGAGACTCTGTGTTGAAGCTTCATATTAAAGAATGTGTTGCTGACAGAGAGACCATAATAACAGCAAAACTCCAGCAAGTGTTGGCCATTTTTGTTCATCTTTCCAATGCTAAAACGGCCTAGACAAGTGGGCCAAGAATTGTGATCAGCACCAACTCTAACGTTAAAGTCTCTGAGAATGAACAGCGGCTCTCTCTTGGGGATTTTTTTATTGTAGCTGCCAGATTGTCATAGAATTTGTCTTTGACTTCTGTTGTAGATGACAGTGTTGGAGCGTTATGAGGGTGACCGGTCCACTGATGAGTGGAGCTGCAGAGACAGGATTCTTTCACTCCCTTCAGTAGGTGGAACAATGGATCTCAGCAGAGTATTTCTGACCGCAAAGCCAACACCATATTTCCTGGTCTCATTCAATGGTTTTCCCTGCCAGGAGAATGAGAATTTTTTTTCTTTCACAGATCCCATGTCTAGCAATCTCGTCATTTGCAGGGCAACAATGCCCATCTGCAGCCTACTCAGTTCCATGTCGATGACAGCTGTCTTGTGCTCATCATCTATTTCCTGCA
The DNA here is from genome assembly GCF_051106095.1 of Pogona vitticeps. NCBI lineage: Eukaryota > Metazoa > Chordata > Lepidosauria > Squamata > Agamidae > Pogona > Pogona vitticeps. The sequence continues at coordinate 58,871,298 of NC_135783.1, read as the reverse complement.
GGTCGTCAGAAAAGCCGTAGTTAGAAAAGCCAGGGGTCATTGTTCAAACATTCCAGGTGCCCAACTTAAGGGCAGAAGTTTTCTTCTGATTGTTGCATGGTGCAGGGTTATCGATCTGCTTGTCAGCTTTCACACTAAACCCCACACACCTCGTGAGGTTAACAGGCCGTGGTGAGGCAGCACCTTTCTGGCTCAGGGCTGACCGGCTTAATGGCGGTGGTAGCTACCTAGTGAGGTGCAATGCCCTCTCCCATCATCAGAAGTAGCCCCTAGCATCATGCTCTACACACCAATCAAGCAAAGACTTATAATCGGTAACTGCTATTTCCTGTATTATTTTGATGCTGTGTGCAAAGCTGGAGTGTCCTCTTCAGATACAAAGCAACAGGATTTCAGCTGTAGATTCTGAGATGAAGAATAATCATGGCAGTGCAAGGTGTGAGTGGAAAATCTGCTCAAAGCATTGCTTGGGCTTGTCTAGGACTTCTTCATATAATTATGTACCATCAGGTTGATTCCAACTTATGGCAACCATTTCCAGGGATTTCTAGATATAGAAAAAAGAGGAATGTTTTGCACACTAAAAATACGTAAGTTATATGGAAAGCACAGGCCCCTACCTCCAATAATCCCACCCATAGCTGCATTTCTTTTAAAAAAACCCACATACCACATATCTCAGGTATTTAGGCGCCCCGCCTCACCAAGAAAGACAAACTGCCAAAATGTTTCCCAGTTTTTCATAAAAATCTATGTCCACCACACAATGTTGTTATGAAGTGACAAAACTCTGAAAGCCCAGGTGGGCTCGGTGGCCAGGGGCGCCTTCCTTCAGCTGCAGAAATTGTACCAGCTATGGACGAGCAGAGTCTCATGACAGTTACACACGCACTGGTAACATCTCGTATAGATTATAGCAATGTGCTCTGTGTGGGGCTGCCTTTGAAGACGGTCCAGTGACTGCAACTTGTCCAGAATCAAGCTACATGGATGGTGAGTGGTAGGGTCATTGGGGGACATATTAAGCCGATTCTGATTAAATTACATTGGTTACCAGTTGCTGCTTGGGCCCAATTCAAAGTGCTTGTTTTGACATATAAAGCCCTAAGCAGCTTGGACCCTGGATACCTGAAGGACTGCCTCCTTCCATATGAGCCTACCCAGCAGTTAAGATCTAGCCAGGGGGCCCTTTTGAAAGAGTCATCCCTCAAGGAGGTAAGAGGGATGGCTTGTAGACAAAGGGCCTTTTTGACAGCTGCCCCCAGACTATGGAACGCCATCCCGACTGAGATTCGTGCCTATACTGATGACATTTTGGTGCCAGGTCAAAATCTTCCTGTTCCAGAAGGCTTTTAATTGAAATAATATCAACTGTGGGTCCTGATGGCAATTTTTAGAGTATCTATTTTAATTGTTTTATCTTTTTATTGTATTTTAATTGTTGTAAGCCACCCAGAGACCTTTGGGTTGAGTAGGTGGCATATAAGTTAAATAAATAAATGATAAAATAAATAAATAAAATAAATAAATAATTCTAGTACCCAAAACAAGAGAAACATGGTGCACCGAAAGCCTAATAATATAAACAAAACCTGCGCTTTCTTACTAAACACAAATACCCACCAACAATTTACTTATATGCTTTTATACATACATGTTATAAAATATCAGTCATCAGTGCAATATAAATGTTTATGATATCCAAACCACCTTAATTGAAATCCAAAGCACATTAATTCAAATATATATACAGCCACAGAAATGCCTAAAAGATAATCTCAAGGCTACATACACGTTTATACAGTGGGGTCTCTACTTAAGAACTTAATCCGTATTGGAAGGTGGTTCTCAAGTTGAAAAGTTCTTATGTTGAATCTGCATTTCCCATAGGAATGCATTGGAAACCATTTAATCCGTATCTGCTCTTTTCCGTCCATAGAAACTATAGTGGAACCTCTACTTAAGAACTTAATCCGTTTTGGAATGGTGTTCTTAAGTTGAAACATTCTTAAGTTGAATCAAATTTTCCATAGGAATGGACTGAAAACCAATTAATCCGTTCTGGCTGTTTTTTTTTGTTATGTAGAGGTGCGTTCATACATTGAAGCATTAGTTCCCATAGGAACTAATGCAAAGCTGGTTAATACGTACTCTACCACTAGGGGGAGATTTTTTTTTTTAACATAACATGACCTAAGGTTAAAAAAAGAGCAGGAAAGGTTTTTTTTTCCTGTTCTTATCTTGGATTTCTGTTCTCAAGTAGAAGCAAAATTTAGCAAATGGAGCTGTTCTTAAGTTGGATTGTTCTTAAGTAGGGACGTTCTTAAGTAGAGACCCCACTGTAATACATACAATTTCTTTAGTAACTATCCACCGGGAAGCCTGGACAATCATTCATACAAAGGCTAAATTCATTCATAGAAGTGCTTAATTCACATAGTCCATATCTTTTTATACTCAACGTTTCCTTGAGAGTTTTTTCAAAATCCTTACTGCTTTTCTTTAGAATCTACTTTGCTTTAATAACAAATTGACCTTGTTTCTTTGTAATAACTGTCCATTGCTGCTGACCAAGATGCTTGCATATGAACTTGGTTTCTGGTTTCTTTATTAAAGCACTAGGACTCAGTATTACTAAGAAGGAATAAACTCCAGTCTAAACAGGCTTCCCAGGGAGAGAAATCTGTAACACATATCTACTCAGAAATAAGCCTCACTGGGTTCAATAAGGTTTATTCCATATTCATCAATATAATTCAGTTCAACGTGGTCACCATGTCTTAGAATTTTCTTTTGCTCTGTATTCAAAGGATAGAAGTAAAATGTTCATTATTATAACTCTCAGTGGTATGATAAATGTATATATAATGCTATTTAGTCTCACATTTGAAAGAGCTAAAGTTTTAAAAAGTTACATGATTTGTAGTGTTGTTTTGTACTAGCATACCTGATCACTTATTTGCCAGAAATATATGTAAAAACTGAGTTTTCCTTGCATCTAAAATTGTGATAATAGAAGGCTGCTCATGCAACAAGGTTTTTCCACTTGTTCTCCCTGTTTCATTTCACGTCATCTATTTCTATCTCATTTCACATGACGAAATCTCAGGGCAAGCTGTGGGCCATGAAAAAGGTAGAACAATAATAAAACAGTATAGACCTTTCAACAGGATAAAACAGTGGACAAAAGGCACAACCCTGTAGGTCAGAACCAAAACATATTCACCTGCCCATTATAGCTAGAAGATGCTCCTGAACAGTGTGGACAGGATGTTGCACCGAGAAGAGGAAATGGACAAAAAAATTGGATGAAAGCACTATGTATGAGTAAAGAGGATTACAGCCATAGCAAAATGCTGGGACAGCTTCCCTTTTTACACCAATATTCTCCTGAAATAGCAACAATTCTAGCTCTACAATTTATCTATCTATCTATCTATCTATCTATCTATCTATCTATCTATCTATCTATCTATCTATCTATCTATCTATCTATCTATCTATCTATCTATCTATCTATCTATCTATCTATCTATCTATCTATCTATCTATTTGTAGCCCGCCTATCTGGACCAATGGACCACTCTAGGCAGCTACAAGGTATGTTATTGGATGCTGAGGGTCAAACTAGAGGTATGTTTAGCATATACTTAGAAGTGGTGTCCCTTAATTAGTGAAAGACCTCTGTTTTTCATAGCACAAGCTTTCCTTCATCTCTATCTTTTGCATTCAAGCTTTGCTTTGTTTTCTGACTGGTCATTAGAAGGCAAATGCAGGCTTAATTTATGAGTCTCACGTCTCTGAGTAAATTGCATTGTGGGAGGAAAAGCAGGCCAGTCCCAGGAGATATGCATTTCCCTTAACATCTAGCTCGATCATTAGATATTTACTGTGAAATTCTCATGGAACTGTAAAATGTCCACTCATTATTTCCTTCAAATCAAATCTTCCTGAGGTGTATTTTCTATCTGTCTTCCATAAAAGACAATCCAGATTTTCTGAAAAAAGAAAGAATGTTCTATCCACAAGTGCAGATTCTGTAAGTATAGAGTATCATTCTCCCTGACACTGAATGCTGGATACGGAAGGGGCACATCAGTGAAAGAGGGACAACACTAGGAAACCCAAGCCTTCTATGCGCTCACATTGGCTACTGAATATATGAAGGGGGTCATTTTAACACCCTGATGAAGTGAGTGCAATTGACTGAGTTCTAGGTTAAAAGTTAGTTGATCAGAAAGTCTTGCCCTGGAGCTAGTTCGGTCTATACTGTCAAGAAAAACACGTTTAAGTCAATAAATAATGCAGATAGAAAAGGTTGGGTCCTCTTTATGCATTACAATATCTTCCAACAAATTTACCTATCAATCATTTACACTTTTCTCCCACCTCTTAGGAAGGCAATTTGGAAGCACTTTACAGACATTGCTGTCAAGAAACTAGCTAAAAGGAAAAGTGAAATGAATCTGAGGACATTTTATTCACACTAGGAAACAATCCAGGCTTGACAGCACAAGAAGGAAAGTCAATTCTATAGAATGGGATATTGAGAATCAAGGTCCTTTCTCACATGCCATGGGTAAAAAAAAATTGTAAAACTTGTGATTGGAAAGAATGCCACTTCAAATGTGACTTTCCTGCAGTTCCTTCACTGGTAGAAGAAACGGCAAACATGCTGGTAATAAATTAAAATCTGTATCTCTCTTAATTTATTCATTTGGAAGAATTAGGTGCTGCTTTTCAATCAAGTGATCTGCACCAAAATAAAAATTACTTCTATTAAAGCTACTGTAGCCCAATAACATGAACGAAGGACAGTAACTAGTAATAATAAAACATGAAAATGTATAAGGAAAAGCAAGAATGTCCACTGTCTGTTAATCTTCACAAGAGTAAATAAAAGCTGCCTGAAGTGCAAATTGTGGTCCCATCGGAATGCTACTGCCTAAATGATGCCGTTTGAATGTCTTCATCCATTTCACTTCATGGGGTGAACATGAAAAATGACCTACAAAAAGGGCCTCCCCCCACCCCATCAGCCAAGACTTGGGGGTAGCCCGAAAGCTCCTATGGGAAGCAAAGTACAGGTTCCCATTGCACAACTGCCACACACACTTGCACGTATTTCCAAACACACATCACTCCATCCACTGCTTCCCGCCACCCACCCACCCTCCACATAGGAGGAAGAGGCAATAAAGACAGTAGCTCCTACAATCACCATGATGCAGGACAGTGAAGAGGGAACAAAACAGAATTGCCCCATCCCTGCCATCACCCTCTGGATGAAGAGGAGGCAGACAGCAGGGATGATGACAATGCCCATGAAGGGTGGTAGCAGCAGCCATTATGATACTAATAGTTTTCTCACTCTACAATAGAGGTTCCCAACCTTGGGTCCCCAGATGTTCTTGGACTACAACTCCCAGAAAAAGATAGCTCTTATATAAAGGTGGGCTCTGGCAACAGGTACATGTTATGTAGCTGTTCCTGCAACTTCCTCTGCTTTTCCATTGTTCTCTAGATATATTTATTTAAGTACGTTCTCTAAAGCTTGGCCCTTGAAGCAAGGTTATATTTTTGTCTATAGACGTTTCATGATAGAATTGAGAGAGAGAGACAGAGAGACAGATGATTTGCAAAGTATGTAATTTCTACATTTTGACATATTTTGTGTCATTTTCTTCTGGGGTGGAAATTTTCCATGAAACTATTCATTCTCAGAGCACAGAATTTCAATGCAGTGCCTCAGGAATTTACTTAAATAAATATATCTATAGAACAACGCATTAATTCAATATACCCCATAAGAAATAAATATTTAAATAGAAAGTAGATGTGTAAGCCGGTCAATGTCTACTCAGAAGTAAGTCCCATTGCTTTCTGTGGAGCTTACTCTCTAGTAAGTGGCCATAGGGGTTCAGCCTTATGTATTTTTTTCTTCCTACAAAATTGTTGGCAGGATTCTTTAAGATCTGCACACATACTTGCAATGGAATCAAAGCTTCTAAAATTCTCCTAAATCCCAGCCTTTAGAAACCACTGACTGATGCTATATATAACTGATATTTCAGCAGCATTGCATCAGTATACCAGGGTAGAATTTGGCTCCAAATATATACACAGGTTTCCTTTTCTACTGTCTGCTTTGCAAAATAATTCCGTAGTATTATTTTACAGGCTTGCCCACTTCTGTTCCCTCCCCAGCTACCTCCTGTGATTCTGTACACTTGTGCTTCATTCATTACATACTTGGCAGCCATACTGGTTAGTATATTTAAAGCATGATAAACATCTGCCTGATTCTGCACTTGACACACAGCTTCAGACTATTTTAAGAACACAAAGTATTTATTTAATGCCAGTAACAGCACGGGTCGCATCACATGACTATTATGCTTCTGGCCATTTCTTTTAAAAGCCTTGATGGAACTATGGGGTCATAAACGGGTGTGCTACTATTTCACTTTCCAAAACATGTATTTATTTCATTCCCCCACCTAAATTTGGCTTACCTGGTGTATGGCAATATTCCATGACCTGGTGATCTCTAGGTTAGGGTTCCTACTGGACAGACACATCTTTTAACATTTACATGGCAGGCAGGCACCACGGTGCCCTCTCCATCTTGAGAAGACGGCTGTATCCGTTGCAGTGGGCCAATGCAGAAGGGTGTATATATTTTTTTGTTTCTCATGAGAAATACTGAAAAACTAAAAATCTCTGCAATGGAGGGGGGGATCTTGAAATTTAAAAATGAAATCCAGTGGGGGCGGGGAGAAATTGAGAGCCATCAAAATTGGGGAGGACGCTTTTGAGGGGGGAATTGAATCATAACTCCCATCATTGCCCATCTGGCTGGGAAATTCGGGAGTGACAGTCCCCAAAAATAACTTTTTCTAGCTATGATTAGCAGGCCCCAAAACATGATTATGTGCTAGAACCTGACAGGCCTTTCTTACATGTGACAATTGTTTACAGTTCATCTTCCATGGACTGAACTGGGAAAGGACAATTGCAGCTTTAGATGGTGGTGAACCACCTTAGGATTCTGTAGGAAATCATATTCTCCCCTTATAAAACTTTTGAAAGAATATATTGAAATAACTAAGGGATTTTTGTTTGTTTATTTCAAAGCAGAAAAGCCATGTATATTTAAAATGAACACAATTAGTAGTATTAATCATGTACCCCATATAATTCTCATAGGTTGTGACTACGGTTTGGCTCTGCTGTGATTTGATTCACATAGTTGAATTCACATTCAATGATCATAGAGGGTCTGTGAACTGATTTTGGACTTCAGTGTTTAGACCTGTTGTGATGCAATTTGCATTTTAGCCAACAGCCCACCTTCTTTTCTTCTTTCCTCTGGTCCCACCTCTGTCAAACATTTTATAGTTCGCCGTCGGGCCACTTAGTTTTGAAAGGATTGTATACTGTTTCATAAAAAGTGTCAGTGTTTCAAAGTTCTTCATAATGAGTACAGAAATACTAAATACCACAGGAATGTCTTTTATTTCTTCTGGGTTGTTTCTGTTTTGTTTGTAATTTGAAAAAAAAATTATCATCCACAAAATTGGTATATCAATACAAGTGATAAAGTCATAGGGTGACCTAGTACCAATCTCATGTATACAAATAATAATAAAAATAATAAATGTAGAGGATGATTAGGAGGAAAGAATGAGAGGTGGGTGTTCCTACAGTTCTGAACCTCATGCTCCAAATGCCTACATCACGAAAAACCCACAGTGTTTTGTTTTTACAGGAATTAATCAAATGATCACATGGGGAAAAGTCCATTTGAATCATTTTAGCCTGAAAAAAGTGGAAGTCCACATTGCCAGAGGAAAAAAAGCTGCAATGGGAACAAAAAGGGCCAGACCAATTCAAATTGGCCTTTGCATCATTGTGATCAGTAAAAAATAATTCAAAATCATCTGTTTTACAAGCAGAGCAAATCCTACAGTATTTGATCATGTAGTTGAAGCCATAAACAAAAATATAATCCTCCTTTATTCCCATCTGGCATGCAATTTATTGCTTCATTTCAAATTATATTTTTAACATACATGACAGTCTTCACATTCATTTTTCTTTTCCTCTCATTCATTGCTAATGTGGAAAACAATGGCAGCTGTTTTCTTTGGATTTCACATGGAATCCTATTGCCAAACTGCACTTATCTATAATGAGAAGACCAATTTTGATTATCTTGGAGATAATTTTTTTAAAGAGAATCATGTCAAAACTGATTGTGTTGGCTGCTTTTTTTCCTGGATGTTTTTTGTCTGTGTACCAAGCTCTGAGCTCAGCGGTCTTTGAAGACAGACATAGAGCAATTATGGTAAGCAACTCGGATGACTAGTATGTATGTAAACACCCCAGAGGACAGGGGTGTATAGCTTTGTCTCACTGAGAGCTGATGATTACCAGGAAGTGAATTTCTGCAACTGGTACTGCATTATCAGTATTACACTGAGGAGTTACAGATCCACACAAACAGATACAGAAGTTCATCTTAAGCCCTGTGGATAAACTGAATGGCAAAAAGTGATTTTCCCCAATCTGTTTTCTTCTAAATTTGTTTTCTTTAAAAAACAAAACAAAACTTCTCTTGTCCCGACCAGAATGACTAATCGCCATTATGGTTGAAGATAATGGGTGCTGGTGCTATGAATTCACCACATGCCCCAGTACTGATCAATTGCTTTGTGGGATTTACTCAAGAGCTCAAAAAAGTTTAAATTTTAGATAATAAGTTTGAGAATCATCCACAGAGTTCAGGGAAGTGTACCCTCCTGTGGTGTTTCCAAGCTCTGATTACTGTATATCCGTACATTAAGTAGCATGCCTACGTGATTCATTCAACCTACTTTAGGCCTAATTTAGTTCATTTTACATTACAGTAACTTCCATGAGAGTTAAACACAGGCTTTCGTGTTTAACTCTCATGGAAGAGAGATAGTGGCCAAAATCCTGCTGCAGTTACACATGAACTGCTGGACATCTCAGTGGATTAGGTCTCTGCCTGCAGCCCCAGAGATTTGGAGTTTTGCTTCCCCACGGAACCTCCTTGACAAGGGCTGGACTCAGTGATCCATAGGGTCCCTTCCAGCTCTGCAGTTCTAAGATGATGGTGATGGCGATGATAACTTGGTGAACAATAGTTAATAGCTATGCAGATTTCTTAACTTACAAAAATTTGCTGCCAAATGTTACGTCTCTATGCAAGACACAGGGGTTTAGCCAGTGACTGGGGAAATGCAATGTTACATTGATTTTACAGATGGGCTAGTAGACCTATTAACTGCAATGACAAACCAATGTAGAACATAAAAAGGTTTAGGAGATTTCTATAGCAAGTTGTTTTGATCATCTCTGCATCATATTTATTGTCTTAAGCAGTTAGAATACTTTTAAAAAAATCATCTCCATAAAATAAGAAACTAGCCAAGAAATAAGCTTAGGAGAAGATAGTCACTACTTTATCTTCAACGTTTGTATGACTCCATTATTTCTGGAAACATCTATGGATTCCTCCTTTTCGTCAGGTTTTTTCTTAAGATAATTCACTTCAAGAACTTTCCATCAGCCTAAAATAAGTCATTGTAAGAACTATTATTGTATGCTTTATGGAAAGAAAACAAACAGTTCCTCCCTTTTGCTTTCCTTGAAGCATCATGCTTTCCCACATTTCCGTACTTTTAAATGTTCAAAACGTTCAAGGTCTTTCTCCCACCTGGCCTCCGGGCACTTCTAAATTAAACACAACTTCCTTTTTCTAAAGGAAAAATAACATGTTATATGTAAATTAGGCAGCCTGTGGAGAGACTGTGATTCAGCCAAAAAAAAAAAAAATTCATGAAACTGATCCAGTAATTCAAGGAGAAAGTTTTGTGGCATAATAGCAATAATCTTAGAACTGCAGAGTTGGAAGGAACCCTATGGACATCCCCTGTCAAAGAGGCCCAGTGGGGAATCAAACTCCCAGACTTTACCTAAACCACTGAGCTATCCAGCAGTTCATGCTCCCGCTAACTTTATTTTGTTACAACATTCCACTAACTCAGAAGTGTCTTTACTTTAGAACAAGTTCCACTAAATGGACATCCACGGGATTGTCTTGTTCAGTCTCTTGGTTTTCTTCATGGTATGGGGAGAAAAGGGTTGGCTTGGAATACCTTGTAAACAAAGTGGGGTAGTGCAACTCATGATCCACATGTGATCACCAAGGACATTCTGTAGCCCCCACCCCCAATGCCTCCCAGTAAAGGAAACATCTATAGATTCCTCCTTTTCCTCAAGCTTCAGCTTGTAGGTATCCAGGAGCCCAAAAGCAGTGGTGGCTTCTCCTTCTCCTTCTCCTTCTTCTTCAACATTCAGTGGGTAGGGAGAGTGCCCAGAATCTGGGAAGAGTCAGCTAAGCAGTTCCAGGTTTCCCTCCCTACATATTGGTCTTTTGCCCTGCCCTGTTCTAAACCTTTGAATCGGCTAATTGAAATATTCTTGGGTTCACAACACATTCTTATTTAAAACAAAAGAAATGGGATAAAATAAACAAAGGCTTCCATACTATCTCAGGTATTAGAACAGAAAAGAAAAAGCAGCAGCAGCAGCCAGCAAGAGACTGCATACAAAGACTTTTGTAGCCATTTTTTTTCCGGGCAAGAAAGCAAGAAAGAAAGTCCTGAGTTTCAGGGAATTATTTATTTTATTATTTATTTCTTAAATTTATACCCCACCCATCTAGACTGAAGTCTACTCTGGGCAGCTAATAATAAAAAATAAAAACAATATAATAAAATAAAAAAACAACAATAGATCTCTGGGGGGAGACTGTTCCAAAGGCAAGGGGCCACTGCTGAGAATGCCTGGTTTCTTGTTCTTTCTCTCTGGGCCTCCCTCGGCGTTAGAGCTCTCAGCTGCCTATCCTGGCTAGAACGACTGATTTGGGTAGATCTAGGTGGGAGGAGGCGTTCCGCTAGATATCAAGATCCTAAACCATTTAGGGCTTTATATGTCATCATTAACACTTTGAAATCAATGCGGAAACGAATGGGCAGCCAATGCAAGGCAGCCAGAATGGGGGAAATATGCTGATATTTTCTCGTCCCACTGAGAAGTCTGGCCGCCACATTCTGCACCATTTGAAGCTTCTGCATCAATCTCAAAAGTAGCCCCATGTAGGGTGCATTACAATACAGTGGGGTCTTGGCTTAAGAACGGCCTGAGTTAAGAACATTTTGACTTAAGAACCACTCTCATAGGAAAATATTGACTTGACTTACATACTTAGATTTGAGTTACAAACTGAAAAAAACCCACGTGGGAGGCAGGGAAAGTGCAATATGTGAACTTTCAGTTAACTGTTGGCCAGTGAAAAGGGTGCCTGTCTGCTTCCTCACTCCTCCCAGCGTTTAGAGAGTGGATTGGGAGACAGTCTTCAGACTGCCTGGTACTGTACTGCCTGGACTGTATTTTCCCTGCCTTCCCTGAACCTTTCTTGACCTAAGAAAAAAATAAACAAAATATCCCCCTCTAGTGGTCGAAGGCGGAATAGCAGCTTCCCATTAGTTTCTATGGACGGAAAAGAGCAGATACGGATCAAATGGTTCTCAATGCATTCCTATGGGAAATGCAGATTTGACCTGAGAACTTTTTGACTTGAGAACCACCTTCCAATACGGATTAAGTTCTCAAGTCAAGACCCCACTGTAGTCTAATCTCGAGACTACAAGTGCATGGTCCAAAGTGGTGAATGCCCCAACATCAAGATAGGGACGCAGCTGGGCAATCCGCCACAGATGAAAATAGGCGGAGTGGACCACTGACACCACTGGGGTTTCCATGGTGAGCGCTGGATCAGATGGACCCCCAAGCTGCGAACCTCACTCTTCATGGTGAGAGTCACTCCCCCAAAAGAGAGGGAGTTTCCCAAACCACCAATGGAGGGGCCACCTACCCTCAGGTCCTCAGTTCAGCCTCAGTCCATTCTCCTGCATCCACTGCAGTACAGCCTCCAGGCAGTGCTGAAGGGACGGAACGGCATCCACTGTGATTGGAGAAAAGGAGATGTAGAGCTGGGTGTCATCAGCGTACTGATGGCACAAAGCTCCACGCCCCCTGATGACTCCACCCAGCAGCCTCATGTAGATATTAAACAGCATTGGGGAGATAGTCGAGCCCTGCAGAACCCCACAATTGAGGCTCCATGGGGCCAAAACAATCTCCCCAAGCTGTACTCTCTGAGGACGGTCCTCCAAGAACGATTGGAGCCAGGCAAGTGCCAGACCACTGATTCTCAGAGAGCCTCCCCAGGAAGATACCATGGTCGATGGTATCGAAGGCAGCTGAGATATCGAGGAGGACCAACAAAGAAATTTTGCCCTGTCAGCCTCCCTCAGCAGGTGATGAACTGAATGGAATAAAATAATGTTACAGGGCAACCAATGCCATTTCCATACCGTGGTGTGGCCTGAAGCCCAACTGGAATGAATCCAGGGCATTGGTTTCATCCAAAAGAGCCTGGATCTGGTCAGCCACCACCCTCTCTACCACTCTGCTAAGAAAAGAAACATTGGCGACAGGCCTATGATTGCCAATATTGTCCACCGCCAAACTTGGTTTCTTCCTTATGGGCCTAATGAGTGTCTCCTTGAGGGGAAGAGGAACTTTGCCCTCCTGGAGAGTCCCATTAATTATTGTCATGGCCCATTTGGTTGTTGTAGGCCTGGCTGATTTGATTAGCCAGGCCAGGCAAGGGTCAAGGGAGGAGGTAGTGGCATGACAGCGATCAAGCGCTTTGGCCACCATATCTGGCATCAAAAGAGATCAAGTCTCATCGGGCAAGGTGGAGTGCTGGACGTCTCTGCTTGATCTACTGTGTTCAAAAAAGGAGAGAGCTCCCAGTGGATGGCCTCCACTTTAGATTTTAAAATGCTACAAACTGGTCAGGTGAGATACTAGTACGAGGCCCATCACTTAGACCAATTCCGGATAGATCACGAACTATATGGAAAAGTTTTGCTTGCTGATTTGAAGCTTCACTTATCCGGACAGCGAAGTGAGCTCGACTGGCAGCCCTCACCTTAGTAAGGTAGTGGTTAGTCACAATCCTGACAGCTTTCCGATTCTAATCCATCGGGTTCCATCTCCAAATGCACTCTAGCCTTCTCCTGTTTTGCTTCATAGCTCACACTCCTGGTTAAACCAGGGTGCTGGCCGAGCTCTGCAACGGAGAGGACATTTAGGAGCGATTGTGTCAACAGCCCTGGTGGTGGTAGCAAGCCAGCCATCAACCAGAGCCTCCACAGGAGCACCAGTCGGATCAGCCAGAATCCCTGTCATGGAGTCCTGGAATCCTATAGGATCCAGTTGCCTTCAAGGATGGACCATTAAAATAGGTCTTTGCTCCCTGTGGGGAGGGAGAGCCACTGAGAGGTTAAATTTTATTAGGTGGTGATCCGACCATGACAAGGGAACTGACAAAAGGTCAGTTACCATCAGACCACACTCCCTCTGCTCAGTGGAGAACACCAGGTCTAGTGTGTGACCAACCATGTGGGTGGGGCTCTTAACATGTTGGGACATGTCCAAGGAAGCCATGGTTTCCAAGAACTCAAGAGCCAGACCAGAAACCTCCGCCTCCACATGGATGTTGAAATCACCCAAGACCAGAAGCCTTGAGGATTCCAACAGTGCTGCGGAGAGAATGTCCACCAGCTCCGGTAAGGAAATGACTGGGTTACAGAGAGCACGGTAACCTAGCAAGATCCTGATACCATCCCTGGCCCCAATAGATACGTGGAGGGCCTTCAGACCTGGCCTCACCACCGGAGAGTGCCTAGCAACCTCCAGAGTGTTTCTATAAACAATGGCTACTCCCCACCCACCCCTCCAGTCTACCCTGGTGCTGGACTGCATAACTGGGAGAACAGGTAAGAGTCAAGGGAACACCCCCTTCTCCACTCATCCAAGTTTTGGTTATGCATGCCAGGTCTGCATCCTCCTCCAGAATAAGGTCTTGGATAATCTGGGATTTGTTGGATACAGATCTGGCATTCAACAGCACCAGATTTAGAGTGCAGGGACAGCTGATCTGACTAACTCGACTGATCTAACTGGAAGTATCATCGAATCCAGCCCTTTCAAGGAACCACAGAGGGGAATTAAACTTCCAGCTTCTGGCTCCACAGACAGATACCTAGATCAATGAACTATCCAGCAGTTCTCTGCAAACTCACCATATAAGATGAATACCATGATGGAAAGATAGGAAAGGGAGAAGATGTGCTTTTGTGATCAGCTGTTTTACCTTCTCATTACAAGGATCCTTATTAGAGATTACTAGTACAGTCGTGCCCTGCTTAACGATTGCCCCGCATTACAACAAATCCACTTTATGGCGATCTTTTTGCGATCACAATTACGATCACAAAACAATCGTCTAAATGGGGGAATTTCACTTAGCGATGATCGGTTCCCTGCTTCGGGAACCGATTTTCGTTTTACGATGATCAAAAACAGCTGATCCTCGGGTTTTCAAAATGGCCACCGGGTGCTTAAAATGGCTCCCTGCTGTGTTTGGGGATGGACTCCTCGCTATACAGGCAGCAAAAATGGCCACCGTATGGAGGATCTTCGCTGGACGGTGAGTTTTTACCCCATTGGAACGCATTGAACAGGTTTCAATGTGTTTCAATTGGGTTTTTTGCTTAACGGAGATTTTCCTGGAACGGATTATCATTGTTAAGCGAGGCACCACTGTATCAATGTTTTACAGGAGGGATGTTGAAGTAGTACATTCTAGCATGGATCCAGTGTTCTCTACTTCTTGTCTATACTTTCCCTCTTATTTTGGGAAACAGGGGCAGTTAACATGTGGTGCTCCGGGTCCCCCAGTACCCCGACAAATAAAATTGAACAACATTTGGGAGGCTTTAAAAGTCACCCTGTGCCATAATCCATTAGAGAAGATGGACATAACTCGAAATGGTCGTAAGTCGAAGCACCATTTCCCATAGGAATGTATTGAAATGCAATTAATCCATTCCGGCTGAAAAAAAAATCACTGCAAGAGTCATTGCAAATGTGATTAATCCTTTCCGGCCGAAGGGGGGGGCGAAAAGCAATCAAGCGTGCAAGACGCATTGGAAATACACAGAAAACAAGCAGAGCAGATTGGAAATGCAAAGAAAACAAAGGAAAAAGCAAGGGAAGCATGCAGGACTCATCGGAAATGGGGGGGACCCAAAAAGCAACCAAACCCCCCAAGACCCATCGGAAATGGGAGGGTCAGAAGCAGAAGGAGGCAGTCCCAAGCCTCTGACAACAACGCACACTTTCTAACTGCTGGGGCGAAAGAGCTACAAAGAAGCAGCCTCATCGCTACCTACAGTTAGCAATTTGAATTTCCCACGTTTTCCCCCTGCCTTTGTTTGTAAGTGGATGTTCCGGTTGCAAGTAGAAGCAATATAGTTGATGAAGCCTGGAGGAATGTTACATTGTGTACTTTCTTCAAAAATGTTGGCTGTTCATATATTTTTGTGTCTGCCACTGCATGTTCTATATCCATCAGCTGTACCATCTTATTTAACTTTCTGTGAATTGGGGGATTATTCCAGAGGAAAACAAGTAAGGGTGAGTTTGATTGCTGCCTGTATTACATTTGAAATCACCATCAGTGCTCACACAGGGGTTGTGGATTGATTTGTGAGTTCACTGTTCATGCTCATAGCATTTCAGCCCACAGTGTCCTCTTCTTTCCTTCCTTCTTCTGGTCCCACCTCTGAAATCCTTTTATGGTTTTGTGTGTGGAGTTAAAGAAAATTAGAATGGGGAAGCGGAGAAAGGTAGTGATGATCCTGTTATTGACCTGTTCTGGTGTGTGAATTATGATGTAATTTGCATAATTACCATTCAAACTTCTGAATCCCTGTAACCTTAGATTGTTAAGTACCTGTCAAAGTCATTTTTATATTAAGAAATTATGACAAATGTAGAGATATTAAGCTTTAGATGTTAGGATTAATTGTAATGGATTACATTGTCATAAATGTGCAAAAGGGAACCTCCTTATAAATCTTTAATACCAGCCTGAGAATGTTAGAAAATGTCCCACTAAAGAAAAACAGTGGGGCTTTGAAATGCACATGCGCATGCACACAAAACACATTCGGATCCTGTGGTTGAATGAGACCAAGATAAACTTATTTGGTTCAGATTGTGTCAAGCATGTGTGGCAGCAACCAGGTGAGGACTACAAAGACAAGTGTGTCATGCCTACAGTCAAGCATGGTGGTGGGAGTGTCGTGGTCTGGGGCTGCATGAGTGCTGCCGGCACTGGGGAGCTACAGTTCATTGAGGGAACCATGAATGATAACATGTACTGTGACATACTGAAGCAGAGCATGATCCCCTCCTTTCGGAGACTAGGCCGCAGGGCAGTATTCCAACATGAGAACGACCCCAAACGCACCTCCAAAATGACCACTGCCTTGCTAAAGAAACTGAGGGGAAAGATAATGGACTGGCCAAGCATGCCTCCAGAGCTAAACCCTATTGAGCATCTGTGGGGCATCCTGAAATGGAAGGTGGAGGTGCGCAAGGTCTCTAACATCCACCAGCTCTGTGATGTTGTCATGGAGGAGTGGAAGAGGACTCCAGTGGAAATCTATGAAGCTCTGGGGAACTCTATGCCCAAGAGGGTTAAGGCAGTGCTGGAAAATAATGGTGGCCACATAAAATATTGATACCTTGTGCCCAATTTGGACATTGCCACTTAGGGGTGTACTCACTTTTGTTGCCAGTGGTTTAGACATTAATGGCTGTGTGTTGCGTTATTTTGAGGGGACAGCACATTTACACTGTTATACAAGCTGTATACTAATTGAAGGACAGATCCTGAAGCTGAGGCTCCAGTACTTTGGCCATCTCATGAGAAGGAAAGAGTCCTTGGAAAAAACCTTGATGTTAGGAAGGTGTGATGGCAAGAGGAGAAGGGGACGACCGAGGATGAGATGGCTGGACAGTGTCTGCGAAGCAACCAACATGAACCTGACACAACTCCGGGAGGCAGTAGAAGACAGGAGGGCCTGGCGTGCTCTGGTCCATGGGGTCACGAAGAGTTGGACACGACTAAACGACTAAACACATACTAATTGCTTTACATTGTAGCAAGTGTCATTTCTTCAGTGTTGTCACATGAAAAGATATACTAAAATATTTATGAAATGTGAGGGGCTGTACTCACTTTTGTGATATACTGCATCTAGCACTCACATGTGTAAGATTTTTTTTAATGGACAGTGACTGGTGGACAGAACCTTGGGGTGTGTTCTCCTGGGTCTCAACAGTGCAGCCCCCAACAGCCTATGTCACTGAAACACCACCTACAAGCACTTTCCTCTCTCCTCATCTTTACAAATATGTATCAGCTAGCCATATAGGGAAGAACACATTCAAATCGTTCCGGGTAGGAAAAAAATAGAAGCCCTACCCCCTTCATGCCCACCCCAGTAGCAGAGAAGAAAAAGCTGCTTTGGGATCAAAAAGGGCTGAACCTTTTTGATTCAGCCTTTATGTCATGCTGTTAGTTAAAATAAGCATTGAAATCCCATAATATTTGACCATGTAGCCACACACTAAGAATTAAAGTTTCCTTACTGATCACAACTACTCACTAGTCCCCACCCATATCCTTCTGAATTGAGTAAAGAGAAACAAACAACTCTTCATGCTGAAACTGAACAATATCTCTCTACAGAAAAATGCTGCATCAGTTTTTCCCGAATTTTTCCAGGTTTGGCTGCTATCACACAAGAAAAATGCCCCCTTTCTTTCTCGAGTCTTCTGCCTCATGTACAGCTGTGTGTTGTGGTCATGTGGCATATATCCTGTGATAGTGGTTCATGCGGTTTTTAACCATTCCACTTGTTTTGGATGAACTAGATGTGGTACATTTGTCCACACTCCTCGAGCAGGACATATCCTCTTCCTGTTCTTGTGTCTTCCTCTGCCCTCCTTCCCTTTTAAAAAAAGTGGATACATTATTTTTTTGGCAAAATGTCCTTGCTGGCCACGTACTGATCTGGGCCATTTCTTCCTATTTCCATACTTTGTTTTCCTCTATGAAAGAGAACCCAGAGCACATTGCAGTGACAATCAAAAGATAGTAGGGCCTGATAGAAGTATACCAACATGTCAACATTCCTGTTTGACATTAGTTCAAAACATTAAAGGGAGTCAAACAACAACAGGTGAGGAGGTGGGCTCGCACACAATATGATTAGGAAATGAATCGGTTTTGGAGTACATACTCAGTGGGATGTTAGTTGTCTTGCATGATGAAATGTGGAACATATATAGTAGTAGCCTCCCAGTGGGCTGGATTTGATGTAGCAGCAGCACAGAGGTGGAACAAAAGAATTTATAATGGACTTGCATTAACTAACCCCCTCCCCAGGGTCAGAATTCATGAGGAGAAATTCAGAAAAAAAATTGCTGGTTTGACCACAGCCTTTCTTAACTAGGGGCACTTCAGTGTGATATATAACTTTAAGAGCAACTGTCCAAAATTTAAAAGCTACCTGAAGTTACTTTAAAGAGAAGTTTTAAAGACACATTGCACAAAATCCCTGAACCTATTTGTCTGAAGTCTGACAGGCATAATCCCCTCTTAAGATGCAAAATTCCTCCCATTCTGGTAAACAGAAAGAAGCTACAGACATTTTTTTATTTCCAAATACATTCAAGGGGAGATACAAAGATCTGAATGTATGTGACAATAACTTGATTTAGAGCTGATCTGAATGAGATACCTCCAGGCTTAGTCCTGTTGTTTTCTGAATGGCAAGGAGCGTCTGATCACATGTTCAGCTGTGCACCCCTGGTAAATAAATACAAATTTGCTCAACAGGACCTGGGGAGGGGGGATATTGGAAGATTTCTAACATCTAATATTATAATCTTCATTTTTCTTCAAGGGTGGGCAAAATGTAGCCCTCCATATATTTTTGGACTATAGCTCCCAGCTTTACTCACCATTGCCAACAGCATCTGGAAAGATGTACTTTGTCCAACCCTGCCCTAACCAGAGTTTTTTAAAAAATTCTCTCTACTAGTTTTAAGGGACGTGGTGGCGCTGCGGTTTAAACCGCAGAAGCCTCTATGCTGCAAGGTCAGAAGACCAGCAGTCGTAAGATCGAATCCACGCGACGGAGTGAGCTCCCGTCACTTGTCCCAGCTCCTGCCAACCTAGCAGTTCAAAAGCATGCAAATGCCAGTAGATAGATAGGTACCACCTTGGTGGGAAGGTAACGGCATTCTGTGTCTAGTCATGCTGGCCACGTGACCACGGAAACTGTCTACAGACAAACACTAGCTCTATGGCTTGGAAACGGGGATGAGCACCGCACCTTAGAGTAAGACATGACTGGACTATATGTCAAGGGGAACCTTTACCTTTACTTTTTACTAGTTTTAATCTTTTTTTTTAAAGTAACTGAATTTCATATTTTCTCTCTTTTTTCCTTTTTTTAAAACCTGTACTTTACAGATATTTGTGTTAGGCACTTTGAAGATGTTCCATTTGTACAGAAAAATGGATTATAAATATTGGAAACACAAAAATATTTGCCTGGTATTTACTGTTCTCTCTCTCTCTCATCCAGTGGCTGTTATCCAACTCCAGGAATTTTACTGATTTCTGACATACAAGAAAATGCATACACCTTGCACCCCTCTTAAGGAGAAAAGAAGAGTAAAATATTTGAGAGACAGAGAAAGAGAGAAAATATGCTCCTCTCGCCCTCTTTTTCTCAGAGCTGTATGAGACATTCTGCTGCCTAAAGCGAAGGACAAAATGGCATTCTCTGTCCTTCCATGCGAAGAAACTAACAAGGCACAGGAACTGATTTACCTGAGCCCTGGCAATGAACCAGCCTCTTCCACCATACCTAAGGCCAGAAGGCTAGCTTAGGAGACATACAGAGGTTACCAGTACAAGCAGCTCCCTTTGCCGCCACCCTACTGTGCCCTTCAGCATGAGCTGCCTAACATAGCTGGCTCACGCTGCCTAATGGTAGGGGCTGCCGTCCATGGGAGCTCCCTCTCTTTGCCCCTCTCACACACATGTAATCCCTTGTCCCCCTCAAAAATAGCTGTCCATATTACATAGAGAAAGTTTTCTTCCCATGGAAGATGGGTAGTACTTTAACATAATATAAAAGAGCCTTTTAAGCTTCTTTTGCTGTGTCCTGCCAAATGTCAGTGTTTTTGAGGCAGGGAAAAAAAAGAGGAGGTTAGACTCCTATTTCTAACTGAATGTACACAATGCAGCATAACAACATTGTGCCAATGAACGTTTCCCATTTGCACAACCGTCTGCATAAGCCTCATGTGTGTGAGCCTTCACTTTTAGACATGTCCATAAATAACACAGCATTGAAGCTGATCCCGTAGACTTCTGTTTTGTCTAGGTTTTCCTCAGCTGTCAGCTGTCCAAAAAGATGGGCTTAGCCACTGTCTCTGCAATGTCTGCCACAATTTTACGTTTGCAAGAGCTGAATTTACAATGGAGTTGCCTGCGTTTATCCTTGAGATTTACTACACAGCTAAGCTGTTCCATGGAAAACGATGGGGCTTGGATTCAATACCCCCAAGGCGGAAAAGTCCCTGCTCGCTCCAGGAGAAGGGGAGAACAAAAACACCTAAAAACAAAACCGTTGCCTTGTGGAGTTACAGCAACATTCACACAGGCCAGCATTCTCCCCAAAGCTGTCACCGGCAGTTTTGGCACCCAAGGCAAGGAGCACAACTTTGTAATTCATCATGTGAAAATAAGAGGATGTAACTGCAGCACTGAGCACCTTGCCAGCATCTCCTTTCCTCCACAGGGGATCAGCAGCACCGACTGAGTTAGAAAAAAATAAATCAGACATGTACCTAAAATATATATATAAACAGATATGACATTAGGAACATTACTTTTTGGACTACTGCTCCAAGACTCAGGTAACAGTAACACCTCCACTAGCATGGCCACTGGCCTTGCCAGTTGCCGGGTTCTGAAGTTCTGATTCAAAAAAGAAAGTCTTCCAATATCTCATTCTGTGATCCATAAATGCGTCTACTACTTTTAAAGTCATATACTTAAATTGTACCTAAACAGGGAATCTACGCTCAGCTCAGGAGACATGGGATGGACATGTCTCTTCCCACAGCCTCAGGCAGAAACATTTGAAACAGAGATGTTCACTGTTTTTGGAGAAAGGTTGCAAAATGGACTGAATCAGAGGTATTTGTATCTTAATTTCGCTGATTGCAAGGTTGAACAAGACACCCCACAGATAGCTCCGAGATGGGCCGGCCACTCCAATAGAACCCATAACTTCACCCAGCTGTATAGGGCTTAAACAGAAATTCAAAGGGGAGGTGCCCAAGGAGAACGGGAGTAGCGGAAGATGCACCGAGGATGCACCAAAACGTTTCTAGGCAGTCCAGCCACTAAGACTCAAAAATGGGCAGTCAATTTGCATCTAGGCAGGTGGAGGAAGGTTGCTGCACTGCTTTTAGTGGTTCTGAATTTTTCCGCTTTTTAACTTCACATTAAACAGCTTAAATATTTGCATTATATTATCATGAATGTGGATAGGTGAATGTTTTTTTCTTGTGTGGATTTCAATTGACTAGGCCAGTGGTTCTTAACCTTTGTTACTTGGATGCTTTTGAACTGCAACTCCCAGAAACCCCAGTCAGCACAGCTGGTGGTGAAGGCTTCTGGGAGTTGCAGTCCAAAACTCCTGAGTAACCCAAGGTTAAGAACCAGTGGTGTTAGGGACTATCTTCCGGCCCCTCTACAGTATTTTCAACTTTTTTCCTTCTTCTTTTCCTGTCCCTGCTGATCTCATAGTCTGTTGTCAGAAAGACCTACATGAAGCCAAGAACAGATCAGTTCAGTTTGTGCTGATCTGAACAGCTTGGGTTGATCATGATCTCTGTAACAAGTAAGTAGTGCCCCGCTTGATGATTACCCCGTTTAATGATGAATCCGCTTCACAATGATGTTTCTGCGGTCGCAAAAGCGATCACAAAACGATGTTTGAATGGAGTTTTTTTGCTTAGCGATGATCGGTTCCCTGCTTCGGGAACTGATTTTTCGCTAAACGATTTTTTTCAACAGCTGATTGGCGGTTTTCAAAATGGCCCCCCGCTCTCCAAATGGCCCCCCGCTGTTTTTAGGAGGCATTTTTTGCAAGATGGGCACCGGAAAATGGCCGCCCTATGGAGGATCTTCGCTTTATGATGAGGTATTTCTCCCATTAGAACACATTAGCCGGTTTCTAATGCATTCTAATGGGCTTTTTAATTTTTTTTGACGAAGATTTCACTTAACAGCGATTTCAACGGCACGGATTATCCTCGTCAAGTGAGGCACCACTGTATTTGGATTCAGATTGTCCACCTCTAATCTGAAGGACTGTTCTACACAACAGGAAAGCCTCCCCATGACTGGGAATTGCACTTCATTTGTGCTCTGTGTCTGAGAGGTTATTTGATATGTATACTGTATAGCCAAACATACACAGAATAATCCAGACCTTAGGGAATTATTTAGATCCAGACATAAGGGAACTTCTAAGATCACAGTCCCTAGAATCTCAGTGACTGGCTTGCTGTGGATTCTGGGAGTTACAATAATTAAAAGAAACTTTCTAAACTTTTCCTCTCAATGTGCGAAATATGGGAGTGGGGAGGATGGGATCTATGAGGAACAAATTGAAATTTTCTGTTTATGTGGAAAACCTGAATAAGGCCACCACTACATCCACATGTCCACATGTTCATTTTATGTTCTGATAAGATGTGCGTACTTGTAAGCAATACCCACTGAATGTCCTACAGTATGAGAAAATGTTTCTTGTCTCAATAATTAGCCAAAAAGCAAGCAAGCAAGCAAGCAAGCAAGCAAGCAAGCAAGCAAGCAAGCAAGCAAGCAAGCAAGCAAGCAAGCAAGGAAGGAAGGAAGGAAGGAAGGAAGGAAGGAAGGAAGGAAGGAAGGAAGGAAGGAAGGAAGGAAGGAAGGAAGGAAGGAAGGAAGGAAGGAAGGCAGGCAGGCAGGCAGGCAGGCAGGCAGGCAGGCAGGCTGATTGGCTGGCTGGCTAGCTGGCTGGCTATAAGTTGCCAGCTGTTCTATTGACATTCTCATGTACCAGTGCTCAGTCCTGAAGGAAACAAAGAAGACAGCAAGTGAATGGGCAAAGGCAATGATAAAAGCTTATTGCGACATCATCTGTTCCCAGAAGCAACATCTTCTGAGAGCTGCCATTCACTTCACATTGATACATTTGTTTCCATGTGCTACAGAAGAAGTAGGCCAAGTAGCTCTCACAGGAACTTGTCACTGCTCCAAGTGCTCAAATAGCTTGGCACAAACAGAGATACATGGCAGCAGCGTTCAGATTACTCCAGTACAGTGACATTAACCGTACACTCTGGAGCATGAGAGTTATTAATTCCTCTCAGTTTCAGCCTGGGTCAGCCTGTCCCTTACTCTCCAGTCAGATGCAAAAGGGCATAGAACTGTTTGCATTCTTATCCCTGAACGTATCTGTTGCATGAACTTCAAAGCAATCATCTGATTCAGGCCTAACTTGTACTGATGTGCATACAACAATGTGATGCCCATAATGCTTTCTGATCCTCACAAAACAGTGTTGAAGCTTCACAACTGTGCTGAAACTTCTACTGTCTGCTTCTACATTTGTCCCTTTATCTACTTTATTCCCATGCTTAATGTCATGACTTTTAGTGAGTTCCTTAGATGTGGCAATCTAGATGGGTTGGTCTTCATTTGCCCAAATCCCTAACTGCTGGCCATGCTTGCTGAGGCTCCTAGACACTGAATTCTGAACATCTGGAGGACCAAAGATTAAGAACTGCTCATCTAGATAAACATATGAAGCAAATATTGTAGTATTCTGATGCATATAGCTCTACATGCCTTAGTCACCAATGCAGCATAAACACCAGGGATAAGATATTTTAGTGACACTAGGGGGGAGCTTGCCAAAATCATCACAAATCTTCTCAGATTATGTTAGAAAATGCCATACACTTGATGTGTCAAATTACAACGTACACATTTGTTTTCGCTCATTTGGCTTGCTGGACCTTCAACTTGTCAACAAAAAGCTGCACCTGCTGATGACACTACAGCCCTGAAGTCATGCTAGTTAGAGTTAATGGGTGTTGTTCTCCAACTCATCCCAGAGAGGCCAAGAATGTGCAGAAGCCAAATGTTGTTCTTCCATTTGTTCCAATTAGACCTGAATAGAGTGCGAATACATACTATTATGGGACGTGGTGACGCTGCGGGTTAAACTGCTGAAGCCTCTGTGCTGCAAGGTCAGAAGACATGCAGTCGTAAGATTGAATCCACGTGATGGACTGAGCCCCTGTCGCTTGTCCCAGCTCCCGCCAATGCAAAATGCAAAAATGCAAGTAGATAAATAGGGACCACCTCAGTGGGAAGGTAAATGGCGTTCTGTGTCTAGCCACGCTGGCCATGTGACCACACAGGATTGTCTGCGGACAAATGCTAGCTCTATGGGTTGGAAACGGAGATGAGCACCGCCGCCTAGAATCGGACACAACTGGACAAATTGTCAAGGGGAACCTTTACCTAGAGTGTGAATGGGAATTTGGTATAAAATAGTGCAAAATATTTGTTTGTACAAAGTAATACTAAGTGGGCTTTGATTCCCATCCACGCCCTAATAGTTTAAGAGGCTCTTTGCAAAACTAATCTAAGAAAGGGAATAGTGGCAGAGGTATCTGCTCAACAGTTTAGATTGGGTTTACCCCCACAAAAGTCAGGTTGAAGTCAATGACACTTTTTCAAGTTATTTAATTACCACTCAGGAATTTCCCTTTACTTTCTTGGTTCCATTCCACTCTGGTCCTACCATTGGGCTCACTCAGGATTTTAGAGTTTTAAGGGAAAAAACAAATTGACTCCCAAATACCCAGAGACACTAAAATTAAAGAGAAGCTTTCGCTGACTCTCCTCTACAATCCCTAAAGGTTTAGTGAAAATTGGGTTTCAGACATCCAAGTTATACACCCACAAAGTAAGTCCCCCCCCCCAGTAAAGTGCCCTTTAACAGATGGCTTGGGGGAACCCAGTCTTCGCCAAATTTGAAGGGACTGTAGAGAAGAGTTGGGGAAGTTTCTCTGTAATTTTGGTATCTCTGGGTGCCTGAGGAGAACTTTCCTGGGAGGGGGGCATTTTTAGGTATGTAACTCAGGCATCTTAAACCAAATCTTCACCAAATTTGGCAGGATTGTAGAGGGGAATCAGGAAAAGCTTCTCTGCAATGTTAGTGTCTTTAGATGTCTGTGGTGGGGTTTATAGCCCAACAAATCAAAAACCACTAATAATGCATTGATTTGTATTTGTCAGGGGCATTGGTTTGGTTGAATACAAATCAATAGAGATTTTTTATTTATTTTGCAATTCATCTTTTAATTCATGTCCATCTGTAATGTAGACTGCTGCCAGTCCTACTATTTCCTTAAATGGGAAGGTCTAGAAGCAGGTCTTTGACTTCATACATGGAAAGGTTGCATTCTGGTACTGAATGGGAACTCCCATTTCTCTCTTTGCAGTCTTCTTGTAAGGTCTTGATTGCTTTTTATTGCTGAAGTGAGAGGAACAGCCAGCTATTCTGTGCTCTGTGAAATCAAGTATGATTTGGCTCAGGGTGATGAAGTACCAACACTGCTCTATACAGATCTTGAGGTCGTGATTGCTGCAATGATTGTACTCACAATCCACATTGCATTTCCAACAAGCAGATGAGTTGCTTTTGCTGAACATGCTGTATGCCATGTTCATGCCAACCAATGCAAAAAGGATTGGGTGTGCCTTCTACACTCCTACTAGCCCGCGCACATTCTTCTTCTCTGGATGTGGAACGCAGAATAGGGGACATTTATTCCTTATGAACCTAGTGAGACATTGGCTATTCCATCTGGCAGAGATGACATATGAAAGAATAACCCCTGAAAACATTTGAGACCAAGAACATTTGTCCCTTGTTGAGGAGGGAGGCCTGCATTTGCTTCCTTCACTTACAGGCATGTTTTACTGCTTAGTCAGCTGTTATGATGAAGCTATACAAACTTTTTTGGAAAGGCTGTGGTAGAAAATAACTGATCAGTAAGTCAAAAGTGTCAAAGCTGTCTGGGTAGGTGGAGGCACTAACAGGAAAGCAGGAAACCTTGTCTGCAAGTTTAGACCTTGTGGAAAGGAAATAGTTTCCATCCAACACAGAGATTGTAGACTAACTTTGACAGGAGGGCTCAACACAGCCAAGAGTCTTTCTTTGCTTTTCTTTCCCCCCCCCCTCACTTTAATGATTTCAGCTTGCTGCTATTCTGCACTCAGGGGAGGAAGTGTGGCTTAGACTACATTTAACGCTTTGGATGGCTCCTACTATTGGCACTGCAGACATGGAGGGGAAAAGGACATGCGTGTGTATACATACAAGATCCATTAATGGGCATACATAAAACAAAAAGCATGTCTCACCCAACTCAGACTATAGATCTTGTTTTGAATTGAATATGCCTGCTCTGTTTTGAAACCAGCATATTTATACTCTGCACAAACCACCGAGCTGTTTCAAACCTACTGACCTGTAGATGGAATTTAAATGCCAAGCCTTCAATTTTCTATAAATACCTTTGGAGTAAAGGGATTGAAAATCTGTAGAATCATTAAAACAAGTCACCAAGGAGCACTTAAGGTTTGCCCAGCTTGGAAGGGTACCCTCGGGCTTGGAGGGTGTGTTTGTGTGACAACGTCTCACACTCCATTCAGAACTGAAGATTAAAGACAAAAGAAGAAATCCATCTTCTAAAACAGGGTAGGATGTTTGGAGTCCAGAATCCACCAGTCCAGTCCAAATCGCCCATGGTGAAGGATGATGGGAGTTGTTGTCCAACAACATATGGCATTCCACAAATTGTCCACCACTCTTTCTGGAATTGTTTTCCATCACTCTATTAAGAGTAGCGAAGCCCTCATAAACCAGGAGTGAGCACCTTCTAGGGATAGGGCCCATTCTCCCTCTCCCCAACACTGATCAGTGGACAACACACCCTGACAAATCCTGCAGTGACCAGAGATCCATTCTTAATGTCCTTTTTTTGGCACAAGAAATCCTGCAGATTGTTTCCAAGAAAAACTATACTTACTGAACTCTTCTAGATGTGGGATTTTCCCTTCTGCAATGAAAAAGAATGGAACAGTAGACAAGGTTTCCAGAACTTTAAGCCCTAGACAGCTGGTGAGAGCATGCATATGGGCCCATTGCACCATCTGGAGCAAGGTAGGCACCAGTTTTGCTACTTCTGAAGCTCCTTGTTGGAAAAAGTCTGACAGCCACAATGTAGGACTTACAGCAGTGGTTCCCAATCTTGGGTTCCCATATGTTCTTGGACTAAAACTCCCAGAAGCCTTCACCATTAGCTATGCTCAAAAACATCTGGGGACCCAAAGTTGGAACTACTGACTTAGAGGAAAACATCCCTGGGTGCTGGTAGTGAGCTTTCCACAAACCCCAGCAATGTAGGGATGGAAAAATTCCGCATATATCATACATGCTACAGGCTGTAGATAAGACTTTAGGAAAAACCTAACAGGTCCGTGTGGGAACAGCAGCAACTGCTGCACTGCTGGACACATTTTATCTCCCGCTTGGCTTCAAGATGCAAAAGAAAACAATTTTTTATCCACCTGGTTCTAGGTTACCATGTTACCTTGTTAATCAGGCTCTAAACATGAAAGTGCTCTAACATATATTTGTGCTTCCACAGTCTATAGCACATATCACATGAAGGGAGGCTTGCAGGCTAAAATAAGGGATTCCTCACTCAAGAATTTTGGTGGACACCTCCTTGTTTTGGTCATGAGCTGTCTTTGTGTCCACACCTTAGAAGAAAAACATCCATTAACCCCCAAACAACCACACCCACTTGCTAGATGTTGTGTTTTTTGTTTTGTTCTGTTTTTTGCAAGCAGCCTGTTTGTAAATGCCAGTTTCTGAAAGAGGCGAGGTAATCACGGAGGCACCCTAGCGCTGTGGTAATGGTGGTCTTCAGAGCTGTCGGTTCCCGGGGAAAAGTCAATTCTTAGAAACCGAGGCAATGGGGGAAATAATTCAGTCACCATACTTTTGTGGTTTCTTCGTAGTGTTTGCAATTCATGTTGTAAATAGGACAGGCTGTACTCAAGCCTCCACACACAAAAAGTCCCGAATCAGCACAGAAAACATTTTGCAAATGTACCTCTGAATTACAGGATCCATTCCAACTGGAATCTTGGCTATCCTAGACATTTTGGCAAGGCCTGAGAGAAAGGAGGAGAAAGGCGGGGAGACTTGGAACGTGTGTGGTGTGGGTAAGATGGAGGAAATAGCAGCAAGGGTCAGGAAGTCATGGGTGGGACAGGGAGCTACCCAGCACATAACTTTGGTTATTGGATGTTTTCCTTTTGCTTTTGATCCTTGAACAGACCCTGCCGACAAGTCATTTTCTCTTAGAGAGAGAAACTTGATCTGTCTTTTTAAAAAAAAATCAAATGTAGATTCTCAGAAAAATATCTCAGTTGAGACTCTAAACTTGCTTCTCATTGACACAAAGAACAAACACATGTGTGCATGAGTGCAGTAGTTGGAGTTTCCATTTGAAGGATTGTTCCTGGTTTAGATCAAGCAGACACACAATGCCCAGCACTGTTTTATGTTAAACAATACATCATTCTAGCTATCTAATCCAGGAGACAAATTTTCTTTCTGGGCTATCTATGACAACACAATAGCTGCTTTATTTGTCACATGATGCTTATCAATGTCTGAATTAAAACAACAAAGACTCTTGTGGCACCTTAAAGATGACTAATTTTATTTGGCATAGGTGTTTGTGGACTTTAGCCCACTTCATCAGATGCAGGAAGAGGCAATTAGTGAAAATGTGAGCCAGAGCAACATGTTAGTCTTTAAGGTGCTATAAGGTTGCTTGTTGTTTTTTAATTTAAAAAAGACTAAGCCAGCTACTCCTCTGGAAACCACTTAATGAATTTGAGGTAACAAAACCAATGTCACTAAGACCTTGCATACAAGCCAGTAAGCAAGAAACATGGAAGTGATATAGTTTTGGAATAAACTCTTCTATGATCCAGCTATAACCAAATGCTTAGCAGCTGTTTCTCATATGATGGGCAAGGCGCTTAAATTCATCTTCATCTTTTCCTACATATAAATAAAAGACAGTGAGTTTTCCAATCTGAACAAAATTCCACATGGTTTTATAAGTGGAAGTTGTTGTTATGTGCCTTCAAGTTAGAACTGACCTAAAGCAAGCCTAAAATGGCTTTCAAGGTAAGCGAGATATTTAAGGAGTGGTTTTACCCGTTCCACTCCCTCAGTGAGATTCCATGACTGAGCAGGGATAAGTGAAAGTGAAACATACTCTACAAGGAAGACTAGGGGGTTATTAAATGGAACAGTGTCCTTTTCCAGATTTGTTTTTTCATAGAAACACACAAAAGTAAGTACAAGTCAAATTACTCCATTCAACACAGAAGGGAACACTGTACTCCCCTCCCCTGAGACGCTGGCTCTAGTAACAGCAAGCACTTACTGGAATCCATGTCTGAGTGGAAAATTTGTTGTGCAAAATATTGGCCTAATGTGCATTTTAAAAGCAGGGCTTCAGAAAGTTACTTTTGGGCTACAACTCCCAGAATCCCCTGACCCAGTTATGAGAGTTAGCCATACTGACTTTTTCCAAAATCGGCTTAAAGGTGAATGCCCTAAAATGGCAGAATAGTGTGTGTCTATATGGTCCCCTGCAGATTGTTGAACCTCCTTGTTGAATCTCAGCAATCAGCTGGGGGATGTCACGCTCAGCATCAGGGAGGCATTTGGGTCTCCCAGTGCACTGGATCCATTCCCAATGCTACGTATGCCAGGGAAACTGCTGCTGTAATCAAAAGGATTGTGGCCTTTCTCTCTCAATTCTTTGTTTTTTGTTGTTTTTTGCAGTCTTTTGGCTTCTTCCAATTAAACGTGTTTCTCTTTGGGGACATTGTGCACCAAAAATAGATGAAAGGACAGGCATTGTACTAAAATTTTTTGGAAATTACCTCCAAAGAAGACAGAAGTGCGGTTAGCAAAAGGGATGAACATCATTTGTCTAAAACTCACCAGGGACAAGGGGTTACAGAAAGGCCCCATACCACCAACAGACTTGTGACAGAAAAGCAGATTGACACAAAAACCTGTTAGAGCCTTACATGTACACGGTCACCCCAAAGAAACACCCTTGTGTCGCAACAGTGCAGACCAACCTCAGCCCCTCTGCCACCCGAATAAGCCATATGCACCACAATGATTGAATATGCTTGAGTGATAGAAAGGGAGGATGGGAGACAAGAGCAGGAAGGGTAAGAAGAGTGCTCCTCCTAATATACTGAACATAACATATATCCAGCAGTCTGAATATAGGTAACTGTTAAAATTGCCCCCAAAATTAGCACAAATAATGTTCTAATAAGAATGATAAGTAAAGCAAGAATGAAAATGAAACCAACCCAAACCGTGTGTGTGTGTGTGTGCGCGTGTGTGTGTGTTTGTGTGTGTGCGTGTGTGTGCGTGTGTGTGTGTGCGCGCGCGCGTGTATAATATATGTATTATTTAAAATATTTTTATCTCACCTTTCTCCTTGAAAAGGATCCAAGATTGCTTTCAGCACTGAAAGACAATATTTGAAGTTAAACAATGGTGGTTAACATCGTTAAAATATAATATTTAAAGCTGAGAAGAATCAGTGAAGAGGCATCTTACATTGTTAAAAGACAATACAGTACAAAGACATATATAGTACACATGCATAGGTTTTGATATTTTTATTTGTCATTAATAGTAAGAAGTGGTTTTAAAACTGTGTTTTTATGAGCAATGTGGCAGTGCCTGCATTATGTTTACTGCCGTTTGATGAGCTTGGTGGAAAAGCAAACTGTATCTGTTAAAACCACAACTGGGATATTATAAGAAGCTGTCATAAAGATTGTAATCTAATTAGCTATTAGGCATTCAAGTAAAATATATTTGTTTATTTGTGTGCACATGCACACACAAATAATTTGAAAAATAATTTTCTAAGAAGCTGTTCTATCACGTACTAAAATGACATAAAATAATGTACCTTTTTTTAAAAATGTGGTGATGAGTAGAGATGCTAGTAAGAGGCTTAGGCCAAACTATACGATAACATGTCATTGGAAGAGGGAATAAAATGCTGAAAGATGTCTGATTGTCACAGCCAGAGCTTTTCGCACCTCCTGTAGTTTGCAAATTAGGTTGTTTTGCTTGGTGGTTGGTCATTGAAGACAAGACAGGCATATTTTGCAACTCTGATTTCTTAGTCACAAAAGTCTGCCAGAATCACATCTCTGAAACACTAGTGAGATTTTAGCTTCTAATTACGTGTTCTTCATAATGTATAGCTTTATCCTCAGTAGCAATTTTAAGAACAGTTTATAGAAATCTTCTATTTTTACCATCTGTTTTCCTACAAGCTTATCATGTTAGCCAAGCCCATATAAGGGTATGATACTGAGCCAATATACTACATAAATATTAAAAGTTGAGCTATAAATCCTCAAAACATGGATGACTTTTTTAAATCCAAGAAAAAACTGAGCTCTCTGAAATGTGAGACTCACAAAGATCAGTGATGGCCAGGATCATAGTTTAGAATATTGAGTGATTTTTCTGGACAGTAACATACTTCTGAATCCCTCACCTTACTCTCTAGTACTGTATAATGTGCCATCTTCCAGAAAAGCCCATCTTCATTGTGTGCCCAAGTGCCCCCAGCTTTGCTGAAAGTTAACTTTCATTAACCTGACCTAATGCATAATCACCTTGGCAACTTCCACCCTCTGATCTGATTTTGGAAATTAAGGAGCAACAGGCAGTTTCTATCAGGGAATACTAGCAATTTCCAAGCAGGACTAAGAAGAATCATGATCAAGCCACCGGAAGGCTGCTGCCAGTCAGAGCTGACAACGCTGGGTTGATGGACCAAATGTCTGACTCAGCACTTCAAATCCTATTTGTGTACACTCCATGGTGCAAAGCTGGTGATGTCATCAGCCTGGGCAATCTCTTAAAAATTAAACATTCCCTCCCTCCCATTCTGAGTCCTCCATGGGTTCTGAATAATTCCTCTCATCATTAGGAGCCTATGTGGACCGAGGGACAGGAGGAGTTATGTCTTTACTGAAAATTCCTATTGGTAGTAAAGTCATCGCAGCAGCAGTGAATTAAGTAATTAAAAGACTTCCCTCTCCCATTTGAAAATGAAAATGAAACAGATGGCCCAGTTCTGCACATTGCTGGTGGTGCCTTTCTGTCCTGCCTGCACCCTTCAGTCTACAACCTGACCTGGCTTTTTGTGTTTCTTTTGTGTTTCTTCCATTCATAGGATTGGGGTTTCTCATAGAAGACTGAAATAGCCTGGATTGAAAAGACATAACTTGAATGGATGCAGGAATTCAAGGAGAAGGAGTGGGATAGCAAAAGGAAAACATTTTTTTTAACAGGGTGATGCATGTTCTTCAAAAACCTTACTCTCTTCCTATGCCAGCATCATACATGGAAAATCCTGAAAGAGGGAGTCAATTGAGACACACTTTCTGATGTGATACAAGAGCCTTGATTTAATTACTTTTCTAAATAGACAGCAGCAACTTGATCTTCTGTGGGATGAGAGAGGATAAGACTCAATTGCAGCAGTGGGAGAATAATCTCCCAAATATATACATAATCCTGTGTTCCGAATCAGGCTCACAGCAGTTCATGCACAAGAGACGATATTTCTACTCCTTCTTTGGCTCTCAGAGATGTTCCTTATCCAACTTTGCCATGCTGTTTTGTTTCGAAAGGCTTTCTGTTTGTTTGAGGTGTTTTTCATGTCTGGGGGTGGGCTGGCTGCAGATGAACTCAGCCTGGTGTTCATCTTTTGTGTCACAATACTTTCCACCCCTTAATTCTATTTCATCATTTCCTCCCTAAGCCTCTGCAGTTAATGAGAATAATAAACAGCTCCCTTTTTGCTGTTATTGCAGAGAGTGAATACGGATTTTTATCATTCCAAGAGAAAGATCATGAAACTTTCACTGTTTTCATGGGAAACAAGACAATTCTCCATGACCCTTCTTCTCAAAGAAGCCCAAACCATCCAAGGAGCATTTCTGCATTCTGACTCCATACTGAGGCAACACTTTTCTAGACTAACTCAAAAGGCACAAAAGGGGTGCAAAGCTCCAAAACTATACAAGCTCTCAGGGACATTCTCTCTTATCAGCAAAAATGTTAAAAGTTAGTTGGAGTGGAAGCAAATGGTGTTTGGAAGTGGAGGAGAGCTAATCTTGTTGTTTGTTTCCAGACATATTGAAAGAAGGGTGCTGCAGAAAAATTATTTCAGCTGGAATAGCCCATAAACTCAGCAAGAGCTGGAAAGACAGAAATGTTAGTCCCCCATTTATGGCAACATAAATCTCCCATAAACAATTCTACCAACATTCTTGATTTCAAAGGAAACCAAAGCAGAGTATAGCCACACATATATGCTGGATTTTTAAAAAGCCAGTTTTAATGAACTCAGAACAAGAAAAGGAGCCCAAGAAGGGTAGGAGCTTCTAAAAAAGAAAATTCTAAAGGCACAGTTACAAAAAATTCCTACAAGAAAAAAAGGTGTAAGCAAAAGAAAAAAGAAAAGCAAAAAAGGCTAGCGTGTGGCTTCACAAAAAGCTCAGAGAGTACCTGAAAACAAAAAGGACACTTATAGGAAGTGGAAGGAAAGCCAGATCACAACGGAAGAGGTACAGACAAGTAGTGAGGAATCCAGGGATGGCATTAGGAGGGCAAAAGCTGAGAATGAGCTGAGGCTAGCTAGAGACACTAAAAGCAACAAAAAAGTATTCAGGTATGTGCATAGCAAAACACACACACAAAAAGAATTAGTGGCACAGCTACTCAATGTAGGTAGAAAAGTGATAACAGAAGATAAAGAAAAGGCAGAAGTGCTCAATTTCTATTTCAGCTCAGTTTTCCCCCAAAGGACAGCCTATGATCTTCCAGACAAATGTGAAGTACAGGTGGAGGGGACAAAATTGCAGCTGGAGATTGATAAATAAATAGTCAAGGAATACCTTATTACCTTGAATGAGTTCAAATCTCCAGGGCCAGATGAACTGCATTCACGTGTATTGAAGGAACTGTCTGAAGAACTCTCAGAACCACTGTCCATTATTTTCTTAAAATCATGGGAAATGGGTGAGATGCCAGATGACTGAAGGAGGGCTAATGTTGTCCCTATCTACAAAAAAGGATAAAAGGAGGAACCTGGGAACTACAGACCAATAAGTCTGGACATCAATCCCAAGGAAAATTCTGAAACAGATTATAAAGTGGCCACTATGCAAACACCTAGAAAACAATGCAGTGATAACTAGAAGACAACACGGATATGTCACGAATTAATCCTGCCAGACTAATCTGATCTAATTTTTTGTTCAGGTAACCTCCTGATAGACAAAGGAATCCTGTAGACATAGTAGATCTTGACTTCAGCAAAGCTTTTGACAATGTGCCCCATGATGTTCTGATTAGCAAGTTAACTAGGTGTGGGCTGGATAGAACAACTGTCAGTTGGCTATGGAATACACAGTTGGCTATGGAATTGTACTCAAGAGGGTGATAATTAATGGCTCCTTCTCAAACTGGGAGGAGGTAACAAGTGGGGTACTCTAAGGCTCAGTCCTGGGCCCTGTGTTGTTCAATATTTTTATTAATGACCTTGTTACATAACAGCACTGATGTTACCTGTCTGTCATGGGTTTGGAGGGAAAGTTCCATCCTATGGGGAGTGGAAGGCGGGACATCAGGAGGAGGGGCTGTACTGTATAAATATGTGATGCCTGTGTGGTGAAGATGGGAGATGCTGAGACAGACTGTGAGACACTGGGTTGGGACGAAGCAGCAGCTGGGGAAGAAGAAGCTGTTGTGGGAGTCTGGGTGTCTGACAGGGTACTACTGTGTGTCAGAGTACCAGCCTGAAAGGTTCAGGGGTCTGTTGGTTAGCCAGAACTGATGGGTTCAGGGTCTGTGCTTTAAGTTAAAGGTTCTAGGTGAACCAAACTGTATGCTTGTGTGTGTGAGAATAAGCCACGTTACTTTATTTTATTCACCTGATTGTTTTATTTACCCTGTTTGTATTTAAAATAAACCTTATTCTTTTATTGTTTAAAAATCCATCCCTGGTCTGTGTGACTTATTATAGGGAATGGTTGGTGGCAGCTTAGTAACTGTGTGATAGATCCCAGTAGGTCTGGGTTTGTCACATTGATTGGTGTCCAGC
This sequence comes from Pogona vitticeps, assembly GCF_051106095.1. Taxonomy (NCBI): domain Eukaryota; kingdom Metazoa; phylum Chordata; class Lepidosauria; order Squamata; family Agamidae; genus Pogona; species Pogona vitticeps. The sequence continues at coordinate 58,835,799 of NC_135783.1, read as the reverse complement.
GTGTGGGATACGACTGGTCCAGTTGTCCAGCGGTCCAGCAAAGCCTTGGCAAGTGTGCCCAGAGCAAGGGGGGTCTAGTCAGGGACAGTCTGAGGCGCGTAGGTAATCTTCTAGGTGTACCTCACGGGGAGGTGCACTAGTGGAAGAACGTGCCAACTGGGGAGACTTAGATTAAGGTGCTCTGAGGCAGCCTAGTTTTGGCGGGAAAAGCTGAGGCAAATCTGCGTAGCAACAGTGAGCTAGCTTGCCAGCTGAGAGGCCCAGCAGAGGGGGGTAGGCTCTGACTCGATACTGTTGCAACTTTAGTGCTGAAGAACAGCAGCAATCTCTAGGGAGAGCTGGTTCTGAGGTAAAAGGAAAAAAGTGATCGTTTTATTTTGAGGCTTGACTTTTTAAAGCAGCCTGTTCTGAGGGGGGGTTATGCCCTTGACTCGAAGCCAAGTAGCAGAAATGAGTGAAGTGAAAGACCCCCAGATTGACCAAGGTTCTGAGGATGAATTTGGCTCAGTGCAAGGTGACAGCACAGGAGAGCAGGACCCAGAACTCAGGAAAATACTCCTAGCCCAACAGCATGAACTGAGGGTGAGGGAAATGGAGCAAAGGGAAAGAGAGAAACAGCGGCAATTTGAAGAAAGAATGGAGAGAGAGAAAATGGCGTTTGAATTAAGAAAACTGGAACTGATGAACCAGAACAATAATAATAATAGGGATTCTGAGGGAGGCCAATTGTCTAAGGCTGACCTGAAGAAATTCCCTGTGTACCACAAGGGAGATTGTCCTGAGGTGTTCTTTTCCTTAGTGGAAAGAGCGTTTGTGGACTTCTCAGTGAGGGAAACTGAGAAGATGACCATCATGCGGTCTTTAATCAGTGGTAGCCTGGCTGAGGTTTATGCCGAGATGCCTGAGGAATTGATGAAAGATTTTGCAGAGTTTAAAAAACTGGTGTTTGCAAGACATGGGATAAATGCAGAGCAGCTGAGACAAAGGTTCAGGTCCCTCACTAAAAAACCAGAACAGACTTTTACCCAAGTGGGGGCCCAATTGGTGAGGCTGCTTGAGAAATGGCTATCGCAGGAGGGAATAGAGACCTATGAGCAGCTTAAAGACTTGATAGCACTGGAACAGTTCTATTCAGTCCTGCAGGGGGAATTGAAATTCCAGGTGAGGGAAAGGAAACCGAAATCTGTGGCAGCAGCCGCAGAAATCGCGGATTTTATCTCCCAAATAAGAAAGCCCTTGGGTGAGGGGAAATCTGTAGGTAAACCCAAAGAAACCTACAGCAAGTACTCTCAGGGACCAGGGAAAAGCCAGCAAGGGGGAGGGGCCCATGGTGAAGGGAAGCCCTCAGGCATGAAACCAAGCCCTCAGAATTTGGAGGGAAAACCGAAACAAGAGGAGAGAGAATCCAAATACACTAGAAAATGTTATTTCTGTCAGGGAAAGGGTCATCTAATCTCAGAGTGTGAAAAATTAAAGCAGCTAAAAGGAATGGTGCCTCAGAATTCTAGTGGGACCAAGCCAAAAGCTGTGTTCTGTGTCCAGAAAGAGCAAGGCTCAGTGTCACAGAGGGAGCCTGTTGCCATGGCTACTCAGTCTGGGACAGCTGCCTCTGCTGATCAGGCTGAGGAAAATGGTCCTCTTCTGGAGGTAAAGCGCTGCTTGCTGATAAAAACAGATTCTCAGTTGTTTGAGACAGCAGGGGTGGATGTAGGAATACTTGACCGTCAGTATAGGGGGCTGCGGGACACTTGTTCCCAAGTAACCCTATGCCATCCAGATATCATCCCTAGGGAGTTTATAATCCCAAATGAGAGCATGAAGGTGGCAGGGATTGAGGGGCAGATAATCTCTCTGCCAGTAGCAGAGGTACCTGTCAACTTTCAAGGCTGGAGGGGAGATTGGCGGATAGCGATTTCATCGACTCTGCCAGCAGCCGTGCTCGTGGGAAATGACCTGGCTGAACATGTGAAACGGGTGCTAGTGATTACACGCTCACAAGCCACCACAGGGACAGTTCAGGGGGGTAATGATGAGCCAGAGACGGAAGCAGGTGGGGGGAGTTCAGAAGCTGTGGTGGAAACCTTAACCACAGACAGCAGATTTGGACAGGAGCAAAAGGCAGACGCCACTCTCCAAAAGTGTTTTGAACAGGTGACTGACGCCCAGCTGACACCTGAAACCCCAGTGAGATTTCTGGAGAAAAAGGGGATTTTATATAGAGAAACCCTGAGGAATATCTCAAAAGGGGGAGATGGGATCAGAAGTCAGCTGGTGGTACCTGAAAAGTATCGCCCCATGATCTTACAAAGGGGTCACTCTGACATGTTTGCTGCACACTTAGGGGTGAAAGGGCCCCTTGATTTGATCAAACAGAATTGGGAGCAGATCACCCAGGATGACCCACAAGACGTTGTGACTGACATAGACACCTTGATGAATGACCTAAGGAGAAATCTAGAGCTGGCAGCAGAAAACCTGCAAGCTCAGAAGGTCAGACAGAAAACATGGTATGACCACAAAGCTAGAGAGAGGCACTTTGACCCAGGGGAGGAAGTGCTTTGGCTTAGGCCCTGCAGAGAGAACAAACTGCAGCTCAAATGGGCAGGACCATATAGGGTCATTTCCAAGATGTCAGACCTGAACTACCTAATAGAGCAGGAGGAGAACCAAGCAAGGAGGGTGGTTCATGTGAATGCCCTAAAACCCTACTACAGAGGGGAACAGAGGGTTTTATTCGCGATAAAAGCAGCTGAGAGTGAGGAAGCTGAATTACCCTTCTGGGAGGGTAGAGGGGAAGTAAAATACAACCCAGAGGAGGTAAAGATCAGTCCTGCACTCACCCAAGACCAGCAGCAAGAATTAAAAATGCTGCTTAATAAATATCAACAGGTATTTTCCAACAAGCCGGGGATAGTGAAGGGAGTGATGCATCGGATCCACACAGGGGATGCACCCCCGCAGGCAGTATCCCCATACCGAGTAACGGGACCCTATAGGGACAAGGTGCGGAAGGAGCTGGACGAAATGCTGAGGGAGAACATAATCGTCCCCTCTTCTAGTCCTTGGTCCTCTCCGATAGTCCTTGTGGACAAGCCTGATGGGAGCATTAGGTTTTGTGTTGATTACAGGAAATTAAACCGTGTAACCACTCCTGATGCCTACCCAATGCCCAGGCTAGACAACCTGATTGAAACCATAGGGGGTTGTCGGTTCATCTCATCATTGGACCTGGTAAAGGGATATTGGCAATTAAGAATTGATCCCAGAGATCAAGAAAAGACTGCCTTTTGCAGCCCTTTTGGTCTCTATGAGTTTCGAGTCCTGAGCTTTGGTCTCAGAAATGCACCAGCCACATTCCAAAGGCTGATGGACCAGACCTTGGCAGGGCTCAGTGACTTTACAGTGGCCTACATTGACGACATAGGGATCTTCAGTAATACCTGGGAAGATCACCTGTTACACCTGGAGTTAGTGCTGCAGAGGTTAAGTGCAGCAGGGCTAACAGTAAAGGCCAGCAAGTGTCAGCTGGGTAGCCCAGAAATAAAATACTTGGGTCACATGGTAGGGGGAGGAATGATAAAACCCCTGGAGGCCAAAATAGAAGCTGTTCGTGATTGGCCTAGACCCAACACCAAGAAAAAAGTCAAATCATTTCTTGGGTTGGTGGGCTACTACAGAAAGTTCATCCCGAGGTTTAGCGAGATTGCGGCTCCGCTGACCGATCTGACGAGGAAGAAGGCTGATGACCGCATCCCGTGGACCAGCGACTGTGAGGCGGCGTTCCAGAGGTTGAAGGAGGCGCTAATCAACTATCCTGTCCTGCGTGCTCCAGACTTCGACCGGGAGTTCATCATCTACACAGATGCGTCTAACAGCGGGGTAGGAGCAGTTCTGTGCCAGGAGGATGAGAATGGTGACCAGCATCCAGTGTCCTACCTGAGTAGGAAACTTCAAAAAGGTGAGAGACATTTGGCAACCGTGGAGAAGGAGTGTTTGGCCATAGTCTACGCGATCCAGAAGGCCAAGCCTTACATCTGGGGAAGACATTTTATTCTGTGTACTGACCATTCACCATTGCAATGGTTAAAGACAATGAAAACCCACAATAGCAAACTTATGAGGTGGGCTTTAAACCTACAGGACTATGACTTTGAAGTGAAGGTGGTCAGAGGGTCAGTGAACTGTGTTGCTGACGCCTTATCAAGAAGACCTGAAGAGTGAAGACGGCGAAAGAACATGGACTATATGTAAGTATATGTAAGTATTATAGGGTATGTATAACTGTTGTTGTATGTTTTATACAGGTTGTTTTTTGGTGAAAAGCACTTTTAGCTTTCCCCCTACAAAACAACT